>NC_138380.1:43311086-43338364 GCF_054177405.1 Leptonychotes weddellii | reverse complement strand
TTTTTTTTTTTTAAGATTTTATTTATTTATTTGAGAGAGAGAGAATGAGAGACAGAGAGCATGAGAGGGAGGAGGGTCAGAGGGAGAAGCAGACTCCCCGCCGAGCAGGGAGCCCGATGCGGGACTCGATCCTGGGACTCCAGGATCATGACCTGAGCCGAAGGCAGTCGCTTAACCAACTGAGCCACCCAGGCGCCCCAGGACGATGGAAATCTTAACAGGCGGCAACGACTTCGCATAGAGATGGTCACCGAAGTAAAGAGCCCGCCCACAAGACCGTGGAGAAAACGTCATTACCCCGGCTCGCAGCCTTCTTGTGGCTGGCCAGGCTCCACGGGCACCTTCACCTCCTGGCCACCTGCCACCTTTACCTTCTGGGAACACGGGCACACGGCCAGGCCAGAGATTTCTGCTCTCTGACTGAACACAAACACCTCTCAGCTTTCCAGTCTGAACACAGCCCTGAAAACTGGGACTCACTGTGGGTTTGGTGCTGCTGATGTCTCCGCAGTTTGTAATCTTCTGCCTGTTTAATTAAAACTAGAACATTCCAAAGAGGCCTATTCTTAACTAAAAGAAGACCCACGGGGTTTGAACCTGCCTTTGTTAATCTACAGACCAGACAAATAGAAGCACCAGCCAGGCAAACGGGGTATGGTGTGCTCTCAACAAAACACAACCAGCCTCATTTTCCTAGTGATTTTTTGAAGTTTATTTCCTGTCAGTTTCAGGTTCTGGGAATTCAAAGATGATGAGTTCTGACCCTGAGGAGCTCACAGTCTGGTGAGGGAGACAATACCTTGAAAAAATTAATGGCAGTATTAGATGAAAAGTGGGAGAACACAAAGGGACACCAAGTGCTAGAAGGACACAGGACAGAGGAACTAGGGAGATTTCATCAAAGAAGGGGCCACAGGAACTAGCTTTACAAAATGAGTAGGGAGTTCTCAAGGCAATGAAATGGAGGTTCAGAAACATTGCAAGCAGAAGGGACAGTGCATTCAAAGACTCACATTTATGAAGGAGCCTGCAGTCTAAGCAGTGAAGAGAAGCAGTGTTTGTATGTGGGGAGCTGGTAAAAGAAGCATCTCAGAGACTATTACAAAGGGTCTCTATAGGCATCTCAGAGTCAATGAAGGTTTTAAAGCATGTTCAGTTGGTTTTTTGTTTTTCTTTTTTTAAGAAAGTAGTTCTAGCAGACATGCCAAGGGTAGACAGGAATCTGCATCAGTGCCGTGCAAAAAAAAAAAAGAAAGAAAACGTGAGCCACAGAGCCAAGCCAGATATATAATTTTAAATTTTTTAGTAGCCACATCTAAAGTAAGAAAAAACAAGTAAAGTTAATTTAATAATATATTTTAACCCCCAAATCCAAACTACTATCATTCAACATATAGTCAATATTTTTTAAAATTATTAACAAGATAGTTCACATTCTTTTTTTCTAGTCCTACCTCTTCTAGATCTGGCATACTTAACAGCACATTCAAAATTGGGTAAGCCACATTTCAAGTGCTCTGAAGCCAGATGTGGCCCATGGTTACCATACTGGACAGACAGCTCTAGATAAACCAAATGCAAGACCCACTTGGGAGACTGTAGCCAAGAGCCCAAACAAGGGATGATAAAGCTCTGAACAGGTATTTCCAGTCCCTGAACATGTGCTAAACTGCCACTGAAATGCCATTTTACAAATACGTAACTTGTTGTTCTGTTTTAAAGATTTTATTTATTTAATAGAGAGAGCGTTCACTTGTGAGCGGGGCAGGGGGTTGGTGGGGGGAGAGAAGCAGAGTCTCTGCTAAGCAGGGAGCCCGTCTCAGGACACCAGGAACATGACCTGTGCCGAAGGCAGACGCTTAACCGACTGAGCCACCTAGGCACCCCATGTTTTGTTTTGTTTTTAAAGATTTTTTATTTGAGAGGGGGGTGGGGCAGCAGGAGAGGGAGAGAGAGAATCCTCAAGCTCACGCCCACTGAGCACAGAGCTACAGTTGGGGCTCAATCGCAAGGCCCCCAGGACCCCAAGATTATGAACTAAGAGTTGGCCGCTCAACCAACTAGGCCACCCATGCACCCCACTTTTTATTTTGAATAGGCAATAATTCATATGGTTCACAAATAAAAATACAACAGGGTACCTAACAGTACTGCCCCTACCCTTTTTCTCTCTACTCCGTCCCCCACCCACCCATTAAAGACAACCATTTCTTTTTTTTTTTTAAAGATTTTTTTAAATTTATTTATTTGACAGAGAGAGAGCACAAGTAGGCAGAGCGGCAGGCAGAGGGAAAGGGAGAAGCAGGCTCTCTGCTGAGCAGGGAGCCCAATGCGGGGCTCGATCCCAGGACCCTGGGATCATGACCTGAGCCGAAGGCAGCCGCTCAACCGGCTGAGCCACCCAGGTGCCCCAAAGACAACCATTTCTACTGAGTTTCTTTTGTTTATCCTTTCAATGTTTCTTCATACAAATACAAGCAGATATGAATGTAGACCCCGATTTTGTTTCTTTTCTACACCAAAGGTGGCATACTACATACTCTGTTCTGTACTTTGCTTTTTTCATTTAACCACATATCTTGAAGATCTTTCCATATTACTGCATAAAGAGTTTCCATGTTTTCTTTAAATGCTACACAATATTCAATTGTATGAATGGATCACAGTTTATTTCACCAGCCTTCTACTAATGGATATTTGAATTGTTTCCAATCTCTTCTATTACAAACAATGGTCTAATGGAAACCTATCTACGTCACTTTGTATGTATTCAGATGTACCTGCAGGGAAAAATTACCAGAGCCAAATTGCTGGGTCAAAGGGTAATTGCATTTGTAATCCTGATAGATACTGCCAAACTGGCCTTCAAAAGGGCTGTGCTATTTTGTAATCTCGCAAGAGGTACAATGACAATTTTTCCAGATCTGGTCAACAATATATAATTATCACACTTAAGAATTCTTGCCGGGCGCCTGGGTGGCTCAGTTGGTTAAGCGACTGCCTTCGGCTCAGGTCGTGATCCTGGAGTCCCTGGATCGAGTCCCACATCGGGCTCCCTGCTCGGCAGGGAGCCTGCTTCTCCCTCTGACCCCCCCCCCCCCGTCTCATGTGCTCTCTGTCTCTCTCATTCTCTCTGTCTCAGATAAATAAATAAAATCTTTAAAAAAAAAAAAAAAGAATTCTTGCCAATCTGATGAAGTGAAAAGTACTACTCTAACACAGTTTAAATCTGCATTTCTCTTATTATGTTGGAGACTGAAAATCTTTTCTTTGGTATAAAGATAATCTGTATTTCATGTTCTGTGAACATGTCCCTTTGCCCATTTTTCTATTGATCTACCAGTCATTTTCTTATTCATTTGTAGGAGCTCTTTATAGAGAGATTAACCCCTTGCCCACTATAAATATTTTTTTCCCTGACTGTCATTTGTCTTTTGAATTTACTTACTGTGTTTTTTACCAGGTAAAGTTTTTATCCAAATTAATCAATTTTTTTCTTTTACAGTTTTTGAATTTTAAGTCATACTAAAAAGGCCTTCCTCAAAGTTATAAAGGAAGTTACCCATGTTTTTTCTAGTCCTTTTATGATTTTATTTATTTATTTTTTAAGATTTATTTATTTGACAGAGAGAGTGAGAGAGCATGTCCACCAGCTCGGTGGGGAGGGAGAATCTCAAGCAGACTCCCGGCTGAGTGCAGAGCCCAACACAGGCCTTGATCTCGTGATCCTGAGATGACGACCTGAACCGAAATCAAAAGTCGGACAGTTAACCGACTGAACCATCAAGGCACCCCTCTAATCCTTTGATTTTAAGCAGATATGAATATATACCCATCTTTTGAAATACTTGCTAGAAATATCACTTTTCACTTTTTCCAACTGAGGTAGACCAGACATTTTATGAACTGCCTTCCTGATTTCTTCCTCCTTTGTCATCATTCTTTTGAATATCACAGTAAACATCATATAAAATGAACTAAATCAAGGTAGAGTTTATTTGAATGGTATGAGATATAGAACCAACCTCATCTTCCGCCAGATACCTACCCACTTGGCCCAATACCATATACTAAATATTTCATCATTATCCCACTGGAAACATAATTTTTAAATACTTTTCTATTTGTATAGACAGCAACCTGGAGTTTTAATAAACTTATGGTTCTAATTCTTTAGTCTAGACACCACAGAGGTAAATACAATTTATGCTATTCAGTTTATTTATGGAAACTGCCAAGTTTCATGAAACTGCATTCACCCAGCACTGTCCTTCCTCCCACATCATCAGTATCTTTTCAACAGACGCTTGACTTGAAGGGATATACAGATGCAAACTGTCACTGAGAAATTTACAGTTTGGAAGTTGCTAAATTATATTTCACAATGAATGTTTAAAAGGCAAGCAATATACCAAAATTAAAGTTTGGCAAAACTCTGTACCTCTTGATATCAGGGTTGTGAGTTCAAGCCCCATGTTGGGTGTGAAGCTTATTAGTAAGTAAGTAAATATAATACAACATCAGATTTTTTGGGGTGCCTGGCTGGCTCAGTTGGTAGTGCATGTGACTCTTGATCTCAGCATTTTAAGTTTGCCCCCCACGTTGCGTGTAGGGCAACTTAAAAAAACCTTTAAAAAGAAAAAGTTTGGCAAAACGCTCATCAATGACAGAATTCTGGTTTATCCAAGTTCATTTTATATGCTCACAAATGTGACATTCAAAAGATTTATGAAAAAAAAGAAAGGAGAAAAAAAGCCCAGAAAAGCAGTTCAGAAACTATCTGGTCCGCTTCAGCTGGAAAAGAGAAAAGTGATTTTTTTTTTTTTTTTTTGCATTTTCATAAAGGTAAATAGAAATAGGGGCGCTTGGGTGGCTCAGTCAGTTAAACGTCTGCCTTTGGCTCAAGTCATGATCCCGGGGTCCTGGGATGGAGCTCCCTTTCCCTCTGCTTGTTGCTTCCCCTGCTTGTGCTCTCTCTGTCAAATGAATAAATAAAATCTTTAAAAAAACAGAAATATGGAACGCTTCACAAAGTTGCATATCATCCTTGTACAGGGCCATGTAATCCTCTTTGTAATGTTCCAATTTCAGTATATGTGCTGCTGAAACAACCATGAGAAATAATATTCTTTAACAAGGACTTAACATTCCCAATTATTTCTATTCAAAAGTTTCCAGTAAACTGGAATTTTTAAGGTAAAAATGAGAAAGATATAGTATTTTACGGTAAATGCTCTTCTACTCCAATATTAATTCCTATCATGTATATCAGCATCCTTCGTGTTTTATCCAATCAATGCATACTGCACATCTTTCCCTGCCACTTGAGGTTGTAAAATTAGTTATCATAGTTCAGTTTCTAAGAGATTTATACACACACACACACACACACACATACAGAGTTATAAGCAGCATATCCTTCAAAAATTGCAAGGGGATCAGTTCCTACATAGGGGATGCTCATGTAGTAGACATGAATTATAAAATCTTACATAGGGGATAATAGTACCAGAAAAAATAATGACAGCAACAAAATGATCCTATACTGGGGATGTGGGTCAGGAAGATCCTATGGAGTAAAAGCTCCCCCAGACAGGAATGAAGCATAGCTTCTGAGACCTCTGTGATGTTTCTTTTCTTTTTCTTTTTTTTTTTTTTAAGATTTATTTATTTGAGAGAGAAAGAGAGTGAGCAGGTGTGTGTGTGGGGGGGGGTTTAGGGAGAGAGGGAAAGAGAATCTCAAGCAGACTGCGCTGAGCACAGAGCCTGATGCGGTGCTTGATCCCACAACCTTGAGACCACGACCTGAGCCAAAACCAAGAGTGGGGCGCTTAACTTCCTGTGCCACCCCGGCGCCCCGACCTCTGTGATGCTTCTAAAAGAAACAGAGCTGAAGTGGAAGCCAAAAGCCCGGTGAACACAGAGGCTGTACTCATGCTACTTCTGGGTAGCCTCCCTGCCTCCCGACATCCCCCTTCCCCTCAAGCTGCTGCCTCCTATGTCAGCCTGCAGACTCAGGAGAAAGACTCACAAACCTGATTTCTGGCCCTGAGATGATGCTCTTGAATTTCAACCTTTTTTTAATTTGCAAATGCCTAATGAAGGCAATTCACCCCGGATCATACCTAAGTACCTAAAACTAACCATGAATGCCTACTGCCCCTCCCCTCCAACAAAACTCTATCTTTTCCCATCTGTATCAATAATATTATTATTTTCCAATTTATTTGGACTCCTTCATACCCCCTTACACCTTAGGCATCTTCTGACTCCGTCCACACCCTTCGACAGCCACCTACCGAGTCCTTCTCTGGGTTATTCCCCATACTGCCCTTCCCGTTTGTTTCCAACTTCAGACTGTCCTCATGACCAGGACCCTGTGCCTACTTTATACACTCTTCACGGATTTCCTTCTTTCCTCACTCCCCCATTTACAAACGATTCTACAAACAATTGCCATGTACCTTTCCCAAGTGGTACCAAAACCTCCAGTGTTTCCCATTATTTCAGCGACAGCCTGAAACCATGTCACTGATCATTTCATTCACTTGACAAATATTTATTGAGTCCCCCTTTTGGCCAGGCATGATTCTAGGCATTTGGGACATATCACTGAACAGACAAAACTCCTATTTAATCTTATCTTAACCTATTTTTTCCAGCCCTTCACCTTACTAGTCTCCTAGATAATTATAAACATTATCTATAAATAAATCTATACCAGAAGTTATATTTTGATATAATTACATTTTCAGTGATACCTTAAAAAACCCTACTACCTACGGGATTCAGTAGTGAGCAAGACAGATGCTTTTTCCCTATGTCCTACTCACCCCCTCTCACCTTTCTGCTCTGAAAGCTTTCTCCTTTCCCTGCCCTCTAACCCCTGCCCACCCCGAAACACTCAATCCAAACCCTCCAACTTAGCTAAAGACTTTCTTGGGCAACAACGCCCACAGCAGGGACCATCAGTCTTTCTTTATCTTGAACAGTGCTTCTGGGGGTGTGTGTGGGTGTGTTTTCTTTTCATGGGTTTCATGAAGCTCCCTAATTAGAACAGAGGTCTCTGAAGGACCAGATACTTGTTTTCTCCTTTGCACTTCCTGGTAGGATTCCATAATCACAGAACACTACTGCCAAAGGAAATGTCTGACACCAGTTCATCAAACCAATTTTGCTTCCTGAGAAAGTTGAGGCTTAGGGAGGTTAAGTCATAGTATCAAGTGCTTAAAAAAAAAGTGAATCAATATTAATTGCAGAGTGGCAGGCATCCTTTTCTTTGTCCCTAGGGACGGAGGAAGATGGCTGAACGGCTTCTTGCATGCAGTTCTTTCCTCCTGGTATCCACGCACATGCTCCCAAGCTGTCTGACAATTTGCTGAGAGCTACTGCCCAGCGGAGGCCTAACTCACTTCACCCTGGTGGATCTGCCTAGTTCTATATGTTTGCCCTCTTTCCAACTGTCTACTGCCTGCCCGTAGCTGGAGATCTCAGTGACACTAAACAAGGAGACCCTAAGCTCCTAGGTTTTCCAGACTCTAGACTGCTCTCCCTCTCTGCCCCCATGAAATCCAGGGCTTCCTTTAGCTTGCCATATCAATGCTTGACCTTCTGCCCTGGCCAGGGAGCTGCCCTGCTGGGAACCAGAGAGCTCTCTGAGGGAGAGAGCTGGTAACAGCAGGAGCACACAAGTAGAGGTTAATGGAGCCTTAGTTAAAAGTTATCTACAAGTGCAAAATCAGCATAGTCCTTGAGAAGTACAATTTGGAACGGTCTAGTGGAGTCCAGATGTCATCTACAAAGCAATGAGATGTAGCATGATGTAGGAACGCCAGGATTTTTAGCGTGAGCCCCATTCCTATCCCCTACTGCCGCCATGTCATTCCCTCCACACTATTCATACGGAATTCAAAGAGGCACGTGTGATCCTTTCCTCCCATTCCTCCTACCTACTGAAATGGCAATGGTTTTCAGTAATGCTTCCTGAATCTCCTACAAATGAAAGGCCAGTTTGCCCTTTGCTTGAGCTGAAAAAAGTCAAATTTAACAGAAGCAGTCATATACATGTGGTCAATGTAGATAAAAATGGCTCCTGTCTGTTTCTTCGGGGGGGCCCAGAAGGACGGATAGTACTTAATTGGCCACAGATTATGAAGCCCACAGTCATCAAATTAGACTGGAGGTCACTGCCCTTCACGTGTTGTTTTAGGCAGCTGTTCCATAATTCACAAGTAAATCTGTGCCCTCAACTTATAATAACCCCTCGATGTCATGGTCTTCTGGTACAGCCGAATTCCATAACCTTGGAAGCCACCAACAGTTCTCTCTCAAATGATCTCCGGACCTGGAAGGATAGTTTGGTGGGAAGAAAATCCTGGTTTTCAAGATCAAAGAATATTCCTTACATTTATGAGAACCTTTGAAATATAGAAACTTCCCACCTAACAGCAGCTAGCAAGTAGCCTTGTTTGTTTCTATCTAAGTAAACGAACTGTTAAAAGCAGAAAAAGAAAAATATTCTTAAGCTCCAAAATCTTCTTCTACCTGATTTTAGCTTCTTTGGGGGAAGGAAACACAGATTCATGCCTGAACCCAGACCACATGACATCACTCTGTCAGAGAGAGGGCTGCCAGAGTTGTCTCTCCTGCACCCCCTCCCCTCTCTCCGGGTTCGGCTTTTCCTCCCACTCCTCCCCTGCAGACAGGACATCTTCCAATCACTTTGGACTGCCCACCATGTCTGGAACACGCTCTGCAGCTCAGCTTCTGTGATTATCTGAACTTCGTTGACCCAAATTGGGCCACCATGACCCAGGTCAGCCTAACAATAACTGCTGACCCAGACCATGGGATGGAACTCTTTCTGGTCCCTCCTGCCTCAAGCTGGGACTGATTCAGGAAACTAGGGTGATGCTAGGCCAGTGATCGGTCTTTAAGGGATCCTCCCAGGTCTCGCAGAGGAGGAGGAGACAGATGGGGGCCTGACATGTCAGTGCAGCCAGCCTTCTATTAGCCAGCCACAGACCTGAGCAGATGAAACACCGGTGAATCACTGCCTCTAAGGTTATGTCAACCCTGGTGCACCACCCACCAACACCACCCGCTCAGTAACACAGCATTCGTTCGTTCATTTGTTCATTCCTTCATTCGCTATTTAATGAGTCCCTGCATAGATGTAGGCAGATACATCTCAAAATTGCAAATCCAGTAAACTCCTAGTTAACCTCAACCCACTGAAGTACAAACTTCCATCAACTGGAATGATGGGGTTCCTTCATATAAGTGACACTCTGCCATACTAAACAAACTGATATTACTGATATTCTGTGTCTAAACATACCTCTCCTTCTCTACCAGAAGAACTCGGGTTTTTTTATGTGCAAAGATACAGAAGTCCCTTTCCTAGGAAGCCTTTCCCAACTTCTCCAGTCTTCTTAGAAGACTTCCCAGCTACATCTCCTACCACAACCTTCCATAACTCTCTCCTCTAGCTATACTGCCCTTTTCTCACTTTCTGCCTTCCATGTTAAGTCCCTTTCTGCCTCAGGGCCTTTGCATATGCCGTCTGTGGTGCTGAAATGTTCCTGCCCATATTCCAACTCATTACTGACCCCAGCCCCACAGCTTCTACTGCTCCCCTCCCTTTATCAAAGTAAGCTTCCCCAGCCTTCAGATCTCAGTTGAACCAGGAAAGCCATCCCTGAGCCCCACCATTATTCACCCTCATAGTCTCACAGGACTTTCCTTCCCTATGTTTGTCAGAGCTGTACTGTTGAACGGTGATACTATTTGATTAAAGTCTATATCCTCACTAGACTATAAGCTCCATAAGAACAGGGGTCAGGACTCTTTTCATTTATCACTGTAAACACAGGGACTAGCCCAGGGGCACATAGTAGGCAGAGTATTAGCTGAATGAATGAGAGATCTTCTCTACAGTGCTTGGGTCACTGAATTCCAATTGCTTGTTTGTATACTGGCCCCAAAACCTGGCCCCTGCCAGCCATCCAGAACCAAATACTTTTCTACAATGTCCTTTTTTTTTTTAAGATTTTATTTATTTATTTATTTGAGAGAGAGAATGAGAGAGAGAGAGAGAGAGCATGAGATGGGGGAGGGTCAGAGGGAGAAGCAGACTCCCTGCCAAGCAGAGAGCCCGATGCGGGACTCGATCCTGGGACTCCAGGATCATGACCTGAGCTGAAGGCAGTCGCTTAACCAACTGAGCCACCCAGGTGCCCTAAAATGTCCTTTTTAAATGGACATTTAGCCCTATTATCGACACCTTGTATATCCACATTTAGCAACAACGGAGGGTTAAAATAAGATCTTAAGATCCTAAGGTTGAAGATCCTCATGTATACTAAGGTCATGAAAACTGGCCTTAGAATATATCTAAAAAGGGGGAGGCTGGTTGGCTTAGTTGGTACAGCATGTGACTCTTGAACTCAGGGTTGTGAGTTCAAGCCCCATGCTGAGTGTAGAGCTTACATTAAAAAAAAAAAAAAAAAAAAAGAGTATATCCAAAAAGGTTGAAATAAGAATCAAAAATAAAAGGGCGGGGGCATTGAGTACTTCTGAGTGTTTATGGTCAACTCTGACCTAACCAGAAAAGTCATAACCAAAGAACCTCACTTCCTGACTCCTTTTCAGTTGATGTCTCAGCTGTTTTCACCACTGAGTAGGACCCAAACTGAAGGACTAGAGACAGCAATGTGCCACGTGCAGCTTCTTGGTTAGTGGCTGTTATGGGCTGAATTGTGCCCCATCCCCCCACAAATTCATATGTTGAAGTCCTAACTCCCAGAACCTCAGAATGTGACTACATTTGGGGACAGGGCCTTTAAAGAGGTGGTTATGTTAAATGAGGCCCTTAGAGTGGGCTGTAATCCAACCGCGACCTGATCCCAGAAGAGGAGATTAGGACACAGACACACATAGAAGGAAGAGCAGGCAGCCACCTGCACGCCCAGGAGAGAGGCCTCAAGGAAACCCACCCTCCCCACACCTTGATCTGGTACATCTAACCTCCGGGACTGTGAGAAAATGCATTTCTATTCTTTAAGCCAACCAGTCTGGTATTTTGTTATAGCAGCCCTAGCTAATCAATACAGTGCCCCAGCAGTTCTTGAGAGAACGGGAAGGAATGTTTTTGCCAAGTACCCACAAGTATCCACTTCCCACCCCACCCACCCTTTGCAATCCGATGTGTCGATGGGTCGTCAGCTCCCCGCTGCTGCTGTACTTCCTTCTTTATTTGACCAATGAGGACACTGAGGCAGTCACAGAGGAGGCTGAGCCTCCAGGGCTATCTGCCTCCAAATTCCATATCCTCTTTTGCCCTAGACCCTCAGATCCAAAAGACCAAAGTAGAGTATAAAATAGGAAATGGGATCCCAATTTGCTTTATTTAGCCCTTAGAAAATGGGCAAGATCACCATTTTAGCTAAGCTGAAGACCCAGATGCATTTGTATGCATCACCCAAATAAAGCGATTGAAATACTGTGAAACAGATGTGAATAGGAACTAATTTTGCTTTTTTAATGAGCATTTTGACCAGATCAATACTACAAAATGCTAAACTGCAAAACATCATTACAATTTAAATACACCTGCCCAGTTGATTGGTTCAAAGAGGCATTTACAGTACCTAAAAATGTATTTCTCCTCATAAGAGCAGGAGTCTATTATGTAAAATACAGTCATGAAAATTTTAATTTCACTGCATAAAGGACAGAACCTGGTCTAGCCCACAAACCATGGAAGAACAAAAAGAAACAAAATGCAGCTGAATGCTTCATCAGCTGTCTGTCACTTTCTGAATAGTGACTAATATTCTAATTATTAGTCACCACACTGCAAAGGTGCAATTAGGAAACAGGGACGATTGCTTTAATTTTTGTTGTTGTTGTTAACCCACAATTTGTGAGGCCTGCACGAAAATATGATTTAAGTCCCCATCCTTTTATAAAGGAAAAATGATTACAGTTAAAATTCAGTTCCCCCCAACCAGCATTAAAAAAAAAAAAAAGCTTTGAAGTTGTATTGACAGATATGACTAACAACTGTAATCACAGAAATAAATTTAGTAAAACGATAATTTATCTGTCACAATTTACTGAGAAAAAAAAATGCAGCACAAGCAGCTGAACAGTGAAGTTAAATGAAAGCAAAGATAGAACCCAGTTTTTAATGAAATGTAGAGCACTATTAATTGGTTTCCTAGCAACAGCCAGGCTAAAATTACTTAACATGTCTGCTCAATCATATGCAAATATGAGTGTTATCCCTTAAATGTTGATTATAGTTGGTCTTTTCAGATGCAAATCCAATGTGTAGAGTGACTGTAAATGTTGACAATGCTGATACCAAAAAAATCCCCTGATTAACATCATTCTGCTGTTCAAAGCACCAGCGCTGAGGATCCACCCTTTGGAAGGGCTGCAAGCAGCTTGGGACGCCATCTTCCTTACCTGCTATCTCACCTGGCCAGGCCCCCAGGCCACCACTGGCATCAGAGAGGACAAACAAAAGAATACTGCTGGGCCTTGCTGAACACCACTGCAATGACTTCTCACAATGCTAGATGATGGGTGGATGATGCTTTCAACTTACAGTTCCATCGGATGATGCAAGGGCTTGCCAACCCAAGACCAAGGCTGGTCTCAGGTTTGGTTTGTACATAAAACCAGACCTTTAGATGAACTCCATCAGAGCCCGAACAGTCAAATTCCCTTCAAAACTGCCAAATGAGGAACTCCTCAACTTTACTTCAGCCTCGTCCTGCTCTTCAAGAGCCACTTGGGAACAACCACATTCCACTGGCAATAGGCACCAAGAAGGGGTGCCTCTAGGGGCAGAAAGTGTGTAGCCCTGTCACGATCACCATCAGGCTCCAGAGCCACCTTAATTTAACACACCACTCCAAGCTAAAGCAATGTGCTTGCCACGCTTTCACTTATTCATGCAACAAATATTTATTGCATAATTACAATTTGTCAGGCAATGATCTACGTGCTGGAGAGACCGCAGTGAATAAGAAAAAAAAAATCCCTATCTTCACTCATCTTAGTGCTGGGGCGAGACAAATCAAGAAACACATAAACAATAAAGTCTCAGGTAGTGATAAAAAAATAGGGAAGAAAAAAAGTAGCCTAAGGAGGGGAGGAAGAAGGGGAGGGTTCAGGGGACCATGGCATAGAAAGCCTCTCGCAGGGAGACTTCTGCACAGATTTAGAAGGAAAAGAAAAACCCAGGCCCAGGAAGGGGAAAACAAGCCTGCACCCTGGGGCAGAAATGAGCTTGGAACAACATGAAGGCCAGGGAACAGGACGTGTGTGTGCGTGTGTGTGTGTGTGTGTGTGTGTGTGATGTTACGTGTGTGAGTGATGTGACGTGACAAGTGCAGCTTTGAGCTAAGGTCCTAGCCCCTGCCTTATAGTATTTCAGGGACACTACTATCTCTAGGAGTGTACTTCAGGACTAAAAGATGGAGTGTAAGTAAGGAAAAAGGAGGAGTCTGTCCCACTGAACCCTAAAGGTCTTTTCCTCTCCAGGTCAGGTCTCACTGCTCTCCTGACCCCTGAGAAATTTCTGAACCAACTGGAAAGTACAATCTTGAACTGATGTCCCCTAGAGGAATGGGGGTAGGTTTTTCTGGCCAAAGCCCTCTGCTTGCAAGCCTTCAAAGATTAGGGACTAGACAGTTTGTTCCTGACACCCAGTCAAGACTCCAAGATATGCCAGACAGTGGCCGGAAGCTCAGGACATATATTCCAAGAAATTCTGAAGCTTGCTCATAAGGAGAATTGACAAAGATTATACAGACAGCTCCATTACCAAGCCTAGGATCCCCAGACTAATCTTACGAGTGCTGGGCCAAGGGACGGACAGATTCTTCTTCCAACACATCACCCTTTGGCCTTATACATCATGCCTTAAGTCTTTGAAGGCTTTAAGAGTTAGCATTAAACGCAAATGACCTTAAGAGAAACTTGTGAAAGCTTGGGTGCAGTCCACCTGGGAGTGGGGCGGGCTAAGGGCTTGGTTTCAGCCTACAAACACCCCAGAGGAACCTTTGGAAGTGGGACAGGGCTTAATCCATCTGATTGGCCGAGAACAGACCTGCTTTGGGAATGGTGTCAGAGAAGATGCCACACCGGTCTGT
Source organism: Leptonychotes weddellii (assembly GCF_054177405.1). Classification (NCBI taxonomy): domain Eukaryota; kingdom Metazoa; phylum Chordata; class Mammalia; order Carnivora; family Phocidae; genus Leptonychotes; species Leptonychotes weddellii. Next base: position 43,324,196 of record NC_138380.1, on the reverse strand, counting down.
ATGATACAAACATTTTACCAGTCTTGCCTTAATTCATGTGAAGCCTTAACAAGAAACAGCGCCAGGACTTCATTTAGCCTGGAGTCTAGAAAGGAAAAAAAAAGTGCCAAACTGTTTCATCAAAGCGGAGCTAAATGTCAAAAAGAAAGAAAAATGGGGCCCACCACTCCATTAGAAGGACAGCCCTCTCTTGGCAGCTTCTAATCACAGCTGAAGGAGGCCAATACACTCAAATAAATTTTGAGTTGCAGAGCAAACAGGTTGTACATGTGACCGTAGTCCTGGTCACTGAGATGTTTCTTTTAGGCCCGTGGTTCTTGAAGCAGCATCAGCAGTGCCTGGGCCCTTATTAGAAATGCATATTCACAGGTCCAGCCCCATACTTACTGAATTAGCAATCTGGCAGTGGGCCCAGAAATCCGTTCAACAAGCCCTCAGGTGGTTCTATGCATGCTAAATTTGAGAGCCCGTTTCCGAGGCCCATTCAGCAAGATGGTGTGTCTCCTCTGAGTTCATGCTTAGCACCATCTTGCTGCAAATTATTTCAGTCGACAGGAAACCAAGGATAGAGCTGCACTGTACCTTCAGCACGTGGCATGCGTTCAAAATAAACACACTAATTGTGTGAATTCCTGACACAGTAACTTCTTCCAAAGAATGCACCACTCAGAACATAAGATGCTGATTTACTGATTTCTTAAGATAACCGATTTTTCTGGCAAAGAGAGAAAGGAAAAAAAGAAAGTTGGTTATTATCTAGGAAACCCGGGTTTGGTGGAGCCTTCTGAGAGAAGCTCTGAGGATCACTGAGTTCTCCGATCTACTGCTTGTCTCCCTTCCTGGACCCATTCCTGCACTGTGAAGGCTCCGTTCCGAACAACAGGAGCTCCCTCAGGGGGATGGAGGGTCTCAGAGGAGGACTCACTGCAAACACTCCAAAAGCCCTTGCTGAATGGATGACTCCCTCTCATTCTTATATTTGAGAGAGAATATTCTAACTTTTTAGTGTTCCTGACCATAAAATAGATGTTACACAGCAAACGTTTATCAAACACACTGAAGATGAAAAAATAATCTAGAAGATGCTTTAATCATTGTAAGATAAATATACATGAGGAAACCTACAATCAGAAGGGTGAATCTCAAAGTTAACTGTGCATCAGAATCACTTGTGATGCCTGATAAAAATGCAGACTTCTGGGCCGCATTACCAAACATTTTGATTTATTCGAGTTGGGGTCCAGTGTTCTGCCTTTTGAATAAGCATGCCCAGGTGATTTTGATGCAGGGATTTGTACTTAAATTACTGACATGGGGGGCACCTGAGTGGCTCACTCGGTTGAGTGTCCTACTCTTGGTTTCAGCTCAGGTCATGATCTCAGACTTCTGAGATCGAGCCCCGCATCAGGCTCCGTGCTCAGCAGGGAGTCTGCCTGAGGTTCTGTCTCTTTCTCTCCCTCTGCTCCTCCCCCGAACCCCCGCTCTCTCTCGCTCTCTAAAATAAATCTTTAAAAAAATAAAATAAATATTTAAAAAATTACTAACATGATAACTTCTCCCATTTTCAAGGGGTACTAATAAGGGGTTGAGAGAGGGTTTTTTTTTTAGGAAAATAAAGCAGTTCTAGAGCAAAAGAACTACAAGTTGCTTTTTTTCTATGTGTGCTAATGTTGGAAAACTGTAGTTGAGAAAAAGTTTGTATGTATCTATCATTAAGGTAACTTTTTAATAAGTAACTTTTCTCTGACTACAAAAGTTATTCATGTTCATTGTAAAAAAAGATAATAAAAAAGTAAAAGGGAGAAAGCAAAAATACCCATAACCCCACCTCTGAGATAACTTGGTATATTAATATTCTTCCAGATAACTTGCTTTCACACATGCACACACACACACACTTTTTTAAAAAAAATAGTAGGATTAGAGTATATGTAGTTATTGTATTATGTTTTTTACATCTAACAACATTGTCGACATCTTTCTACCACTCCTTGATTCTTTTAAAATGACAGAATGTCTAAATATTAACTCTCTATTGGCTAAGAGGTTTTTAAAAAATAATCAAGGAATTAAAATTCTATCTATGTGGCCAGTACATAAATATGCACAATGAACACATAAATACAAATATTTGTGTCATTTGTACAAGTATGCTAGAAATCTCATTATTGTTTTTATTTAAGTGATTTAGCATTAATAGAGTTTATTAGCAATTTTTATTAGCTCCTTAGTTCATTTTAATGAATGTGTACACATTACTTAAAGGCCTCTAGACATATATATACAATATATTAACACAAGTATTCACTTTAATGAAACTTATTAGACCAACGTTTTTCTCATTAAATTCAAAAGGAGCCAAAAGACTTTACTGGAACAAAATTGAGATCCAAAAATATATATCTATATATTTTAACATGCCCTGAGAGTCTATAAACTTTAATTCTATTCAACCAGGAAGTGGCCAAAACATGAGTGCATTTCACAGAATATACTCATCATAACTTGAAAGGTAAATTCTTGCATGTTTTATAAACGGGGCAGGAAGAATGGGAGTCTGTATGACTAGCTCACATTCACACTCTCCTACAATACTTGGTGGCAGAAAGCTTGCAGTGGATTCAACACTTAGTAGACATGGGAACTTAAGTAAGCCACTCGATTTTTCGGTGCTTCCATTCCTCATCTGGAAAATGAGGATGCTAATACATAAATATCTGTGTTGTTGGTTTCCCAAGGGTTTTCTGAGGGCCAAGTGGGATAATACAAGTGAGGTTCTAAAGTACTATGCCAACGTTACCCAGAGTCTAGCTGGGATCTAGTTCTCTGAAATAGTGCTCACTCACCATTTCTTAGCCTACTACCATTCCCTTCAATCTCTTGAACACAACAAGAGATTAGACAGAATGCAAAATCTATGTGTGTTAGGCCAAAGAACAGGGAATAATTTAACCTTTTTTTTTTTTTTTAAAGATTTTATTTATTTGACAGAGAGAGACACAGCGAGAGAGGGAACACAAGCAAGGGGAGTGGGAGAGGGAGAAGCAGGCTTTCTGCGGAGCAGGGAGCCCGATGCGGGGCTCGATCCCAGGACCCTGGGATCATGACCTGAGCCGAACGAAGGCAGAGGCTCAACGACCGAGCCACCCAGGCGCCCCTAATTTAACCTTTTAATACTTGGCCTGAGAAATGCTTTAAAAGGGAATCAGACCCGAGGGTCCCTTACTACGATCATGGAAAGTCCAAGTGATATATTCTCCAGGAGCAACTGTTCTCTGAGAGTGATGGGCATGGCCCCACCTCAGGTTCATCATCACCAGTACCTGGGGAGCTTTTAGAAACAAAGACCTGACCTATCACAGTCGTTTCTCAGGCAATTATTCTTGACATTAAACATTGCTCATTAGTATCCATAAGCCTGGGAACCCTAAGTACACCATGCGTGAGCTGCATGTTGATGACTTGTATATTCGCGAGGACAGAAGGCCTTCAAAACTGTGCTCCATCACTTCAACAAAAACTAACCTAAATGACTACCTGAAGGTCCGCGATGAACTTTCCCCAAGGTCAGGGAAATAGCAAAAGACTGCTAATCCCCTTCCAAAACCTTTTTTATTTTACCACAACCTTTCCTCCACACATAATACCACAATCTGCACTAGAAGAGTAAAAATTTTTAAAATATCCTCAAAATCATAATTATCATCTCTTTTCCTATAAGCAACATAAGCAAAAGGGACAGACATTTGGCCCCACCAACTTGCTCTTTGCACAACTGGACAAAGCTCTGGACACAACATTCTTTTATTCATTCAACAAATGACCAAAATCAGCATTCCTCAGCACCAACCACAAATCTGCAGAGCTTCTCCCAGAGCCGCATCCTACAATTTGCATCCAGTTCTGTTGCGGTGCTTTTAGAGAGTCAAATACTGCCTGATTCTTCGAACCTCTGGCTTGGAAAACTGCGCTGTCGCTTTGCCACAGGCATTCTTTCTCAAAAGTGTCTCCTCCTCTGCAGGAAAAGCAACAGCACAGTTCTCTCCATTTACTACTGTTAGGTGCAATTCTTGAAATCCGGTGGGATTAAAAAAAAAAAAAAAAAGACCAACACACAAACCTTCAAATTAAGTGTATTCAAAATCTCACCTGGAACATACTAGTCAGAGACTGACCATGTAAAATATTGATTAAAACGAAAAACTCTTTAATCATACTGGTCCCATGATCAGTTGTTTCTTGGCTAAAACATTTCTTAGTTGAAATCCCAAGGAGAATATCATTATATGTAATTTTCCTGCTATAACTGATGGAATGGAATGGAATAAGTGCTCATTTTGAAAGCATGTAAGTTATTGGTCACTTGATTACCATTAGAGAATACTAATTAGGGTAAACAGTATGTGGCAGTCTTGGGCTGAAAGATCATCAGCAATGAATTCATTAGGGAGAAAGAGGATCAGCAAGGCTCAGCTAATTTATAATACTGACCGCAACATGAAATCAAGTTGTGTTTCAGAACCAGAACTCATTAACAGTGCAATGGGAGAAAAGAGAGCAAAGACTATTTTGCTTACAAGCTGGAAGACTTGTGGGAACGAAGATGAGGATACTCACTGCTTAGGGGAAACCAAGACTGCCATAAAGCTTTCAAAAGAGTCAACATCAAGGACGAGGAAAGATTCTTCAGGGTGGTAAGGAGAGGATTAACTAGAAGTTATAAAGTGAAATTATTGCAAATGCAATTTGAACTACACATAAGGAAGCAATTTCCAGCCATAATTTTAATTAGGAGTACAGAATGATCTTTTGTGTAATGATGGCCCTTCATCATTACCATTATTCAGAATTACCCTGCCTCCACATGCATAAACATAGCGTGGAAATGAAACATAGATGTGGAAGAAAGGTCAACCATAATCAATTTTTTTAATCCTCCAACTGCAGGTGTAATTTTCCAAATAAAATACCCGAATACAGTTAGCTCTCAATTTACATTTAATTTACCAGCAATTAATAAGCCCAGAGAGCCACTACTCTCTCCCACCCTCAACCCCAACCCATCTCTGATTCTTCACACTACATCCAAATATGGAACTTCCTGCTAATGCTGCACAAGAATCTTTAAAGATACCTGTGGAACTCTTGAGAGAATCTGTGAGTGGAGGGAAGGAAGAAGCCATAAAAAGCAGACACTGCTTTAACCACAGAGGCAAATTCCCAAGCAAGAAAGGCTGGGTCTCCCCTGTCCAAAAAAGGTCATCCTCCATACCTCTCATACGGTTCATTCATCTTTAGTTTGCCATTTATTTATTAAAATAGGAAATTCATTTGGCTTCATACTCTTAAAAATGCAAATAATTTTATAAGCAGACCAGACCGTATCAGTTATTCACACCATGAATCAGATCTGCTTTCCTAGCACAAGCTATAACTGGCTGCCTTGAAGAAATGAGTTTTGAATGGGAAGCGGTTAAAAGGGGAAGAAAGGTAAAATACAGTTTAGAAAATGAAATGCTATAGGGGTATGGCAGGGAAAGGGTACCACAACGGGGAGATAAAAATTAAAGAATCATGGGGCGCCTGGGTGGCTCAGTCGTTGAGCGTCTGCCTTCAGCTCAGGTCATGATCCTGGGGTCCTGGGATCCAGCCCCGCATCAGGCTCCCTGCTCAGGGGGAAGCCTGCTTCTCCCTCTGCCGCTTCCCCTGCTTGTGTTCCCTCTCTGGCTGTCTCTCTCTCTGTCAAGTAAATAAAATCTTAAAAAAAAAAAAATTAAAGAATCATAAGAACACCTGCTGCCTAGATAAAAGGATACAGATAAGAGAGAAGATGACAATGTACAAATTGTGTTTACTTTTTAAAATCCGCCAGGAGGACCCAAGAAAGAAAATAGAAATGTTCTCTTTTCCCTTTTTTTTTACCTAGCAGCAACTTGCTTTCAGGACCCAGAATTCAACTTAGCATTGTGCTTTCTATATTACAGGCACTCAACAAACATCAAACAAATGCATGGATGATACCCCCACTATTACTCAAAATGAAGCAAGCCAGCTCTGAGCTATCCTGTCTGCAAGCAGCAGTTTTCCCAAGTGATAACTAGGTCAGTGGTGGGGGAGGAGGGAGGGAGATTAATATTTTCCTTATATAATAACATCATCAATTACTCTGCAGAGATACAGACTATTTGAAACACACACATGCACATGTTACACTGCATGCACCCAGAGACACAGGTTTGAGTGAAGATGAAGCATGGAAAATTCTAGTCCCAGTGTTTGTGCTCCCCAAAACAAAAGACCCCTTTCTCCTCAACAGGCTATGTATCAAACAACTGTGTTGCTACTACAAACATTAACTAAAAAGCGGATGTGAGACAGCTTTCACCATGTGGTACAAAATACACTGTTTAAGATGGAGGGGTTGCTACATGTTATGAGTTTTACAATTGTTCTTATGTCAGTTAATTGCTTATAAGAGCAAACAGCACACTGCCACGTGCTCATAACTGAATGTTCTTTGGCTATTTTAATAAGAAATGGTTTGGATTTATAGCAAAATAACTTTACTCAGGACTTTCTGCCAAAATCTTATCTGATCAATGCCCCCCACACGCGGACATCTGGGGATGGCGTTTTGAGAGAGAACACGGAGGAGATGTTTTGAAGGGCAAAAGAGAGCTTCAAAAGAAGCAACTGCTTTTTAAGTCTGATCAATAGTGAGGAGCATGAACTGTAAAATGCCTCTTAAAAACTCTTTTCAGGCTGAGGTGAAGTGACATTTACAGCAACACCGAGAACAAAACACTTCTAAATAAGTTGGTGGTATTCTGGTTAAGTAGGTGGCACCAACATCAAATTCTGTTTGTATGTCTGTATCTAGGGAGAAGGAGGTTATCAACAGATCCATCTCTAGTCCTCTTCCTGCATTACCGTCTTGCGCTATTGTCCTGGCTCTCTTGTTTTAAGCAACACTGTGTAATGAAGTTTCTGCAAGCTGCTGAGATTGGCAACTGTACAAATACCTTTTTTCCATTCTCCCCGTTTCACCTCAGGAAAAACATTCATTTTTCCAAAATGTATGGGTAGCACTGCCAATCTAGAATGCTGTTATGGAAGCCAAAACCGTAACAACCACGAGGACCATCCTAGCAGGGACTAATTATGGAACGTTCACGACGGGCAGGTACCATGCTGGACCGTCTGCATTTGGAGCCTTCCAACTCTGTTGGAAGAGGTATACTCTTATTTTACAGGTGAAGAAACTGGGGCACAGCAAGTTTAAGTGACTCGTTTGAGGTCATACCACTAAGAATACATGGTTGAAATGGGATTCAAACCCAGATTTCCTAACTCTAAACCCAAGCCGTTATCCGCCACACTACACTTTTTCTGGCTCTTGTGATCTCTTTTTTTTTTTTTTTTTAAAGTTTAAGAATTTTATTTATTTATTTGACAGAGAGAGAGAGAGCACAAGCTGGGAGGAGGTCAGAAGGAGAGGGAGAAGCAGACTCCCCGCCGAGCAGGGAGCCCGATGCAGGGCTCAATCCCAGGACCCTGGGACCACGACCCGAGCCAAAGGCAGACACCCAACGAAATGAGCCACCCAGGCGCCCCTCCTGTGATCTCTTAAATGGGAAGTCAGCCTTCCTTGAGAAAGAAAAAAAAAAACACAAAAACTGGATACACACAAGGATACGGCCTGTGTTCTCCAGCAAGGATAGGCCAGAAACAGTAGTGTGTTTAGAACGGAGACAGAACACCACCTCAGCTGAGATGGGGGAGGCTGGGCGCCTTAGGCAGGCAGTCGAGTTGTGCTATGACCGAAATCCACCAGTGTTCACTGAGCACCTGCCACACACCAGCCACATCAAACCCTGCCAGAATTTCCGAGGTCAGAGTCCTTGTCTTCGTGGATTTGCAGTCTAGTCGGGGGGAAAGACCAGCAGGGTAGCAGTTAAAACATCACGTGATCAGACCCAATACTGACAGAAGTACCAACTGTTCCGGCGAAGGGGTATGCCAGGTGGAGGAGGACAGAGGGCCTGCCAGGAGGGCCTCCCAGAGGCACCAGACCACGAGATAAGCCATGAGGGAGCCGCCAGAATGAAGTAGGCAAGCTGGAGGGCCAGGGGGCCGGACGGGCCCTCCTCATCAGCAGTGTGCGGGAGGGGAGGCCAGAACCGGAAAACAACGGCTAATACTGCGTGCTGACCCTGCGCCAGGCCCTGTGCAAACGTTCGACCGTCCAACCACCCTACACGCTGGGCCTCTTTTTCTGTTTTCTTTTTAAGATTTTATTTTTAAGTAATCTCTACACCCAACATGGGGCTCAAACTCACAACCCCGGGCTCAAGAGTCCCACGCTCATCCAGCTGAGCCAGCCAGGCGCCCCGCTAGGCATCCTGACCCCATCTTACCAGTGAGGCAGCCGAAGCACAGAGGAGGGCAGTGACTGGCACTAAGCGACTCAGCAAAGCAGTGGGGATGCAACTGAAACTCAGGACACTCCACCCCAAAGCCCACAGCGGACCCTGTGCTGTATGTGGCCTCTCAGGCTCAGTCCAGGGCTTATACAGGGAAGTGACCTGATAGAAAACCACTCTTCCAGCCATATGAAAAGTAGGGGAGAAGGGGTGGGCTGGAGGCACAAGGCCAATCAGTGCGAAGAGGCAGCATTTTCTAAACTTCTCCACCTCGTTGGTATCTCCTCTGCCCTGCTGCCAGGCGCCCCCCACAAACCTGTGGCATTCCAAAACAAGAGGGCGAAGTTTACTTGGGGAAACTGATCTGCAGCAAACCAGAAATACCTTTCCCCACTACTCTGAGCTCCTCCATAGCATTTATCACAGGCATCAGGAATACTTCCTTTCAAGTCCTTTTCTACCCCTGAATGGTCAGCTCCCAGGTGAATTATGCATAACTTGTCTTCGTGCATCCCCAGGATGTAGACGGCAGTGCTTTCTGAATGGTGCCCTCCCCTCTCCACTGGTGCTGTTCCTCAGTACTTATCACATGAGTGGTGTCTGCAATGGAGCCAGGAACTCAGGATGGCCAACCTGGATCCTTTAGACCATCTGGCAAATGGGAGTGACTTGGTGACAAGCAAGAGAATACTACGCTTGGAAATGAAGAGCAACTGAGTACCCATAGGGATACTGTTACTAGTGCTAACATTTATGGGTACTCATCAATTCATTTAATTGTCATGACAACCTTATAGGGTAGATACAATTATTACCCATTCTCCTGATAGGGAGACTGAGGCACAGGCAGGTTATACACCTTGCCTAAAGCCACAAAGAAGGTAAGTGGTAGAGCCAAAACTCAATTCTAGGTGATCTCACTCAGAGCCCACAGTCTTTTTTTTTTTTTTTTTTTAAAGATTTTATTTATTTATTTGACAGAGAGAGACACAGCGAGAGAGGGAACACAAGCAGGGGGAGTGGGAGAGGGAGAAGCAGGCTTCCTGCGGAGCAGGGAGCCCGATGTGGGCCTCGATCCCAGGACCCTGGGATCATGACCTGAGCCGAAGGCAGACGCTTAAAAACTGAGCCACCCAGGCGCCCCTCAGAGCCCACAGTCTCAACAACTATCCTCTACTGACCACATCTCAGGAGAAAAACTAAAAGAGGGGAGATCCATATTCCAGAACCATACCTAGTTCGTGTTACAAAGCAAGTAGATGTAGCCTCCCTGTAGGGCTTACATGTTTATTAAAAGGAGAGAGTAAAATATAGATAGAACAGCATATATTTTCAAAATCCTGATGCTGGTAAGACATCCTGATGGAAATAGAGCCAGAAGCTACTCTCATTTCTACAACTCGATGAACAGACCCCGCCAACTCAGAAAGGCACAGAGAACAAGTTAATAATGGCCTAAATACAAAAGCATAGCTTCAAATCCAACCTACTATTAATTAATTTATGTATTGCCACTAGGGAGGAGGCAGTTAGTATTAAGTTAGATTAAATTATGGAGAAGCTTCAGCATTGCTGTGACTACTTCAACAGTAATTATTAAGTTGCTATGCCTTCCCTCCCTAATAAAAACCCCTTTATTCTCATTCTCAGAATGCTTTACCGTTCACCTGTCGCTAGCTTCTTTTGACAGGCATGACAAGCTTTCAGATTAAAGACACTTTTCAGAGAGAACAAGGAAATCGGATTTGTAAATCCTACCAGGTTTCCGATCCAAACTTCGCCTCTGAAGAATATTTGTCTCCAGTTTGCTCCAAAGGGTCCTGGGTCTCATTGCTGTGTTGAATGTACACCTGCCAAGACCGACAGGCCCCAAGGGAACTGTGGACATCGGGGACAGGGAAAGGGGGGCTGAACTGGCAGTCCAAGGACCTGGGCTCACTCCTGACAGGCTCTGTCAATCTGCCCTCAGTCTCCATGTCTCTAACACAGAGGCACCTGCCCTACTTCCCAGAGTCGGCACGAGGCTCAAAGGAGATAACCTACGTGAACAGGCTGTTTGCAAATGGTAAACCACACAAGCGTGAATTGATTAACCGATAACTAATTAGTTGACTAGTTAAATGACTAGTTCAGTAGTCAACTCACTGATTAATAAGGTCCCAGAAAATCTCAAGTGGAGGGCCTGAGTTACTATTCCATGGCCCAGCTCTAAAGGCCTACAGTCCTGCTACTCTTACCCTATTAGAGGCACATTTCCCCACTGCCTAGAGTGACACCTCACCCTGGTTCACTTCTGCCACAAAACACTGCTTTTGTGTGTCCCTGTCAGCACCTGAGGACATGAAGGGCCATTGGCCTACTCCTGAAGTGGCCAAACCTTTCAAGGAAAAGACCAGAGAAAATTCTGAGCAAGGGCTCATTCCTTCCCCTGTACCTGCTAGAGGGCCAGGGAATACTTAGTAACTCTGTTGCCCTGAACTCAGTTATTCATTCATTCAGTGTATTCGCTGAGGACCCACTATATGACCTGGCCCCGGACACAAGGATGAAGACAGCAGCTGCCATCAGGGAGCTCAGTGTGGCGTAGGAGGCAAGAGCCCTATGGGTGAACACAGGAGTACTGAGAGTGTGCTGCTGATTGCAGGGAGGTAGGGGTGGGGGACGGGGGATGGAGACAGAGGCCACGGTTCTTTCAAGAAAGGGAAGGGTGTGGGTGGCCAGACCAGGAATCGTGGAAGGGCTCCTATAAAGCCTGATCAAGTCACTATAAGCCCCAGTTGCCCAGAAAATACACAGACAGCAATGTGCTGAGATGTCAAAATAGGGGAGCTCTAAGAGAGATAAAAATAGTTATTACAGTATTTTTACTGCAGTCTGGGAAACCTATGTCTGCCCGCCCCTCACCCTAAACCCCAGCGAGCTTCTGATTCAGTGGATCTGAGCTGGGGAGAGAACATGTATGCCCTTAAAGGGTTCTACACGATTTTGATATCTAACCCCCAACAGATTCTGTTGGTTCTTCCAATATTTCTGGGCTCACACACAAACGATAGCATTTATATACAGCCCGTTGAATTAACGTGGAGGTGACTGGCAACACCTATATGGGGATTGGTGGGGAAAAATCAGTTTTCTTTCTTTATATTACATGATTATGGTAAGGACAATTATTACATTATTATAAGATGATATATGTCACATTACTATGATTATTATACTTTTATGATAAAAATGCTAGGGAAGATATTAAACAATAGATTTTTATAGATGTTCCAAATACATTCTTTTGAAATCACTACATTCAAGAAGTTTACAAAGGGAGCCATGCAAGTGAGGTTCACATAAAATTTGAACCGTTACAACTTTCTGAATGGTTGTAGGAAATATTAAATGTTTTACCGCAGTAAGAACTTTATGGCCATGACTCTGTGGTAGCACATGTGAAACCCATTCCCAGCACGTAGTTGTAGGAAGCTCTCAGTTAGGTTATGTTATCCCAGCTTCCAATTTGAGGTAGAACAAAAATTCACAGGCTCAGAAGACGTAGCCACAGCCTGTATCCTGTTCCAGTGAAATCCCAAGCCAAATGTTAAATAGAAAGTTGATCTGGACACAACTCAGAGCCACATGACTTCTAGAAAGTTTAAGTTAACAAAATGAACAAGCAGCTCCTACATCACCTGACAACCAGAAGAGAAGCTTTAAGAAAAGAATTTTTTCAAGGCTCAGCTTTCTGAGCTTTAGAGGTGGAGTCACAGAACTTACCCTATGTTCTTTAGGTACACAGTGAGGGAATGCCAGAAAATTCCTGTAAGGTGTTGGTAAGAGGCCAACACTACTCAAAGCAGGCCAGTTTCCTAAGTAAAAAGGCTGTATTTAGAGTAAGATCACATTAATTCCAACAAGACTCTCAATTTAACTTTTATGCTGTTATATTATCTACAGTCCCAAGATCAAACTACTGACTTTTTCAACAAAAGCATGCCTAAGAACTGGAGGCTTCATGACCATCAGGCATAGACCAAGGCTCTGTGATGCCTCAGGCCTTTTCAGTGCTGTTCCTTGCTTGGTAAGTCCCTGCCAACGCTTGTGTATGTTGTGAACTCACCCATATCCTTCAAGCTCCAGTTCAAGGCTATATATTTCTCTGGTGAAGCCTTCCCTGACTCCCTCAGGTACAGCTTCTACCTACAACACCTTGAACCTTGAACATAGACATCTTCCTTAGAACAAGTGTCTTACGGAATTATAAATTTTGGCCAGTGTGTCTGTCTCTCCATTACAGGTAGAGACCACATCCTTTGGTGATGATACTCCACTCACCACACAGAACTAGGTGTATAACATGCTGTTATTTACTGAAGGAACTAATAAATGGATGAACTCTTTCTTCTACCCTCTAGCAATTCCCGAAGTATCCGTCTACATCAAGAAGAAGAAACATTCCCTATGCCCAGTCTTGAGAACTGCAGACAGATCCTTTAAATGTAAGAGAAAATGATACCATCCATAAAAGGAACCTTGGTATAGTTTCACCAATGCAGCCTGAATGGCCCTTTAAAAACATAAGCCAGGTCTTGGGGCGCCTGGGTGGCTCAGTTGGTTAAGCGACTGCCTTCGGCTCAGGTCATGATCCTGGAGACCCTGGGTCGAGTCCCGCATCGGGCTCCCTGCTCGGCGAGGAGCC
>NC_138380.1:43281613-43310986 GCF_054177405.1 Leptonychotes weddellii | reverse complement strand
GAACGAACTAACAAATGAACCTCTGAAGATAAAGTTCTGGGTGGGAGGACTAAGAGAAAGGAAAGAACTTGGAACAGATTCTGCACTGCTAAGCATGTTTACAAATTGCTTTATAATCACTAATTAGCTTTTCTAAACCACATCCCCTTGGATGCAGGCAGTACTATCCTCCCAAGTTTAAGATAAGGGAATTCAAACCCAAGGTCACACAGCAAATCAGCTTCAAGTTCAATGCTTAGCCCCTAGCTGGTAATAAGAACAAGATTAAAGATACTGCTGATCTGTAAAAGGTTGAAATATTAGAGGAAATAAAACAGCGGAAGGCATGGGACCAAGAACCATTTGCACATATTCTCAGCACACTGCATCAAAAGAAAAACAGACTGTTCTGTCTGGAATCCTAAGTTCTCAGTGTGTGTACACTGCATTATTCAGTCATCAATTTCCACGGCCCTGAGAGGCAGACATTTGCAGGAAACAATGGGAGCTGCAGTCTCGCTCCTGAGTCTCAGGCCCAGCCTGTCAATCAGCAGTGACACCACTGTCACCGGGAGGACAGGGTGGCTGGGGCTCGCTCTCACCAGGGCCGGCATAAGCTCTTTACAGGGGATGGACGGGAAGGAGACAAGAGAATAAAACACCTACTAAAAGAAAGAAAGAAAGAAAGAAAGAAAGAAAGGAAGGTTAAATCAAACAATAGGATAACATCAAAAATAAATACATATAATCACAGTTTAATCACAGTATAATCATCTAGCAGCAAATATACTCAGTTATATTACAAATGAGACTCTAAATTATACCCCCTAAATAAAGGAAAGTGGACAGATGGGTAAAGAGTCCTAATCTATTTCAGGTAAAATCAAAATTAAATTTGCTGAAAAATTATACTTGCTTTCCCAGCATTATTACTCAATCCAAGAAGGAAGAGTAAAATATAAGTTTTGATGAAACCTAGAAATTAATTTCGGTTGGTCTTTTTCAATTTACTTTTTATTTAGCCTGGGAAATGAGACCAATCTCCTCTCTTCTGATTTAAAAATTATTTTCCACTAAAACCCACCAACACACTCAAAACTATGAGAAGGCCAGAGGCCACAGTGAGTCTGCACTGATAAATGGGGAATAAAGGAACCAAGAGCATCACAAAACAAGACAGCCCCCATCCTTAATCTTCCTCAAGCCTAGTCCACATTGCCAGCAAGTAGAAAGACGTAGGGAAAGGTAACTAAGATGTCCATGGCACTGAAGTCTCCAAGGCCAGCCTCAAGTGTACAATCTTTGCTTCTCCAGATATCGAAGGTCTGACGCTGTGAGGTCATGCTCCCAAAATACTGAAAGTAAATATGAAAGCACACCTGAGCACATATTGAAATGGAGACAAGGAAAATCCAAAGTGGAGAATAAATTATACCCTGACCCTGCAGTTTAATCAACCACTCACTTAAACTCAACCCTAAGTAATGTCAGATGAAGCATTTTTAAACATTTAGCACAGGAGTTTCTTGTAGACCCCCAACAAACATTAACAATACTGAAAATGGTTTGCTAATAATTCATCTTCAAAGGAGCACAAAAAGTGATCCAAAGCTCGCTCTCTCCGTATTAACTTTTTCAAACCGCTTTATTGAGATGGAATTTGTACAAAATATAAGTCATCCATTTTTTTTGAAGATTTTATTTATTTATTTGTCAGAGAGAGAGAATATAAGCAGGGGAAGCGGCAGGCAGAGGGAGAAGGAGACACCCTGCTCAGCGGGACTCGATCCCAGGATCCTGGGATCATGACCTGAGCCAAAGATAGATGCTTAACCAACTGAGCCACCCAGGTGCCCCAAAAGTTATCCATTTTTAAGTATACAGTTTGCTGAGTTTGGGTAAATGTATACAGTTGTATAACCCACCACAATAAAGAAATAGAACATCTGCATCACCCCAAAAAAGTTCCCTGGTGTCTATTTTGTAGTCAAGCCCCCTTCCTCCATCCCAGGCCCTAGGCAATCACTGATCTGTTTTCTGTCCCTGTAGTTTTGCCTTTTCTAGAATGTCACAGAAATAGAATCACACAGTAGAAGCCTGTGTCTGGGTTCTTTCACTACACTTGACAGTTCTGAGACTACTCAGGCATGTTGCCGTGTGAATCAGGTGTTCATTCCTTTTTATTGCTGAGTAGTATTCCGTTCCTTCACATCACTTGTATGTTCTTCCTAGAAGCCCTAACAGGAGCCCTGTGCTAACACTCCAAATGCTATTTCTTCATTTTCCTTGAGTTTGTCCTCCAAAGAAATGAAAAACATGGCTTTGGCCGGTCACTTGACTCCTCTCGGGAGGGCCATGCTGGGCAAGTCAACAAGAATTTAAGCAAAGAGTTGGAAAGACTACGTAAGCTGAGGAAAAGAAGCCAGAATGAGAAGCCAAGCCGCTGATGAAATCTCTTATGTATAAAAGATTAGACCGACACTAAGTTAGAGAAAGCTGTTCCCCCATTTATTGATCAGTATTTCTACCACTATACCTGACAGATTGCCACCCATCCACTATGAGGGGTACACAAGTTACCCCCATGGTACTTGATGTTTCAGAATCTTCAGGTGTTTCACATGAATGAATTTTCAGATAACTGAAATTTATCTTATTAAAATAGCTGTTAAGTACTAATTAAGTACTAAAAAGGTACTAATTCCATGCCTTCTTAAACAGAGTCTACCGAACATAATTAAACATTTACTTGATGATGCAGAATTATCATTACAAACAATCTGACTATCGTGCTGAGCTCTTAAATAGAGATGTTCTCAGGGCTTACCAGGTTTGGAAGACTAGTGTCCTCCTATTCTAAACAGCCCAAGACAATTGTCATTTTTAAATAGAAGTTTCCATCTTCTTCCAAAAATATTACCTGGCAGTCTTGATACTATTACTATGTTCTTGCTGCTAACCTACCAGTGTTTTCTCTTAAAAAATTAATCACAAAACCTTTCCGTAATTCAGAAAAGTTTAGAGAATAAGTATTCCAAATACCCTCGACTTAGAAACTGGTCACAGTTGATCTTTCTTTCAGATCATTTTTCTTCTACTAGTTATTAATTTTTTACATTCTAAAAACAGTTTGGCTACATTCCAAGGCATTTGGAAAACAGAAAAAAGAAGTCACTCATCATCTACTATTTTAACAACCAGTCTTCACATTTTGGTAAATTTCCTGATTTTCTTTCTTCCTGTGCAACTGGGTTTCCCAAATATTTGGGAGGATACATATAATTTGGAATGCTACTTTTAGGACCACATCTTATCAAATGTGTTTCTTTAATTTGCCAAGTCACCACCATTTTCTGGAGGCTGCACCAGAGAGCAAGTGAACATACCAGCCGTAGAGCCAATCCCACTTCATCGTTACTCATTTAGGGTATTTCCAATTCCCTGCTACTGTAAGTCTAACTTCCCGACTTTTCATCTTCTCAGAAAGCATACCTGAGTATTATAGGACTTGAGAGTAACTCCTTGGTATCATCAAGGTGAAGTCTAAGAAACAGTTTCACTCATTAACTCATCCATTCACCTCTTCATTCTTTTAAAAACACTTACCAAGGCAAATGAATACTATCCCTGATTCCTGCCACCCCGGTCTTCATCAGTGGTGGAAGAACGGTCTCAGGACTGTTTGTGCGGCGCCTGGGTGGAGCAGTCGGTTAAGCACCCAACTCTTGATTTCGGCTCAGGTCCTGATCTCAGGGTCATGAGATCAAGCCCCACGTCGGGCTCTGTGCTTAGTGTGGAGTCTGCTGGAGAGTCTCTCTCTCCTTCTGCCCCTCCTACTTGTGCTCTCTCTTAAATAAATAAATAAATCTTAAAAAAAAAAAAGAACTGTTTGTGTCAATTGGCCATTTAAGTTCAATAGTAAAAGACTGGCTAATAACAATGCATCGTAAAACCTTCAGAAGGAAAGGGGAATGTTTCGTGGACCCTTTGGGGGTGTGTGTGTGTGTGTGTGTGTGTGTGCGCCTGTGTGTGTGTGTGTGTGTGTGTGTGTGGCAGTTTTAAGTTACTAGTTTTTAAAATCAGTACTTTTTAATGGAAACAACTTGACCAAAAATCAGTCATAGAATTTTGAGACCCATTAAAACAAAAGTTTAATGAGGAAAAAAAAACAACCACTTACTAAGTTCCTACTTGATGTTAGAGATCTTTTTTAATCTAAGTTAAAAAGAGTCAGACATGGTCCCTGCCCTCCCTAAGTTCACCAGCTGGCTGTGGGGACAAATTCGCTGCCCTGGAACAATCAGAGAGCAACAAAGGAATGGGGCTTGAGGCACAGATTTGCTGCTAAGCTGCACCGTACTGATGTACATGCATCCTGGAGTCTGTGGGAGGAAGACCTCCCTGGGCTAACGCAGTCAGAGCGGGGCAGGTGAGGGGCCTGAAGGACAGGTAAGGTTGTCCCATCCCCTCACACTGGCTTCATGTATATACTGTGCTGATGTTAATAAAAAGATGATATCCAAATCTTTTCTCCTCATCCACAGTCACGCGTCGCAAAAATGATTAACTTTTTCTTTCCTGGCATTAATCACCATTTGTGGTGAAGGAATCAAGACCTTTCTGGTGGAAATTAGGGAGCATTCACACACGAGCTGGGCTGTGTTGCCTATGAACAGCCTCCTCGCCCCAGCTCAAGCTCTCCTATTTTAGCCACCTGAACCAGACCACCATATCCCCTTTCTTGCTCTGTCAACAAATGTATGAAAAGCCTCTTTTTTTTTCTTAAAAATGCCTCTTCAGACTGGAGATAGTGCCAAAGAGCTGTGTCACCAGGGTCAGGAAAAATGTCCATGGAGAAAGAAAGGGCAGTCGTTCATCTATTTTTTTTCTCTGAAGGTCCAATGCGAACAGGCTGGCTCCAAGGTCCCCACCCCACCCAAGTCTCTCAGAAACACAGGGCCTTGTCTCTGTGGTCTACGGCAAGCCCTCCTTGGCATGCCTCTCTCATTGGAGGATTTCTCAGTGTAAGAAATTGGGAGAAGAATCTAGTTGGTAAGAGTGGAAATAAAGAAGTAATGGGAAAGCCCGAACCTGTGGGTTCAAATAAATTCCTAGACAAGTGACACATTTTTCTTCCATCTGAATCAGTGGGAAAGAAAAAGTTCACTTATCTTTCAACCTGGGATTTGTCTCAACAAATGTATTTGCTGAAGCATCCGGTATGATGATAAGTTAAATAATGACTAGATAATTCACTTGTTCCTAACAGTCGTCTCGTTTTCTTCACACTGTCCATTTTCTTCTTTCCCTCTCTTCCCCACACGTTCTTCCTCTGGTGAAAGAAACACACCGTAGAAATCTGGATGCTGCCTGGGAAAGCACCTTCTGGTGGCACTCTCAGCAGCAACACCAGAGCAAACAGAGCACCCACGCGGTCTCAAGAGACCCTGCGCGGGGGGTTGGGCCACCTCTGTGCCCTTGCCAGGAGCTTGCAAGGAATGTTCCCTGGCTCCTTCGGGAAAGGTCTTCAGCTTCCTCAAGGAACATGTAGACTCTTCCAGAGAGCAGTCAAAGAATTGAGTAAGCAGAATGAGTGTTACACAAAGGGGAGATGATCACTCTGCCTGGTGGAACGGCAGGTCTGGAAACTGTAGAGGGTGATGCCTGAAGGGACCCGAACAGATTTACATCCTGTCAAAGGGTGGACGAGCACCCCGGGAAGAGCAAGCGAGGTGAGCAGATAGTCAGGCACAGCTGAGGAACTGCCAACAATTTGGCACAGCTGGCCTGCAAGAGTGGCTCCCAGACTTGGATTTCACAAAGCAGGACTTAAAGACAAGTCGGGACAGGTGGGTGGCTCAGTCGGTTAAGCGTCTGCCTTTGGCTCAGGTCCTGATCACGGAATCCCAGGGTCGAGTCCTGCATAGGGCTCCCTGCTCAACGGGGAGCCTGCATCTCCCTCTCCCTCTGCCTGCCTCTCTCTTTCTCTCACTCTCTCTGACAAATAAATAAAATCTTAAAAAAAAAAAAATAAAGACAAGTAATATGCCAAAGAAGAGTCCAGAAAGAAAGTTACCTACTTTTTTTTTTTTAAAGATTTTATTTATTTATTTGACAGAGAGAGACACAGCGAGAGAGGGAACACAAGCAGGGGGAGTGGGAGAGGGAGAAGCAGGCTTCCTGCTGAGCAGGGAACCCGATGCAGGGCTCGATCCCAGGACCCTGGGATCACGACCTGAGCCGAAGGCAGACGCTTAACGACTGAGCCACCCAGGCGCCCCGAAAGTTACCTACTCTTATCATCTTCATTTCATAAAAGAAACAAAGGTTAGTGCCCACTCTCACCAAAGGACATCATCTCAGAATAGAGAATGCAAATGACACATTTATCTTGAAGAGACAGTGTCTCTGTATTTTTTTTTTTTTCTCATTTTGCTGCAGACCAGTGGAAATAGGTGTCATGAGCTGGCACAGGTCTGCACACTTGGGTGACATTACTACGGAGCTCAGGATGGGCTTTCCCTCTCCTCAGAGGCAAATAAGCTTTCTCAAGTTTCAGTGTGAAAAGAGATCAGGAGGCGCCTGGGTAGGGTCGCAAAGGAGGCTGGTGTGGCCGTTAAGGGCACACGCTTCTCTTGCCACAGGCCCCCTGCCATGGCCTGGTGTGTGAGGTATACTCATAAGCTATTTTAAATCACACTGCATAGATTCGATATAAGGGGGCACTAAAAAGCTCGTGTACAAAGAATTTGTACTAGAAGTAAAAAATGTTTAAGTTGTAAGGTTAATGGAAAAAGCATGATATAAATTACACATGATTTTTTTTAAAGATTTTATTTGACAGAGAGAGAGACACAGCGAGAGACGGAACACAAGCAGGGAGAGTGGGAGAGGGAGAAGCAGGCCTCCCGCTGAGCAGGGAGCCCGATGCGGGGCTCGACCCCGGGACCCTGGGATCATGACCTGAGCTGAAGGCAGACGCTTAATGACTGAGCCACCCAGGTGCCCCTAAATTACACATAATAATTTAACGAATCGTGTAAACAAATAAAGACTGAAAGGAAATACTTCCAAATGTTAACAGCCAGAGCCCCGGGAGCGGACATTATGAATGTGCTTTTTCTGTATCTTCTAAATTTTCTATAATTTATGTTCATATTTTTCTGTATCTTCCCCATTTTCTACAATACTTTTAAAACGTGAGGATGAAATATTTGTTTTACAAGTTTGAGGGTCAAAACTTAATTTTTTAGAAACCCTGCATTTTGAAATTGTTATAAATTTGCCACAATTCAGTAAAGGTTTCACAATAGTACTCGTTACCAGTAAAAAACAAAGAATTGCGGCTCACATTGACATATACTTACTAATTATTTTACTTTCTGTTTTAGAATATCTATCACATTATCATTTAACTCACTGATTTCCCAAAACAAACCAGCAGGTTCATGTCTTTATGAAGTTTCATTCTGACATGAAGTAGGAGTTTCAATTTGACTTATTTCATCACGTAGAGGTGAAATCTAGCCAGATCTGTTGATTAATCAGATGTTCTCTTCCATTTACACACAAAAAGGCTACAGGTCAGCTAATGATAAATAGGCTCAAAGGAAATGAATTAGCTTTGATGAATTCACAACAGAGTTGTCAAACCTCTTCTGTGTAGGATTTTCCCCACCCTTGACCACATCTCTCCAACAATTTTACTAAGATTCATCTAGATACCTAAAATTCTATATTTAAGATAAAGTCCCAAAAGTAGAAACCCCCAAATGGCTTGCTTTACTACTCATGAAACCTTGAGTCTAGTTCCTGGTATAAGCTGACCCTCTGACCCACTGATAACCCATCCACTGGTTACCCACTATACTAACCACCTGTTAGCACCCTTTTCTCTCCCAAGTGTCACTGCTAACTCTTATTAAATGCTTACTCTATGCAAGACATTGTATTAGTTTCTTCTACCTCCAACTGACTCAGAGAGGGGGGAAAAAATCAAAGGCCACGTAAGTAAAATAAACCTTGATTTAGTCTTCCTTTATAAAAGAGAGAGATAAAAATAAGTTCTACTCGGGAAATAGAAGAATGACAAGAGTAATGTGGCAAGTTAATGAAGAACAATAGTTGGGGGAGCAATGACTGGAGAAGGAGTTACAGATATGGGAAAAGGATTTGAAAGGTCAAAGGTGTGAACAGGGGAGACCTTAAGAAAAATGACACTGAGGAAGCACAAAAAAGATACACAGATAAACAAATACAGATACACAAAGATGACTCAAATAAAAAGTTCTTCAGTACTATTATGACAATGTTTTTTAAACCTGGGTAAATCTGTGTTGCGTTTTCACAACCAAAGGCACATAGCAGGAGAGGTAGTTCTGGGCAGAATTTTTAAAATTTGTATCACATAAAGGTTTGTTGGGCTATGGCTAATTTCCAACTTCCAGAGGCCAATTTCCAGGTTATGACAATTTTCCCTTTGATTCAGAAGCAAAGACAGAGAAAAAAGCTTGGGCAGAGAACCGCCTGGGATTGTCTCCAACCAAATGACACAGCCTGGGATTGCCCAGCCAGCAGTCCCGCCCCCACTCCCCAGTGTAACAAAAGAGAAGGAAAACCAACCTACTGCACAAGCCTTAGCTCCCCTTCTCCACTTCCCTCTCCCACGTTCCCCGAGTCCCACATAGCACTAGTCCCTGGAAGCCAACTGCAGCCTGCTCTTCCCACACCCGTGCCTTTGCACACACACAGTCTGCCCTTCACCTTCAGACCTCCCTCTTCCTTCTAGACCTTGTTCAAAGGTCACCCTTAAGTTTGGCCTTCTTCCAGTGACCACCCTCACCTGTGCTCCATCCCCTTCCACTCACCTCCACTGTAGCCCTGTGAGCAGTGTGGGGCCACCAGTATCCCCCAAAGAGACCTTGGTATGCTCATCTTTGAGCATAGTTCCCAAAACAGTATTGGCCAGGGAATGGCCTCTTAGAAAATGTTTGCTGGAAAAAAAAAAAAAAATTTGTTCTGTAAATGAATTAAGCCTAGACTAAAAGCATCATTTTTACACTAAAAAAAAAACAAAAAAAGTAACAAGTTTTTTAAAGTTTCTCTTCCTAAACTCTACATTCAGATCATGATCTAAAAAAGATAGAAAAAAGAAAGAAAGAAATGATTTAATTTTTCTGTTGGAGAAATTTTCATTATTAATATCCAGATTGTAGCTTTTTTTCAATCATAATAAAAGGCAAGGGCGGAAGGAAGGAAGGAAGGAAGGAAGGAAGATTGGTCAATTCTAGATGAAGATACCAGGAGATTCTAAGGCAAACCTGGGCCATCATAATCTCCATGCTGTCCCTGTCTTTACCCGCCAAAGCCACACTGAACAAATCGATTGCCTCTTCTGACAGGTCTCCTCATATGTGGAGCTCTTCACCAAGCTAAGCATTATGACCATATACTCTTCCTCATTCAAGGCTTCCAGAGCCTTCATTTTTTGACAGCCCTTCTCTAGAGACCTATTTCACTAAATGTGACAACCAGAATTGATGTGGTCTAGCAATGACCATGGTGGGGTGACCACTCACCATAGCCAGGATGTGATACCTCTATTAAGTCGGCTTTTGGAGGTCTGCAACAATGTGGGCTCAAGCTGAATTTTTGAGGAAGTGAAAGCCCAGAACTGTTGTTGCACAGCATAGATCCTCTCCTCCCCCCACCCCCACACTCACCTTACCTTATATTTCCCCTGGAATAATCAATGTGAGAATCCAGAAGAAATCCCCATCAAAAGTCTACTATGAAAAATCCAAGGAGAACATTGGGAAATGCTGAGAATTCTGAGCATCTGGTCCTTTCATAATGGGATAAAGGAAGTCTATGAATGACAGCCCCTAACACAGGGTTCCAAGGTTTGGCGGACTGTTGTCCTGCTTAACTTCCCTCCACTCAGGAGGATATCTGGCTAGTATAAGGGAGAATCTGCAAAGCACAGATGAGTTTTTGCTATAATCCCACAATGAGAGCTGTCTAACAATAGAATGGACCAGAATGGACCTGATAATTAATGTGCCCTTAATCATCACAATGTTTAGGGGCGCCTGGCTGGCTCAGTCAGAGGAGCATGTGACTCTTGATCTTAGGGGTTCAAGTTTGAGCCCCATGTTGTGTGTAGAGATTACTTAAAAATAAAATCTTAAAAAACATCATCACAATGTTTAAGCACAGCAGTGGGCCATTTGTCAGGATTCTTACAGAAGAAATCCTGTGGGGGGTTGCTGGATGAGTTTGAGACCTCCAATGACCCTTCCAGTACTTAAAATTCGATTAATTATAGAGCCTCTTTAAGATCTTTGAGCAAACTTAACTCATTTCCAATATTCTGGTGCCCTGGAGTAAGTGCAGGACTCAAACATTCACTCAACAATCAACCAACTACCCAAACCACATTTACTAAGTATCTCCCAGATGCCTGTCGTTGTCTATACAGGTGAAAATGAATCCTGTTCACTATCCTATCCAATTGCATCCTTTACTATTCTGCTTGTACCTTATTAATTTATCACTGAGCCACTTTAGGATGTTGATGACAATATTAAACCATTATTTAGGACATGCCATTCCCACCTATCATTTATTAATTATGGTACTTAATAATTTCCCAACTTCAAAATTTCTGTAACTCCAATGACTACAAATATATTCAGTTTCTTACTAAGGTAAAGCCTACATACTGAAATAAAAAATTGTGTTCCTATGATAGAAAAGAATGGCCTTTTCTCCCCAAAGGAAATTATACTCAAAATAGACAAAACATACTAGGGAGAACAAGAGCCAAAACATGAAAAAAAGAAAGAGCTTAGAAGCAGATACAGTAATCTATTTGCAACTGCTATCTGCTCTTGTTCAAGAAAACTAAAAATAAAATTGGCCTGTGGTTTACTAAATTTGGTTGCAAGTGCTTTTCCCACCAAACCACTCAGCAATCACATCAATCACTAATAAAAATGACTGGGAGGGGGACAGAAAAGAGGCTATAGTAAAAATACACTGCATATTTCTGGAATGGATGATGAAACAGAATCACTTCTTGTTTCAACTATTTTAGCACCTTCTCATTTTACTCAATTTCAGGCCCATTAAAGGGACCGGGCAGTTGGGCAGAATAACAGGAGAACTCATTTTGAGAGAAGATTAAAACCCGCCCCAGTAATAAACTGTCTTCAGTTACTGTACACATCAGTCAAACCAAATAATTCACTGTGGGTTTAACTCATTCTGTAGGACTCCAGAATAATGTATCACTCTTCTGAGAGAGGTGCAAGTCCATTAATTACCAAAATAAGCTGCCAGAGTCATACGGTCTTCATTCTTCCTCTATACAGTGTGTTTTAGTTTTGAGGCAAGAGGAGAAATTCAGATGGGAAATGAGCAATTTGGGAACCTCTTACGGTTCTTTGGCCTGGAGTAAGTAATCCTTTCTTCCTCTTTCAGAGTCAATCAGCAAAAGTTCTGAACACAGAAAGCAGGGCTTGGTCCCTCATGGCCACGCAGCAAGGAGAACCTCTAGCCAAATCCCGAATTATCACACTAAGAAATGACCCGGGCAGAGTAGACCAAGAGAAACAACCACATCCAGGTTGTGATCGCCTCAAATGTATTGTGTGCATGTGTGCTTGTGTGTGTGTAACCACAGAACTATAAACACAAGCACCACTTTTGGAGGTTGTTCTACATGGGCCCTAGAGCCCAGCTACCTGGGTTCAAATTCTCATCCTGCCACTTATTGGGTAGAAGACCTTGTGCACAGTAACTTTTGCGATGCCTCAGCTTTTCTCTGGGACCAGTCAAGATACCTACCCCATACGGTGGCTGGGAGGTTACACAGGCTAACACAGGTAACATCCAAAGTACAGTACCTAATACATACAGATGTACCCTTGATAGACACAGTATTCATTCAACCCAAATTGTCACTTGCTCTAGCACACTGGCGTTCTGTGGCTGCCAAGAGCTATGCAACCATATGCTTAAATACCAAATCGCCTAAATTGTTCAGCCACGGCCATTACTCCTTCACCAAGTACTGCTTGTGAAAGGTTCTCTTGGCCCTGTTTCCTTTTTCAGGCATCAAGCGTCTGTTTTCCTCCAAATCTGCAAGTCACTGGGTCAAGGCTGTCAAGGCCCCTTTTCACACAGAGCAATCAGTCAAAGACTGAGAACGCTCTGTGCGGTGGTGGTGCTGGTCGCCTGGCCAATTTCACGGGGAGTCACTTCGTGGCTTTGGCAGAGTCTGCCACTGTCTGCTGGAATAAATCTGGAGCCATAATATGATTTGTCTATTTTGACTTGTGTACATTTTCTGAGTACAAGAGACTATTGATAAGGCATCTAAGTAAGAGGAAAAAATGTTTGTTGATTCTCCTGACAGCACAAAATGTTCATTCAGTGAAGGGAGGGAGGCCATTTGCTCATTATAATTATGGATTAAGGCTATATCTTCTATAGCCGTGGTTCCCAAATGCTAAAACACAAATTGCTGGGTCCCACCCCCATAGTTTCTGCTCTAGTAGGTCTGGCGTAAGGGGATTCGGTGCTGAAAATTCGCAATTCTAGTACAGTCCCAGTAGACACTGATACTGCTGGTCTGGGGATCACACTTTGAGAACCACTGCATCATAGGTAGGAGTACCTCCCTAGCTGTAAGAAAGTTAAGTTCAGATCCCAGGCCAAGGCACACTACCAAGCAAAGAAGGAGTTATCATTCTCATCAGGTATTTGTTGAATGAATGCACAAGTGAACAAGCACGTGAGGAAGTCCTCCTCCATCAAGACATTTCCCGCATTTGTTTATATCAAAGCTACTGAACACGATATACAAATCAAGATGGCCTTCAATATCTTTCAACCAACCACAGTGGATTTTTTTTTTTAAAGATTTTTTTATTTATTCATTTGAGACACAGAGATACAGAGAGAGAGCATGAGCAGGGAGAGAAGCAGAGGGAGAGGGAGAAGCAGACTCCCCGCTGAGCAGGGAGCCCGATGCAGGGCTCGATCCCAGGACCCTAGGATCATGACCTGAGCCGAAAGCAGACGCTTAACCATCTGAGCCACCCAGGCGCCCCCAACCACAGTGGATTTTAAACAGGAAAAAAAGATTATAGCACACACACAAATCCTGTGATGATCTGCTAAATGTACCCCAACATCCATACTCTCCTTCCTCTTAACAATCGAAACTCCAGAGCTGTCACTGGGCAAATGGTTGTCCGTTTGCAAACTACGTTTCTCCACCTCCCTGCAGCGAGTGTACCCAATGATGACAAGTCCCTCTCTCCCTAGGCTGAAGAGTAGACAAGGCGAGAGGAGGCCAGCCTCAACCTAGACTCTAGGACCATACTCTAAAGCAAAGGTGGGCAAACTTCTGTAAAGGGTCAGACAGCACATTTTCTGGCTTTGCGGGCCATATGGTCTCTGTCGCAACTATTCAACTCTGCCATTGTAGCACAAACGCAACCACAAACAAGATGAAAATAAATGAGTATGGCTGTGTTCCAATAAAACTTTATTTATGGACATAAAATTTGAGTTGCATATAATTTTCACATGTTAGAAAACGTTTTTTCCAACCATTTAAAAATGCAAAAACCATTCTTAGTATGTGAGCCACACAAAAACAGAGTACAGGCCAAATTTGGCCCATGGGCCATAATTTACCAACCATGCCCTAGAGGATGATGGAGCAACAGCAGAGAAGGAAGCTATCCTCAAAGAGCCTCATGGAGTAGAGGTATTATCCACCCAAACCACAGTCTACTTCTGTTAACAACACAGAAAGAAGCTTCTACCCCCTTTGAGCAATGGCATTTCAGGGTCCCTGTTAAGAAAGCTTAGCGTGTAACTCTAAACCACGCAGCTTCATATATAAAATCACATTTTGGTGTGAGATAGTCTGAGATATTAGGACTGCTGAAAATGAACAAAAAGTTAAAGAAATGGAAGAGTCCTTTTTTTTGAAATCCCTGATGTAAGCTTCAATTCCGTGTTTCTTGCTAACCTTCTAAGGCGGCAGAATGAACAGGGGTCAACATGGATCTTGATGGCTGCAAAAGAGACTGCCTGATGTCTACTCTCTCATTACTTCATAACTGAACCCTGGACAATGGATCCTGCAGAAGGATCACACTTCTTAGCCTCCCCAAGCTTAGATGGGAGTGGGAACCCTGGGCCTAGGAGAAAGGCCACAATGAACATGTGTGCACGTGTGTGCGCGTGCATGCACACACACACACACACATTTCCTAACACTGCCCAGGCCTCTCCCCAAAACCATAGCTCATGAGGGACCAAGAGGAGGTAAATAGGCAAACAAGCCTCTCCCTCCCCATCCAGGTCAATAGGCTACCTCCCACTGTTGGCCAGTGTAATGTAGGCATAGCATAGGGCTTCCCAGAAAGCCCTTTTGGCCTTCCTCTAAGCCTGGAAATCAGGGAGCCTTAACTAAGAGCTCTGGGACCATGAGGTAAAGACGAAGAGAATGGTAGGAATCTCAGTTGGCATGAACATCCTGGGTCACTGCAGAAGAGCAACAAGCTAAATCCAGAATTCTTTTACCTAAGCTACTGTGGTCAGGTGGCCCCAAATTAGACCCTATTTGCACAACTAAATAAAGATAAGAGCCACATCAGTACAGTGCACAACTCCGAGACAGAGAATTCTCAGCTCTAAAGGAGCAACAATCACAGGATCAAGATGATGTCTTGTAGGGGATTCTGAAAGCCGGTTTTGCTTGCAGGTCCCCTCACCATTGGTTTACTCCGATCCTATTATACCTCCCAGTTGGTCCTCTGTACATGCGGCCCTACCACTGATTGCAGCTCAGCATTCAGTCTGACGTGGACTCGGAGTCAGGCCTAGTGACGTCGAGCATTCAAAGAGATGTCAGGGAACCTGGTTCCTCATTTTGGCTCTCCACTAATGGCTGACAGCCAGTCAGTTGGTCAGAGCATCTCAGTGTACCAACCTGGGCTCTGGGCCCAGGAAACAACAGTGCATTGACTGAGTCTCTGCTTCAGGGAGCTCACATCCTGATGGGGGAGACAGAGAATAGATGAACAAATACATAAGTAATAGGATTCCAATAGAGGCCATGCCTAGGTAGAGTATAATTGGGTAACGTGCTAGCATGAGGAGGGAGCGCAGGCTGCTCGGTTGGCTGAGGTAGAGGGGAAGCCTCTGAGCGGATGATACCTGAAAGATAAGGAGCCCATCAAGGGTGGCGGGCAGGGGTGGGGGTGGTGAGCCTTGGGAGCCCATGTCACCCGTCCCAATGTATACAGAGCCTGTTATCCTGGATACTGCATGCAAACTAGAGTCTAGTGGGCCAGACTTCACTCCTAAGGCCTAAACAGTTTTTATAATTTTTACCCAATTTTTAGCCCTGATATTCCTCATCCATAAAAACATACATAATTATACTGGGGATTTAAAAGTTCTTTTCCCTTAGACTGTGATCTTTTAAAAGCAGCTACTTCAGTTTTGTTCATAAGAGCAAAAAGAACTTAACAGAGATGGATGATACTGCCCCCAAGGTGGTGAAAACTGGGGTGGGGCAGTGGAATCCCTTTCTCTCTTTATACACAAAGCACAGGTATGTATACAGCCCAAAACCTCCCAGTACATCTGTAGTATGAAAATTTCCATGGGTGGAGGACGGATAGGAAACAATGTCTACAACAGTTCCTGGGGAGGGGCTTAATGAATAAGGGGTTGAGAAACACTGATTTACATAAATACCTCATCTAAAATGTAACAGAGACTGAACCCCCACTGTCATTCTCTACCCCCTCATTCTTTTTTTTTTTTTTTTTAAGATTTTATTTATTTACTCGACACAGAGACAGAGAGAGAGCACAAGTAGGCAGAGCAGCAGGCAGAGGGAGCAGCAGGCAGAGGGAGCAGCAGGCTCCTCGCGGAGCAGAAACCGATGCGGGGCTCGATCCCAGGACGCTGAGATCATGACCTGAGCCGAAGGCAGTCGCTTAACTGACTGAGCCAGCCAGGTGCCCCCTATGCCCTCGTGCTGCTTTACTGTCCTTTCCAGCATACAGGACACGTTTTGTTGCTGCTGCTTATCTGGGTCCCCATCTAGAACGCAGGCTCCACGAGAGTCGAGGCTGTGTGCCCCGCTGTGTGTGCAGCACGTGGGGCAGCGCAGGTACACTGGCTGAGCGAGAGGAGGCTGTTGGCTTACGTGTCCTCAAAGGCTCCTCCTGCTGTCAAGTTCCGTGATTCTAAGATGCCCTTCATAGCACTGTCAGCCACAAAGCATCATTTTCGATCCATCCCAGGAGGCCATTCCTTGCATACCAAAAGCATCTCATGAGAAGGTGGCCTCCTTTATGGCCACCCCCCAGGACCAGCTGTGTTTTAGGAAGTCTTTCGTGTATTTATCAAAGCAGCTCCACGGTCAGAAACTCCAGTGTAACAGAACCTCATGCTGCATCAGGTGGTGAGGAGCAGACTACAGGATTTCGGAAATTATCAACAAGATACGGACCTTTCTGACTCACACTCGGCTTCTGTCAAGAGGGAGGTAGTATCGCTTCTTGGCCTTTTGGCTAAGATCAAGTGAAGAGGGAGGTACTGAGCTGTTTAGGAGTCTTCCTTGGAGAAGAGAAATTCTTGAGCTGTCTGTATGCGGCAAGAGGCATGAACCACAGCATCTTTAGACCTAAAGGGAACCTCAGAAAGCATCCATTCCCACTGTCGTGTAGCTCTAGATCTCAAAGCCCAAGTTTGAACTCTGGTTGCTTTCAGTGAGTGACAGAGGGCAATTATCTAACTACGCGGTAGCTCATCTCTTCCATCTGTGAACTGGGAATAGTAATGGGTGTGCCCTATAGGTGAATTAATTTGTGTGAAGGACTCAGAACCATAGTAACGCCTAGTACACTAGGCACTCAACGTATATTAGCCACTGTCACTGTAACTGGCATTTTGGTTTTCACTTCTTTTAAACTTGAAAAATCTTTTAATCTAAGAAAAGAACACCCCAAGTCTCTGTATGAAGGGGATTAAAACTACTATGTAGTTCTATAGAAATCCTAGAGCCCCAAGAAGCGCTCCTGGAAAACCAGTGATTAAGCTCCATACAAATATTTTACTCCCCAAGAAATGGAGACTCAAGGTTGATGTCAAAGTCACACTAGAACTCCAATCTCAACTACTGACCCCTCTTGTGCCATGTTCCCAGGTGCTCCTCATTATCAAGGAAGTACAGAACGTGTGTGCTAATGGGGCTTTACCGCTGTCATAGGAATGAGGGGTCATGGGTGACATGCAGAAACAGAATGCAGAAAGCAGTGCGCTTGACCTTCACAGAGAATCGTGATGTTCACCATGGCCCGTGTACAAAGCAGAAAGTCCTGTGAAATCCCTAACAGAGGGTAATACTTCCAGAGAACCCACCGCTTTTCCCAATAGCCTTGGCTAGCGACTAGCCAGAATCAGAAGCAGTCTATAGCTATCCTTTATTCCTAAGGACCCCACCATTCCCAGGGCAGTATGGTGAAGGCTTTGGAGTTAAGCAGGCCTGGCTGTGTAATCTAGACAGTTACTTACCCTCCTTAAGGTTCAGTGTCTTGACCTACAACTACAGATAACAATAGCACCTCCCTCACGGCCTTCTTGAGAGAGTCAAATGAGAGAATACATTCAATTGTGTTTCACAGTCCTTAGGTGGACTCAGTAGTCCTATAGTTGGAGCTCAATATATTGTAAATCCTATTATTATTATAACCACCCACTCTTTCCCCATTTGACTACTAGAATATATATTAGCTAATCAATAAAAGCAAAATTCTCAAAAACAAACTTACTTGTCCATCCAGGGTGGGAACCTGTCAGCTGTCCACCCAAATCAGGCCCGCCCATACTCCACGGTAAAAAATTCTCATTAGGCCTCACTGGGGGCTACATGTGGCAGGGCCTCTGCAGCTACAAGTGGCCAAGCAATTAGGTTCTCACCGATGCAACAGGGTGGAATGACAGGTTACCCCTGAAGGCCTTGGCCACAGCACATTACATGTGCAATCCTCCACATTCTTTACCTTTCTCCCAAAATGAATACAAAGTTTCATCCTCAGGGAAGGACCCTAGGGAACGCAGCTTGTACCATATAGAAGAAGAGTAGACTTTGGGAGAACAGACATTAGATGGAATGACATGGAGCTGAGTAGCCTGCCTCACTACCCTGGATCCTTATGGGAAAGAGAAATTTCCTGGACCTTTCATCTATGTAATGTTGGGCCTGTTTGTTATGATAGCTGAGTCTTTTATCCTGGTATATCCACTCCTTGGGAGAAATGACTGAGCTGAAAATTTATAATACTTTTGAACAAGCTGATGATAAAAATCACAGACACAATCTGAGAGCCAACTCACGGGTTAGGACAGGAGTTAGACCATGAGAACAAAATATTTTTTATATGCCCTTTAAGTCTTGTAGATACACCATGAAGATCAGCCTGCATACTGTTTTCAACTCCTCTGATACAACAAAGGCATAGCTTCCTTGAGTGTGTAGAAAGTGTCTGATTAAAGGCAAAGCATGGAACTAACTCAAAGATTTTAAATTCCTATGGCTTCAAAAGTCTGTATTTCCAGGCAAAATGTGGAAGTGGGGAAAAAAAATGACTAACTCTGTTTTTAGGAATAATCTAATCTGGTCCTTGGAGCTGAAGGCTTCATGGTAGAGGATACTTGTCTGGATACAATTCAGTGGATATCAGTTTACGTTCCTACATCATAAACTTAGTGCTATTGCATAATGGGGACACAGAGATGAAACACAGAGCCATGAATCATGCCTTTTGGAGGCTCCCAATCTAGTGAGGAGACACAGACATACTGAAAGAACAATAACAGAACATTGTCTGTAGTACCTGTTACACCACATAATAATAAAGCATTATAGCATCAGCTCATTATTTATTAAATGTTTCACATGTGCCAGACACACTAGGGCTCAGCACTTACTGAACCCTCGTAACAGCCCTATATCGTGGACATCACATTTCTCATTTTGTAAATAAGAAAATTATACTTTAGTAAGTTGCCCAAAGTCACAGAGCAGCCCACCCAGAACCTGGGGTGTGTGATCCCAGTGACCACTCCCTCAGCCACCAGAAGGTGTGATGTAGAATGGAGGGAAAGGAGGTTTCGGACTGGCAGGTCAGCCCTGTCCCATCCTCTGGGATGCTGGCTCAGAACTGGGGGAAGAGAAGGGTCATAAGATTCTGCCCATAAGGCAGTGCCAAAGCTTCTCTGAAGCTCTCTGTGCTGGAAAAGGGCATCATAGTTAGGGTACCCAACCTTCTCAGCCTTGTCAACAGGTCAGGAACTTAGAAGACAGGCACATGAAGCTACCCAAATTAAAGTGTTTGGATTCTTTCTTTCTTTCCTTTTTTTTTTTTTTTTTTAGAGACAGAGGGAGAGGGACAGAGAGAATCTTAAGCAGGCTTCACGCACAGCACAGAGCCCCACACAAGGCTCAATCTCATGGTCCTGAGATCATCACCTGAACCGAAACCAAGAGTTGGACACTTAACCAACTGAGCCACCCAGGCACCCTGAAGTCTTTGAATTCTTTTTTTTTTTTTTTTAAGATTTTATTTATTTATTTGAGCCAGAGAGAATGAGAGAGAGAGAGAGAGCACATGAGAGGGGGGAGGGTGAGAGGGAGAAGCAGGCCCCCTGCCGAGCAGGGAGCCCGATGCGGGACTCGATCCAGGGACTCCAGGATCATGACCTGAGCCGAAGGCAGTCGCTTAACCAACTGAGCCACCCAGGAGCCCGAAGTCTTTGAATTCTTACATAACCTCAGAATGGAAAAG
This sequence comes from Leptonychotes weddellii, assembly GCF_054177405.1. NCBI lineage: Eukaryota > Metazoa > Chordata > Mammalia > Carnivora > Phocidae > Leptonychotes > Leptonychotes weddellii. The sequence continues at coordinate 43,291,118 of NC_138380.1, read as the reverse complement.
GTTCATCCCTAACCAGAGAAGGCGATTCCCCTCTTTTCTGTGACTAAGGAGAAATAATTTTAACTGCTTTTGCTTTTTTTTTTTAATTTCTTTTTAAAAAATTTTTTTAAGTAGGCTCCACACCCAATGTGGGGCTTGAACTTACAACCCTGAGATTAAGAGTCACATGCTCTATCAACTGAGCCAGCCAGGTGCCCCTACTTCTACTTTAAGTCTTAATTTCCCTGTGTGAAACACTTCTTCATTCCTTATTGGGGAGTCCCAATGTATGCCTCCCACATTCTCTAGGAAGGTGTAGGGACAGCAATCTCATGTTTACACAGTATTATAATCATTTTAGGGGAAATTTATATTTCTGTATTAAATTTCAAATCCTTTTGGACTTTTTCTATTAAACAGTATCTGTGATAATGGCTTACTGTCTGCTCACATCTCTCCCCCTCCCTTGCTCTATCAATTCTGTGCTTGGCCACATGACTTGATGTGGCTAAAGGAACGTTACGGCCATGACATGAATAGAGGCCTTTAAATGAGCTTCCATGGTGTGGTGCAGCATTTGTGCTCCCGTGGTCTGCCAGGAGAAAAGCATGCCCCTAGTAGCTGTTGGCCCTTCAGCCTGGTCCCAAAATGAACACATGTCCACTGACTTGTGCCAGCCTGCATAGGATCAGTTGACCGGCAGCCTGAAGCAGAGCCGCCCAGCTGAATCACCCTGCAGACCAGTGAGCATAGGAGTAATTGCTTACTGTTGAGAGCCAGTGAGTTTTGGGCTATATTACTGTGGCAGTAGCTGACTAATGGCATCATCATTTTATATCAACTGGAAAGGCTAAATTACAGGTACAAATCTATGTATTTCTGGGTAAAGCATACTGTGTGATTATTCCCTTGGACTGCACAGGCATCCTGTCACCCAAAACACGCCATTTCTCAATTACTTGAAAAAAGATTCTGGCAGGTTAGAATGTAGAGAACAGGGGCGCCTGGGTGGCTCAGTCGGTTAAGTGTCTGCCTTCAGCTCAGGTCATGATCTCAGGGTCCTGGGATGGAGCCCCGTGTCTGGTTCCCTGCTCGGCGGGGAGCCCGCTTCTCCCTCTTCCTCTGCCCTCCCCTCTGCTCATGCTCTCTCTCTCTCAAATAAATAAATAAAATCTTAAAAAAAAAATGTAGAGAACAGGTTCACATACCCTCAATAAATACAAAAGCTCATTTTGACAGGGAAATGTTTATGCTAATGTCTCCCCATATGATACAGATGTGGAAGAGAAACCAGGATCTATTTTTCATGGAAGAGATACATAAAATACTAAAATTTCAGAATAAAAAGGGTACTGATGGTGAAATAGTATCTTTAGGCTCATGGTCCCTATAATCTCCCTCAGTAATTTTTCTATCCTTCTGTCAATATGTTTCAGGTTACTACTGCCAAGACCATTCTCTCCTCTCTTCTCCCCACAGCCTACCCCCGCCCCCGGTTCTGCCAATACTCCCATCACTAAAGTCTAGCAAGATTTCAAGAAGCTCCTAAAAGAATTTTTTAAAGAAATCCATAGGTCACAGGTTAGGACAGGTACCAAACATTATTGTTTAATGCATCATGATTATTGATAATCCTTGTTTTACTCCACTCCAAAATAAAACAGCAAACACTACATGAGTTACGTTAGTCAAATGAATGACTTTAGTCAAAAATTTTTATTTCACTATAGATTTTGAAATTTTTTTTTAAAGATTTTATTTATTTATCTGACAGAGAGAGAGACAGAGCGAGAGAGGGAACACAAGCAGGGGGAGTAGGAGAGGGAGAAGCAGGCTTCCCGCGGAGCAGGGAGCCCGATGCAGGGCTCGACCCCAGGATCCTGGGATCATGACCTGAACAGAAGGCAGACGCTTAATGACTGAGCCACCCAGGTGCCCCTAGATCTTGAAATATTAATGGGATTTTTAGGATTGAACAAAAAGTGAACTAGATTTGAGGAGATCTAGAGGCCAGTTAGTTTCCCAGATCTCTACGTGGCTTTGCAGGGGGTAATGGAGTCCTTGAGTGACTTGAATGTTACAGAAAGCATAGTGGAAACTATAACCATAATAAACCTGAACAACATTCCACATCATTGTTAAGGTTGGAATTAATTTTTTTTAAGATTTTTTAAAATTTTATTTTAAGTACGATCTACTCCCCAATGTGCGGCTCAAACTCATGATCCCAAGATCAAGAGCTGCATGTTCCACAGACTGAGGCAGCCAAGCGCCCCGTGGCTGGAATTATTTTAACTCTATTTGGTGACACTGGCTGACACACAGGGCTCCATTGGAGGTCCTGACGATGGCTCCCATCCTATCCTCAACCACTTCCCCCTTTCTCCATCTTCTCCCACCACACCAGCCTCTTTGCTGCTCCTCAAACATACCAGACACTCCTGCTCTGACCCTTTGTCCTTGCTGGTCCTCCTGCCTGGAACACTCGTCCCCCTTGAGACCCGAATGGCTCCTTCATGTCCCTACTTCGTTCAGGTCCCTTCCGAGATGGCTTCCTCTCAGAGGCCATTCCAGACCTCTCAAACAGGCCTCCCAACCTCTGTCTTCTCGTCACAGCCTTATGACTTGGAAGTTATCTTATGGATTTGTGTTTTTTTCTTGCTGCTCCCATGAGCACGGACTGTGTGTGGTTCACTACAATACCCCAGCTCCTGGAGAGTGTCCGCATAGCTCGCGCTCAATAAATACTTACTAAATATATAAACGGGAGTTTTAGAAGTCGCTGCATGAAAAAAAAAAAAAGGGAAAAAGAAAGCATTTACTTATTAAATTAGATTGTTGGACAAAAATCTTTCAATGCATAGAATCCATGGGGAGGGAGAAAAAATAACTAAAGGGACCCTCAACGATAGAGTTGGAAACCATTTTCTTATTCAACTACAAAGAAGTCACATAAGCCTGGACCAGCTGGTTAACTATATCAGATCTTAGTGCACTCTTTAAGGGGGAAAACCACTGGCAGTATATTCTGTAGGACTGAAAATTATTTCAGTCATTGTCAAATACCATTCAGAAACAAAGAAGTTAAATATTCTCTGCCATCAGTACACAACTCAACTATTGCCACTCGACCTTCTAAAACAAGGCCTATCCTGGAACTTCCCAGAGAAGCTTCCAGCATTTCAGTATGTGACATTTCAAGGACTGTTATTAAAGAGATGCACAGCCACTTAGCCAGGAGAGCATGGCATTTGGTTAGATTCCTATAGTCATGTTCTTGGACTGCTTCATAAAAGCCCCACAAATCCTCTCGAATGACTCACAATAAACCTTTACAAACAATACATACAAAATCATCTCCTGTTTTTCCATTGCTTGGTGCAACATGAAAAAACTATGTTTTCTGTTTATATAGTTTAATAAACCTCTCTAGACTCTTAAAATGCCTTTTCTCCCAAACAGAAAATTGTATTTATCAAATATGGAAGTCATTTTTCTAATCACATGATCTAACATCTCAAAAACTTAAATCTGGATAAACAATCCTAAATTAAGGCTGGTATATTTCGAAACAGCAAGAATTTGTGTGTGGAATGTTTTAACAGCTCATGGATTCCTATGACCGCTCAGTATGACTTACACAAATACGAACCAAAACTCTACCAGGGAAATCAAATTTCATCAAATATCTCCCAGTAAAAATGCTTAACAAAAAACAGAAATGTGTAATGTCAGTTTGATTCTTCTTCTTCCATCATATTATGGAAACATAACGAAGAGAGAAGAATCTGCAGAATATGGCACCAGCAGCAGCATCATGGACACAAGAAGATGGTACGATAATATTAGCATTAATATTTACAGGATGCTTCCTTAGCTGCCAGGCCCTTCCTATGCATGTTTTTATTTAATCCTCATAACAACACTCTGAGATAAACACCATCTTCATCCGACAGAAGTTGAGGTCCAGATGAGTTAAATAACCTTGGCCAAGGTCACATAGCCAGCAGGGTTCAGGGCCATACCGCTACTCACTCCACAGGAAAGCCTCCCACACAGCTTCCTCCAGAAGGCAAGGAAGGGGGCTCGCTGGAGAGCTTCCTTTTTTTCAGAATTCACCAGAGTTCCAACAGCTAACATACCAAATAAATGCGTCTCACCACACCTTGAGATATATACCATTATTCCCATTTTAAAGATTTTTTTAAAAAAAATTAAGGCACAGAGAGGTTTTATATTTGACAGAAGGAACAAAGCCAGGATCCCAAGGGAGGTAAGCTGGCTCCCGTAACCACAGGCTGGACCACTGTTCTACTGTTGTTCTCTCGGCTCCTCTTGGCCAAGCACTCTTGCCCACTCATGACTTTAACTTCCTCGGCTTCTTCATCTACGGAATTAGCTAGTTGGACTAGATCACCTCTAAGTTTCCTCCTGGCTTTTCTGTGATACAGTGCTCAAATTCATCTGCTCGAAATCATCTTTTTGCCGTGATGAAAACTCGCAGGACAGAGTGAGTGGTCCTGCTTTTTTCCTCAGCGGGAGAAAATGCACCCAATAATGATCCTAATATACTTTCAGGATTAAGTTCATTTTTTAGAATTTTGTATAGTATAAAAGAAAAATTTGAAATCACAAAGTTTTCATTTTTTAAAAATTAGTTAACCATTTCCTGAAAAGAAATGGAAATTTAAAAACAAAACAAAATTATAAGCTACTATTCTTTCCATTACACCTTCTGTAGGTTGTATAGCTTTTTTGCTGGAAACAACGGTCTTCAACATTTACTGTGCATCTCAGCATCTATACATACTCCATTAAAACACACGCCTATCATCAGTATCTTATTAAATACAGTGATTAGCAGGAGTGGAATAGTTTTCCTGCACAGTGTTTTAAAACCATCTATACTGGTTGCAAACTAGTATAAGAAGAGAGATTTCACGTAAAAATCTTAGTTCCTAGCTTCTCTCTCCCAAATAAGGACAAGGATCTGCCAACTGCCTGCACTCCAACCTGACAACACTGGGCTGCAGGTGAGTGGAAGCTGCCTTCGTAAGCAAAGCCAGGGCTCCCTCTAGTTTGCCAGAGTGGTGAGGACCACTCCCAATTAGACTGAATTTGGTCACTTTGTTCATACACTGTGTCCTGCGGGCATCAAGTCTGAGAAGTTTAGAAGACAGGTTTCCCAGTTTGGGCATTTCTGCTCGAACCCCACACCTGAGATAGTGTCATGTCTTCAAAACTGTTCTACATTAAATGCTTGCCTCCAGTAAAACTAAAAATTACACTTATTGAACTGAAACCCAAAAAGGTCACACCCCTTTAAAAGTGTTATTCCTTTAAAAAAAGAAAATCCACAATCTTTGCAATGCTAGTTATTCCATTTGTGTAAACCAGCGGGTTCCCAACTCTGACAACAAATTAGAATCAACTTTGACAGGTGCTCAGACCCAGATCGCCCCACATCAATCACATCAGAAGCTCTGGGGGTGGAGCCAGGCAGCTATCCTTACTTTTTCCAGGTTCACCCATGTGATTCTGATGACACCTCATGTTGAAAACTGCTGTGCCATACAGGCACTTATAAATCAGTAAGACTGATTGCCGCAGGCCACAGATAAGAATTCTCATTACTTTACAATGTAATACATTAACACTTAAGGTGCCATTATTTTTCCAGGTTTTGACAAAGTATTATTTCTTTATTCTAACATCTGATGTGAAATGTCCATAAAACTTCCCTTAACCAAATTTCTTGTCTGGTGTTCCCATATTTCAAACAAATATTTTGGTGTGGGTCCCTGAAAGTGCTCAGTGCTGAAGTGAGGCCAACATACAAAAGGGAGTTTCCAGCTCAGGCAGAACATTGAGACCTATTAGTTTAAAGCAAACACTGTCAACCAATGAGTTGGTGCCAAACTCCAGATGTCTAGTATCAGAAATATCCTACCAAAAGATCTCCTCGGTAAAGATCTAAAATTGAAACTCTTTATAGATTGCTTGGGGCCTATGAAATAAATGCCCGCGAGATATCTGCTGAGCCCTGAAGAGGAATTGTAGTCTACAGTCCACCGGCCTGTCAGTTATCTCAATAAAGTGAGATTAGCTGGGGAAAGGAGAGGCCTAGAGAAGTTCATCTAGAATTTCTGAGGTGAAGGCTTTCTGTAATAGGTCCTCAGCTTACAAAGAAACTTCAATACCCCATTTCTTTCATTTTATGTTTGATACCTGAAGAAGCATGGGCATAATTTATGCTTATTTATGCTTATTACCATGCTGTTCAGTCTACTTAATGGTAAGTAAAGTACAAATATGTCTTTACAAATTTCCCTGCTTTTGCCATTACTTATATAATTACACTATGTACTGACAATCAGGCAGCTGGATTAGCATTCAAGAGACTTTCGCGGAATGATTAGGTAAGAAAAACGGTGCTTCAATTTAAGCCCAGATGTACTCCTGCACCAGCTGTTTAAGGCCTGGTGATGAATAGGACCTGAAAAGCGCTCTGTGAAGGACACCAGGGAAGCGTCCAGCAGGAAAGGCTCTACACATACCCAGGCGACTAGGATTTCAGCTCTTCATTCACAGTGCTTATAGCTGGGTCCCATTAGGTTATCATTGGTCCAAACAAATTTTTAAATTAATGCACATGAACATAATTCCAATACTTTAATTTGGAAACCTAAACTAAAAGAGAAGTTTGTGTGTATAGCGTTAGGTATTATGTTTGTCAGGAGTCTCCCACCCCCAGATAAGCTAAGTATCTGTGAGGGAGAGAAAACTAGTTAGCACCTTTAGACAATCCAGTAATTACAACCACTTTAGAACTGCCAGATTATTCGTTCCATTATTGTTACTGTGATGATGGGATGCTCATGGACCCTCCCAACCACCGTAAACATCTTCAGTAGTCTGGAAACATTTCTATTTTTTTTAATCTTATTTATTTGTTTGTTTGTTTTTTGAGAGAAAGTGCACATGAGCTAGGGGGGCGGGGGGAGGAGCAGAGGGAAAAGAGAGAGAATCCCAAGCAGCCTCCACACTCAGCTTAGCACAGAGCCTGACGCGGGCTCGATCTCATGACCACGAGATCATGACCTGAGCTGAAACCAAGAGTCGGACCCTTAAGTGACTGAGCCACCCAGGTACCCCTGGAAACATTTCTATTTCTACCAGAAGACAGGTTATCAAAGCATCTCCCCAACGATCCAAATTGCTGCCTTTGGAAGTCCAACCTTTCTTCTGCATGTGAGACACTCAGGTATATAAAAGCCTTTATTAAAATGTAAATATCTTGTACAGGGCCACAACACAGGCTGTACACAGCAGGTACTAAGGTATAGGAGGACACCTGAGAGCAAAGCCCACCCCTTACTCCCCTGAACATTCTTCTAGCTGTGCACTATAAGCTACATTATTTGCTCTGTATCTTCACCTATGTCTCGTGTTAAATGGGACAAATGCGGCTTTCTTAAGCAATACATAAAAAGCAATTAGTCTGTGCCTCACTAGTAGATGGTTAATAAACAGTAGCTATTGTTACTATTTTATACAAACAAGAAGACTGTCAGAACCGTCCAAGTTAGAAAAGCTAAAAGGTAGTTGGATTCAAGATTCAAAATCCTGCTAGTCCAAGCTTTCTCCTCCCCGCAAGCCCCCTGCCTCCTTTATACCAAACTGCCCCAGCAAAAAGGTCAGAGGAAGCAAGATACGCTCTTGTCCCAGCACTGTTTAAGTCCTAGAATGTTCTAGGCAACCACATATTGTAGGCAAGAAATCATTCAACTGAGCTTCATAATATCCTCAATGTGGAACAAGCCTCACCAAGTTCAATTCCCAAGTCTGAAAATAAAGACATGGATTTCTCTTTCAAATCTACTTCAAAAAACAAAGTCTTCCTCAAATTCCTTTAATATAAACTGCTTGGGCTAATTGCATAACTGGTATTTGTGTCTGCCATAAACATACATATAAACACATAAACATATTATTCTTCATATATGCACACTTCCCAAGAAGATTAGCTTCAAAGATGTTTTTCACCACCCAAAGTTACCTTTGAATTTACTCTTCTTACCGTCCAAAGCACTTCTCAATTTTTGTTTTCATTTCATTTCTGAAAACACTTCTTGAAGGAAGAGGCTAGGAAGATGACAAGGCCCATCCTCCAGGTAGGGGCTGTGTTTTGGTGGGAGGCAAAGTATACAAGTGGTTACCCTGAAGTATGGTGGGCAGGTACTACAGGACAAAGAGGGAAGGACCAATCATAATGATGCTATTTTCTGAGGTAGGAAAGGCTTTCTGCTCTGAAGGAAAATATTTCTGTTTTATAATCTTTTTTTTTTTTTTAAAGATTTTATTTATTTGACAGAGAGAGCAAGAGAGCACAAGCAGGGGGAACAGTAGAGGGAGAGGGAGAAGCAGACTCCCCACTAGACAGGGAGCCCGATGCGGGGCTCGATCCCAGAACCCTGGGATCATGACCTGAGCCGAAGGCAGACGCCCAACCATCTGAGCCACCCAGGCGCCCCACTATTTTATAATCTTACCAAAATAAACATTCTGGTTCATATTTCACTAGATAACGTATTTAACTCCAAACTGGAAGTACTTCTAGGACGGGATAATGTTTATTTCATAGGCTTGCAATGACGGTGAATTAAATATTGTATGAAAATTGGTTAATACAATCTCTGGCACACAGTGGGGACTCCCTAAGTGGTACCAAGAAATGGATCCGTGTTTTGTGAGGTCTGCAGCTTTAGACTCTTTATGGAAAAAAAAAAATTACAAATACAAAATGATTACAAAAATCATCATTTATTTAGATTAAGAAATCACAACAAAATACAAAAAAGGGAACATTACCAAAACATCACTAAATCAAAATCCAGAATAAGAAACCAGTATGTGAATTCACCACCTGATACACTGCTATAAATACTTCTTTTGGGCTTCATATTCTTTGATTACTTCTCATATGACAATGATTTATATTAATATCATTTTCTATAAGGCACAAACATAAATCAGTCTTTCCTCAAGTCTGGGTGATCAGTACTTATTTTTAATTCCTGATAATTCAGAAAAGTTACTTTCAGCCTCACAGCTCCTTATTGGTAAAGCCATATAAATTTTTAGGATCACTATCAAACTTATAAACACCTTTATTAATTTTCTCTCATATATGAGCCATAAGAATTCAGGGCATTTCAAGCTTTCTTGTGCATTGACGGACTTCAAATATTCTTTATGTTGATGACACTCATTAACCAGTTTGTTGTCAATACTTTTTGTTGTTGTTAATACATAAATGCGTGTGCCAAATGAGCAAGAAACTTAAACACAGAACTTCTATAAAAAACATAGTGCATTTGTCTACTGGGTATTTACCCCAAAGATACAAAAGTAGGGATCCGAAGGGGTACGTGCACCCCGATGTTTATAGCAGCAATGTCCACAATAGCCAAACTGTGGAAAGAGCCAAGATGTCCATCGACAGATGACTGGATAAAGAAGATGT
>NC_138380.1:43211929-43281113 GCF_054177405.1 Leptonychotes weddellii | reverse complement strand
GCCCCGCCGCCCGCCAGCCCCGGCACCTCGGGGCGCCCGCCCCCTCCCCCACCCCGGCCCGCTCCCCGCCCCCCAGGCACCTCGCGCCTCCGCATCCCGTCACCCCCACGCCCCGGGCTTGCACACACCCTCCCGCCCCGCCGCCGCCTGCCTCCCTCCCGGCCACCCCTGGCCATTCTGGGGTTCTCGCCTGGGCAGGAGTTTCCGCGCGCCCGGCACCCCCGCCCACCCCCGGGCCATTTACCGATGTGGTTGTCCTCGATGTGCTCGATGAGGTCGGCCAGGGTGGGGAAGTGGAGTCCGCAGCCCCCGAATCGGCAGGTATTGGAGAAGAAGGAGGCGGCGGCGATGCCTGTCATGGTGCTACATCGAGAGCCCCCCTGGTGTCGGCTCTGCGAGCGCCGGGCCGGCGGGCGGAGGGAGGGAGGGAGGGAGGGAGGCAGGGTGGGGTGAGGAGAGGAGGGGCTGGGGGAGGGGGAGAGAGGCGGGGTGAGGGGAGCGGAGAGAACGGGACGGAGGGAGAGGGGGCTAGAGCGATGAAGGAGAGCGAGGAGAGACCGGGAGGCAGAGGGGAGGCGGTGGCGGCGGCGGCGGCGGCGTCGGGAGCGGCGGGGGGAGGGTGGGGGTGGGGGGTGAGGCCGCCGCAGCTGGGAGGAGGGACCAGGGCGCGCGGCAACAGCTGTGCGGCCCCAACCTCGGCTCCTGGACCGAGGCCTCACCTGCGAGCTCCTGCCACCAACTTTATCTCTGTCGTCGGCCTGCCCTTCACAGTTGGTAATACATGCAGTCTGTTTGGAGCTTCCCTGGTTATGTATATTACCTTCTTGATATATACACATATATTAATTACAAATGCATCCCGCGATGAGAACTCAGGGAGTTACCCAGGCCCCACTCAGGGGCATTTGTTTGCACTTGGCCACCTGTCTAGGTGTGACACTGACATTCACAGGGGACCCAGGAAAGGTAATTGTGTGCACCTTACTCTTTAAACCCTTTTTTTTTTTTTAAGTCATTTCCTCTGGAGGTTTGTACTAATTGATTTTAATGAAATTTTCCTCTAGGCCAAAAGAAAATCTTAGCTTTATTTAAATTTCAAAATAGATTTCTTGATTGTCAAGTGCATTTGCCGTGTTTTACATATGTACCACGTTTGTTATACTCCCTGCTCCTTTTGGGAAAACAAAAACTAAAATGATTTCATTTCCCCAAATTACAGCACCCCACTGCCCTATCTCAGGTCTGGGAATTGACTCATCCGTCTCTCTGGGAGCAAGATTATCAGCAGAAAGGACAGTGCATTGGTTAAGGCTAGAAGGAGTAAAAACAAGGTCAAGGGACATATTTACTCTTCATTTAAAAGAGAAAAGACTCCTACAATCAATCTTGATTACACATTTTAAACCATAATGTTGACCAGTTAAACGCTTAAGTTGAATTTGGTAGTATTTTGCTAAGAATCGGTTACTTTCTGGTCCCCACCCCCAACCCCAGCTGCACTCATATTTTTTTTTAAGATTTTATTTATTTGATAGAGAGCACAAACAGGGGGGGAGTGGCAAGCAGGGGGGAGCGGCAGGCAGAGGGAGAGGGAGAAGCAGGCTCCCCACTGAGCAGGTAGCCCAACTTGGAACTTTGGGATCAGGACCTGAGCAGAAGGCAGAGGCTTAACCGACTGAGCCACCCAGGCGCCCCACACTCATATTTTTACCTGCAAAGTGTGCAATCTCTGATAGCACTTTTCCAGGTGCCTAAGAAACAAAGCACATTATCGGCAGTTTATGATCCAACAGTGCATTTTTTAATTAATACAGGTATACTGAATTTAGCACTTTTCCTTGGGACAAATTTCACTTACCCCAGGTGCAGATACATACAAAAATAGTATTCCCCTCTCCATCAACTATATTCATCCCCCATGTTGTTACTAAGATTGTTAATATTTTTCATTTGCATTTTTAGAGTGAAGGCACCACAAAAGTTTTATAATCTGACAGAGATTGGGGATGCTTAGTTCCCTCAACCGTGGCATTTCCCCTTCTTCTCTCCATTTCTTCTTGCCCTGCTCACAAGGAGACAGACTTGTGTTGAGATGAGAGTTGGGTTGGATGAGGCTGGGGCAGTTGTGTCATTGAAGTTCAGTTTGGTGCCAGGAATGGTTTCCTGGGCCCATTTGTGGGTGGGGGCAGGGCCTGGGTGGGCCTGATTATGAGCCAGCGACCCGGTTGGCTGGAGACTGGAGCCAGGGCCAGACAAGGGTCTAAAGAGCAGGAGTTAGAATCCTAGAATTTTGGCAGCTGGGCAGTGCATTCAGCTGCCCAGTCTGGGAAGGCCTTCAGCTGAGAGCAGGCAGAATATCTGGCAGCCACACACTACCCCAAATAACAGGACAGGGCAATGCAATGCAAAAGCTTCAGCCCCAAACTGGTGCCCAAACAGTTTCCCCCTAGAGATAAGCATTAGGCACCACTGCCATGCAGTATCTAGGAATTATCAAGAGCTTTGGAGAAGCAGCAACTCTGTCCTCTGGAGAAAAAACTGTCTACATGGAATTATTAACTCCAGGCAAGAGACTCAGAGACGGAAAGTGCCAGAAATGTGCAGGTAAGAGACAAGGAAGTAAGGGGACTGGGTTTCACTCGTGCACATGAGTGCACAAGTGATACGCCAAACTTAATAAATAGAGCTTTTTAATGAAATAAGCCAGAATAACATAAATCAAATTTTTAATTTTTAAGATTTAAATTTTTTTACTTTTTTACCTTTAAGATTTAATTTTTTTTTTACCTTTACCTTACCTTTTTACCTTTACCTTAATATTTTGTAAGGACTCATTTTATTTTCCACTCTAATTCTTATATGAACTGAAGCTCTGCCTATGTGACATTCTGTTCTTTTTTTTTTAATCTGCACACTCTAGGCATTTCTGGCCTGTATATTAGATACATAATCATGGTCTGTTAGATTTGGGAAGATACTCTGGCTGTAGGAGCCACTGATATTGTAGATGTGGTAAATAAATTGAGGCCAGGGTATAGAGTGTGTTCTCCCCAGGCCCACACAGCCAGGTTCCTCTCTGTAGTCATAGTGCCTTCAGTCAGGCATCAGTAGACAATAAAAGAACAAAGGTATAGTAACCACAGGCAAATTTCTAAAAAATTACGGTAGCTTGCTTACCATCCTGTTCTTACATTTAAAAGTATTTGTTTTAGGGGTGCCTGGCTGGCTTAATTGGTAGAGCATGTGACTCTTGATCTCGGGGTTGTGAGTTCAAGCCCCACATTGGGCCTAGAGCTTACTTAAAAAAAATTTTTTTTTAATTTTTAAAAATAAAAGTCTTTTTTAAGGGTGTCCCTTCAGATAGTGTCAACACTAGGCTATAAAAATATAGAAAATAAATATTTCAGCCTATTATGTCCAAGAGAAAATGATGGCTGATATACCCCTACATTTACAAAAACATTTGTCTGCCTGATTTGGGTAGTAAAAATATTTCAAAGGAAAGGGACAGTGAGAGAACTGAGGAGTCAGAAGGATAGGATAATGGCTATAGCCAGAAGCGTTCCCTGGGTTTAAGACCCTTTTCTTGCAAACCATTTGCCTTTCCCCAGAGTACTATGCCTCCCGATGTGTAGACCCAGACAAAGTATGGACATAGTGGCCCCATAGCTTGGTACTTAGCATTACAAATGATTTGGGATCCAGTAGCAATCTCCCAAAATCCAGCATGGCTATTGACCACGGGCTGGTGCAGCTGCCAGCCAAGTGTGAATCCATTGGTCTAATGGAGCCAATCGAAGCCACCAGAGGATTTGGCTTCATGTAATTGGCCTTCACCTACAGGACTTGGTTAATTTAGGGATATTCTGATAAAACCTTGCACTTCCTGTGCCCAGCATGGACATCTGTTAGCACTACAAGAGGATGTATATGAACATTGGATTCTGTTTTGGTTTTTGTTTGTTTTGTTTTTTTAATATTTTTATTTAAATTCAATTTAGGTAACATATACTGTATTTTTAGTTTCAGGGATAGAATTTAGTGATTCATCAGTTGCATATAACACCCAGTGCTCATTACATCAAGTGCCCTTCTTGATGTCCATCACCCAATTACCCCTCCCCCCACCCACCTCCCCTCCAGCAACCCTCAGCTTGTTTCCTACAGTTTAGAGTACAAAATGGTTTGCCTCCCTCTCTGTTTTCATCTTATTTTATTTTCCTTCCCTTCCCCAATGTTCATCTGGTTTTTTTCCCTTAAATTCCTGGAATCTGTTTTGAGTTTAACTCTCCACACTGCCTTCAATTCTAGCTTTCTCAGGTTTTCTGGGCCAGGTCCCTCTTAAGTTGCCTTTCAGGTTTACTGGATATAATAAGCAGGCTTGTAGTAAGTGCCGTGAAGCATTCCTTTGACCACCACCACTACATAGACTGAGCAGATCAGGAACCCAGTCTTCTGCTCATGCCATTCTATGGCCACTTATAAGAATGGCAGCTCTTGGGGCACCTGGCTGGCTCAGTTGATGGAGCATGCGACCCTTGATCTCGGGGTTGTGAATTGAAGCCCCACGTTGGATGTAGACATTACTTAAAAATAAAATCTCAGGGCGCCTGGGTGGCTCAGTTGGTTAAGTGTCTGCCTTCAGCTCAGGTCATGATCCCAGGGTCCTGGGATCGAGACCCGCCTTGGGCTCCCTGCTCAATGGGAAGCCTGCTTCTCCCTCGCCCACTCCCCATGCTTGTGCCCTCCCTCCCCCTCTCTCTCATTCTGTCAAATAAATAAATAAAATCTTTTATAAAAAATAAAATAAAATCTTAAAAAAAAAAGAATGACAGCTCTTGAAGACACAGGCTGCCACTTCTGCCAACAGCAACCTTTGTCCTGACAGGGTATTTTCTTTAGGCTTCACCTTCTTCCAAGGAAGATGATATCTATTCCAGATTTTCTTATTTAGTATTTATGCAACCAAATCTTCAAGTTTTTTTGTATTGATTTTACTCCAGCTCAGAAATGAATCAGCTTTTTCTGCTCTTTGGTGATTAACTCTCATTTTGGTCCCCAGTCTCATTCTGCCTAGATTTAAGTGTTGGCCTTAGAATGAGTAGTAGGGGTTCTCTAGTTGGATGCCACCAGTGACCAGTCCTCATGGTTGTTGTTCCTTAGCCCTCTACCTGGCTGCTTCCACCTCACTATGTACATAGTTACGGCATTTCCATTTCCAGCTCCTTGCAGGATTTCTCCAGAACTAAATTAATGAAACATTCAACCAATGGCTGGAGTTCTAATTGAGCATCCTGGGTTTACTCCTGTACTGCAGTCTGCCCTGCCACCCGGATGATAGCTCCAAATCCAAATCTGATGGGATTTGGCCACCTAGCACGAGCTTTCAATATGGCCATAAGAGCAGCCAGCCAATCACGATTTCATTCGTTCCTTCACCATATTTTGATTGGACATCTATGCACGTTCCTGCTACACAACCCCAGAAGGCATTATTTATATAGGCACTGCATGGACCGTGACCCCAGAATTTGTACATCCGCGTAGGCTGATCCACTGGGCAAGATACGAGGGATACAATTTGAATAAAACAAGTACAGTCTCTCTAATGAGGGAACACCAAATGCTTTGCAAGGTCCTCCTGAACCGGTTCTTAGTGCCTGCCGTGTCGGCTCAGTGCACTCTACGTACTGCCCTCTTTGCTCAGGTGTCTGCCATTTCCCTTCTTTCCAACTTGGGCTCACTCAGGTGATCCCTCTTGTTGCTGTTGACTGTAATCAGTCACTAAGGCACCACTGCTTGAGAAAAGACTGCACAGCCTTTTGGCCCAGGCATGTGTCCTTAGGCATTATTGATGCTCACCCAACAATGCCCAGTGTTGAAGATTTTCTATCCCTTCCAAGCTGCTAGCATATTTTTTGTCCTAGCTTTTTGAGGTTTTGTCAGCTCCCACTTGGCAATCCTTCTCTAGGACTCAAACAAGTATCAAGGGAGACTGGGCTAGAGGATCAAGTTGGAAACACTGCTCCATGATCTCCCCTTCCCGCTAGAATCCCTCAGCACCAAGCTTCACCATCAGAATAGCTTTCTACTCAATGATCTTCATAACTGGATCTCTGCAGAATGCAGTACGTATACTGGCAGTTCAAAACAAACCAAATTATCTTAGTTTTCAAAATGCACTCATTGTCCACCACGGGCCCCCTTGCCTTTACACGTGTTTGTATAGCCTGCTGGAAACATTCTCCCCACTTCCACTCTCTCCCCACCAAATACACTTCAGCAGCTCAGCCTGTCGTCTTCTGCAGGAAGCCTTCCCAGCATCCTGCCTCCTCTTTCATCCCAGCTAAGCTACATGCTTATCTATGCTTCAGCCAGGCTCCCTCTGCATTAGATTTCTGACTATTAGCTTACTGGTCTTTCTTCTCTAGACCAGTGGTTCCCAAACCTTTTTAATCAAGAACTCCATCAATAAAAAATTTAAACCTTGATCCCATAAATATTTGTATTTTTATTTATAAATTATATACAGGCACTCCTATTCAAATATAGTATGTCTATTATAAAATAAATCAGACACTTTAAGAAGATAACTTAAAAAAAAGAAAAAAAAACCAAATGGAAGGCCTAATATCTTCATTCCACACCCCAGAGTATGTCTGGCTCCCACCATGGAATGAATGCATTCTACCTTGGAGGCCACAAGTCCTAGTCTCCTTGAGAAAGGGCACTATCTTTCATCCTGCCTGCATGTAGTGTTCAGTACAAGCTGTATGGGGGTATAGCTCAGTACTGTGATAAGGCAGTGCACTAAGATTTCAGTTTTCAGTGCTAAAGCAATTTCTAACAATGTGTTACTGTTCTTCTCTTATGTAGCATCAGGAAAAGATAGTGTTCAATCATCTCTCGGCCTGGATAGATTACAACCATTATACTTTCCCATGATTGTGGCCCAACCTTTGATGAGACCTTTTTTTAGGTCTAGCGAAGTGTCACTGCCCTGTGCCCCTAACAGGCACTTATGAAATGCTTGTCTCATTGGTTTTGATGGCCCTGGTTTCCTAGTCACTGCTGATGCAGACAAAGCCATTCGACTGGACAGAGATAAGCAGGGAGGCATTGAGCCATGACACGAGATCTGACATTAGCTCTCCTTTCATTTGACTGACTAGGACACCTTTCCCATTCACAGATGTTCAAGTTCATTATGATGATTATTTTAAATAATAATTACTCCCATTCATTGAGTGCCTACTGTTGTGTCAGGCATTGGACTAGATATCTTAACAGGACAGTTTTTAAACTCTATATTATGCCCAAATTATGGATAAAAAAAATAAGACCCAGGGAAATAAGGTAACTTATTGAGGCCCATAAAGATAATAAGTGCTGAATTAAAATTTGAACTCAAGTCTGTCTGACTCCAGAGTCCTTGCTCTTTTTTTAAAAAAGATTTTATTTATTTATTTATTTATTTGAGAGAGAGTGGGTGAGCAAGAGTGAGCATGAGTGGGGGGAGGAGAAGAGGGAGAGGAAGAAGCAGACTCCCCGCTGAGCAGGGACCCCGATGTGGGGCTCAATCCCCGGACTCTGGGATCATGACCTGAACCAAAGGCAGATGCTTAACCACCCGGGTGCCCCCTGAGTCCTTGCTCTTAACATAATATCATATCTGGATTCCGGTGTTTTGGATCATTTTCCTTCTCTCCCCTTGAATCTGAAGAAGTTGGCCTCTTGGCCACAAGCAGGACCATGCTCATATCCATCACAGACATTAAGATTGAGGGGCAGGGATTTCAAGCTATATTACAAAGCTGTAGTCATCAAGACGGTATGGTACTGGCACAAAAACAGACACATAGACCAATGGAACAGAATAGAGACCCCAGAAATGGACCCACAACTCTATGGTCAACTAATCTTCAACAAAGCAGGAAAGAATATCCAATGGAAAAAAGACAGTCTCTTCAACAAATGGTGTTGGGAAGACTGGACTGCATCAAGCAGAAGAATGAAACTGGATCACTTTCCTACATCATACACAAAAATAAATTTAAAATGGATGAAAGACCTAAATGTGAGATAAGAAACCATCAAAATCCTAGAGGAGAACACAGGCAGAAGCCTCTTTGACCTCAGCTGCAGCAACTTCTTATTAGACCTGTCACTGGAGGCAAGGGAAACAAAAGCAAAAATGAACTATTGGGACTTCATCAAGATAAAAAGCTACTACACAGCAAAGGAAACAGTCAACAAAACGAAAAGGCAGCCTATGGAATGGGAGAAGATATTTGCAAATAACATATCTGATAAAAGGCTAGTATCCCAAATCTATAAAGAACTTATCAAACTCAACACCCAAAAAAACAAATAATCCAGTTAAGAAATGGACCGAAGACATGAATAACACTTTTCCAAAGAAGACATCCAGATGGCTGACAGACACATGAAAAGATGCTCAACATCCCTCATCATCAGGGAAATACAAATCAAAACCATGATGAGATACCACCTCACACCTGTCAGAATGGCTAAAATCAACAACCCAAGAAACAACAGGTGTTGGTGAGGATGCAGAGAAAGGGGAATCTTCTTGCACTGTTGGTGGGAATGCAAACTGGTACAGCCACTCTAAGAACAGTTTGGAAGGTCCTCAAAAAGTTAAAAATATAACTACCCTATCCAGCAATTGCACTACTAGGTATTTACCCAAAGGATACAAAAATACAGATTCAAAGGGGTATGTGCATCCTGATGTTTATAGCAGCATTATCAACAATAGCCAAACTATGGGGAGAGCCCAAATGTCCGTAATCTGATGAATGGATAAAGAAGATGTGGGGTATATAGCTATATATATACACAATGGAATATTACTCAGCCACCAAAATGAATGAAATCTTGCCATTTGCAATGACGTGGCTGGAGCTAGTGTATTATGTTAAGTGAAATAAGTCAGTCAGAGAAAGACAAATACCATATGATCTCACTTGTATGTGGAATTTAAGAAAGAAAACAGATGAGCATAGGGGAAGGAGGAAAAGGAATAAGGAGAGAGGGGAACAAGCCATAACAGACTCTTTACAATAGAGAACCAACTGAGGGTTGATGGAGGGAGGTGGGTGGGGGATGGGATAGATGGTTGATGGGTATTAAAGAGGGCACTTGTGATGAGCACTGGGTGTTGTATACAAGTGATGAACCACTGAATTCTACTCTAGAAACCAATATTGCCCTGTATGTTCACTAACTAAAATTTAAATAAATTTTTAAAAAAAGATTGAGGTGCAAAATTGTCCCACTTCGCCAAATGCATGTAGGAGAGGGCACTGAGGGTTGGGATGGGATATTGATGATGGAGAGGCCTTGGGGCCTCCACCAGGTATTGACACTCTTGGCTTGTCTTTTCCCTTTCCTTCTCCTTTGGAATGTCCTTTTATTCCTGTTCCCTAATATCTTATTTTAAAATTGAACTCAACATGGGGCACCTGGGTGGCTCAGTCAGTTAAGCATCCGACTCTTGATTTTGGCCCAGGTCGTGATCTCAGGGTTGTGAGATCGAGCCCCACATGGGCTCTGTACTGCTGAGCATGGAGTCTGCTTAAGATTCTCTTTCTCCCTCTCCCCCTGCTCCCCCTTCCCCTCTCTAAAAAAAATAAATAAATAAAATTTAAAAATAAAATAAAATTGAACTTAATAGAGAAGTAAGTCTTTGAAAGGGTACCCTTGTTTTGCTCTTTGGCTGGTTCCTGACTTACCCTTCATTGTGTACCTTTGCACTGCTGATTTTGAGGTGGAGCAGAGAACATAGGCATTACCTATCACGTGGAAAGGTGACTCTGTTTGCTTTTGTAGTGCTCTTTGTCTCTGTCCCCTGTCTGTGTAATGACTCTAACCATGTTGCTTCAGCCAACTGTTTGGCATAATCATATTTTCTGTTGCAGTTCTAATTCCTGGAGCCACAGAACAAATAGCCCTGCTGAACACTATCTCAAAGGGCTCTGCAACTCAGGCCCTTCTTTTCTGGGGTTGGACCCATGTGGTGGCTACTTTTGCCTTTCAGAAAACAGACCCAGATTCCAAGGGTACCTCCAGGAAGGCCTTCTCCCCTTGGTTTTATAACTAAATTAACTTTCCATAATTTTCATCTCATTTTGCTTTTGCTGACATAAAAGATTCTTTCTTCTCAATAGTACCCGAACTATTTCATGACTTTTTATTTATCTTAGAGGTCTCAAACTCAGAAGCCTTAAGGACCAGGCAGGGGAAGCAATGAGAGAAGACAGCAGGGTGTGAGTGCACATGTATATATTTTGTGAATGGTGGAGACTGGGATGAACTGGAGAGCACTGGTCTCCTAAGACACTGGAAGGCAAGCAAGTCCCATCTGCAGGCCACCTCTGAGCCACTATTTGGCAATCTCTGTTTTTCCTTCCATGCCACAGTGCAAAAATTAGATTACTTTTACTGTCACAATAGCCCAAGAGTATTGGGAGTAATTATTTCTAAATTTCTCACCACTGTGAGATTACATGCTATCTAATTCTTGGTGCAAATAATTCAGAAAGGACCCTTTGCACCTTAAACAGATCTCCAAGGTGATGTCAGAGCTGCCCAGGTAATGGTCATATCAGAGGGAAGAATAGTTGCTAAGGGCTTTCTCCAGGCTCCAACACTTCTTGGTTCTCAGTTTTCCTCTCGTATTTCCATTGCAGATCAGAGCCTTAAGATAATTAATTTTCAACAAGCTGAGTATGTGAGTCCTCCAAATTTATCTAATGAGTGCTGTATATAAAGATAATATTTTACAGTGCCTGACCAGTCTCTAGCTATACTTTAAAAATAACCACCGGGGTGGGGTGGGGGCACAGACACCTAGGTGGCTCAGTTGGTTGGGCCTCTGCTGCTTGGTTTCGGCTTAAGTCATGGTCTCCAGGTCCTGGGATAGAGCCCCATGTTGGGCTCTGAGCTCAGGGCGGAGTCTGCTTGTCCCTCGCCCTCTGCTCCTCCCCCCACTCGCTTGCGCTCTCTCTCAAATAAATAAATAAAATCTTTTTAAAAAAATAAAAATTAAGAAAATAAACGATGGGGTATCTGCCTGGCTCAATCGGTAAAGCATGCAACCCTTGATCTCCGGGCTGTGAGTTTGAGCCCTATGTTGGGCACAGAGTTTACTTAAAAAAAAAAAAAAACCAATAAAAATAAATAATAAAACTCTTCAGTTGGTAGGTTTGGTCTTTCCAGTCTGTGATTTGTCCTCACCTCTGGGTCTGCAGTTCAAAGGCACATTGCCTTGAAGGCATTAGTTCTCTTTAACAATGTATAATCTAACATTTTAGATTACGGTTAATCTTTGGTGTCAGAGCCAATTCATGATTCCAATTTCTTTCTCTTTACTCTCTCTCCCACACCCCCACTCACACCTCCTCCCCAATCCCGTGCACCCCTCACCTTTTTCCACCTGCTCCCCTCAGCACCCCCATTCCCCATTCTTTTTTAGGATGGATCCTTGAATGGGGCTTGGGCATGGAAAGTGTTTGGTATTGTGTTTGAAAACGTTGCACCAGAGAAAATGAGAAAGAAACACAGGAAGAAGGAAATTGGGAAAGAAAAAAAGGGGGGGCAGAAGCAAATGTTGAAAAGAGCTTTCTGTCTTGTTGCTCAGGTTCACTCCAAGTCCTACAGCACAGACACCCCCCACTCAGTCTCCCATCCCTCTGATCCACAATCAAATTTGCATCTTTCTTATCTTTCTTACTCTGTTCTCTGGTCCAAAAGACTAATTAGAGGAAAAGTTCAGCATCAAAAAGACCTAGATTCCAATGGTAGCTCTGTCACTTACAAGCCCTTGACCTTGGCTAAGTTGCTTCAATCTGTCTGAGATTTCCTTATCTACAAGCTGGATGTAACAGCACAGTATCCTACCAGTCCCCGAAGATGGAATGAGATGCCACATGTGAAAACTGTAGTATGCTGATCAAAGATGAGGCATTATTATTATTATCCCTGAATCCAGTGCTGCAGATGCTATGGCGTGTGGTCATCTTTTCACCAAATGTCCTTAGATCTCTTGGAGAAGGGAGTGGGTGTTACAGTCTGGAACAACAGTGAGACAGAACTTTATGTTTTAGGAGGGAAGCTGGCATTTAAAATTGCCTTATATTGCTACTTCTAAGACATCATGAGGATATGAAATCACTTGGGAGCATACCTTCTCTGTTCTGGAATGAGCCATTCGAGTGAATCCTTTTAGTTATATAAACATAGTAAGAGTAAGCATCCATTATTCTGAGACAAGGTGCAACAGTTGTTTTTGTAGCTTGGGGCTTCAATTCTGCAGGCAGATGAGGTCTTGTTGCCAAAGTGAATGATTCAGAAGGAGGGCATGTGCCCAGAAGGTTCCATCAGAATTGAGCTCTGAGCTTTTATTCAGTGGTTATATGGATGGAGGCCAGCTCTCATCTCACTGGAACAAGGAAACATGTGTCCCAGGTGATGCTAGCAGACATCTTATGACAATGAGGGACTTCTGCCTGAGGATAAAACCAATGTAGCAGAACGCAGAGTTGAGAGATTTTAGAGAAACTGAACTGGAACTCTGATAGAACTGTGCCTGAAGCCCACATTGGTCTTAACATTTACATGAGGCAATGATTCACCCTTATTTTCTAAGCCACTTTGTGTTGGGCTTTAGAGTACTAGATACTGATGCCAAAGTCATCCGAAATGAAGGTTGCTGGAGAAAGTATGGGCATGTTCCATATTGTTTAGTGAGCTTCTGAAAAGAAGACGCCAAGTCTCCTCATCTTTCCCACTGAGGTTCCCAGTTAGAAGTACGCCTCTGATGGGCTGAGGCAGGCTGCCTAAGACAGCTGATGGGAGGGCCACTGCTGAGGGCGGTGTCAACAACAAGGCCTAACTTGTCATAAGGGAAGGAAGGCTGGAGTGGTCCTAGCATGGGGATGTGGATGAAGCTATCGGTAGGTTGATGGACAGGACTATGGTCCATGATTATGCCTAAGTTCAGTTTTAGTAGATGCTGCCAAACCATCTTCCAAAGCAGATTTACCAGTTTGCACATTCAACATCAATGTTTGAAAGTTCTCAGAGCTTTTTACTTTTACTTGGCCCACAGGCTAATAAATGAGGAATTCTGATTTTAATGGACACAGCAGTTTCCAAACAGCAAATATGAAGGTTGCTGCCAGAATAGGACATACTAAGAAAGGTATACACATACACAGAAACACACAAAAGCATAATAATTCAAGTAGCAGAGCAATTTGGGGTGATGATTTAAAGGTAAATACATTTCAATTATCTTAATTAAGTTATAAAACGTGCAAGTATAACCCAAGGGCCAGAGTAACTGCTGGTTCTAAACTGTTCTCCGTGAAATAGGAATAGCTCAGCACTCCGTCAAAATGTCTCTTCATTATATCTAGGGGCGGGAGGAGGCACTGTGTGGTGTGTGCACGGGGTGTGTGTGTGTGTATGTATGTATGTGTGTGTGTTTGTGTGTGTGTGTGTGTCAGATGGTGAAGGGGTGGGAAACAGCAAGAATATGGTTGTTTTCTACACAAGTAGCAGCCAGTTAAAAATATTCCATTCCATTAAATTATTTAGTAAATGTGGATGAAACAGGCAGTAAGATTTCATAAAATCTCCACTAATATTTGGTAATCGTTAATTGTTGCTTGAAAGAATGTTTCAGTTATCTGAAAAAGTAATTACATTAGGCTTCGCTAATCTGTGGCACCAACTTGTAAGACATGAAGGGTTTATTTGGAAATAGTGGAGAGACTTGATATACATTTAACTGACATAATATACTCATTTAAATATGTATTTACTGAAGACAAACATTCAGACTAACAAAACTCTGCAGGCTCATTTGAGTAACACCTCATTTAGTCCTATCCTATATGACCTTTCATGGGTTCCATCCTTGGAGTAGGGGTGACAACCCCATGAATTGATTTCTTTGTTCCCAGTTTAATGTCATTCACCTCCTATTGTGTAGCCTTTCATAGATGCTAGATTGGTGG
This sequence comes from Leptonychotes weddellii, assembly GCF_054177405.1. NCBI lineage: Eukaryota > Metazoa > Chordata > Mammalia > Carnivora > Phocidae > Leptonychotes > Leptonychotes weddellii. The sequence goes on along the minus strand of NC_138380.1, from coordinate 43,267,065 downwards.
TATTATCATCTGTCAGTACTATCTGCCAGCCTTCAGAAGCTAATGAACAGACCTCAGGAACTTCCGGCTTCTTCTGTGGGCTTTCTTCTGCTCTATATGTGATCATTTTCAGCAATTCACATCTACATCCATTCACAGACATCTTGTGGCAGAGACTCCTAGCTACCTAGCCACTGTTTGTTCTCACCTTGCTCCTGAACAGATTTTGTCAAGGGAAGCAGTGTGTCCTGATTAAACCGAACATTCCCAGGCTCCCTTACACACAGGGGTAGCCACATGACTAAGTTCTTGCTATTGAGATATAAGTGAAGTTGTTGGATGGAGCTTCTGGGAAAGCTTTTTAAAAACCATACTGACTATGGGCATCTTGGTGGCTCAGTCAGTTAAGTGACTCTTGGTTTTAGCTCAGGTCACGATCCCAGGGTGCTGGGATTGAGCCCTGAGTTGGCTCTGTGCTGAGCATGGAGTCTGCTTGAGATCCTCTACCCCTCCCCCTGGCTCGTTGCTCACTCTCTCTACCCCCCATAATAAATAAATAAATCTTAAAAAAAAAAAACCTTACTGACTCAACCATTGGACACCATTTTCACTTGGCTTTTCTTTCTTTCTGCTTCTAAGAGCACAGTGTGATAGCTGGAGCTCTAGCAGCTATCTTATGAACATGAGGATAAGGGTTACATGCTAGGATGATGTCCTCGAACTGCCACATCAGCTCTGGACTGCCTACTCTAGAATTCTCATTCTGTGAGAAAAACTAATTCCCATATTACATAAACCACTGCTTCTCTGGTTTCTATTACTCACAGTCAAACGCAATTCTGGTATTCTAAATAGTCATTCAGTATAATCCTTTATTTGATTTGTTCAACATTTTACAACTGTCTTTGAACAGAAGCCATACAACTGAGATGGGCACAACTCATTCAGGTTCCCTGGCCTGGATATTGAAAGACTAAGCTTTAAAGGTTCCACCAAGCCGAATTATGCACTTTGAAACCAGGAAGTGAGTGGCAGAGCAGGTCCTCCTACTCCAATGTAGTATTGGGAGGTCCACAGGGTAGAATCAAAGGTTGAGGTCTAAGAGTTATCACAACAGAGCTCTCAGCCTGTTGTCATGGCAGCAAGGAGAGAGCCGTGGCAATATGTTGGAACAAACATGAGGCTCCCTCCTGCCTCTACGCTGGATCTTGTAGGCCTCCCTGTTTAATCAGGCCCCCTGAATCTCAGTATCAAGATCTTCTGGCAGGTGTAAATTATTCTGTAATCAGCCCATGGATACCTTCTCGTTGCATCTGCCTTTCTCACCTGGCTTGGCCTAGGGATGGTTTTCTGACCCTCATCCCCACCCCAACACCACTGCCAGTGGAAATACCACTGCTGTTGTGAGAGGAACGATAGAAACACTCACTGCGGAGGGCAACATTCCTCATCAATCTATAGACTCCTCATTCCCCCCCCTTTTTATTTTGTTTCCCCACACCACTATTTGATTAATAAAAATAAAGTGTTCACCAATGAAAAATGTTTATAGACCTCAAAACAGGTCAACTGCATACTGAAACATTTTTGTAAAGTACAACTTCCAGAAGCAATTTATAGATGCACAACTCTAAAGCAAACTCAAGATTAAGGCAGGAAGAGAAAAAGAGAAGAAGAAGAAAGAAATGAGTTCAAACTTAAGCAAGTCTGACCTACTAGCCTGGCAAATAAATGAGCCTTTTTCCAAAACAAGAACATTTTCTACATTCTGCCAGTTATTAAATTAATTACCTGCTCTATGCCCCTTAGTACTACTGTCATTTTGGTAATGGTGTAGCTTTAAACTTTTCACTCTTTTGTGGTTTCTGAAGCTGAGCTGGAGCCAACTTTTCAAACTACATTGAACTCAAAGAGCCTCCTTAGTGTGATAGATGGCAGTGAGAGCGATAGCAGGTGCCTCCCCAGACCGCCATGCTAGGGTATAGGCAGAGGGCTAATGAGGAATGAGGCTCTCATTCTGTGTCCCAGATCCCACGTCTCTCCTCCTTCTGACCCAAACAAGACCAGGAACTGCTGAGGGCCCTATAATGGCTTTCGTTCCTGCTGGCTCAGCGTTGGCCCCTGGCAGCTTCACCTAAAGACTCCTGTGGCTTTTGTAGGGTCTCTGCGCCGTCATGGTGCTACTCGGCTTTGGCCCCTGCCCTGGAGCCACATCAGGCCCATCCAGGAGGAGTCCCAGCAACACAGAGCACCTAGGGCTGTCCTTGGACCTGTCGTCTTTCCAGACATGCGTAGGTGGCCCCTTTTCTCTGACTCCCACCAGCACCCACAGCCACACTGGATCTGTCCCTTGGGCAGGTGGACTACTGACATTTGCCTGAATCCCTTTGGTGGGGGCACCTGAGCTCCACACATTGGGTCACAGTAGCACAACTACTAAGTATTTGAATCACTTAATCCTTCTAAACTTTTAGTTTAGACCATTCAGAATGGTCCCTTTACATTGCAGCCATTATCACGACAGCTGCCCTTTTTTTTTCCATCTACGAGAAGCATGCAATCTGTTATGCCAAATTGCCTAGGTGTGGTGAAGTCCTGCCTCTGCTCCTGAATTCCTGAATAACTTGGCAAGCTGCTTGAGAGCTCTGTACCTCAGTTCCTCCATCGGTAAAATGGAAGTAATAATGACGCTGCCTGATGGCACCGTCCCGAAGATTAAGGGAGCTCGTAGAGTACTATGTATGCAACATAATCAGCGCCCCAGTATTTGCCAAGCACAGTGACAATCTCTGTTAACCTTCACCACAGAAGTATCATTACTTATTCCTATTTACAGATAAACTGAGGTTTAGAACGATTATATGATTCAAATGTCAAGTAACTGCTGTTGTGTGCTTTTAGGACCTAGGGGTTTCTCTCCTTTTCTTCTTCTGCTTTAAGAAGCCTTGGATCCCAAGGGTCAGGGGTCATCATCACCTCACTTCACTGATGTCAGACCTACAAGTTGTTTCTTCGTACCTGGAGCCTAACCCGAAAATCCATTCCTTCACATTTCCCAGAGCTAACTTGCCTCAGCCCCCCTTACGAGGCTCCTTCCTCCCGGGGCCCCATCAGTCAGGGGGTCCCCCAGGCTCCACAGGGCCAAGGGAGGCCCCTCCCTGCAGAGAGAGGAGCACAGCCGCTGCTGAGGGAGGCCCCCAGCCTGGGCAGAACGGTTTGCTCGCCTTGGGTGCTAACCACGCTAGTGTGCAGGAGTGACCGTGGACGGTTTCCTTTTTTCTGCAGCTCACACTAAATAATTAGCTCCAGCTTAGATTTAATCTAACTACCTTAGATTTCCTGGTCTAGGTTCCCAGCTCACAAAACTAAAGTCCCCTTCTGACACTTCCTTCTTTGCATTCTTTAAGAAGTACGATTTCTTCCTTCTGAACGGTCTAATTCTGGACATGCAGTTCCTGTCTGTTGTTTCCACCATGACCTTGGCCTTCTTCTCTCAGCTTCCATCTGACCTTCAAGTCTGGCTCTTCTGAGCACACACAAGTGGTTCTCACACCCAGCAGCTCGTCGCTCACGTCAGGGGATGGTATTGATCTACTCTTCCCTGAAGTTCAGTGGGACACACCTGCAAAACGCCAGGAGGGCTTGGTCTTGTTTCCTCATCTTGTCCCCCAGAGAATTTGGCGGAATTGATTTTCTACGGAGTGACAATTCTCAAGATATATTCCAGTTTTGAGAAGCACACTGCGAAATGTCAGTCTGCTTTCGAGGACCGGCCCTTCTCCCGCGTGCCCCTGCCCAGAGGCAGCTGCTACCACTAACTTCTGTTTTGCCTCCAGAAATACAGGTCCACGTGCGCAGCTTGTGTAACCCAGGGCGACCACAATATACACATTGTCTTGGACCTTGATTTTTTTCATTTAATAATATGTCTTGGAGATCTTCCCATAGGAAAATAGATAGGTGTCCTTCCTTCTTTGTAATCGTTGCACAGGATTCCACTGAAAGTACCTATTTGTTTCCTATTGTGGTAACAAATTACTACAAATTTATTATCTTATAGTTTTGGAGGTCAGAAGTCCAAAATTGGTCTCACTGGCCTAGAAGCAAGGTACTGTCAGGACCGCAGTCCTTCTGGAGGCGTGAGGCCGAATCCACTTTGGTGCCTTTTCCAGCTTCTTGCAGCTGCCCTATTTTTTGGCTCATGGCTCCAGTTAGCAATCCTGTCACCTGACTCTGTGTCTGTCACCACATCTTGTTCTTGCTCACTCTGACCCTCTTGCCTCCCTCTTGTGATTACATTGGGCCCACCTGGATCATCCAGCATACTCCCCCCATCTCAAGATACTTAACTAAATTGCATCTGGAAAGTCCCTTTTGCAATTAAGGTAATATATGCATAGATACCAGGGATTAGCCTAGGAACATCTTTGGGGGGATTGTTGTTCTGCCTACCACGGTTTTTGTTATCCGCTTCCTACACATGGACTTTTATTTATTTATTTTTAAAGATTTTATTTATTTGTCAGAGACAGAGAGAGCACAAGCAGGGGGAGTGGCAGGCAGAGGGAGAGAGAGAAGCAGGCTCTCCGCTGAGCAAGGAGCCCAATGCCAGGCTCAATCCGAGGACCCTGGGATCATGACCTGAGCTGAAGGCAGATGCTTAACCGACTGAGCCACCCAGGCGCCCCACATATGGACTTTTAGATTGTCTTTTGTTATGATTACAAGCAGTGTTTCAGTGACTATCCTTGTGTGTGTTCCTAGAAAATGAATTATAGTTTCAAAGGTAGGTACATTTCAAATTTTGATAGATCTTTGTCATGGTAATTTTTTAGAACTTTATTTTACTTGAGATAGTCTGAATGCACGATTACCATAAAACCATTTAGAAGGTAACATCATTTTACTCTCTTCTGAGTCAATCTATCTATGACTGCTCTTATCTATCATTACTAGAACTGCATTCTTGACTTAAACAAAGGCTTGCAATCTCAGGCAATGGTTTTAGAGATTTGGACCTGAGTTAAATTATTTGGTTAAAAATCTAACACTATGAAGCTGTGGCTACTTAAATTTAAAGTTAACCAACATTAAATATAATCAAATATTTAGTTCCTCCCCCTCACTGGCCATATTTCAAGTACCCACTAGCCACATGCAGCTAGTGGCTCTCACATTAGACAGTGCAGATAAAGAATAAATTCCTTCGTTGGAGAAGTTCTATTTGACAGAGTTGCTAAGCGTGATCTTTGCTCCTCTATCAAATTAGAACCTACCCATTGCCTGGACCTCATTTAGGGCAATTCCATTAATTCAATTAACATTTATTGAATGCCTACCTTGTACAAGACACTAGATGATGATTTTTTTTTAAACGTCCCTGTCTCAGGTAGGTCACAGATCAATAGAGGAAAACAGAGGTGTTTCCTGAACTTGCCCCAGGAATGCCAACTAGCTATCACTGAGAAAATAATCCGTACTGTAGTTAAGTTCCAAGGCGATTTAGGAGCACAAAAGAAGAACGTACAGTCTGTGAGGGATCCTGGAGACAAGAATATAGAGGTCATTTTCTCATCTTTAAAAATAGCTTGCTCATTGTCCATTTTTCTAATGCTATTGAAATGTTGAAATGTTCATTGGTATTTTATTTGTAAATAACAAAATGAGAAAGCATTTCAAAGGCTCTTAATAAGGCATTATAGAGAAGCAATTACAGCACAGCCTCCAGAGCCGGCTGTAGGGGGTTCAAATTTGAACTCTCCTATTTGCTAGCTATGTGACTTTGGGCAACTCACTGGACCCTTCTGGGCTTCCATTTTCTCATCTGTCAAATTTTCTCTCACAGGGTTATTGTGAGGATTAAATGAGTTCGTGTCTGTAAGTGCTTAGAACAGGGCCTGGTGCTCATTGAGTACTAAGTGCCTAGCCACTGTTATTATTTAAACATGAATAACTATAATGCTGGAATTTCAGCCACCTGGATAGAATTTCAGTGTTCACTTGGTTCTGAACTGACCATGGAGGAGTTGAGGGGTCTGCAGGAATCCTCCCAGGTCTCGTTGGTCAGTGAGACAGATGTGACATACACATGTCCAGGCCCCTGCCTGCCCACCTTGGATCCTGCACGGGACAGTGGCCCTAAGGGAATTTGCAACCAGAGAGACTGGCTTTCCTCTCTGACATGGACAGAGGGGATTCTACACTATTATGGCAGTTAGTTGTGGCCCCATCATTCATAAATTTGGCCAAATACTACCTCTCCCTGTTCTATGTGCTTATTTACAGTAGAGACAAGTAATATGTCCTTTCCTTGATTCTGGTACTCTCTCTCTTAAACTCTGATAGATATGCCATCTCCACTGCCTGAAAACACAGGTTTCTGTGGTGCTAAAAATTGTAGCCATTTTGGTGGTGACTTCTTTTGGACTCCTTCAATATTTTTGCTCCTTTGAGTCTTGTCCTCCTATAGCATCCTCCTCCTATAGCCTCTGCATCATTTTTGGTAGCCTCTCCCTATTTCTCCCCATCTCTGTAATGATGTAATACCACCAGGACTGTCCTCACCAGACCATTAAAAGAAATAAAGGCTAACATGCAGAAGAATGAAACTGGATTACTTTCATATACCATACACAAAAATAAATTAAAAATGGATGAAAGACCTAAATGTGAGATAGGAATCCATCAAAATCTTAGAGAACACAGGTAGCAACCTCTTCAATCTTGGCTACTGCAACTTTGTGCTAGACATGTCTCCAGAAGCAAAGGAAACAAAAGCAAAAATGAACTATTGGGACTTCAACAGGATAAAAAGCTTTTTCACATCAAAGGAAACAACAAAACTAAAAGGCAGCCTACAGAATGGGAGAAGATACTCACAAATGACGTATCAGATAAAGGGCTAGTATCCTAAATCTATAAAGAACTTATCAAACTCAACATCTAAGAAACCAAAAAATCCAGTCAAGAAATGGGCAGAAGACATGAACAGACATTTCTCCAAAGAAGACATACAAATGGCCAACAGACACATGAAAAAATGCTCAACATCACTCATCATCAGGGAAATACAAATTAAAACCACAATGAGATACCACACCACACCAGTCAGAATGGCTAAAATGAACAATTCAGAAAACAACAGATGTTGGTGAGGATGTGAAGAAAGGGGAACCCTTTTACGCTGTTGATGGGAATGCAAATTGGTGCAGCCACTCTGGAAAACAGTATGGAGGTTCCTCAAACAGTAAAAGTAGAACTACCCTACAACCCAGCAATTGCACTACTAGATATTTATCCAGAGGATACAAACATAGTGATTTGAAGGGGCACCCCAATGTTCATAGCAGCAATGTCCAAAATAGCCAAACTATGGAAAGAGCCCAGATGTTCATTGACAGATGAGTAGATAAAGAAGATGTGGTATCTGTATACAATGGAATATTACTCAGCCATCAAAATGAATGAAATCTTGCCATTTGCAATGACATGGATGGAGCTAGAGTGTATTATGCTAAGCGAAATAAGTCAGTCAGAGAAAGCCCCTGTGGGCTGAAAATCATTCCCTGGACTTTATTCCATACTTCTTCAGAAATCCTGCAGATTCGAGAAGAGTAGCTGAAGCACCAGTGAAAGAGGAGGACATTTTGGGCAATTCTTTCTTTAATTCAGGGTTTCTCAACCTCAGCACTATTGACATTTTAGGACAGATAATTCCTTGTTCAGGAGAAGGAGAAGGGAGGCTGTCCTGTGTATTACAGGATGTTTAGCAGCATCCCAGCTTCTATGTGCTAGATGCTAGTATCAACTCTGCCCCTCCTACCCAAGTTGTGACAATCAAAAATGTCTTCAGACATTGGCCAAATGTCTCTTGGGGCAAAATTTCCTCTGTTTGAGAATAGCTGCTTAATCAAACACTCCAGCAAATTCCCTTAAGATGGAAACTTCCTTTTTCTCTTGAATAACAAGGTGGGCATCTTGCTGTTCCCTGGCAAGACTTCTTCCACTCCAAAACAAGCAGGACTTTTGACTGGTAAATTCTCCATTCAAAAGCCAGTTGTTTATTCACAGATGACATGATCTCATACATAGAAAACTCCAAGGAATTCATACACACAAAAAAATCTAATAAATGAGTTCAGCAAAATTGCAGGATATAAGATCAATATCCAAAAATCAATTATATTTCTTAAAAAAATCATTTGTATTTCTATATACTAGCAATGAATAATTGAAAATGAAATTAAGAAAACAATTCCATTTGGGGTGCCTGGGTGGCTTAGTTGGTTAAGCATCCAACTCTTGATTTGAGCTCAGGTCATTACCTCAGGGTTGTGAGATCGAGCCCCAGGTAGGGTTTCACACCCAATGTGGAGAGAATCTTAAGCATTCTTAAGTTTCTCTCCCACTCCCTCCTCCCCTCCCCTCTCCTCACCTAAAAAAAAGAGAGAGAGAGAGAGAAAGAAAATAATTCTGTTTATAATAGCATCAAACAGAATAAAATACTTAGGAATAAATTTAACAAAAGAAGCAAGGCGTGGACGGAAAACTATGACATTAAACATTGTTCAAAGAAATTTAAAAAGAGCTCACTAAATGGGAAGACATCTCATTGGAGGACTTAATATTGTTAAGATGGAAATACTCCCCTTTACAGCAGCATTATCACCAATAGCCAAACCATGGAAAGAGCCCAAATGTCCATCCACTGATGAGTGGATAAAGAAGATGTGGTATATATACACAACGGAATATTACTCAGCCATCAAAAGGAATGAAATCTTGCCATTTGCGACACATGGATGGAGCTAGAGTGTGTTATGCTAAGCGAAATAAGCCAGGCAGAGAAAGACAAATATCATATGATTTCACTCACATGTGACATTTAAGAAACAAAACAGATGAACATATGGGAAGGGGAAAGGGGGGGGAAGCATACCGTAAGAGACTCCTTATGACAGAGACCAAACTGAGGGTTGATGGAGGGAGGTGGATGGGGGATGGGTTAAATGGGTGATGGGTATTAGGAAGGCACTTGTTATGTTGAGCACGGGGTGTTAAATGTAAGGGATGAATCACTAAATTCTACTCCTGAAAATGGTATCACACTAAATGTTAACTAACTAGAATTTAAATAAAAATTTGAGGGGTGCCTGGGTAGCTCAGTCAGTTAAGTGTCTGACTCTTGGTTTCAGTTCAGGTCATGATCTCAAGGGTTGTGAGATTGAGACCCACATTGGGCGTGTGTGCTCAGTAGGGAGTCTGCTTGAAGATTCTCTCCTTCTGCCCCTCCACCATGCATGTGCACACGCGCTCTCTCTCAAAAATAAGTAAATCTTAAAAAAAAAATAAAATTTTGAAAAAAAAGATGGAAATACTCCCCAAATCATTCTATTGCAATATTACCAAAATGAATCAGCTTAATTCCTATCAAAATCCCAGGTACTATTCTTTTTGCAGGAATTTACAAATTGATCCTAAAGTTTATATGGAAATTTAAAGGGCCCAGAATAGTTAAAACAACCTTGAAAAGAAGAAGAAACTTGGAGAACTAAATCTTCCCAATTTTAAAACTTACTACAAATTTACATTGATTAAGCCAGTGTAGTTCTGGCATAAGGATACATATAGATGAATGGAATAGAATTGAGAGCCCATATTTCTTAATAAAACTGAAAATAAAGGGTTTATTTCTAGACTCTCAATTCTTTTTTTTCAGTTTTAATAAGAGATATGGGCTCTCAATTCTATTCTGATCATCTCTAAGTACTCTCAATTCAAGAAGAATTGAGAGTCTAGAAATAAACCCTTACATTTATGGTCAAGTGATTTTCAACAAGGGTACCAAGGCAATTCAATGAAGAAAATAATAGTCTTTACAATAAACAGTATTGGGAAAACTGCCTAATAATAGCCATATGAAAAGAATGAAGTTGGACCTCTACCTCACACCATATAGAAAAATTAATTCGAAATGTATTAAATATCTAAATAGAAGAGCCAAAACTATAAAACTCATATAAGAAACATAGAAGCAAGGCCTCCATGACCTTGAATCATGCAGTGGTTTCTTGAATTTGACTCCAAAAGAACAAGCAACAGAAAAGAAACAAAGATAAGCTAGACTTAATCAAAATTAAAATAAAAAAAATTTTTTTTACTTCAAAGGACATCATCAAGGGAAGGAATAGGCCATCCACAAATGGGAGAAAATGTGTGCAAATTATATATCTGATAAGGGATTTGTAACCAGAGTCTATTAAAAAAAACTCTGTAAGAAACAACTCAACAATTAATGAATGCTCCACTTTTAAAAGAAGCAGAAGATTTGAATTGGCATTTCCCCAAAGAAATGGCCAATAAGCACTTGAATAGATGTTCAAAATCATTAGCTATCAGAAACATGCAAATCATGTTTGATGATTTCCTGGCTGGCTCAGTCCATGGAGTGTGTGACTCTTGAGTTTGGGATTGTGTGTTCAAGCCCCACATTGGGTGTAGAGATTACTTAAAAAAAAAATAAAATCTTAAAAAAAAAAAAAAGGTGGGGCACCTGGGTTATTCAGTGGGTTAAGCATCCAACTCTTGATTTTGACTCAGGTCATGATTTCAGGGTCATGAAATGGAGCCCTTGTGGGGCTCCACACTGGCCATGGAATCTGCTTTAAGATTCTCTCTCTCCCTCTGCCCCTCCCCCAACCCTACCCCTTGCTTGGCTCTTATTCTCTCTCTCCCTAAAAAAGAAAGAGGGGGATATGCAAATCAAAACCACAATGAGGTACCATTTCACACTCACTAAGACGGCTATGATAAAAAAAAAACAAAACAGACAATAACATTTGTTGACAAGGATGTGGAGAAGTTGGAACCCTCATACATTGCTGGCAGGAATGTAAAATGGTGTAGCCACTTTGGGAAACAGTTTAACAGTTCCTCAAAATATCAAACATAGAGTTATAATGTGGATGAATTGAATTGCTCCACTCCTAGTTCAATTCACTGTGAGCAATATGAATGAGAATTGAAAATATATGGCCATACAGGAGCACCTCACTGGCTCAGTCGGTAGAGAATCCAACTCTTGATCTTGGGGTCATGAGTTTGAGCCCCATGTTGGGTGTAGATATCACTTAAACAAATAAAACTTAAACAAAAAGATGGGGCACCTGGGTGGCTCAGTCAGTTAAGCATCTGACTTTTGATTTTGGCTCAGGTCATGATCTCAGGGTCGTGGGATCGAGCCCTCAGTCGGGCTCTGCACTCAGCATGGAGCCTGCTTGGGATTCTCTCTCTTCCTCTCCCTCTGCCCTCCCCCCCCCATGCTCTCTTTCTCTCTCTCTAAAATAAAATAAATAAATCTTTTAGAGAGAGAGCGAGAGCACGAGCAGGAGGGCCAGAGGGAGCAGGAGAGAGAATCTCAAGCAGACTCCCCACTGAGCACAGAGTCTGACTCAGGGCTCAATCCCATGACCCTGAGATCATGACCTGAGCCAAAACCAAGAGTCAGATGCTTAACCGACTGTACCACGCAGGTGCTCCAAATAAAAAAATCTTTTTAAAAAAAGAAAACACATGCCCATACAAAAACTGTACATGAATGTTCACGGCAGAATTATTCATAGCAGACAAAAAGTGGAAAGAACCCAAATGTCCATGAACTGATGAATGGGTAAACACAAAGTGGTATATCCATATAATAGAATGTTATTCAGCAATAAAAAGGAGTGAATTATTAATACACAAAAATGATGAGCCTTGAAAACGTTACGTTAAATGAAAGAAGTTGGTCACAAATGACCACATATAGTATGACTCCATTAAATTAGATGTCCATAATCAGCAAATCTATACTGACAGCAAGTAGATGAACTGTTGTCAGGGACTGGAGGAAAGAGGCAATGGGAACACTCATGGCTATGGTGTTTCCTTTGGGGATAATAAAAATGCCTGGAAATAGTGGTGATGGTTGCACAGCTTTGTAAATGCACTAAAAACCACTGAATTATATACTTAAAAAATAAACTAGGGTGCCTGGGTGGCTCAGTCGTTGGGCGCCTGCCTTCAGCTCAGGTCATGATCCCAGGGTCCTGGGATCGAGTGCCGCATCGGGCTCCTTGCTCCGCGGGAAGCCTGCTTCTCCCTCTCCCACTCCTCCTGCTTGTGTTCCCTCTCTGTGTCTCTCTCTGTCAAAAAATAAATAAAATCTTAAAAAATAAAAAAATAAACTAAAAAAATTACTGAGCAATTAAAACGTAAAAGAAAAAGGGGAATCATTTGGAGAAAAACACGATTGCTATGGGAACTTCATCAGAAAGGGCCTTACATAGAATGGAAGGCTGTGGGAGAGAATAATCTAGCACATCTTGGTGGGAGTCAGTGAAGTGCCTTATGACAACAGCTGCATTAAGTTGACCAGAGGGAATGGGGCTGCTGGAGGACATGCCTCCGCCAACTCTCCCCACGTTGTCTGGCCTCTGCGTTCATCTGCTGAAACCTTAATATAGCACAGGAAGGAGCCCCTGAGAAAAACCCACAGAGAGAGGGCCAGAAAAATAACAGCTTGCTTACAAAGTAGACACCAAGTATCAGGAGTGCAAGTGCAAAAGACTACATGCCTCCTTCATTCCCATAATGAAGATGAGGTTTCTATCCAGAAACTGGAAGCAGACTGTCTTTCTCGGTTGCTACACCAGAATGCCATAGCCTGGGTGGCTTTTAAACAGTTATTTCTTGCAGTTCTGGAGGCTGGGAAGTCCAAGATGGTGGCGCTGGCAGGTTCAGCGGCTCCTAGATGGTGCCATCTCACTGTCGTCCTCACACCGCAGGTGAAAGAGCTCCCTGAGGTCTCTTTTATAATGGCACTAATCCCACCCTTGTGATCTAATCAGCTCCCAAAGGCCCCACCTCCAAATATCATCGCCCTGGGGATTAGGTTTCAACATACGAGTTTTGAGGGGCACAAGCATTCAGTCTAAAGCAGAGACCTTGTTCCTGCTTTGTACGTGTTGTAGAAATCTTCCTCTGTGGTTTGCCCCCCCGTTAATTACATTAGACTCAGGACTGCCCTCTTTGTGGTTTATTTAAAGTAGAGAAAAGAAAAAAGGAAAAAAAGACAAAGAAAAGGCACTAGAGATACAATACAGATCCCCACCTGGGGGAACTTACATTCTAGAGATTAAATGACAAGCTATTTTCCGGGGTTTATAGATACTCATTAACTTTTGTTATAGCCTTATGAGATTGCTACTATTATAATTTCCATCACCGGCGCGGAAAGCTAATACTCAGGGAGGCATCATTATGCATCTAAGCTCACACTGTAAGGGAAGGGCCACAGTTTGAACCCAAGCAACTAAATCTAGGTATGGAGCACTTAACCACAATGCCCACAGTTCTCAAACAGTGTGCCAAGGTGCCCCAGAGAGCCACAGGGAACTAAAGGCCGCTGCAGGATCGTTTTCATTCTTTTTTTTTTTTTTCGTTTTCATTCTTGAGGGAAACAAAAGACATATATCATACACTACATAAACTACTGCTATTAATTTGTTTGGAACTAAACTACTAGTTTTATTTAAAGCCATTAGGTATTTCTTTTGATATAGGGATTCTGTGAAATATTGCTAATATTATTAGCACGCTATTATGCTAAAGGCACTGTGACCTGAGAAAGTTTGGGGACTTCTGCACTCTGAGATTTACGTATTTGGTACCCACCTCCCCCCAGACGGCAAGCTCTTGAAGGCACCTTTGGCACATAGTAGCCACACCAATAATGTCTGTTGAATGAATGAATGAAGAGTAGACTAGAACTAAAGGGTAGGTGTATAAGTGACTTAGAGCCAAGATATAAATAGCCAGGACAACAGAGAGAAGAAATGGCAGAAAGGGGTGCACATTTGGAGAATAGAAATTAATGTGGGGAACATAATAGCAAAAGGCAGTGTCATGTAGTAGTTAAGCATGTGTTCTCTGAAGTCAGACTACCTAGCTTTGAATCTCAGCTCTACCACAGACTAGGCCTGCAATCTTGGGCAAGTTGCTTAACTTCCCTGGGTCTCAGTTTTCTCATCAATGAAATGGAGTTAAAATAAAATTGTAACAAGCTAAAGGAGGCTACATGAATAGATGACTTAGGAGAGTGTCTAGCACATGCTCAGTATTTCTTATGTGCTGTTTGCTATCTTCTGGCTTCTATTCAGCCAGGTTCCTTTTCTCATGAATTTGAAATCATCTGCACCCTAAGAGGAGAGAACAGCCAAGCTGGTGGCAGCTAGGGTGACCCATTGCCCCCTTTTTCCTGGGGGTGAGGTTTCCTTGGGGATGAGATGCTTAGTGTCCAAACTGGGGAAGTCCTGGGCAAACTGGGACAACCTAGTTGGTCACTCTAGTGGCCGCTCATCTCAGTTCGTGCCGGGAATTTGACTGTAGGCTTATTCCTGGCTCAGGAGGGGTCACTTCACTGGCAGGCCCAGAGGAGGCAATAGTGAAGGATTCAGTTTGCTTGTGGCTGAGCCGCAGGAGGTAGGAAGCATGCAACTGAAGGCAGGAAGGCATATATGGTTTAGATTTATGTCAGCACTGTAACAACAAAGGAGAGGATCCCTCCACGAGGCACCATGTTGTTCAGACAGGCTAAGTCTTTAAGAGTTTTCAGAGAGGGGCAAACAATAGTTATAATTAAATTTTATAGAGAACTCAAAGATTATTGAACTATGTGAATATATATACCAAAAAGTCTTCCTTCATTCCTATCCTTTAGCCAGTTGGCTCCCAACACACAGAGGTCATCCTTCCAGAGTTTCTTTTTTCTTTGTTTTTTTTTAAAAGATTTTATTTATTTATTTGACAGAGAGAGACACAGTGAGAGAGGGAACAGAAGCAGGGGGAGCGGGAGAGGGAGAAGCAGGCTTCCCGCGGAGCAGGGAGCCCGATGCGGGCTCAATCCCAGGACCCTGGGATCATGACCTGAGCCGAAGGCAGCCGCTTAACGACTGAGCCACCTAGGTGCCCCCTTCCAGAGTTTCTTTAGCCACATATAATAAAACACAAATATGCATTTTTATTTCACCTTAGTTCTGGCATCAGATGACCTAAAAAGTGGATGCAAGCATTCTGGTCCCTGGGGAAGCTATACTTCAATAAACAGGCAACTGAGAGCCAATCTCAGGAAGACTTCACTTCAAGATCCACTGACAAATTGGGGTTTGGGACCTGCAGAACTGGGGCCGAATTGAGATAAAGATGACATCTTTAGCTCTTCACACTCTTATTTCCATATAAGGACTGCAGTTTTTAATGTATTCATTGTTCAGATTCACAACCACTTTCGTACAGATTGGTCCTGCCATTTTCGGTAGTGTTGTTGGTGTTCATTTCATTTTCATTCCCTTTGTCACATTATGATCTCAGGATGTTTGACAACCACCCCCTCCCATGCCTACAGATTAACATCACTGTCCCCTGATGTTATCTGTTTCTAACTGGTGGTTTTCATTTTGTTATGACTAATTCCGTATTTGGGCACTTGTCAATACCACTCCAAAAGTGGTGCGGGATAGAGAAAGAAGATGGCGTAGGTGTAGGCTAGGTTTACCCAAACATTTTGTCCAACCCTCTGCCTTTACCTCCTTACCCCACCACTCCTCCCCACCTGCTGCTTGCCATTCTTCTCTCCTCTCTCTCTTTCTATGTTTAACAACTTCTGACATCTCACACCTTCTGTCTGAGCTCACTTACATTCTGACTGAAATACCCTCTTTAAAATTTCTCTGAATGAGAGTCAGCTGGTAATAAATTATCTGTACTTGTTTCCTTAGAAAGTCTTTATTGAAAGTTATTTTCGCTGGGAAATAAATAGATAAAATACATTGGCAGCTATTTTCTTTTGGTGCATGGAAAATTTCATTTCTATTAAATGTACGCTAGGCCTTACCACTCTATATTCCATGCCTTTAATCTCTTTCATTTTTCCCTATCTTTTTTTCTTTTGCTATGTTCCAGATACTTCCTTCTGTCTAATGCTGGTGTTAACCTCATCTGCAGCATTTTTAGCTTATTAGTTTTATTTCTAGACATTCATTTTAGTTCACTTTCAAATATGCTAGATCACTTTTTACATTATCTGCAGACGTATCAAGCTTGTTTCTAATAATTCCAATACCTCAATTACTTGTGGGTCTGTTTCTATTTTCTGTTATCTCTGCTGTTCTTGTTCATGAAGCCTAATTTCCTTGGATCCTTGGTTATTTTTCATGTGTGCTTCTCATTGCCCTTGAAAAATAATAGGTGGGGGTTCTTTGAGGCCATGAATAAAGGTGCCCCTTCTAGAGAGGATTTGTCTTTGTTGTTGCCACGTGAATAGCTGTACTGTCAGTCTGGGAACATTTTGCTAAATTCACCACTTAAGGTTCTTTTGGACAACCCACATGAGGTAAATTTGAGGTAAAAATCTTTGTGAGGGCCACTTGGTGGTTAAAAAAAATAAATCTCAGGGTGGGGTTTCCCCACACTGCTCAGCCCAGCATGAAGGCAACTTCCCTTGCATTCCCCTGGGGTTGAGGTTAGTGTTGCTTTTACTTCTGGTTTCATCTTATCCTGGGGTCCCTTCTTACCGTGGGGGTTTTCTGTTATAGTCCCCATGTGGGGTGGGGCTCTGATTTCTTTTTTACTCCAACAAATAGAAGTTCAAAGTTGCCAGGATTGACAAATTATCTCAGTACATAAGTGACTATTACAAACTCATCCCTCTTGTGTTCTGCTTTTGGCTTAGATATCTTTTTCATTTGTCAGATCTTCCTTGTCTTAAGGGATATATACTTTTTAATGTTTTACCCAGCATTTTTAGTTGCTTCACTGGGAGGGTTGCTCTGAATAACCTAGCTAGCCATGATCAAAAAAAGCTGTTTTTTAAACAGCTGTGTACTTCCCTATCATATGCATATGTCAAAGTAATGTAACTACTCTCTTATGATGGACATATGTTTCTCATCTTTTGAAATTATAACTATTACTGTGATGAATGAATTTCTACATCCACTATATCACTATATATATAATCTCAAATATATATATACATTCATTTTTCTGTAGAATAAGTGCTCAGAAGTGGATTTCAGGATCAAAATGTATTACGCATTTTTACTTTTTTTTTTAGATGGGGGAGGGGCAGAGGGAGAGGGAGAGAGAATCTCAAGCCGACCATGTGCTGAGCACAGAGCCCACGTATTCTCACAGCCCTGAGATCATGACCTGAGCTGAAAATAAGAGTCAGATGCTTAACAGACTGAGCCACACAGGCGCCCTGATGCATTTTTACTTTTGACAGCTATTGTCAAGTTATACTCCATTGTACTAGTAAAATATAAGAGTTTCACCATAACCTTCCTAACTGAGTGTTATAACACTGGATTTTGGAAAAGGCAATCCTTAAAGCTATGTTCTCAAGTGCTGTCTTTGCTCATCTAGAAATTGTGGCCATGAGATTGTGATTGTGGTGGGAACCTTCTTGGGTTGGACCACAACTGCTCTTAAAATCACAAGATGAGTACTAACAGAGGGACTCAATCATATGTTCAAGCCCATAGTATTTTTTTTTTTTTTAAGCTCCACTTTTTTAAAAAAAACAACAACAAAAAACCTCTAACTCCATGAAGGACAGAGATCAAGTTGGAATTTAATGACAGTGCTGATTTCCCAAAGACCTAGTACAGAGAAACTTGAGCCAGATCTGAATTAGTGGGCTAGGAAATATGACTTCAGCTCTGAAGTTGTCAAGATAACCCTGACATTACTGGATATGTCACTTTTGAAAATGTGTGGATTTTGCCTAATCCAGACAACAAAAAATAAGCAATATTTAGCGTTAGCGTTAAGGGCTGAAATGTGTCCTCCCAAATTCCTATGTTGAAGTCCTAACCCTGTTACCTCAGAATGTATTTGGAGATAGGGCCTTTATTGTTATTATTTTTTTAAGATTTTATTTACTTATTTACAGAGAGAGAGAGAGTACAAGCAGGGGGAGCAGCAGGCAGAGGGAGAGGGAGAAGCAGACTCCCAGCGAAGCACGGAGCCCCATGCAGGACTCGATCCCAGGACCCTGGGATCATGACCTGAGCTGAAGGCAGATGCTTAACCGACTGAGCCACCCAGGCACCCCAAGACTGGGCCTTTAAAGAGGTAATCAAGATTAAAGGAGGTCACTGGGGTGCCCCTAATCCTGTTGGTGTTCTTCTAAGAAGAGATCAGGACACAGACACCCATAGAAGGAACACCCTGGAAAGAGACAGGGAGGAGAAGATAGCCATCTGCAAGTCAAAGATAGAGGCCTCAGAAGAAAGCAACCCTGCTGACACCTAGATCTTGGGCTTCAAGCCTCCAGCACTGTGAAAAAATAAATTTCTGTTCTGTAGGTCACCCAGTTTGTGGTACTTTGTTATGGCAGCCCCAGCAAATAAATAAAGCAAGGGATGGCCAAGGAATTGTTTATATCTGATTTTAAGTTGCCTAAAGCTTTGAGTTAAAGAAAATATGGCGAGTGGAAGCTTATTTGATAGCTTACTTGCCTGTCTCTGCTCTAGTCACTTTAATATACTTCTAAGGAGTCCACAAAGTCATTTCAATGTCGAGATAAATGAAAAACTTTTTGTGAAACTTTCAGAACTGTGACACTTTATCTTTGCTTTTTATGAAAGCAGTATGATATTAAATGGCATGGCAGATATATTGATAACTAGTACTTTTTCTTTTTCTAAATATATTTTTTAGGGGCGCCTGGATGGCTCAGTCATTAAGTGTCTGTCTTTGGCTGAGGTCATGATCCCAGGGTCCTGGGGTCGAGCCCCACATCGGGCTCCCTGCTCCACGGGAAGCCTGCTTCTCCCTCTCCCACTCCCCCTGCTTGTGTTCCCTCTCTTGCTATCTCTCTCTCTCTGTCAAATAAATAAATAAATCCTTAAAAAATATTTTTTTGAAGATTTATTTGTTTGAGAGAGAGAGAGTGGGGGAAGGGGCTGAGAGGGAGAGAGAGTCTTCAAGCAGACTCCCTGTTGAGCATGGGGCCTGATGTGGGGCTCGATCCCAGGACCCCAAGACCACAACCTGAGCCAAAATCAAGAGTTGGCTGCTTAAGCATCTGAGCCACGTGGGTGCCCCTGGTACTTTTTCAATATGGCTGTATGTTAGAGGCAGGGTCTCCACTTCTCTATGTTCTATGTTCCCCCATAATGGAGTGTTGTGTCCAGATTGGCTCTCGTCCCTGACAGAGGTAGACATCCAACATGAATCCCTTGCTGTGTGACTGGTGGTGACGGTGGATAGATTGCACATGCTTCTGGGGAGGAAAGCAATCTGAGGCTCGAATCCAGTCTCTGAAAGCTCATTTAGAGACCAGCCCCTAGATTTAGCAAGCCAAGAGTTTTGAACTCCCTGATGTGTCTCTTTCAATAGATGAGTAGAATTTGGCCCAAAAGGTGGTGACAGGGGATGTGTGGTAGGATTGTCAACAGAATACCTGCTTACCAGCAAGTTGAAGAGCAGCTCTTTTTGGTACAACTTGCGAACTATTTACATATGTTTATTGAGAGAGAAAAATAACTTATTTGCTTAATAAAATTTTCTCTTGTTTATTTTACAGACTGCTTATGATAAGAAAGAAAATGATATTTTATGTTTTTTTTTTTTTAAGATTTTATTTATTTGACAGAGAGAGATACAGCGAGAGAGGGAACACAAGCAGGGAGAGTGGGAGAGGGAGAAGCAGGCCTCCCGCGGAGCAGGGAGCCCGATGTGGGGTTTGATCCCAGGACCCTGGGATTATGACCCGAGCTGAAGGCAGATGCTTAACAACTGAGCCACCCAGGCGCCCCTTTATTTTATGTTTTTTGAGGAGGATTTTCAAAAATCTTTGTTTGATTTTCTTCCACAAAGGAATTTACTTGTGTTAAGCATGGAGAAAAGGCTCAATGCTTGGCGTCTGTTTTTCCTTTGTATTTTGAATTTAATGGCCTCTTGAGTCATTCTGTTGGCATATTCTTTTGGCATATGCTCTGGATATCCATTCAAATTACTAAGAACCTGGATGAAAATAATTTCTTGGTAAATTGTTCATATTATACACTGACCTAGTTGCCATACCCATAATTCATTAGAACTCATCACACTTCTGAAAGCATTTAGTGATTGCACATACTTAAATGTAGGAAACGAACTTAAATAAGGACAAACTTAAAATAAATTTAAGGTCCCTAACTTCAGGTATTTCTTAAAAAAAAAAAAAAGGAAGAGGGGTGCCTGTCTGGCTCAGTTGGAAAAGCACATGACTCTAAATCTCAGGGTCATGAGTTCAAGCTCCACACTGGGCATAGAGATTACTTAAAAAAAGAGAAAGAGAGAGAGAAACCACACCGTAATTGAACCAAATAATTTGGGATTCCGCTCAAACTTCCCACATTTTTTCACTTTATATTGTAAACCTGAATAGTAAGTTTGTTAAGAAGTACTTCACACTGCAACAATATTAATTCTTTTTATTTTTGAAATGATTTCAAAATTCCAGAAAAGTTGCAGGAACAGTTCAAAGAACTCCTATATATCCATTAATCAGAGACCCTGATCAGGAACCACCAATTTTTCTAGTAACGTCCTTCATACCAAAATGGCAATACAGTATCAATACGTATCATCTGCTGCCTTTAGTTATCATGCCTTTTTAGTCTCTGTTAACCCAGAACTATTCCATGATCCTTCCTCGATTTTCATGACTATAACATTTTTTAAGACAACAGGCAAATTATTTTGTAGAGTTATGGTTGTCTGATGTTTCCCTATACTTACATTCAGGTTCTGCATGCATTTTTGGCAGAAATATCATGAAAGCAATGCTAATTTCTCTGTGCATCCTATCAGGTGGCACATAATTTCAATCTGGTGATGTTCATTTGATGTTATACTTGAATAAGGTGGTGTCTGCCAGGTTACGTCTCTGGAAAGCTATTCTTTTCCCCTTTGTAATTGTCTTTGGTGGGGAGATATTTTGCAACTATGTAAATATTCCATTTGCACCTAACTTTCACCCACAAATTTTAGCATTTATTGACATTTCTTGCCTGAATTAACTATTACTAAGAGTGTTGCCTAATGGTGATTTTCTATTTTTTTATTTCTTCTACATTTAATAGTTGGCATTCTACTATAAAAGAGCCTTTTCTTCTCCTCATTTATTTATCCATTTGTTTGTTAAATCTGCATGGACTCAAGGATCTTTATTCAATGGATTATAATCCATTCCTATCACTATTTATTTTGATGTTCAAATTGTTCCAGATTTGCCCAGTGGTTGGCCCTTCAAACAGGCTTCTATGTCCTTTTGACATGCCCCTATTGTTTTTTGAGTACTTCATTACTTCCTGACATTAAATTATTCTTCCTCCCCATCTTGTAATTTTGCTGGCCCAGCCCTGAAATCAGTCATTTTTTCTAAGACCCCTTCTAACTGTTAATGAAAAATGGTCTTTAGAAATCAAGATTTTTTAGGTGTGCTTACTGCTATGGGCTATTGATGCCTCCAGGACCTCTCAGTGGAAAGCAGTATGATAGAACACAGATATATCTATATTCATTTTTCTTTCTGTCTATGTATCTATCTAACTAATGATATATATAGAGAGATAGGTATATGCAGGTATCTATATCTCTGTAAACGATAAGTTCAGAGCTGTACCTCCATTTGAGTTCAAACTCAATATAGTGTTCGTTATCTTTCTTCCATATATTTTTTAAGATTTTATCTTTAAGTAATCTCTACATCCAATGTGGGGCTTGAACTCACAACTGAGATCAAGAGTCACACACTCCACTGACGGAGCCAGCCAGGTGACCCTCTTCTTCCATCTTATATGTATAATTCCCTTATCTGGCAGTAATAAATCTGGCTCCATAATCCTCAGTATATTTACTTCTTTGCTCAGTTCCTCTGTATGCAAAAAATTCTCTAACCAGCTGCATCACCATCTAGACAACTACTTTCTGGCTGTCCTTCTTGCTTGGACCTACCTAATGGCTTTTTAAATGAACATGAAGGAGAGGAAGGAAGGGAGGAAGGGAGGAAAGAAGGAAGGAAGGAAGGGAGGGAGGAAGGAAGGGAGGAAGGAAGGAAGGAAGGAAGGGGGGATGACGGGAGGGATGGAGGGACAGTATTATCACACTAATCATGAATCAGTAGGTGAGTAGGAAATCTGTTGATCAGGGAAGGAAAATATAAAAATCGGATCTACTGGATCGAGAAGATAGTTACTAGGTGAGGCTAGATTATGTTGCAGAAACAAACAACCCTAACATCTTAGCAGTTTTAAATAACAAACATTTATTTCTTGAGCCCACAAAGATCACTGTAGGCTTGAGTGGCTCTGGAAGGTGACTGCTCTTCATGTGGTGGTTCAGCACAGTGGGCTGCTTTGACCTCATTCTCCCTCCATCTTATAATGCTACCATGTCAACACAAGTCTTGGTCACCTCTGCGGCAGGGGAAGAGAACATAAGATGACCAGCCTGAGGGGCACCAGTTGGCTGATCGTCTGCCTTCAGCTCAGGTCATGATCTCCAGGTCCTGGGATCGAGCCCTGCATCGGGCTCCCTGCTCCGCAGGGAGTCTGCTTCTCCCTCTCCCTCTGTTCCTCATCCCTGCTCGTGCTCTCTCTCTCTCGCTCTCAAATAAATAAATAAAATCTTAAAAAAAAAAAAAAGATGACCGGCCTGAGATAATTTCTTCAAGGAAAGGACACACGTCGATTCTGTCCACTATTTATTAAAGAAAGTCACATGACCACTCCAAATTTCAAAGAGGGAACGAGGAGCAATCCTCCCCTCTGCCCATGAAAAGAGAGCAGAAAATACTGATACACAAAGAGATAATTGCACAGTTTTCTCCCAACTATTAGGAAAAGCCAGCAATATTCAGACTGTTTAGATTCATCTCTTTTTTGGAAAGAAGATTTATTATCTCCCTGTAGCCATAAATATTTTTGAACCCCAAGATAATTAAGATAAAAGTCACATTATAGTGACTAAGAGGTCATTTTTAAATGATTTACTTCCAAATTTACACAGGACTTAAATCTGAATTTAGAGATGCTTCACTTAGTTTCCACTCTGAAAAAATTTTTAGTAACTAAATCAGCAATTCTCAAACCTAGCTGTGCTTTAGAGTCACCTTGGGAGGTTTAGAAACAAAGTTTGCTGGCCCTTACTCATGGGCATTCAGATCAAATTGGCCCCAGGGTCAAGTCTGGGTAGCACTAGTTTTAGAAACTCCCCAGGTGAGTCCAACCCAAAGCCAGGATTAGAACCCATGCATCCCAGTCCTGACATTATTGTTCTCCACTGCTCCTTTAGCCTGCACACCACCTCCCCAGGAAACTTCCCCAACCTTAGGTCTAGGTTATGTGCTCCTACCTCCCTCTGAATTTTCTCTGTATCCCTCAATTGTACCCTTTATCACATTGCACTCTATTTGCCTAGATGCTTTGCTGTATCTAGCTGTAAGCTCTATAAAGATAAGGACATGTCATTTTCATTGATGGAATGTCCAGCTCCTGGCATGATGTCTAACACATGGTAGGTGCTCAATTAATGCGTGTTGAATACATTAGTAAATTAGTACATTAAATTGGACTTAGAACTTTCTGTGATATTACTTTCTGTTCCAGTATAAAGTCTATAGGTACAGACATTCAGTTAGGGAACTGATTTGTATCCTTTGTGAATGACTGACATTAAGCTTTTGTAAAAAGAGCCTGGCCTAACTGCACAATGAACATTTGTAATAAGATATTTGATGTTTATTGTGATTAGTTGATCTCATTTGAGGATTAGACATATCCTCAGGAAACTTTTTTTAGGAGAATCAGAAATGGCTTATCTATTTGCCTAAGCATAGCGAATCAGTAAGGATTTGGCTAAGGCAACAAGTAACAACCATACTGCCTGAAGGGTAAAGTATAAACCTATCATTGTTCGGGGACCTTCACAATCTCTCCCCCGCCTGCCTTTCTAACTTCTCCCAGTTGAGTGTGGGTGGAAAGAGTAGTCGTTGCATTTTGAATCCAGAAACCTCAGAGTTCAATTGCTGTACCAGAATACTCTGAGAATCTTATGCTGGTTTCTTAATTTCTCTGGGCCTCAGTTTCCTCATCTCTAAAATGGGGAGAGAGGACCTCCCATGGCTGATTTGAGGGTTAAGTAAGATACTGCACAGGACCGTGCTTTTACACTGGAAAGCTTTGTCCTTGCAAATGCTGCTTGTTTTTAGCTGCCAAAGAGAGCTACTGATAGATGTCACACTCACCTAGTTTCTCCACTTTGTGCATCTCTTAGCCTACAGGACTCTTTCTTCTCACTTCTGTCTATCCAGACATTATGCTCAGTAATTGTGAGTCTCCTTCCCTTCCCTCTTGAATTGTGATTTCTAACTAAGTCTGGGCAGCAGAACCCAAGCAGTGATGGGGAAAGATGCAATGTGGATTATTACCTGATTTTCTGTAGCTCTATAAGTGGAGAAAAATGGGGTAGAAAGGACAGAGTAAGGCCCCCACACATTTACTCACTAATTTCAATGTGCCATTTACTTTTAATTATTCTCATAGGACTTCAAAGCATATTTTGTAAAATTAATAAAGTCTGAGTAATTCAAAACCTCTTCCAGTTAGCCTGCCAATACATCTTTGCTGAGAAATGCAGTAAGTGGAATTCTGTGAGAATGATTTGATCTATGGTTCAGGGACAGAAGGATTACTGAGGAATTTTATATGTTCTTTGAGTGCCTTTCTATTTCAGGAGAAGAATAAGACAAATTCCATTTCACAGAAGCAAGAGGAGTTATACCCGAGGATTGCTTATTTAGCAAAGAAGCGAATTTTTACTCTAAACTACATTGGTTATGTTCATAAATATTAAATACAGAATGCAAACAATTGAGAAAGCAAAAACAACGTTTGCGATTGAACTCTAAGAAACTGATGCAGACACGTGATTGAAAATATTTCAACTGTGTGCAGGCCTATATTAATTTTTGCATGATTACATTTGTTTCCAGAGTTCCCTGTTGAGATTAGAGACTTATACCAGCATAAAGTTATGGAAGACTGGCTCTGCACGAGGCTCTGTGACGAAAGGTTTCAAGATTAAACCAGTTTGGTAAACCATGCATGCTCTTGTTCCCCTCTTGGAGATTCACAATGCATGTCTGCCTATTAAAACTCTGAGCACTCCAACAGTAAAGGTCCTGTTGAATTTTGTTTAACTCTGTCATTCCCAAATTTCTTTGACTGTGAAACCTTCTGAAAGGTAATCATTATCACACATTACTATTAACGGCTAAAAACCTAGTGTCCTCTGGGGTACCCCCTGGGAAATTCTGGATTACCTACATGGAATAAATATATTCACTTGCCCAGCTAATGCCCAGAGTGTCCTTTCCAGAATGGAGTTGCAACAGGAATTATGTAAATTTTTGCAGAAAGCATAATGGAACATAGGTAAATGTTTACATAGAGCATAAAGCAACTAGCCATAAGGGTTTGTTGTGGGGCACCTGGGTGGCTCAGATGGTTAAGCGTCTGCCTTCGGCTCAGGTCATGATCCCAGGGTCCTGGGATCGAGCCCCACATCGGGCTCCTGGCTCAGCGGGGAGCCTCCTTCTCCCTCTCCCTCTCCCTCTGCCTCTCCCCCTGCTCATACTCTCTCTCTCTCTCTCTCTCTGTATTTCTGTGTCTCAAATGAATAAATAAAAATTTTTTTAAAAAAAGGGTTTGTTGTGGTGGTGGGGTTTTTCAGTAACAGCTTTATTGAGATATAATTCACACACACGGTTCACGCCTCTAAAGTGTGTAATTCAGGGCTTTGTGGATATTCAGAGTTGTGCAACCATCGCCATAGTTGATCTTAGAATATATTCATTACTTCACATCCTTCAGGACTTCATTATTTCATGTCCTTTGGCTGTCACTCCCTAGTCTCCTTCCCCTCACCTCAGCCCTAAGTAACCACAAATGTACTTCCTAGCTCTAGAGATTTGTCTCTTTATATAAATGGAATCTCATAATCTGTGGCTTTTGTACTCGTTTCTTTCACTCGGCATAATGTTTTCGAGGTTCGTCCATGTTGTGGCATGTGTCAGCCCTTGATTACTTTAGTAATAAGCGAAGTCATGAAGATCGACAGAAGACCAGGAACAGAAGAAAGTCAATGAAGGGGAGGACTGGTGAGTTGTCATGCTGAGAACCACCTGCTTTCTACTGTGGGTGCCACAAGGAGCAAGCACCCTGGCTAGGTTAGAAAATGCCCTGCTGGGGGAAGGAGCGCCATTATTCTTGTCTTTCTTCCCGATCGTCTCATGCTTTGGGCCCCAAATTTTCTCACACATATTGAATTTACCTCCTCTGCAACATCTGCTTCCTGAAAATTTTATGTGGATCAACACGGATGCTGTGCTTTGATATGCTGGGTTTGAGGCTTGCACCTATTTCTCAAAATGAATATCTCAAGTCAGAGATGCTTGTACTTGTTTCCTGCTTATACCCTGACTTTAGGAGGGAATTTCCAGGGGGACTTGCATGGAGCTTCAGTTAATCCTTTAAAAATGTAAAAATAGTGGGGAGAAATAGTACTGCTTCTCTCCTGAGACAGCTGCGAGAATCACTCTAGGGATATTATATTTTGCAAAGTGTCTCACAGCAATTTTCAGTAATTAGCTCATAAGAGCTCTGGGGGCAAGAAGAGTTCTTTTTCTTAACAGAGCAGGTGAAGTAGGATTTGGGCTCAGATTTAACCACCCTGTCATACTGTCCCCAAGAAGAGACAATATGAAAGAAAAGAAAGGGGGGGGATTTTAATCTTCCCTGAGCACCTGGGATTTAGGTAGATTTTATGCAGGTTGCTTCTATTTTCCCATATTGTGACTGTCACTTGCATCTCATTGCCTGCTACTTATTACTGAAGGTTGAGCATAATGGCCCTTCTTTTAGAGTTCAAGGACCCAAATAACTATAGAGGAGGTGTTTTGGAGGTTGTTCTGGCACAGACCTAATGTAGGTCTGACTGGTCACTTCACTGTAATGGTCTATACTTAGTCTGGGTTATGTTCAGGGGAGTATTGATTCTGAGGCATGGGGCCATGGAACTTGGTATACTTGTATTCATTCATTCAGCCAATAGTCCTTTAATGCTTACAGTAGTTTCTAGACAATAGAGAAGATAGCACCTGCCCTCATGGAATGTATCATCCTGCTCGGGTTCTAATAAATCATAGTTGTCTCTGGGACACCTGGGTGGCTCAGTAGGTTAAGCCTCTGCCTTTGGCTCAGGTCATGATATTGGGGTCCTGGGATCAAGCCCTGCGAGCAGGGAGCCTGCTTCTCCCTCTCCCACTCCCCCTGCTTGTGCTCGCTCTCTCTCTGCCAAATAAATAAATAAAATCTTTTAAAAAAATCATAGTTGTCTCATGTCTCTTGTGGATTCCATGAAATAACATAGGATGTCTCAAGTTAGCTCATTTCTGACCTGAGCTCTCTAAAGAGACCCCAAAGGAGCAGGATGACGCATTTCCACGGTATGTACCAGCCACTCCTCTGTACGCTTTCCATGCCTCGTCTCCTTTCATCTTCCTAGCAAGCCTGCAGGTAGGGCTTTGTTAGGACCCTTTGACCAAACAAGTTGAGGTTTATTAAGAGACAGAAGCAGGATTGACTCTAAGACTCTCTGACTCCAGATTCCCATTCTTTGTCAATAAATCAGTGCTACTCCAAAAGACTGTGAAACTTTGGCATTGATCACAAGTTTGGGGGATGCCCAAAGGAATACTAACAGGTGACAACAAAGAGTGTGCTAAATTCCGCAATACTGACAGAGGGATTTTTGTGCCTTGAATCCTGTGGTGTGCTGGAAAGTGTGTGGGCTTTCATAAATCAGTGAGGATTAGATTAGTCTCAGTAATTGAAATTCCAAAAATAGTGGCTTAAAAATTAAAACTATATTTACTTTTCATGTAAAAGGTTGATAAAGCCCTTTGGTCTTCAAGGTAAGGGGCCCTTTCAGCTTTCTGCTTCTTTTTCCTCAGTGTCCAATATGGGCCAGAGGCTCCAGATGTCACTAGGATATCAGTCATCAGCGTGAAAGAAGGGCTAACAAGGATTGGCCCCTTCCCTGTGGGAAGACAGATTAGCAGTTCTGCATAATATATTCTCTTTCATCTCATTGGTCAGAACTTAGTCACATGGCCAACTGCTGCAAGGGAGTGGGAAATGTGGTCTTTTAGCTGGATGACCATGTGCCCAAATGTGAATTAAGGTTCTGTTACCGAGAAGTTTGAGTATCAGAAGATAACTAGCACTCCTTGTTCTAATATATTCTATCCCTCTTTATTATATGATAGAATCTTAGCTATAACCTATTAACTGAATCGATTACAGTTTTTCATTCCTTCAACAAATATAAGTTGATGCCTACTGTATGCCAGTCATTGTGTTAAGTGCAAGGGATACAAAGACCAGTAAGACACAATTTGAACTGGACTTCATTAGGACAAAAAATTCTGTGCATTAAAGAACACAGTTATGAAAGTGAGTCCCAAGGAAAGGGAAATTTATTTTTTGCAAATAATAACCTGATAAAGGAATAGTATCAAAAATATACATATCAAACTCTTACAACTCATTAATTAAGAGACAAATAACCCAATTAAAATTTGGGCGGGGGGAGCGCCTCGGTGGCTCAGTTGGTTGATGGACTGCCTTTGGCTCAGGTCATGATCCTGGAGTGCCAGGATCGAGTCCCGCATTGGGCTCCCTGCTCAGAGCCGAGTCTGCTTCTCCCTCCGACCCTCCCCTCTCTCATGTTCTCTCTCTCAAATAAATAAATAAATAAATCTTAAAAAAAAAAAAAAGAGTTGGGCAGGGGATCTGAATAGACATTTTTCCAAAGAAGTTATATGAGGGGCACCTGGGTAGCTCAGTTGGTTAAGCGTCCAACTCTTGATTTCCACTTGGGTCATGATCTCAGGATCGTGAGATTGAGCCCTGTGTCAGGCTCCATGCTCAGCACTGCTTGAGAAGATTTCTCTCCCTCTGCCCCTCTCCCTGCTCATGCTAAATCAATAAATAATAAATAAAGTCTTTAAAAAAAGAACTTATACAAAAGACCAATAAGCAAATAAAAAATGCTCAACATTATTAATCATTAGGGAAATGCAAAGTCACAACTCTAATAAGAAACTACTTGACACTCATTAGAATTGCTATACTCAGAAAGACAAATGTTGGTGAGAATATGGAGAAATTGGAACCCTCATACACTGCTATTAGGAATGTAAAATGGTACAACTGCTTTGGAAAACAGTTTGGCAGTTCCTCAAAGAGTTAAACATAGAATTTCCATATGACCCAGCAATTCCACTCCTAGGTATTGCCCAAGAGAAATGAAAACACACAACAATTTGTACACAAACATTCACAGCAGCATTATTGGTAATAGCCCCAACACAAAAACAACCCAAATGTCCATCAACTGATGAAAGGATAAACTAAATGTGGTGTATCCATATAATAGAATATTATTCAGCAATAAAAAGAAGTGAAGTACTGACACATGCTACAACTTGGATGTACCTTAAAAACATCATCCCAAGTGAAAGAAGCCAATCACAAAGGATCACATATTGTGCGATTCCATTTATACGAAAAGTCTAGAATAGTGAATTTATAGATGCATAGAGTAGACTAATGGTTGCTTAGGGCTGGGCAGGGGATAGGGGAAATTGATGGGTAAGGAAGACAGTGTTTCCTCCATAATCCTATAATCAATTGTGGTGATATCTACACAATTCTGAATATACTAAAAGTGACTGAATTGTACTTAAATGGGTGAATTGTGTATGTATTATATATCAATAAAGCTGTTTAAAAAAGGCATAATTTGTGTTCGATCATGAAGGATCCTGTATACCAGTGCTTAGGAGTTTGGTGTCACAGTGGAGAAGAAATAGAGCAGTGATTCGCAAACTGTATGCTGGACCAGCAGCATCAGCCTCATCTGGGAACTTGTTAGAAATACAAATTCTCAGGGTTTATTCCATATCCGCTGAATCAGAAACACTGGAGAGGAGGCCCAGCAATCTGTGTTTGAACAAGCCTGTTAGGTGACTCCCATGCAGGCTCACTGAGAGTCTTGGGTTAGAACTGGAGAGTCACTGGATTAGAGAATTTGAGAGAACTAAGGGAAAGCATTTAGGATGCTATTTCAATAATCCAGGTCAGAAATGCTGGTGGGCTTTGGTGGCCTAAAGTAAGGTAATAGAAATGGGATAAAGAGGGGCTCCTGGCTGGCTCAGTCAGTAGAGTTTTTGACGCTTGATCTCGGGGTTGTAGTTCAAGCCCCACGTTGGGTGTACAGATTACTTAAAAATAAAGTCTTTAAAAAAAGGAGATGGGATAAAGAGATGGATGACGATTGGGGCACCAGTCGGTAACTGAGTCGGTAGAGCATGTGAATCTTGATCTGAGGGTTGTGAGTTCAAGCCCCACATTGGGTGTAGAGCTTACTTGAACAAAAGAGATGGGTGAGGATTGATTGGGTGGGGGAGGGGAGTAAAAGCAACTCCCTCCCCTACCTCAAAGGATCCTGCTCTTGAATTTATATTTATTAGGTGTATCTGGAAGCACTACTAAGAGGGTTCTAATATACTTTTCCTATTAAAGTAGCAAGTCAGGAAATAATGGTGCAAGTTGGTGAAAAAATAACTCAAAAGTATATCTAAATAGATAATGAAAGTACTCTATGAAAAGCACTAAAGAACTCATTAATAATTTGGAAGAGGGGAGAAAAAGAATAATAAACATGAATTAAGTCTCCATCTTTGGGGCACCTGGGTGGCTTAGTTGGTTGAGCATGGACTCTTGATCTTAGCTCAGGTCTTGATCTCATGGATGTGACTTCAAGCCCCCAGTTGGGCTCTACACTGGGCATGGGCATGGAGCCTACTTAAAAAAAAAGTCTCCATCCTTTTTGGCAATCTCCTGAATGATCTTGAAATTTTTAATGAAAACCGCTTAAATGGACAAAGAAATTTTTGAAAAGAAACATAAACTTACTATGTAAAGAAGAACTAAATCCAGAAACGGTTAGAAGAAATTTCCTCTGATGAGGTCAGGATGGGTTTTTTTATCTTTTATTTTCTTTCATTTTTCTTTTCTTTTTTTTTTTTTAAGATTTATTTATCTCTTGTTTGCTTCTTTTCGGTCCTCTTTGTTGGTTCTACCTGTAAACATTGGGTGCCTCAGGGATCCGTCCTCAGACCTCCCCTCCTCTCTAGCTATACTTACCTACTCACTCCCTAATGATCCTAACCAAGTCTCATGGCTTTAAATGGCATCTATCTGCTCATAACACTCATATCTCCAGCCCTCACCTCTATGAACTCCTGCCTATAAAGTGTCTCCACTGGGGTGATGAATAGCCATCTCAAATGTGACATGTTCCAGAACACTCTCCCTGCCAACTCTGATGCTTTTGCAAGCTTTCACAGCTCAATAAATGGAAACACTTTTCTTCCATTTGCCTAGGCCAAAGCACATGGACTTATGTTTGTTCCTCTCAGACCCCATTCGGGATCTATCAGCAATTCTGTAGCTCTCCCTTCAGGTATACTCAGAAGATCACTTCTCAACATCTCCATTAACACAAGTAGCCAGCATTTCAGCCTGGATTATATGCAGTAAATGGTCTTCCTCTATGCACTCTTGTACCTTGTGAGTTAATTCTCCACATAGCAGCCACAGTGAGCCTCTTAAAACATACATTGGATCATGTGATTCCCCTGCTCAAAGCCTCCCATGGCTCCCATCTCTCCCAGAGAACAAGGCAAAGTCCTTTTTCCCTCAGATGTAACTTCATCTAGCAAATGATACCATGCTTCTCTTTCTCTTATCAGAGTTGGTTTCCCTCGGTTCTAGATGAATCCCTTTCCTGAAGCTAGCTATCTTGAAAAGATAGGCCACTGAATACAGAGAATATT
Source organism: Leptonychotes weddellii (assembly GCF_054177405.1). Taxonomy (NCBI): domain Eukaryota; kingdom Metazoa; phylum Chordata; class Mammalia; order Carnivora; family Phocidae; genus Leptonychotes; species Leptonychotes weddellii. The sequence goes on along the minus strand of NC_138380.1, from coordinate 43,235,030 downwards.
AAGGGAGAGTAAGTGGCTGAATTAGAGTATTTCTATCTGCTAAAAATAAAAAATAAAGAAAAAAAAAAAGATTAGTGTTGATGATGCCCTAGTAATGAATGTTTATATGTATAACAAGTAACAATATCAGTGTATAAGTTTAGGTATTCCCAAATGTACTTCATTTATTTTTCTCTATCTCAATTTTTATGGAGAGCAGTGTTGCCCCATAGAACTTTCTCAGAGGAAGGAAATGCACTATATTGGCACTGTCAAGGGCAGTAGCCATCTACCATCTTGAACAGCACAGACCCAGGGCCCCTGTTCTTCCCAGAGGCTGAAAACAGGATCAATGTTGGGCAGTTAATCAAAGCAAGGATTTCTCAGACTCTCGGGGGGAGCCCCCTCCTCTCTTGACCCCTCAGTTTCATGTGAGTTACAAGACTCCTTGAGAGTCTGGTTGTAGCTGAGATGTCTAAGTTATTATTTGGTCTCTGGTCATTGACCTCTCAGGTGACTGTATTCTTCTCATATGCTGGTAAGCCCGTAAGTATATTTTGTGCCCTTGTGGTATGTGTGTGTGTGTGGCGGGGTCGGGGGAGAGGGGTGGTGGTGGGTGAATACACATTTGTTCTAATATTTGAGAATATTTAATTCTGTTATGGAAAACAGAAAGGGGATGGTAATGCTCATAAATGTGTTAAATATGGTTAAGTAAGTCAGTAACTTTTAAGATATGTTAAACATAGATTAAGTAGGGCTTATGAGTACTGAACACAGATAGGAAGAAAGGGAAGGATGAAGAGACTCCTAATTTTCACGAGGTATTAAATGTACATGGGGCACCAGACTCACCTAATCTTCATGATATACTGAATACCCAGGAGGCACCTGGAGCACTCAGTATCCGTGAGGTCTTAAATTAGCCAGCCGTTGTTGACACCCATCCGGGCCCCAAACATCCTCCGCAAGATAAAATCCCCAGCTGCTCATCAGGCTAACTGGTGAGCCACAGCTCTGGCCAGGACTCCATACTCCTCTGTCACTCCTATAAAACAAGTGTCTGTGTTGGTCCCAGGCATCTCTGTATCTTGGACCTCTTTGCTCCAACCTCATCTTTGGTCCCCATAGCCACACCATCCGCGGGGAAGTCTGATGGGGGAGGGAGAAGGATGCCTATGAGCACTGCCCAATACAAGTTTCAGGTAGTGTGATCTTTCCACCTCCTCACACCCTTTCCTAAATATGTTATGCTATCCCACCACCTTCCCTTTGCTTCTTGCTGGGTATTTTAAATTGATTTAATAAACTGTGTGATTTGCACATCTTAATTTGGCCTCTGAGCCTTTCTGATACAGCACCTCTGGGGCAGGTTGCCAGGTGGTGTACTTAGAGGCTACCGTGGCATCAAGGCAATTTTCCTCACGACTTTAAAAGTCAATCAAAGACTTTCAAATACTCCCCTGAGTGACTTGGGGAGTATTTGAGAGCCCAAGGCTCTCTACCTGCGCAGACTCTACTTGGTCCTCTGCTGTTGTTCTACATGCTGCTGCGGGAGACCTGATGGCGTTAGCCACTTCTCTGAGTCCCGGCTCCGGAGAGGGACACAGCCACTGATGGCTCGCTGACCCCCAACATTTTCCTGATCTCCTGTCTGATTCCTTCTTTGAACACCCACCAGGGTCTGCATAGCTTTCTTCTGCATCCTCCCTCAGGTGGAAGGGTATCTCCTTTGGAAAGCAATTTTTTTCAAATCTGTCAATAACAGTAGAAACTTTATGCCTTTAACTCTGAAGGAATTTGGTTTGATTCTGATAATTCATGCTTTTGAAACTCAAAAGTGCATTATCTCAAACTTATCTCTGGTTTCACGAGTCTGTTTTGAAAGTCAATGTATCTTTTCTATCTCTGCATTTCTTTCGTGGCAACGATACCTGAAGGCGCACACACCCACACATCCATAGACGCACACAGATACACACCCACAGACCCCCCCCCATACACACGTACCATGCACACAGCCTTGCAGCTGCCTGAATGGGGGGAAGGAAGGAAATGGAATATTGGGGAAAGAAGAGGCATAGGTATTTCAAAATACTGTTCTTCCTCATTTGTGAAGAACTACACAAAGCTAGAACTGGGGCTTTAGTAAAGGAAGTCTAAGGAATGTCTGACCCCAGGTTTCAGATGGTTTCTCCCTTTCTGAGTCTTGGTCCACTCTTCTGCTTGTCTTCATGCAATAACAAGATGGTTGTGGTCCGTTTCATAATAACATGTCAATGGAGTACAAAGGGGCTATGATATGTGGTTCTGAAAATATCTTCTTACCCTCTAATTCTACTTTTAAAGTCTCATAACTTTGGTTCTTCAAGGGAATGGAGATAACAGTTATCGATTACCTTCTACATGCTGGGCGCCACTTCTCAAGAGTTCCCTTTTAAAAATGTAAATTCCCTCTGACAGGGAAAACCCCTTAAGCTCTCATTATCTAACCCCTAGAATTAACTTATTAGAAGCATTTCCATCTGTCATAGGCAGCTGTGACCAAGGCCATGTGAGATGGGAGTTGGGTTAGTCGTACCAGGGTGGGCATGGGATAAAGAGCCCCGAGAAGGAAGGACAGGGCAAGGGAGGTGGATTTCCAAATCCAAGTTTTCCAGCCCCACACAATTCATGCCACGGTAGCCCTGCACTAATTGATGTGCTAATTAAAATCCCTGTAGATTCATTAAAGTAATCCTGAGAAGAAAAGTCTCTGTTTTGCACTGAGGGTAGCTAGTAGTTTGGGTATAAATGTGAAAGTCATGAAATTCACTGCTTAAAAAAAGTTCTCTCATTTGGCCTTTTTCTATCAGTCTAAATTATAGAGTTTAAACATCATATCAGTGCTGAGAAATGCAAAATATTGATAATTGGCTGAGAGAAGAAGTGTAGGTCATATAAGCGGCTGGCTTGTGTTCTACAATTTATATTATACAGACTGATCACAAGTGGTCAATCAGGATGCATAAATTAAAGTGACCTAGTCATACAATGGAATACTACTCAATGATGAAAAGGAAGGAATTACTGGTGTATGCAACCACATGGATGAATTTCAAAAACTTACTGAGTTAGGGGTGCCTGGCTGGCTCGGTTGGAAGAGCTTGTAATGCTTGATCTCGGGGTTGTGAGTTCTAGCCCCTCGTTGGGTGTAGAGATTACTTAAATAAATAAAATCAACTTTAAATAAATTTACTGAGTGGGCGCCTGGGTGGCTCAGTCGGTTAAGCGTCTGCCTTCGGCTCGGGTCATGATCCCAGGGTCCTGGGATCGAGCCCCACATCGGGCTCCCTGCTCGGCGGGAAGCCTGCTTCTCCCTCTCCTACTCCCCCTGCTTGTGTTCCCTCTCTTGCTGTCTCTCTGTCAAATAAAGAAATAAAATCTTAAAAAAAAAAATTTACTGAGCAAAAGAAGCTAGACACAGAGAATATATACTGTATGATTCCATTTATATGATGTTTTCAGATACGTGCATTTTTATCAACTATACATTTACCATATATAAATACCACAATGAAAAATATCCCAAAAATATTGCTGGTCTTCTGTTGGGCTGTCTTTTCCTTGGAATTGGCTGACTGCATGTTGACTGAGGTCTGAAGTAACTGACAGTATAGATGTACGTAGTATAGAGCTGTCTGAGCAAACTGGACAGCACACAAACTGCTCCCAGCTGAAGTGCCATATACATTTAGGGTTGCCCACGTGTCACGTTATTAATCACCTTACTATGTCATACTAGCTCTAAAATACAGAGAATAAAAATACATCCCATCGATACTGTTTTGGATTTTTGATTTATCTAGATTTTTTTGAAAAGATCTTTTATTTATTTATTTGAGAGAGAGAGAGAGAGCATCAGGGGGTGAGGGGCAGAGGAAGAGGGAGAAGCCAACTCCTCACTGAGCAGGGAGCCCAACGCAGGGCTCGATCCCAGGACCTTGAGATCATGGCCTGAGCCAAAGGCAGACGCTTAACTGACTGAGCCACCCAGGCGCCCCTCTAGATTTTTTTTTTTTTAAGATTTTATTTTTAAGCAATGTCTACACCCAATGTGGGGCTCAAACTCACAACCCTGAGATCAAGAGTCTCGTGCTCCACCAAATGAGCCAGCCAGGTGCCCCTAGAATGCTTTTTAAAAATTAATTAATTATTTATTTATTTAAAAAGATCTTATTTATTTATTTGACAGAGAGAGCACACAAGCAGAAGGAGCAGCGGCAGAGAGAGGGAGAAACAGGCTCAGCAGGGAGCCTGATGGTGGCTCGATCCCAGGACCCTGAGATCATGACCTGAGCTAAAGGCAGATGCTTAACCAACTGAGCCACCCAGGCAGCCCTAGAATGCTTTTTAATAGGAAAAGTGCAGACCAAATTAATCCCTGCTTCATTTAAACAAAGTCTTCAAATGGATTACTTTTTTTATCCTACTCCCCATGAATTTCTAGAAAAATAAAATAAAAAATAAAGTAGTTCAGCTCTGGCCCCGTACAGTAATATGCCTATATTCTTTTCAATACACAATAGTAGATTAAAATGTTATGGAGACGTTATTAGGCTTCCCTTCACCCCTCACCTCTTTTATGCATACAGTGGTCTGTGCTACAAGAGTAGCTGCCTCTTCGAGTAATGGATATCTCCTGGAAAACTGAGCTGAAGTAGTGTTTTTAAGACAGAAATAATTTTAAAAGACTTATGGCACACTTTCTCATCCAAATATTTCTTCCATTCTTTTTGAGACTAAGAATCCTGATTATTTTCATTATTCATCTGCTCCTGTTGTTTATTCCTTTCCTGAAGCCATAATCCTCTTTTTGAGACATCCCAGTTGGTTACTATGGAAATGATTATTTTGCTACAAACATGGAATTATGACTTATACAGTAGAGAATAAGCAGCAGAAGCAAATGAACTCTTGGAAAAGAGTCCTGTTAAAGCCAAAATAAGACTGAAAACTGTGAAAACCCTAAGAGAACTTGTCCAAAGTTTTTCATGAGGCAATAATTTAACTTGACATTTTCTCAAATAATTATTAGATCCATTGATGAAGAATTTATGGCTTGAACACATTTATGGGCACTAATACCTGCATAAGTTACAGTCTATCCAAAGTTTTGAACCTAAAGGTTCAAAGCAACCAGTGATTTAATATTAGTATTAATCATTTAATTCTTTTCCTGTCATACCCCCAACATATACTTACAACCCTACTTCAGACTCAGCCATTTAAATTCCTGTGCAGTCAAGGGGCGCCTGGGTGGCACAGTAGGTTGAGCATCCGACTCTTGATTTTGGCTTAGGTCATGATCTCAGGGTCGTGAGTTCAAGCCCGGCACACGTCAGGCTCCATGCTCAGCATGGAGTCTGCTTGAAATTCTTTCTCCCTCTCCCTCTGCCCCTCTCCCCTGCCTTGCTCTCTTTCTCTCTCTCAAATAAAAAAATCTTAAAAAAAAATTCCTATGCAGTCACATTTGACTTTTTTTCTTTTAAGATTTTATTTATTTATTTAAGAGAGAGAGAGAGAACACAAGCAGGGGGATTGGCAGAGGCAGAGGGAGAAGCAGGCTTCCCACTGAGCAGGAAGCCTGATGGGGGACTTGATCCCAGGACCCCGAGATCATGATCTGAGCGGAAAGCAGATGCTTAACCAACTGAGCCATCCAAGTGTCCCCATATTTGACTTTATATAATATCTAGAATTTTATTTCATGTTTTCTTTTGTTTTATTATATATATTCTTTTCCATATTTCTATATCATCTTAATATTTACTTTATTTATTTATTTATCTTAGTAATCCCCATGCCCATCATGGGGCTCGAACTCACTACCCCAAGATCAAGAGTTGAATGCTCCACTGACTGAGTCAGCCAGGCGCCCTACTATTTACAGTTTTTAAATTACATTTGAAAAACTACTTATCCTGGTTTCCTGTAGTGGAATATGTATGCTGTATCAAATTGTTTTCATCATAGAAATGAAACTGCTATAAATATTGTGATGGCAGGTCTTAAAAGAAATTCTCTACAATCAACTCTAAGGAGTTGGGGTTTAGGGCAACGAGTGTGAAGGTTTTAAGGGGGCCCACTGCCCTACATAAACATCCTCACAAAGTGTGTGGTCAATGGGTCCCTCTCATCATATACACTTACTTTAGGGCAGGTAATATGTGTGTGGCCCTTACAAGTCAGGGAAACCAGGACAAGAGAAAGTTCCAAAGAATTTCGGGGAAGAAAGCAAACCTTCTAGAGTCTGATGTCCAAGGAAGCTAAGCAACTTGGCTCAGGCCTCGCCTGTGGGGAGGGCACTTGCAGAGGCTGGCCCTCCCCTTTCCACATCATTCTCTCCACCGCACCAAACTGTGCTTCTCACGGAGCTTGCAGCATCTTGGAAAGACCCTGAGGGAACTCAGTGTGTTTCTGACTCCATATAGTTTGTTAATTTTTGTGTACTTTCTCTTCCAAAAATGATTTCAGGCAGATTATACAGAAACATGAAATACAGTAGAACAAGGCCAAACTAAAAAACTAATCAGGTCAAATACAAAGTACAAGCAAGCAAAGTTACTCCCAAAAGGTGAACTTGCAGGTCATTTGGAAAAGATATTGACACCAGTGTTACTCTGAGTTTCTTCAAGGCCAGAGGAGAGAGGGAATAAAAACCAGCATGTGAGAAACCAGTTGCCCAAGAGAAGAACAGCATTGTCACCGAACCCGTGTCTTAGTGGCCCTCAAACTCCAAGATATTGCCAAGTCACACTTCCACTCCAGTCACGTAGCTGTTAGGCTTCCTCATTGTGACAAGTACTGTCACTGAGGTCATCTGGATTGATTAAGCCCAGGCCCGGAAGCGCCTCATACTTGATGACTACACTGTGATGACCGCCACCAGGTGGGAAATCATACAGGCTTGATGGGGAGAGGGGAGGCATAAGTACCTGTATTCGACTGGAATTCGACTTTAGATCTTTTCTGATGAGAGATGTAATATATAATACAGACTTACTGAAGAAAATGGTCAGGGCGCCTGGGTGGCTCAGATGGTTCTGCCTTCAGCTCAGGTCATGATCTCGGGGTCCTGGGATGGAGCCCCATGTCGGGCTCCCTGCTCAGCGGGGAGTCTGCTTCTCCCTCTGCCTCTCTCTCTCTCTTATGAATAAATAAATACAATCTTAAAAAAAAAAGAAAAAAGAAAATGGACAAAGTATAAAAAAGAAATAAATGTTACTATAGATCTACTGCATATAGAATTTTTTAAACCTTCAGGTATATTTCTTCCCCTAGTTAAGGTTTTATATGTATGTGCGTCTATATGCATGTACACACATTTTTGTACATCCATATGTCTGTGTGTATATACACACATATACATATGTGTACATGCATATGTATGTATATATAATCCATACGCATATGTGGAAACCATAGACAAAGCAAAAGGGAAAGAGGCAAGCTGAACAGATTCTCCTTGGCCCCACAGTGTAACTCTTAGGGTTTTAAGAGAGTCTCTTTGGCCTATTAGGGGTAGAAAGGGAATCTGGTGAAAGGAATCGTCATATGCTAATGGAAATGTATCCTCCATTTTCCTAAGACTCATATCCCAGTAACATTTTGTAGTTCTCTGTATATGGGTCCTACACATTTCTTGCTGAGTTTAACGTAATTATATGTGTGTGTTTTAATTATTTTAACAATTATTTATTTATTTATTCATTTAAGTAATCTCTATACCCAATGTGGGGCTCAAGAGTTGCATGTTCCTCCCACTGAGCCAGCCAGGCACCCCATGTGTGGTTATGTTTTTTTTTTTAAATCATTGTGAATATTTATTCTATTATACATTCCCCTTGCCATTTCTAATATCTATAGATTTTTATACTTTTCTTTTGCACCTTGAGGCTTAACTAAATTCTCTTTTATTTTAGTTATTTTTTTTTAAGATTTTATTTATTTATTTGACAGAGAGAGTGAGAGCACAAGAAGGGGGAACAGTAGAGGAAGAGAGAGAAGCAGGCTCCCCGCCAAGCAGGGAGCCCAATGTGGGGCTCGATCCCAGGACCCCGAGATCATGACCTGAGCCGAAGGCAGACGCTTAACCATCTGAGCCACGCAGGCGCCCCCTAAATTCTCTTTTAAATATAACATTTTTTTTTCCTGTAGTTTTCTCAGAATGAACTATTTCCTGAAAATAATGATGCTTTTGCTACTTGGTCAACTGACAAGTTTTGGAAACTCAGTTATATCTACTGATTATCTTTCTAAATCTGAATTGTATGCCAACACTGTTTTTCTCATCATTCAACTTTGTGAATCATATTTTTCTCATCTATGATTATTATTTTTATTATCCTTTAATGAATGCCTATCTGTGATCATTGGTGGGATTAAGGAAAAGGTAAGCCAACAAGAAAAATAAAGAAAATTTATCTTTTCCACTCATTCTTGCTTTCCTGGTCACACGCTTTTTTCTTTCCCCTTCCTATGGATCATTCTTATATCTGCATTATAGGAGGATGACCAACGGGCATGGCGAACAACAAATGTGAGCCTACAAAGCAGCTAAATCTTCCTAAACTGTATATGTTTTCCAATTCACCAGGGGCCTTATTATGACATATAGAAATAACCCACAATTTTAAATAACACCTATTTTCCTTTAAATTATATAAGACACATAGCTGATGCAAGTAATTGAGGACATTAATAAGCACAAATAAAAAAATCCAAATTAGCCAGAATTGTCATATCCCAAAATCACTGTGTCTTACCTTGGATTTCCCCAGAAGGAGCCTTAGACAAGGGCCCATGGGCAGAGTTCATATTTCTCTTGGGAAGTGATCCCAGGGAATGAGAGTGGAGGACTGGAGAGGGGGAAACTGTAAGAAAAGGAAAGGCAATTCAAAGATGTATTATCAAATTGTTCACCACTGTGGGCAAGTAGGACTCAGTCTCCCTGGGTACCTGCTAAGGACCTGACACAGAGAGAATATGCTCAGATTGTCCACTTGAGAGATGTGAGAAGTGAGTGTTATTCAATAGGGTGTTGGAGCCTGCTTGTCCCAGCTTGGCACAGCCTATTGTGCATGTCTCTTGCCAACTTTAAGTTCAGTGATGTCAGGTTGGTGGCTTGCAATCAACCATGGCGGGAAAACCTTACATCACGGAAATTGGTGAATGCTACAAATCAAGGCTCTTTTGGTCAGAGAGCTGGATTTAAACATTGGCCAGCTTACGGTTTGAAATATGTATCCACTGGCTCCCATCCCCCTTTGGGCGGGGGTCACCTTGCAGGGCATGAACTCCTTCATTCTTCGGAATCTGCAGAGACCTCTGAAGGCTGAAAGGGTCTCTGCAGGCAACTCACAAGGTGGGGAAAAGCTCTCAGCAGCAGCAAGGTGCTAGCAGGTGATACTGCTCATGTGGTCTCACCAGCAAGGACTGAAGTAAAAAGGCTAGTAAAGGTGGGGTGGGGGCTGGGGCGGGCAAGGCACAAGAAGTATCTAATCCAAGCACCATTAATGTTTAGACAGTTCTTCTTCCAAGTCTGTGTGCACCTCCATGTGTATGCATCCACGTAAAAGCACAACTTTGAACTCACCCACCATGCCACCCATATCCCGTCTCCCTAGCTTTCGGTCACTTGACAATGTGGAGTCTAGAGACACACTACATTTAGACACTGCAGACAATAGTTAGTGAACATGTTCCATGTTAACCAATATGACTTTACAAATAGTTGTAAATTATGGAATAGATCATAAAGTATTTTACCAATCTCCCATTGTTGCACACCTAGGCTGTTTCCAATCCCATGCTATTATAAATAGGGATATGATGTAACATATTTTACATATATCTTTATATACATTTTTGATAAATTCCTTTAAGTACAATTACTGGGTCAGAGAACGTGCATCGTTTTAAGGCCTTTTACCATATTGTTTTGCCCATAATACGAGTATCCACAAAGACTATATCTTATGATCTTTTGAAATCTTTCTTTTATTAGTCGATAATTTTTTGTTCCTTTATTCATTTAAGTAATCTCTACACACAATGTAGGGCTTGAACACACAACCCTGAGATCAAGAGTCGCACACTCTTCCAACTGAGCCAGCCAAGTACACCATTATTCTATAATTTTCTTAATCTAATATGGGAGTATCAATGATTCTTGTAGGATTAGCATAAATCACAATAAGTAAATAGATAGATTCCTTATTGACTCTATATCGAATCATGCTGAGTAGTATACACTTTTGAAAACAAAACAAAGCCATTTTACTTTAAGAGCTAAATCTAAATAAATAATATTATTTCTCCATATTTATGATCCATAGGGACAAACTTGCAGGAATCTAAAGAATGATTTTTTCAGATTTTAAAACTTAGGTAAGACATTCCTATAATTGCTACTAATCACCAGTCTTAATATATTATTCTAGCATGTCTTAGACTTAAGAAGGCTTTTGTCTATAAATCCACCCTACATAGCTATTTTATTTGGAAGAGAGCATAATGCAGATGACAAATGACTCATTATTCCTGGAGCAAAGTAACATCATTCTGGAACAAAAGGAAAAAGAAAAATAGTAACAAACATTGTTGTAATATTTTTGAATTTGGATGTATTTGATTCTTCAACACTGTCCTAACTTTGTTTTATTCCATTTCTCTAGTCAGATCTTCAACGACAAAAAAAGAATGTTTGAAATCTTACATATGGGCTCAGATATTTAACAATTTAAGACATTGTGACTGCATTCAATTATATTGCTCTTTAAGAGATTAGAAAATACAAAATCACTGTAACGAGGTCCACATAGGGATTTCTGAAAAGTTTCAAATTCCACATCCATCTTAAGGTTTACTGATTACCTTTTCTTTGCTAGTTGCCAGAGATAATGCAGTAAAGGGGATGCTGTCCCTGACCTCATAGAGCTTGCAATTAAAAACCAGACTCCAATGGAAATAATGGAATTAAGAAGCAAACACCTGAACTTTTAGGTGATTCTCCCCACCTCTGTGATAACCACTCCCCCAACCCCCCAACCCCCTTTCCCCCTCCCCCAGGCTCCATAGCTTCCTCAGATGTTAAACATCCTCTCTCTGGGGTCATTTCCTTTTTGACCAGTGAAGGGCTTGGTACTGGCCTAACTCTTAAGGAAGAGCTCCAAAATGTAATTTGCCAGATTGCATCACAACCGAAATGCATCTATTTTTTTATAGCAGAAAACAAAGAAGTATGAATAACAAATGTGCTTATTTTAATTGATATCAACTGTATTCTTAGTCTCTCTCCAGGTGGTTAGCATCTCCCCCTTTTCAAACATATACACGGAAATCCTCTGAAAAGCTCAGCTGTTGGCATAACAGGACTGTTGTCAGTGACTGTGGACCCTGTCGGCGGAGGCTTCCAGGGCCAGCTGGTCCTGGGGAAGACTGGGGGGTGGGGGTGGGGGACAGCCGCCTATCACTGGTGGCCTCTGTACGGCGTGGCGCGGGGCCCCTGCCCCCCTCGGTACCCAGCCTCTCCCACTCGGTCACCCTTTTCGTATCAAAAGGTTTTCAGTAACCAATCTAATATTATTATTGCCCAGCGAGTACTAAAATGTGAATTTTAGCAGAAAACAAAGCTTTAAGTCAGAGGGATAGCTCTCAATAAGGAATTGAAGGCACGGGTGAGCACATCGAATATATTTGGGCAGAACAAAAGAAAACTAGTAAAAAACATTTCAGGGGGTGGATGCAGGCATCGGGCCACAGCAGGACAAGCCCAGATTTTGGATGATGACACACATCTGGGTTCAGATGCTTTCTGAGTGTCAGTTTCCTCAAGGACAAAATGGGGATTATGGCATCTATTAACACCGATTTTAGCTCCGTAGAGTGGGAATTAGGTATGATAATGTCTGAGGAGTACAGGGACCACTGGAAGTGCTCAGAGGCCTACTGGCTATTGTTACGTCTTTGAAGTCAGATGGAAGAGGTTGTTGTGAGTCCTGCATAAGGGCCCTTCCTCAATCCCTTTCCCTTTCTGTAAAATGGGATACAACAGGGTTCTTACCCTGCGCTGAACTCCAATAACTTGGAATACGAATGGGAAAACTGGGACGAAGGGTGAGAAGAGCAGACCAATTTTTTTTAACTTCAGTTTATTCTTATAGAGTAAAGCAATAGTTCTTAAACTTTAATTTGCATTAGCATCACTCAGAAAACTCCCCCCCCCATGTTAATTTATTCAGCATGTATTAACTGTAAACATATTGTGAGTCACAGATACTGTTTTCTCAGGAAACTCGCTTTTTAAATTCAAAGTCTGGGGCCCATTCCTAAGAAATTCTGATTCAGACCTCAGGCAGGTCCCAGGGAATCTGCATTTTTAAAAAGCACCCTCGTCATTCTGAGTCAAGACAGCTGTGGGCAAACTCGGTGGAGAAAAGGTGGTTGGAGAAAGTGTGCCTAGATTTCCGTGTTGAGAATACACTGTTTGGGGAAAGTCTCCTTAATGGGCCTTTTGGTGATTCAAGGGAAAAGCAAACAACCTTTTCAGAAGTGGAAAGACAAAGCTAAGTTGAAGAGCAAAGTAAAATAAAAGGCCATTTCATTGTGAGTGAGATGAAATCTTGGCAGATTGTTTCTTTCAGGAAATGCTCCTTTGTTCTTAATATAGATCTAGGCCACTTTGAGTCTGGACATAATTTTGCTTCCCGAAGAGTTACTAGTTAAGCCAGGAGAGCTGGAGCAGAGGTGGGCAAGAGAAGCAAGACCGAGCAGTCTAGATTTTCTTTGCAGCTGTAAAGCCAGCAAAGGGATGGGACCGGGAGTATCGAAGCCCAAAGCCTTTGGTGTGATACCTGCCTTCCTTTGGTGTTACTTCAGACCAAACTGAAAGAAGACTTCAACTACCTCCATTTTTGTTTTAAAGTAGGCTCCATGCCCAACGTGGGGCTCGAACTCACGACCCCAAGATCAAGCGATGCATGCTCTACCAACTGAGCCAGCTAGGTACCCCTCAACTTTCTAATTGATTAAGTTCTTTCCAGCTTACCTCTTAACTCAGGCAAAAGACCCTTGGGGCAAAGCATCCCCTGATAGGAACCAACACTTCCCCCTCAAGCAATAAGGACTACCCTGAGCCAGCAAAACCCTGTGACTGACACCAAGACAATGATGGACTTAACCATCACTGCTCACCTGCACTACCCACCCACCTTTGCTCCACATTTTCCTTATATAAACCGGAAAGTATTTGGGGCACTCTGAAGACAGTCTTTGAGATGTTAGTCCTCCATCTGCCTGTGTTGGCCTCACTGAAATTCCTTTCTTGTTTCACCATCACCCGGTTCTCTGCCTTTGGATTCTGTCGGTGGCAAGTGGCGGAACCTGGTCTGTTTGGGGCCCCCAGAGCCAGATGCTCTTGCACTTCTGTGCCCAGGCTCCAAAATGAGGGGGTTTACGCAAAAGGCCAGCACTCCTTCCGAGCACCTGGTAGGATTTGCTTTGGACCTAGAAAGATCTGATTGTTTAATTCCTCTTGAGGGTAGACCTGATGGTCTGTCCCCCTTCTCCCTATAGAAAATCGTTTTTATTTAAATTGGAGTTGCTCAGTACAAATTTTTAATAATGCTCTTGAAGAGCTTATGTGAGCAGTTTGAACTCTAAAATATTATAAAAGAAATTCTGCTTTTTCCAGCTAAAAACACTGGCGTCACTAGAAGTTGTAGAAACTGCCTGATCAGTTGTGATGAAAATGAGAATTGTTTATAGTTAGCAATTACTTTTTTGGCATCCGTATAGCAACCTGCTTGTACTCTTTAAGCAAGCTCAAAACCCTCACCATCTTATTTTAATTTAAGAAAAAAAATTCCATTGCAGATGTAATACCTGCTCCTAATGAAAATTTAGAAAATAACATAAAGATAAATAGAAGGAAAAAAATAACCGATAGTCTCACAAATACATTGTGATGTATTTTTCTTTCACTGTGTACATTTTTACATAGTTGCAATTACATGTTCTATATAAAATTGCATATGTTGGTTTCTTAAAAATCTGTTTTTAAAATATCTGCCGACTCTCTGAAGCAGGAAAAAAATATCACTTAGAAGTTCACTGACTGATACTATCCCTTACCTTAACCTCTGGGTGTGTATTTCTTTATAATTCTTTTCCATACTTTTTTTTTTTTTTTTTTTTTTTGAGAGAGAGAGAGAGCATGTGTGAGGTGGCAGAGGGAGAGGGAGAATCCCAAGCAGGCTCCATGCCTGGCGTGGAGCCCTATGTGGGGCTCGATCTCATGACCCCGAGATCACGACCTGAGCCAAAATCAAGAGTCAGAGGCCTAACCCACTGAGCCACCCAGGTGCCCCTCCATACTTTGTTTCTTTTTTTAGCATAATTGCAATTAGGTTAAAGATTTGTTAATGCAGGAACCTTCACAGATCCTATAAGAAAGAGGGTAGGAAGAGGCTCAGTGACAGATCAGATCTGTTACTTGGTTGCCTAGTAGTCTTTCCCAATCAAACCTCAATGACTCAGGACTCTCAGTGCCTTTTTAAAGGTACAGAAAATCATCATTCATGTTCCAAGCAGGAAAAAAAAATAGGGCCACTATGTTGCACTATGTCATTCTGGTTTTGTGTAGGGAAAGTACCTTTTAAAAGTAATTCTCCTGGTTCAGTTTCTCAACAGAATGCCCTGTATAGCCACTGTTCATCAGTGCTCGAAGAGAACCCTATTCATTACTGTTGCCCGTGGCCGTAACACATGCAACGATTTCTGAATCTAAAGGATATAGCTCAAAAAGCCCATTTCCTGGCACTGGGAAGTGCAAAGAGGAGCTACAGCAGAGGCTGTGTGGAAGACAGTGCAGTAGGGCCAAGCTTTGCCCCTGAACTTGCACCCCCAACTGGAGCTCTTCATTCCAGGTCCTGACCTGAGTAGACGAGGGATCCTCAGGTCTTTTAGATACAACTTCCTCTTTCTGGAGTTCTTAATTTTCATCTCTATCGCAGCCATGTGAGTATATTTTCTAAAATTTTCTCAAGTGGGATACAGGGATTCTTCATGTTCTGAGATGTCACATATTTGAGAATGACATTGATATATATATATATGAAATTATGGTGTCATGATCCTTTTCCTAAAGTCTGTAGACACATCTTCCTTGTCTTCTAGAATTACTATGACAGGGGTCAAGTTTGAGGTAAGCCTGATTTGTATCTTTTTCTAGGTAACCTTTTGTTCTCTCTGCTTGAATTGTTCTTTACTTTTAATTTAATAATTTTTTTAGAATATGTATATTGGAGATACTATTTTGGAACCCCCCCCCCAGAAATATTTCCCCTTTGTGTCATCCAGTTTGTTTTTGTCCCTTTCTCCTTCAGCCCTTCTACCACTGCTCAGCGTCGGAGCCTATTGTCCAGGGATGGAGAAGTCAGGGTTAAAGAAGTTTCTAGAGTATAGGAGGAGATGCTGTTGGCAGAAACAAGTGGGTCTTGACTAATTTGAAAGAATTTAGGGGAAGCTACCCCAGGGCCCGGAGGTGGGAGGCTGGTGCACAGACACAGGCTAAGAGTGCTCTCCCCCAAACACCTGCACAGCTCACTTCCTCCAGGACTCACCTCACACATCACCTCCTCAGGGAAGCCTCCCCTGATCAGTCTGTCCCCACTCCCACCTCCTGCCCCCTCATTCTCATCCCCCTTACCCTGCTCTGACTTTCTCCACAGCACTGAGCGCACCTGCCACTTCACAGGTGGCCCGTCTATGCTGTCTCAAAGCCTCTTCCCTAGTTCTGCTTTGCTGGGCTGCATTAGGCCCACCTCTTGAGTCTTTGTCACTCTGAATGGACAGAACACATGAAAACCTTGAGACTTCCCTGTTCTCTTCTAGTACTTTCTTGTGGGGGCCACCCCTCCCAAGGTGCCCTGTCGCTCTCATCTCTCTCTTACCTCCTGCTGAGTTGTTTTCTGAGTCTCTAAGTGGACACAAAACTGATACATTGTCTACAAGAGCTTATTTTTGTTCGCTCCGGTACCCCTAGCTTCTAGAACACTTCCTGCCATGGCACATAGTAGGCATACAATAAATATGAATATATCTCACAGACAAGCTTAGGAGAGTTAGTTTGGAAATGGGCTACTTTAAGAGGAGAGACAGCGTGGTGGTGTAATGGGAGAGAGTTCCTCTTTTCCTGCTCGGCTCGGGACTTGTATTTGTAGGCTAGATGGTGGTGGAGGTCTGAGTGTATTTCTACCTAGAGAGACAAGCTCATTTTCTAGAGGCAAGAACTGGGAAGACCTGCCAGATTCTGGCAGTCCTTGTTTTCAGCATTGTGAATTTTAGCAAGAAAGTGGGCAACACTGTTTCAGGGTTAATACCCAGATTTGCCATTTCAAACTGGACATGTGGTCATACTTTTAATTTTACTTAATGAACACTTCACAGAGAATGCAAAGGTAAACTACAGGCAGCTCAATTCATCCCCCAAAGGGCCCGCAAGAGACTGCAGGTCTACGTTATGTCTGTACTACAGAATATCTTAAAAGAGTATTTTTAGTTATTGTTTCCGAGTACGTGCAAATACTTTTTACTAATTTATATCGGCCGCATTCACCATTCTCAGTTGCTGTACGTTACAGAGTTTTTATACTGTTTTAAAGAAAGGAAGCCTGAATGATTAAAACATTTGGGATACAGATTGTTCATAGGTTTTATTATTTATAAAATGCAAGAGGTGAAGATTAAAAGAAAAGTAACATCAAACCCCACAGAAACAAGTAAAATGTATTTAATTGATTCTTTGGCAGTTTACTGATGCTGAGACTTTTTTTCCCCTTGAAAATATATAAAATTTCCCTTTTATCTTCTCTAAAGCATGCCAGAATAAATTAGTGACTGCATAATTAATATCCAGGTATTTTGTGATATTTTGATAATGGGCTCCTCCTCTTCTAATCTCATTTTTTATTTCAGACCACACACTCTCAGTTTGTTGATCATGCATTTGGTTGCAGCCGGAGATATTTCCAGGTCTAAAGCCAGGTTCACATTTTTACTTTGAAGAGACAGAAATTCCAAACAAATACAGATGGTCAGACCATAAACTTAATTAAAATTTCTGCTTTGCTGGATGTTACATTAAATATGGCCATAATGCCAAGAGAAATACTGAAAAATCCATTTGTATCCACATCCTGCTGCTTCCACATAGTATAAAATAACAGAATGCTAAGAAGTATGTGTTTGTGTAGACGTGTGTGAGAGCATGTGTGTGTTAATCCCTTCTCTTTTGGCTTTGGCTGTCATACTAGTCATGTTTTGACCAATAAAAGATGGGTTTTAATTAAAATCTGGGATTGGCCAGCTGTACATCTGTTAACTTTTCTTCTATACATTACTTTCTGAAGCAGTGTGATTTCCTTTTTTTATGCAAATCCAAAACATTTGTATCTTTCCTAATTAGCCCAGGATACTTATTTATTTAGAATTGTATAGAGATAATTACTCATCTCCAAGAGGGTAATAAAGGCATGCGTAAGAAGGTGAAACAGCTTTCTTCTAGAATTTGAAGCGGAGGGAGGAAGGGACATGCCCTGTCATTTGTAGGTGAAGACTCCTGGAAAGGATAAGTGAGGATGAACAGTCCAGTGTGGCTAGAACAGGACAAGCCCTGCACAGGCTGGGCTGGGAGGGCTGAAAGGACAGCTGGGAACACACCTGATGGGTCTGGTTGGCTTGCGTTGTAGGACGCCAGCCGGTTTCTACCAGGTGTCTTAGGCCAACTTCCCCCAGAAAGATGAACCCGATACCAGGGCTTATGTGTGAGGACTTTATTGGTGAGTGTGATCCCAGAGAAGGGCAGAGATGCAAACCAGGGAAGAAAGATATGTTTCAAATTGGCCACCACTATGGGCAACCTGTTGCTCTATCCCATAGGATCTTCTGCGGAGGCTAATGAAATCCATCTCAGGACCCTCCGCCATAGGCTGAATTGTGTCCTCCCCAAATTAGGGTGGGCCCTAATCTAATCTGACTGGTGCCCTTCTAAGAAGAGTGAATGTGGACACACAGAGGGATACCGGGATGTACGCCCGCAGAGCAAAGGCCACGTGAGGACACAGCCAGAAGGTGGTCGTCTACAAGCTAAGGAAAAAGGTCTTGGAAAAAAACAATCCTGCCCACACCTTGAGTTTGAACTTCTGGCCTTTAGAACTATGAAACAATAAATTCTGTTGTTCCAGCCACTCAGTCCGTGGTGCTTTGTTATGGCGGCTCTAGCAAATGAATATGTCCTCTGACAACGGAGAAGAAAGGGTCAAGGTTTTGACTTTTGGAGGGGGTCCCTGCCAGTACTTCCGGGTTACATAAGCAGTTTCCCCTGGAGTCCCATGCACTGGGGTCAACAGAGATGTCCTAGGGGAAGAGTGACAGGGGAACAGGTGGGCTTACGGCAAGGCCTTCGTAGGTAGACATGTGAGAAGCAGATTGGAACCTGTGCAGGACAGGGCTGCAGCGGATGAAAGTGAGGGATGGAGGATGGCTGGAATAAGAGATAGGTAAGGCTGAGAGAAGGCGAGGCAGAGCTGGAGTGATGATGATGATGATGATGATGATGATGAGTGACAATGAGGATTGGCACTGGGCTCTGTGCTCTATACCCTCTGACACTTTATTTATTTTAAAGATTTATTTATTCCAGAGAGAGAGAAGGGGGGAGGGGTACAGGGAGAGAGAAAGAGAGTCCCAAGCAGACTCTGCACAGAGCCCAGTGCAGGGCTCGATCCCAGGACCCTGAGATCATGACCTGCGCTGAAACCAAGGGTCGGACACTCAGTGGGCTGAGCCAGCCAGGCACCCCCATCCCCGACACTTTACAGGACATATGTACTCTACATAAACCATCTCACTTAACCCCAGCACCACTCCAGAATTTAAGTAACATTTCTATCCCTATTTTACAGATGAAGAAACCGAAGAAGACAGAGGTGTGGGACTTGTCATAAAAGCTACTAGCCAGTAACTGAGCTCAAGTTTAATTGAACCTGGCTCCATATCTTGTGTTCTCACTCCTGTCGTTCTGCTTTCTCTTGATGCTGTCGTTTAAATGGTGTTTCACAAAGATAAATTTCAACAGATATTTTAATTTTTCTTAATTTCATACACAAGTTATTTCTTTGAGAACATATAAGGTATTCTATGCAGAACGTTACCATCAGAAGGTCGGTGTAGCACGGCTGTTGAACAGTCAGACTAGAGTCAAGATGCATATGTTCAAATCCCAGCTCTTCTATCCACTAGCTGGGTGACTTTGGGAAAGTTACTCAGCCTCTCTGTGCCTTACTTTAAACCTATGGGTGATTAAAAATAGCACCTACCTCCTGAAGTTGTCGTGAGGATTATTTAATACACACAAAGTAGTTTATGTACTCTGGGGTTTTTTTTGTAATTGCAAGGTTTAAAAATATTGGCGAGATAGGGCTTCTTCCAATAACTCTTATCTATGGAAATGACTGAACATTACATGTGCATCTCCAAATTTTTGCGACACTTCTGTTGCTATGTAGGCTAAGGGACAGCTTTTTATAAAAAGTAGCCAAATGTCAGCTGTTAAACATCACACTGCCAGCATCATAAATGAAGTCACCATTTGGCAAATAATTTCTTGGCGGGAGTGGTTCTCACCAACAGGGAAAATGAAAAAAGAAATTCAATAAAATCCCCACTGTGATTTGTCAAGCATTTCAGACACATGGCTCAGCAATTTTTCCAGCTGCAAAGTTCCTTTCCTCCCATCTTAGAACTCAGAGGAGGACTGACTGTGTGGAAGAGGTGAATTCGGTAAATCCTATTTTGTTAGTTCGTTTGTGTTTTCTGTGACTGTTGGTTCTCTGCAGGTGAGGCTGTTTTCCATGGGGAGAAGGTAACCACATTATTGAAACACTGACATGGTCTCTGGCTTAGAGGGAGCCCGTTTATTATCTGATTGCTTTAATTTAATGTGGGGAACCTGGCTGAATGGTTGCAAGAGTCGTTCTTACCTCATTTCCTCCCTTTCAAGGGTAGAAAGAACAAGTGACCTCCTCTGTGAAATGAGGGGGTTGAACCAGATGTCCTCCAGGGGCCTTTTGGCTCTGACATTTTTTGTGGCTTTGGATTCTTTTCTTGGGCAATGTTCTTTGTTTTCCAGTGCACTGAATAGATCCAAACATCTCTACATGCTTATTCCAGTTTTGGCTGCCAGGAAAGCAAAAGGCAAGGTCTTACATTTCAGCAAGGCCTTGCAGTTTATAACATGCTTTCACATATGCGGTCCTTTATAAAACCTTCACAAAAATCATGAAGGACTTTCGGATGAGAATGAGACCCAGGGAAGTTGAATGATTTGTCCAAGGTCACACGGTCTGTAGGAAGCAGGGCCTTACAACAAGCCTTTCTATCAGTGCAGTGGTGTTTGCAGTTGGCCTCCCGACCCAAGAGGACATGATGACATTATAAGGATGCTCGGTTCCTTCAGAGTTGATTCTGTTGGTTCTGATTAGGTCATGTGTACAGCCCTGAACCAATCATTGTGGCCAGCAGAGAGGAAAGCTTCTGATTTACCCAAACCTAGTCACAGCATCTTCTTAGAAGTTGGGAGGGGATCTGCTCCCCCGAACCACATAGCTGAAAATGGGAGTTGGAGAATTAAGGAAGTCATCAGATGAAGAGAAAATAGATGGTGTGCAGAAAAATAAGAAATTTCCCATTAATTGCAGAGAAAGCATTTTTCCCAAAAGGCACTTTGAAAATAAATTTAGAAATGTTTTATTTTCTATTTTGTCCTAATTGAATTGAATTTTTGCAAAAGGAGTTTTCCCTCGAACTGATATTAGCTAACCAAAAACGAACTCTAGGGTGGTTGAGGAAATGGAACAAGAAAAGCTCAACCATTTCAAGCACCAGGATTTCTGGAAATCCATATTCATTGAGTGTGTTTGGGTCTCAGCTCAAATGAGACAAACTCACTCTTCTTTGGGACCTGAAATAAGGATTTGGAGCTCTTCCAATCAGATCAAACCAAAAGACATTCCTCAGACATCTTACATCCAGGGAGCCCCAGGGACAGAGAGGGGCTTGGGTGGCCATGCTTCCTGCTTTTTCCATTTGACCCCATCATCTAATTTTCTGTTTCTTGCCCTGTGATTTCCAGAGTTTATACCTTTGAGACATTGTTCTTTTTGGGCGTGTGTCATTCAAATCCTCTTTGGCTTCAAGAAGTTGCCCAAAGGGTTGTTTTTTAAAAAAATTGTTTTTGGATTATATCCTGTTGACCAAAACTTTCCCCGCAGTTGTCATGGTAACTTTCATACTGCAAGAGCTAGATGTTAGCCTAGAGGTTTGACAAGCAGATGACTTCCAGACAGGGGCTGATTTAGGACTTTTGGGCTGAGGCACAGGGCTTTTACTGTCCTGGAAACTAGTTTACATAATTAGTAAATCGTTTGGATTCAAATAAGCTAACCTCTGAGCCAACCATGGAGTGTCTCTACAAGGTACTACTCAACTCATTCAATTATATTCTTCAAGTTTCAACTAGTAGCTGACTAGTTAGCCCTTGGATGTGGGGGAAGGAAAAGTTGTCATGCTTGTAAGTTGCACATTTTGTAATATCAAACAATTTTCACATATACATGAAATATGATATGAATATTTTTTAGGCCGCTGGATTAATATCAAACACTAGAATTATAAAATTTTTATTTTTATAGAAGTATTTTAAAAGCTTCCATTAAATTTTCAAAAAAATTAAGTATAATTTGAGTTTTTAAATAACTTTTCATTAAAAATGCTGATATTATTAATAAATTGTTGTCTCTTAAAGGTCATTTTGAATATTTAGAAGAAAAATGATATTTTTGGAAAGCATATATAAAAATATACTTAAATTTTCTACATTAATATTTAATAATTCATATTTTTGGCAAAATATATTCAAATTTTGGATATGTTGAATGCCATTACATTTTATATTCTAATCCTTCAGAATTATTACTATCTATAGGACATAATTTATGTCAAATTATTGATTATAACAACCTAGTTAAGTGATGTTACTGAAATGAAGGCAATAAATGTTATTGAAATAAATACATAAAATTATGTATGTCTTTATTACAACACAGCGCATCAACACAAAACTCACATGTGCACAATAATAATTAAATTCAATTGTCTTTGATATTTTTCTAGCTTTAAGTCATCTAAAAGTCCCTGTGTAAAAACTATAGCTTTACACGTACATTATATACATTGTAAAGGTATATATGTCAAGGCATGGGATAAAATAAACTGTAAAAGTTGGTAGCTGAATTCACAAATTTGAAATGTTTGAACAGTGGCATGTGGGCCTACTGTGTTCTTGCACTCCAGGCCCTAGAGCTGTAAGCTGGGTGTGCACACACACTCAGGTCTCCTATGGGGACCAAGCCTCTGGCTTGGTCACTTGGCTAAGGTGGTAACTACTAGATCTCTCTATTGAGAACACACAATTTTCCCCCTGTATTTAGTTAGTAATCTATGGAGTGAGACCTTGCACATTGCTTTAGAATCCATTGATAACCTTTGCCAAATTAGTTATTAATTTGGGGACTAGAAAAAGATGATTTTTCCAATTCTATTTTTGCTTCCACATTTATTAGATGACATTCTTCTGTAACAAAGAGCTTTCCTTCCTTGATATCCTTTGCCCATTTTCATTTTCTTTTTTTTTTTTTTAAGATTTTATTTATTTATTTATTAGAGAGCGAGCGAGAGAGAAACAGCATGAGAGAGGAGAGGGTCAGAGGGGGAAGCAGGCTCCCCGCCGAGCCGGGAGCCCGATGTGGGACTCGATCCCAGGACTCCGGGATCATGACCTGAGCCGAAGGCAGTCGCTCAACCAACTGAGCCACCCAGGCGCCCTTCATTTTCTTTTAATTAAAAAAATTTTTTGAAACTGCCATTGTGGTCACCATAGAAATGCACCTTTCTGATCTCCCACTATGGGGAGTATAACTGACTGACAAGCCCAGCTGCTGCCTTTTGGGTTTTTTTGTTT
>NC_138380.1:43192990-43211829 GCF_054177405.1 Leptonychotes weddellii | reverse complement strand
TTTTTCATTTGTTTAAACAGTCTTGAGGTCTTTTTTTTTTTTTTTTTACACTTATCCTGCCATGAATTCGTAGGGAATGGGTTCCAGCAGCTCAGGGTCCTTTCCATTGGTTCTTACAAAGTGTGCTTCTCTGGGTGGAGCAGGCTGGCACTTCCATTGAACCCAAGTACCTCTCTCTTTGGCTTCCTTCTTTTTCTGATCATATTCCTTCACATACTTCAGGAAGCTATCTCAGCTCTTTGAGTGCTTAATATGCTCAATACTTAAATTAATTCTCTTGGCAAGAATCCTGCCTTTAACTTGTTTGTTTACAACAATGCCAACAGCATGCTGGGTAACACCATAGACCCTTCCAGTGTTGCCATGGCAACATTTGTTGGGCCTTCCTTTTTGAACAGTGCCCATTACCTCAATGTCTACAATATCACCTTTCTTATAGATTCGCATGTATGTAGGTAAAGGAACAACTCCATGTTTTCGAAAAGGCAGAGAGAACATGGTGGGTACCTCTCCTCTTTCCCTTTGTGTTGGTCATTTTGTCAAATTACTGGGAGATGGTGGTTCCAGCTGAAAGGAATTATTTTTATTAGTTTATTTTTATATCAGCTGTGCCTTGTGAAAGCACTTCCAAAGTTACGCCAAAGTCATGCTTCCCAACGTTGATTCCAACTAGTGACTGGGCATGGCAAGGACACTTCCTGCAAGACGGTGACTCCTTGATGGTGACCTTTGCTCCTCACTGGCCCAGCTGAAACTTCCTTACAACTGTACTGCAGTCCAAGCCTCTTCCTATCCACCCCTGCTTCCTCCCCCTTCTTCCCAGGTGCCAGACTGCGTCATGGTTCCCTCCAGGCATCTCCCTAATACATTTCTTGCATGTTTAATCCCATCCTGGCTTCTTAGAGGACTGAGCTAACACAATCATAAAAACCAAAGTATATCAAACACATATATACACTTTATATAATAATAACGATGTGTGAATCTGCCACCCAGGCTATGAAATGGAAAATTACCTATACCCCTCCTTTCTCTCATTCACTTCAAAGTGAACCACTGTCCTAAATTTTATATAATCATTCCCTCCCTTTTTTGTTTAGTAACTTATAGATGTACTCCCAAGCAAGTCATGGTTAATTTTGTCCATTCTGGAATTTTATATAATGGAATTATTTTCTTAAAGATTTACTTATTTTAGAGAACGAGCATGCCCATGCACAAGTGGGAAGAGGGAGAGGGAGAAAAGCAGTCCCCGCTTAGCAGGGAGCCCCACATAGGGCTTGATCTCACAACCCTGAGATCATGACCTGATCAAGAGTCCAATGCTCAACCAACCAAGCCACCCAGGCACCCCTATAAATAGAATTCTACTTCAGGTATTCTATGACTTATTGCTCACTCAACACCACAGCCCATCAACACAACATTCAGATGTGTGCAACCATAGTTAAAGTCAGTTGACTTCAATATTTGTGTGGTTTTGACTGTATATTCCTTTGTAGTAGTAAGTTATATATTCTGGACACTAATCTTTTGCTAATCATATGTGTTGCAAATATCTTATCATTTGAGGCTTGACTTTCCACTCTTTTTGTGATATCTTTGATGAACAGAGGCAATCACAGCTATATATCTTTTCCTCTATTGTGTTTTTTTTTTTTTTAAAGATTTTATTTATTTATTTGAGAGAGAGAATGAGATAGAGAGAGAGAGCATGAGACGGGGGAGGGTCAGAGGGAGAAGCAGACTCCCTGCCGAGCAGGGAGCCCGATGCGGGACTCGATCCAGGGACTCCAGGATCATGACCTGAGCCGAAGGCAGTCGCTTAACCAACTGAGCCACCCAGGCGCCCCTCCTCTATTGTGTTTTATTTAAGAGATTCTTCCCTATTTTAAGACCTTAAAAGATATTCCCCTGTATTGGCTATGTTTCATTTTGCCTATGAAATGTTTCATTTTGCCTTTTACATTTTAATCTTTTATGTACCTGAAATTGATTTTTAACATGACATGAAATAAAAATCCAAGTTCACTTTTTTAACTGAAATATAATTTAGATTGGTAAAATTCGCCTTTTACAGTGCTAAGAGTTTTGACAAATTCAATTGTGTAACCAACACCACTGTCAAGATATAGAATTATTCTTTCACCCCCAGGAAGTCCCCTTTGTACTCCTTTGTAATAAACCTCTTCCTCTAGTCTCAATTCCTAGAAACCACTGATCTGTTTTTTTGGGGTTTTTTTTGTCCCTAGAGTTTTGCCTTTTCAATTAGGTCTTATCAATGGGATCATACAGTATATAGCATTTTGATTCTGGCTTCCTCCACTCTGTAAAATGCATTTGAGATTCATCCATGTTGTATAAATCAGTTGATTCTTTCTTTTTTTTTTTTTTTTTTTTATTGCTGAGTAGCATTTCACTGAGTGGTTGTACTATAGTGTGTCTATCCCTTCATCCATTGAAAGATATTTGGGCTGTTTCCAGTTTTTGCTGATTCCCACTAACACTATAGGAAGATTCCTGTTCTGCATCCTCACCAGCTTACCAACTTGATACGGTCTTTTAAAAAAGCCATTCTAATGTGTGTCTAGTGGTATCTCATTGTGGTTTTGACTTGTGTTTCCCTTAGGACTCATGATGGTAAGCATCTTTTCATGTGTTTATTTTCTGTTTACATCTCTCTCTTTTTGTTTTTTTTTAGGGGAGGTAGGGGGAGAGGGAGAGGGAGAGAGAGCATCTTGAGCAGGTTCCACGCCCAGTGTGGAGCCCGACACGGGGCTCAATCTCACAACCCTGAGATCATGACCTGAGCCAAAATCAAGAGTTGGACACTTAACTGACTGCGCCATCCAGGTGCTCCTGCATCTCTTCTTTGAGGAAATATTTGCTGTTTAAAAATTGGGTTGCTTGTATTATTACAGGGTCATAACAGTTCTTTACATATTCTTAATTAAAGTCTTTTAGGAGATGGGGGTTTACAAATATTTTTTCCCAGTTTGTGGCTTGCATTTTCATTTTCTTAACCATCTTATTTGGTCCGAATTTTATGAAGTCTATCGGATTATTTTTTTAAGGATCATGCTTTTTGCATCCTAAGAATTCTTTGCCTAATCTAAAGTCACAAAATTTTCTTTTCTAAGTTTTATAGTCTTACTTTTACTTTAGGTCTATGATTATAGCTTAACTTTTTTTTCACATGCTAAGAGGTCAACAAATTTTCTTTTAAAGACTTATTTATTTATTTGAGAGGTAGAGAGTGGGAGAGAGAAAGAGATCACAAGCAGCGGGGAGGAGTAGAGGGAGAAGCAGATTCCCCGCTGAGTAGGGAGCCCAATGTAGGACTCGATCCCAGGACCCTGGGATTACGACCTGAGCTGAAGGCATATGCTTAACCGCCTGAGTCACCCAGGCGCCCCAAACAAATTATTTTTAACAATAAAATACCACCATTCTGAAATATCTCATAGAAAGTTACAAAGTTAACATTTCAGCTCCTTGATTCAAGCTTCTTCAATGATGACTAAAGAGAATGTTGGTATTTTCTCCCACTTACTATCATGAACTTTTTTTTTTTTTTTGAAGTAAGCATTACCCCCAACGTGGGGCTTGAACTCATGACCCTGAGATCAAGAGTCACATGCTCTACCCACTGAGCCAGCCAGGCGCCCCTGAACTTTATTTTTTAACCAGTATATATGCTAAGGTCCAAATCAAACAATCTACCCTTTAGCCAATTTCCTTGGCACATGCAAACTATCAGATAGGATATTTCCAAGTGCAGAGAAAATCTTGATTCTAAACATAAAAACACTCGATGTTACTGAGTTGAAAATATGAATCTCAAAAATGACTAAAAAGAGAGACTTGCGTTACTTTTTAAATTTCAATGGAAATACTGTTTTAGCTAAATCCTTTTTCTCAAAATTGCTGTTTACTCAATGAATGCATTTGAAAAATAAACCCCCAGGAGAGGTATTTCATGATCAGACTCATTCTGATACAGGCTCAGGAAGAAACTTTCATCTTCAGCAATGTCTGCCTGCTGGTCTGTCCATGGCAAGGCCAGCCAACATGGCAGTGGACCACACACAAGCCTTCCCTCTTCCTACCACCCCCACCCCCTGTCTTTTGAAGACGATTCTGTGTTGGCATGTACACACACGTGCACATGTGTCTGTCCACATGTGTGCCTGAAGAAACATGATGGAAACTAGAAGTCTCTTCCTCTTTATGCCTGTGGGGAGCCAGCCCTTTGATGGGTGATCATGGTTGAAGAGGTTGCTATCTAAAAGGCCTCTTGCTGATTAGGATACCGCCTCTTGGTCTAGCGTTGGCCCAGAGCCTTTGTCTACAAACAGCAGCTCCACTCAGCACTGCTAATGCTGTACCTCTGGTCAGCCTTTCCTGGCAAGTGTCTTCAAAGTATAGTGTGACTTCCAGTTGGAAATGATAACCCTTGCAGGTGGCAAGCAGCACTCAACGTGCTTTTCGCAGAATCCCACAAGTAAACATTCCCATGGAAAAGTGATATTTTCTACCCTTTACATATTGGATTTAATAAGGGGATAGTGTCAAAGTCACACACAGAACAGACAGAAGGATGTTATTGAATGCTCAGCATGGTATCTACAAAAATTGTCTGCTGAATGCAGCAAATTCCTTTTCAGGGCTGATAAAAGCCAAAATGGGTTGGATGCTGATATGAAGGGGAGCCCAATATAATCACATTTTGGTTTTGGGCCTGACTCTTTTTAAATGATGTCTTCTTTTTTAAGTCACAGGGGACAAGAATCATACACAGGGTGTCATTGACACCTCTTACTTCTACCTGTGTGGGCCTGCCACAGCTGTTGGTGACCAGAAAGTCATGAAAAGACAAGACTCGCTTTGAAATTCTATGAATACTGCTACCAATGAAAGAATGGCTAGGATTTTCATGTCTTTGAAAAACTAAACCGAAGAAGAATCTTTGTGTTCAGCTCTGTAATTTAGTTAATACATCAAAGCCAAAAATTATTTATATATATATATATATATATATATATAAACTAGATGGGATGAAGAAAGCTTCTCCCTTTTCAACTGGGTTGGCTGGTTTGTCCCTGGGTGTTTCTAGATGAACTCTTTTATTAGTCCCTGATTTCTGTGTGCAACAAATTAGATTCTCCCCAGCTCTGTAGGTATAAGCCCACCTCATCTGTAGCCGACTGCACTTAAGGCCACAACCCAGGTTCATCCTGATAACTGACACAAGTGAATGAATGGGTGCCTTTAAAATAGTAAGGTTACAGAAAAGCTCCAGAAGGACCAACGGGTATCAGGGGATTGTATCTCTGTGTTTTTTTTTTTCTTCCCTGTTGTTTTTTTAAGTAACCTGTACCCCCAACGTGGGACTTGAACTCACAGACCCCGAGACTGAGAGTCATATACTCTACCCATTGAGACAGCCAGGTGCCCCTGTATCTGTTTTTTGAGTGCTTAAAATTTCAGATGTTAATGACTAATGTTTCTTAGAAATTGTTGCAATACATAATTTTGTTAATTATTACATTAACTGAGGGGCGCCTGGGTGGCTCAGTTGGTTAAGCATCTGACTCTTGATTTCTGCTCAGGTCATGATCTCAGGGTTGTGAGATTGAGCCCAGGGTTGGGCTCCATGCTCAGTGGGGAATCTGCTTGGGATTCTCTCCCTCTGCCCCTCCCCCTGCTTGCCCCCCCCCTCAAATAAACAACTAAATCTTAAAAAAAAGAAAAAAATTAATCTCTCTCCCTTTCCCTTTGCCCCTCCCCCCACTCTGTCTCTCGTTCTCAAAAAAAATTATTACATTAGCTGAATTGGAGAAATACATATACACACACATACAAAATAAAATATTTTGCATAAGTTCATTTATGTATGCCAACTCTTTTTAGAATTGAGGATTCTAAAGAAAAAAGTTTAACAGATACCAATTGTTTTGCATTTCACTAAAAGCCCTGCAGATACATTTTTAAATTATTAAATATATATATTACAGTAAGGTAATATATAGCAAATGTAGATTCTTTTAACCCACATTTTAAAATATTCTTTGATCTAATAATTACACTATTACACTTCTAGGGATTTTTTAAAGGATGTAATTCAAAAGAAGGAAAAGCAATATGCACTTATATTTTCACAGCTGGGTTATTTATAATAGGACAAAAAAAGAGAGAGAGAAAAGAAATGTCTCATGAAAGGTAAATGCTTAAGTTAATTGCTAAAAACCTGATGGATTATTATGTAGTTGGTAAAATGACATTTATTATTTCTATTTATAGATATATAAAATACATGTGATTCAACATTAGCCCAAAAAGCAAAAGTATGTGTACCATATGACTGAAACTGAATTAAGATATATATGCACAGGAACAAAGAATGGAATGTTTTTAAAAATTGTAGAAGATTTGTAAAATATTGAGTTACTTTTGATCAACTTTTTAAAGCAAAAGTATTTTTAAATTACTGAGCCATAAAAACTATATCAAATTTGCACAATCTTATTAAACTATTCTTCTTCCATATTCTTCATATATTTCAGCAAAGCCAGAAAGAGAATATGTTCCATAAGAGATAAAGGAATCAATTGTGGCGCTAAGTACACTGTTTCGTTCAACTTTTTTCTTTTTTGGGAGGGTGGGGGGGGTCGTCAATCTTTCTTGATGAAGAAGTACTTCGATTTACATTCGGGCAAAAATTCCTCACCTCATCACAGACAACACTCTGAGCACACACTCACCTTCTGTTTCTCAAGTATGACAACCTTCTTTCGGTCTCACACTTAACTGTTTCTTCTGCCTGGAATGTTCTTGCCATTCCCGAGTCCTTTGTAACACTTAGGTCTCAAATGCTATCATTTGAGAAAGGCCATTGTTAGCATATCCTAACTAAGGTTGTATGGTGAAATCCCCTTTTTCTCTCCCTGGATCTCTTCAGCAGGCTCTCCAAAATTTGGTTGTGATTTTGGAGGTGGAATTGCGGGTGATTTTTTTGGATAGGACAGTGATATGCTCAGATTGTATTCCACATGGGACCAGGGCAAGAGCAGGAATGGACCTAGAAAGTCAAGTCACTTGATTGTTGGTTACCAACATGTGGGAAGAAATCTGTGTCTTTCATTTGCAATAGGAAGATGCCAAAGATCTCACAATGGATCTGGGAAAGGTCCACACTCAGGACATGAGATTGAGCACCTGCCAAAGGAAATGGGCTGAGACAAGTAACTCCAGGGCCTCTTGCCTTTCGAATCCCAATGAATGACCTGCATTATCCTCATTCTCCTATCGAAGTGGCTGATCACCTTTGTTACGTAAGTATCAAGAAGTCCTAGATGGAGGGCGGTGGCAGTGATTTTGCAAAAAACCACAAAATAGCAAAAAACAAAACGCCCAGCCCCCCTGCTCCAGTGATGTAAAAAAGAGACATAATTTTAAGTAGGTTTATTCTTGGTTTATCTTTCCTTTCTGCACTAAACAAAATCCCAACACATTCTCTTGGAGGCAGAGAGACTGTGACTCCGGGATTGCCCAGGCCCC
Source organism: Leptonychotes weddellii (assembly GCF_054177405.1). Taxonomy (NCBI): domain Eukaryota; kingdom Metazoa; phylum Chordata; class Mammalia; order Carnivora; family Phocidae; genus Leptonychotes; species Leptonychotes weddellii. The sequence continues at coordinate 43,204,269 of NC_138380.1, read as the reverse complement.
ACCTGTTATCCCAGCCTTTCCTCTCCTCAGTCCCTCAAAACCTGGCCTCTTTTACAAAGCAGCAGTGAGGAAACTTTCCAGGCTTCAGGGGGTAGAGGATCCCCAGCCTTGACCCTAGAATGAGGCACAGCCTCAGAAATTCCATGGTTGTAGGGAGGGGCCTCAGAGCTTTTCAAACTATCTAAATTCATAACCCTCTCACTTTGTGTATTTTTTTTTTTTTAAAGATTTTATTTACTTCACAGAGAGAGAGAGAGAGGCAACACAAGCAGGGGGAGTGGCAGGCAGAGGGAGAAGCAGGCTCCCCGCTGAGCAAGGAGCCCGAGGCGGGACTTGATCCCAGGACCCTGGGATCATGACCTGAGCCGAAGGCAGCCGCTTAACCAACTGAGCCACCCAGGCATCCCTCACTTTGTTTTTCATTAACAACATATATGCTAACAAAGCAATAATTAATATTTGTAAGAGCCAGTAAGCCAGCTATCCAGAAAGAGTCTGAAAAAAAAAAAAAACCATAATTAAACATTGAGAATAGAAGTTGTGGGGTGTGTAGTAAAATCTGTCTATTTATTATGTTTCTTGTGTAAGCCAAAATGTAACAAATGGAGTAGAATTTGATCTACCAGTGCCACAGGCTTTCTGGCGTAGTTCTTTGTTATGCTTAGGGATAAATGCACTGCTACAGGATAGAGATGATAGTTTCAGCTGGAGATAGAAAGAGAAAGAAATTGCTTCAGAAATAGCCTCACTGAATCTTAAAATCAGTAGATTAAAAAAAAAAAAAATCACCTAACATCTCTTCCAAATGTCCCAAGGAATTGATGTAAGTTTCAGAAGACTCCGTCACAATAATATATTTGGTAGGATTCTGATATTTGCCTCTTACAGATTCACTGATTTAACAGAAAGAATTAACATTGTTTAATAGTCAGGGGCACCTGGCTGGTTTGGTCCGTGGAGGGTGTAACTCTTGATCTTGGGGTTGTGAGTCAAGCCCCATGTTGGGTGTAGAGATTACTTAAAAACAAAACCTTTTTTTTTTTTTTTAAGATTTTATTTATTCACCTGACAGATAAAGACATAGCGAGAGAGGGAACACAAGCAGGGAGAGTGGGAGAGGGAGAAGCAGGTTTCCCGCGGAGCAGGGAGCCAGATGTGGGGCTGGATCCCAGGACCCTGAGATCATGACCAGAGCCAAAGACAGACGCTTAATGACTGAGCCACCCAGGCACCCCCTTAAAAACAAAATCTTAAAAAAAATTCTTCAGTATACAAATTTCTTGCATTAAAAAATTGTGTGTGTGTGTGTTTTGTTTGTTTTGGTCAAGAAATCTCCCTTAGATTTTTTTTTTTAAGTTTTTGGCCCCATGGGGCGCCTGGATGGCTCAGTCGGTTAAGTCTGCCTTCGGCTCAGGTCATGATCCCAGGACCCTGGGATTGAGTCCCGCGTGGGGCTCCCTGCTCAGTGGGGAGCCTGCTTCTCTCTCTGCCCCTCACCCTGCTCATGTGCGCATGCACTCTCTCTCTCTCTCTCTCGATCTCTCTCAAATAAATAAATAAAATCTTTAAAAAAAAAGTGACTTCAGCTCAGGTCATGATCTCAGAGTCCTGGGATCAAGCCCTGAGTCAGGGTCCCTGCTCAGCGGGGAGTCTGCTTCTCCTTCATCCTCTGTCCCTCCCCCGCCACGTGCACATAGGCTCACTCTCTCTCATTCTTTCTCTCTAATAAATGAATAAAATCTTTAGAGAAATAAAAATAAAAAAAGATAAAAGTTTTTGGCCCCAAGATAGTCTAGAAGCTAGGAACAGGGATTCTGGACACATGTAACCTGGGTTCAAATGTCGACAGTCACATACTCAGTTTATTTAATCCTCTCAGCCTCATGTGCCTTCACTGGTAAGAAGAGGGTAGGAATAGCACACATCTTACAGTTTGTTATGAAGACTAAATGAGTTAATCAACATAAAACACTTAGAACAACACCTGGAACATAGTTAAGTCCTTACAACGTGTCTGCTATTGTTATTTTAAACCAAGTAGATCAAAGCATTAGGTTGGACATAGGTGGTAAAACTCCTTGCTGCATTGGGTGAATATTCCTAAATTTCTTCATAGTAATCGTGTAGGCAGATCCAAAGTTTAAATATGCAAATCTTATTTGTAATAAGTTGTGTTGATCAGTGTTCCTAGTAGTTCACAAAATGAACTCTAAAGCAGTGGTTCTCAATCTGAAGTTTGGACGGCTTGTCTAAACACAGGTTGTGGGGCCTCTCTGCAGCTTGAAATTCACCAGCTCTGGAGGGGGCCTTAGCGGTTTCCTTCCAGCAAGATCTTGGAGGGGCGGGTGTGTGCTGGTGTTGCCCTTCCCTGGACTACACTTTGAAAACCACTTCTCCAATGGCTCATGCACTTCATGGTAATTACATGGAGGAAAAATCCTCCCCTCCTCCTTTCTTTTTCTGTGAGGAACATGGCCTTCCTGTGGTTTCCTGGGAGCGACAGTGTTCTTTACCAACAACCTGATCTCTTTAATTGAATTAAAGTCTCCATTGACTCCTTTTCTTCATCTCTGCAAGGACTTCCCAGACAATTCTCTAGTCTAGGGCACTGGTGTTTTGTTTTGCTTTTTAAAATTTGGTAACTAACGTGAGCTTTGCATCAGACAGGTCACTTTTTGCTTCCCAATTGTGGTGACAGCAGTTACCGGGGTGATCTTGGGCAAGTTTCCTAATCTATCTTTGGGTCCCTCACTTGCAAGGAGGGCATCACCTCCCACTGCACGAGGGCGTTGGGAGAGTTGAATGAAACCCTGTAAGCAAGTCCTCAGTGTAGTGCCTGGCCCAGAGCAATGGCCTGGTGAATGTGAGCTATTAGCAATCGATAAACAAAACGGGAAGCCAAGACCTCGTACTGAAGAGTAATTGAAAAGTTGTAGACAAGAAAATAACGGCATTTTTAAACAACAGTGGTAGGAGCAAGAAGGGTATGAATTTTGAATTTTGATCAGATTAAGGAAGCCAACTCACCAGTTACTTCACTTCAGCACCTAATAACATCACGCATGAGTTAAGGCCAATTTGCTGGAGTATTTTGACTTGTTTAAACTTGAGAGGCTAGAACAATTTTGCTGGGATTTACCGTCATGTTGTTGGAGGAGTTTTACTGTCTTTCTCTTCTACATCAGTGCTCTTTATATATAACCTCTGGGTAAAAGAGACACTATAATTCGTCTTACAGCTTTTCATTTTATGAATGCAATGCTTTCTCCTTAAATTAATTCATTTCCTTGGAGGACACATTTTCCAAACATTTCAGAAAATCACAATTTAACATAATTTGGCAGGAGTTACCACAACAGGATAACTCACTTTTGCAAACGTTTAGGATTCTTTGGAAGAAATTTCTAGTCTCACTTTTGCCTGATTTTATTAAGTTTATTCTTTTCATATATACATATTTATCTTTCTGGCAACACCAGACATTGTAAGGTTATGTCTACAAAAGTGGATCTTTGCGGTAGGTATGTTACAATCCTAAACGAGTCTCCAAAAACTTCCTCTTAGTATCAAACAAAAGAGGCTATTATTGTTGACTTTAGTATTTTTGCAAAACAATTTCTAAATTTATTTTGTGTGGGAGGCCCCCTGGAAAGAAGGGAACTTTGAGAAATATAATCTTTTATGGAGGAAATTTTATATAAGAACCTCTCTTTTACAAGGAGGCAATCCAAAGCATGCATCTTCAATAAAGTAAGTGAAACAATAACTTTTGGCTTTGCTGTACAATATGAGAGCTCAAGGGTTTTCCTCCACCTTTTTAGCCTAAACATTTAAAATGTGCATATAGTTCCCAATGTGTAAACATCTACAAATGACTCACCAAACAGATAATTTTGTCCGGGTTCCGCATACTTTCATCACCAGAGCCCCATTCATGGGAGTTTTTCAGGGGAAAAGTCTAAAAAGGAAGCAAGCAAAAAAGTCCAGTTGGAACTTTTAGAGCAATGGGCTCCTCCGACTTTAGCCTCCATCAGAACGACCTGCAAGGCTTGTCAAAACACAAATGTCCATCATGGGTGAATGGATAAACAAATTTGGTGTATATATATACACACACACAATGGAATATTATTCAGACTTTAAAAGGAAGGAAATTATGTTATATGCAATGACATGGGGATGAAACTTGGGACGTTATGCTAAGTGAAATAAGCCAGTTACAAAAGGACAAATCTTGCAGGATTCCACTTACATGAAGTATGAAGAGTAGCCAAAGTCATAGAGACAACAAGAATGGTGGTTGCCAGGGTTGGGGAGAGGAGGAATGGGGGATTGTTTCATGAGTATTGTGTAAGAGTTTCAGTTTGGGATGATGAAGAAGTCCTGGAGATTGGCTGCATAGTACTGTGAATGTACTTAACACTACTGGACTGTATACTTATTTTTTTAAAGATTTTATTTATTCATTTTGAGAGAGCAACAGCACACAAGCCAGGGGGAGGAGCATAGGGAGAGGGAGAAACAGACTCCCCACAGAGCAGGGAGCCCGATGTGGGGCTCGATCCCAGGACCTGAGATCATGATCTGAGCTGAAGGCATACGCTTAACCAACTGAGCCACCCAAGCGCCGTGGACCGTATACCTAAAAATCGTGAGGATGGTAGGGGTGCCTGGCGGCTCGGTTGGAAGAGCATGTGACTCTTGATCTCCAGGTGGTGAGTTCAAGCCCCACAATGGATGTGGAGATTACTTAAATAAATAAAACTTAAAAAAAAAATGGTTAGGATGTAAATGTTGTGTGTACTTATCCAATTAAAAATAAAAAAAGAGAACGGGGAAGAGAAATTGGAAACAGCAAGTATAGAAAGTGTCCAGTTTTTCTGTGATGGAAAGCTGAAAATGGGGCACAGCTGGAGGTAAAAGTGAGGTCAAGTGTTTTGTTCATACATTGTGATCCTAGTTGCCTGTTTGTATTTATGAAGAATTATGTTCGTTAACATAAGAAAACATATAAAACTTCCTCTTTTTCAGTGGGAAGCTTGCTGGCGGCAGGGTGTGTTGGCAAGCAGGACTGAGTTGAGGAATGTTCGGGTGAGAAATAGTTAGGCAGATGATATTTTGCGTTTATTAAAAAGGGACTCATAGTATTATTGACACCCAGGTGTATGGTGATTATTAAACATGTGAAAAGTACTTGGCATAATATGTGGCATATGGTGCTGAACCTATGTTAGACGTGGTTACCATTACCTACTGTTTATTAGTTGCTCTTTCAAAAAGGCAAAACTTAAATTTTTGTGTCTTGTTCAAATTTGTGAATTACTTAGTATTTTAGAAAAATTCGAGTTTTCTACCTGTGGTTTTCTTTACTTCTTACACAGAACCCTTCACTTCTGGTCACCCAATGTGTAGGAGTTTATCCTCACAGCAAGCAATTCTCCACGACACCCGCTGGGTATCCTAGAATTCCACTTAGAGCGGACACCCTCTGGAGGTAGCGACCCATGGGTTAAGGGCTCAGTCCTACCAGACTCCCCTGCCCCCTACTTCAGACGCCAATCACTAGCCCACCGTGGTATCACCTGTGCTTCTAATTGGCTATGGATTAGAGGCCCCAGGACCCTTTCCTTGGGTTCTATTAATTTGCTAGGGCAGCTCACAGAACTCAGAGAAACAGCTTACTTCCTAGATCACTGGTTTATTCTAAAAGGATATAACTAAGGAACAGCCAGAGGCAAGAGTTGCACAGGGCAGGGTATGGGGGAAGGCCCCCGAGCTTCCATGCCTTCTCCAGGTCCGCCACTCTCCCAAATTCCCATACATTCACCAACCCTGACGCTCTCCGAATGCAGGCCTCTTGCTTTTTTAGGGAGGCTTCATTACAGAGACACGACTGATTGAATCGTTGGCCATTGGTGATTGATTCAACCTCCAGCCCCTCTTCCCCCTCACCGGAGGTCGGTGGGTGGGACTGAAATTTCCAACCCTCACATGACCTGGTTGGTTCTGCCGGCAACCAGCCCCCATCTTCAGGTGAGGTCCTGCGGTTACTTAATTAACGTAATAAAAGACACCCTTACCGCTCTCATCTCTTAGGAGATTCCCAGGGTTTCAGGAACTCTGTGCCAGCCATGGGGACAGAGACCAAATATGTGTGTGTGTATATATATATATATTCTTATTATAAATCACAGTATCACTTTAGGATTTTTCTATTAGAATAACTTACATGGTTAAACAAATTTAGTTGTGGTTCTTTTGTCTATATCCCTTGCACTTTTCCATTTGGTTCTTGGATTTTTTTTTTTTTTTAAAGAGGGGGAATTGTAATAAATGGAAATGTCCCCCCTTAAATTTGTCTTGGTTGTTTTTGCTCCATATGAAAAACTGAAGAAGACTATATTTTGTAAAGCAACGGTGGCTTGTGAGCTAGAACGAATCTCACCATTTGGGAAGGAAGATGTGTAAAATTTCCAGAACCTTTACCTTGGACCATAAGAAAAAAAAACAATTTGCCTTGGCCTTTTTGAAAGATCCTAGTTATCTAGGCTCCAAGAAAAAGGCACACTCAATTTTGTGAATTACCATTTCATGTGAACAAAACCAAGTCTTTATACTATTCTTAATTTGGTTTCTGAAAGGGATTTAGATAATTGGGGCAATTTACAAAAGAGTATGTTCTCCCTGGGGCCAACCCGGCTTTTTCTGTGGATTGTGGGTTCTCTGCCCCCTTGTGGCCTTCTGCAGGTTTTTTTTTTTGTTGTTGTTGTTGTTTTTGGTTTTCTTTCTTTCTTTCTTTTTTTATAACTGTGTTTCACATTTCCAGCTTTTGAGAGTAGCGACTGCCTGGTTCCCCGAACACCAGATGCAATTGCTAATCACATTTGCCCATAGCGGAGAGGAGGCCCCTCATCGTAGCCTACAGGTCTTAATTTCGGAAATTTGCTTTCAGAGTGAAGAGAGAGGGAGGATTGCCTTCCAAATGGAAGGGAATTATGTTACAGGCATTTGATTGTATGAGGAGGCAGAATCCCAGAACAGGAAGGAAATCTTCAGAAGTGTTTTAATTCGATGTGGACTCCAGAAGACATTCAGGACAGATGGGCAGGAGCCTAATCTCCATGTTATATCTTCCTGTCTCTCCTCTCGAGACAGTCAAATTGTTGTTTTAAAAACAATATTTATCAGAAATATGTTTATTGTTAAAAATTTGGAAAATGCTGACGAATAAAATGAAGAAAATAAAAATCACCTGTAACCCTATCACCCAGTTACAGTCATTATTCACATTTTGATTTAACCCTTCCTAGTATTCTTTGATAGAAGTTAGGTATACACTTTTCGTTGTGTATGTAACAAAATAAGGGCTTTCAGATAGTACAGAGTAGGGGTTGGCAAAATATGGCCTGGGGGCTAAATCTAGCCCATAGCCTGTTTCTTGTATGGCCTATGGATTAAGAATGGTTTTACATTTTAAAATGGTTGAGGAGGTGCCTGGGTGGCTCAGATGGTTAAGCGTCTGCCTTCGGCTCAGGTCGTGATCCCAGGGTCCTGGGATCGAGTCCCGCATCGGGCTCCCTGCTCCTTGGGAGCCTGCTTCTCCCTCTGCTTCTCTCTCTCTCTCTGTCTCTCATGAATAAATAAATAAAATCTTAAAAAAAAAAAAATAAAATGGTTGAAAAAAATCAAAAGAATAACATTTTGTGATGTATGAAAATTATATGCGATTCAAATTTCAGTGTCCATAGTAAAGTTTTATTGGATCACAGCCGCGTGTATTCATTTATGTATTGTATATGGCTGTTTTTGCACCACAGTGGTAGAACTGAATAGTTATAGCTGAGACTGTAGCTCTGTAAAGTCTAAAATATTTATTCTCCAGTCCTTTACAGAAATACTTTGTCCATCTCTGATACAAAGTCAGCATTTCCGGGACCCCTGGGTGGCTCAGTCGTTAAGCGTCTGCCTTGGGCTCAGGTCATGATCCTGGAGTCCTGGGATCAAGCCTCAGAGCCCTACACCAGGCTCCCTGCTCAGCAGGGAGTCTGCTTCTCCCTCTGCCCTTCACCCCACTCATGCTTTCTCCCTCTCTCTCAAGTAAATAAATAAAATCTTTTTAAAAAGTTAGCATTTCCAATACCTTTAAATATTTTTCAAACACCAAACAGCGAAGTTATTGTTCATATAGTTTGGTGGGGAGGTGCTACTTTCTTCTCCCTCATTCTCCTGCTCCGAAATATATTTTTTCTGGGTGCCTGGCTAGCTCAGTTGGTGGAGCATGCAACTCTTAATCTTGGGGTTGTGAGTTCAAGCCCCATGTTGGGCATAGAGATTACTGAAATAAATAAATAAACTTAAAAATATATTTATATACAATTTTTTCACAGTGATCTTTTGAACAATATTAATTATAAAAAATTTAAATATACACAAAAGTAGAGTACAATCCTGCCATATGCCCATCACCCAGAGTCTGTAATTATCAAGATTTTGCCACATACCCTTATTTTTTCCTTTTATTCTTTACTGAACTATTTTAGAGCAAATTATTGAGATCATGTAATTTCATCCCAGAAACTTAGGCAGTGTTTTTTAACTATAAAAATAGTACCTGCTCACGATGAATATTAAAGTAAATTAAAACAATACAGATTTATGTAAATACATGAAGTAAAAGGTGGAAATTCCTTTTTTGCCTCTCTCCACTTCCTCCTCTCCAGTTTAGTGGGTATTCTTTCAACCACTTTTTTAATGTAGATAGAAATAAATTTTTTTATCATATAGATTATCCACTTAAAAATAATTTTGGACTAGAAGAATGAGAGAAGAAACCCAAACGAAACATATAGGACAGCACTCCAAACTCGTAACTTGACCAGCCAAGAGTGAGAAGGACCCTTTTATGTTACTGGTTGGGGTGGGATATGTTTTTTTCCTCACGTGTCACCCATCATCCAGAAGCCCACATCATAAACCACACATGTGAAGGTGGTGTGATGGGAACACTCTTTCTACTGCCCTTTGCCACCACCCCATCTAATTTTTCAGGTAATAGGTGAATGCACATAGTAAATTTTAAGGACCTTGTGGAAGGTTCCCAAAAATGTGAGTTACTTAATTTAATTTACCTTATTATTTTTTAACTTTTTTTTTTTAAAGATTTATTTATTTATTTGAGAGAGCAAGAATGAGAGAGAGTACATGAGAGGGGGGAGGGTCAGAGGGAGAAGCAGGCTCCTCGCTGAGCAGGGAGCCCAATGCGGGACTCGATCCCGGGACTCGAGGATCATGACCTGAGCCGAAGGCAGTTGCTTAACCAACTGAGCCACCCAGGAGCCCTATTTTTTAACTTTTTATTTTGAAAACAAAACTCAAATTTATTTTTATTTTATTTTATTTTTTTTTTTTTTACAAAACTCAAATTTAGAGAAAAGTTCCACCAACTATGTAATGAACTGCTTGCTACATAGCCTTAACTTAGACTCACCAATTATGAAAGAACAATGATTGCTTTCTCTCTACATATATTGATACTTATTATTATTGTTGAAAATTTTGAGAAAAAGTTGTAGATATCATGATTCTTTATTCTTAATCTTTCAGTGTATAAGTGTACTTTTTTGGAAGCTTCATTTAGAGTGTGTAATGAAGCCTCATGCAAGAGTCTTCAGGGTCTGCTAAACACAATGTCTTTCCATTTAGAATTCACTTGAGTAAGTTGTTTGTGGAGTTAGCTGATCACTTTTGAACCATAAATTGACAAATTATACATTCTCTTTAGTTTGTTTTTTTCCATTTTTTCTAAAAGAAAAACATTCACAGTGGGGTTTTTGAGTGTTGAGATTTGGGGTGAATTTTTTCCATTCTATTCTTTCTTTTCCTGAAATGGACATATAGCTTTAAAAAAAATAATAGCTTTACTGCGATATTCGCATAACATAAAATTCATCCTTTACAGTGTACAATTCAACGGTTTTTAGTCTATTCACATAGTTGTGCAATTATCACCCCTATCTAATTACAAATATTTCATCACCCCAAAAAGAACTTACACCCATTAGTACTTTTCACATACCCCTCTCTAGCCTCTGGCAACCACTAAATCTACTTTCTGTTTCTATAGATTTGACAGTTCTGGATATTTCATAGGGATGGAATCATACAATATATGGCTTTTTTTTTAAGCAGGCTTTTCACCCAACATGGGGCTCGAATTCAGGACCCTGACATCAAGATCACATGCTCTACCGACTAAGCCAGACAGGCACCCCTAATATGTGATTTTATGTGTCTAGCTTCTTGCACTTAACGTGTTTACAAGGTTCATCCATGATAACATGTAGTAGCATGTATTAATTCTTCATTCATTTCTATGGTTACGTTTTGTGTCTCAACTTACCAATTGATGGATATGTAGATTGTTTCCATTTTCTTGGATATTATGAACAACGCTGCTGTGAACATTTGTGTACAAGGTTTGCATGGAAATATATTTCAGTTCTCTTGGGTATATACCTAGGAGTTGAATGGGTCATATGGTAACTCTATGTTTAACCTTTTGAGGAATTACCAGACTGTTTTTTTCAAGTTGTTATGCCATTTTACAATCCCACTAGCAGTATAGGAGGGTTTCAATATTTTCACATCCTTACCAAGGACATCTGTCATTATCCACCTTTTTTATTATAATCTTAGGGCATACCAAGTGGTGTCTCATTGTAGTTTTGATTTGTACTTTTCTAATGATTAATGATACTGAGCATCTTCTCATGCACTTATCAGACATTTGTAGATCCTCCTTGGACAAATGTCTATTTAAATTCTTTGCCCCTTTTTTTTAGTGGGGTTATTTGTCTTTTTTTTTTTTTTTTAAGTAGGCTCCAGGCCCAGTGTGGAGCCCAGTGCAGGGCTTGAACTCACGACCCTAGATTAAGACCTGAGCTGAGATCAAGAGTCAGATGCTTCAGCAAAGGAAACAGTCAACAAAACCAAAAGACAACCGACAGAATGGGAGAAGATATTTGCAAATGACCTATCAGATAAAGGGCTAATATCCAAAATCTATAAAGAACTTATCAAACTCAGCACCCAAAGAACAAATAATCCAATCAAGAAATGGGCAGAAGACATGAACAGACATCCAAATGGCCAACAGACACATGAGAGAGTGCTCAACATCGCTCGGCATCAGGGAAATCCAAATCAAAACCTCAATGAGATACCACCTCACACCAGTCAGAATGGCTAAAATTAACAAGTCAGGAAAAGACAGATGTTGG
>NC_138380.1:43090960-43192490 GCF_054177405.1 Leptonychotes weddellii | reverse complement strand
ATGTTCATCAGCAGATGAATGGATAAAGAAGAAGTGGCATATATATACAATGGAATATTATGCAGCCATCAAAAAAGCTGAAATCTTGCCATTTGCAAGGATGTGGATGGAACTAGAGGGTATTATGCTAAGCAAAATAAGTCAGAGAAAGACAAGTATCATATGATCTCACTGATATGAGAAATTCTTAATCTCAGGAAACAAACTGAGGGTTGCTGGAGTGGTGGGGGGTGGAAGGGATGGGGTGGCTGGATGATGGACATTGGGGAGGATATGTGCTATGGTGAGTGCTGTGAATTGTGTAAGACTGATGAATCACAGACCTGTACCTCTGAAACAAATAATACACTATATGTTAAAAAAAAAAAGAAGATAGTAGAAAGGGAAAAATGAAGAGGGGAAATCGGAGGAGGAAATGAACCATAAGAGACTATGGACTCTGAGAAACAAACTGAGGGTTTTAGAGGGGACGGCGGTGGGGAGATGGGTTAGCCCGGTGATGGGTATTAAGAAGGGCACATATTGCATGGAGAACTGGGTGTTATGCACAAACAATGAATCATGGAACACTACATCAAAAACTAGTGATGTAATGTATGGTGACTAACATAACATAATAAAATAAAATTTAAAAGAAAAAAAAGGTAAAAAAAAAGAGTCAGATGCTTAACCAACTGAGCCACCCAGGTGCCCTGGGTTATTTGTCTTGTTATTGAGTTGTAAGGGTTCTTTATATATTCCGGACACAAGTCTCTTATCAGATACATGATTTGAAGTACTTTCTCCCATTCTGTAGGTTGTCTTTTCATTTCCTTCTAGCACTTTTCACTCTCCTCTGAAGTACAACAATTTTTAATTTTAATGAAGTCCAATTAATTTTTCCTTTTGTTACTTCTGTTTTGGGATCATCTCTAAGAAACCATTGCCTAATCTAAGGTCATCAAGATTTATATCTAGTTTTATTCTAGGAAAGTTTTATAGTTTTCACTCTTACCTATAGGTCTATGATCCACATGGAGTTAATTTTTGTACATGGTGTGTGATAGGGGCATATGTTATTTATACATTTTTTTAAGTTTATTTTTTTTTAAGTAATTTCTACACCCAACATAGGGCTCAAACTCACCCCCCCTGAGATCAAGGGTTGCATGCTTCTCAGAGTGGGCCAGTCAGGCGCCCCAGGGCATATGTTATTTTTTTTTTAAAGATTTTATTTATTTATTTATTTGAGAGAAAGAGAGACAGAGAAACAGCATGAGAGAGGAGAGGGTCAGAGGGAGAAGCAGGTTCCCCACTGAGCCGGGAGCCCAATGTGGGACTCGATCCCAGGACTCCGGGATCATGAACTGAGCCGAAGGTAGTTGCTTAACCAACTGAGCCACCCAGGTGCCCGGGCATATGTTATTTTTAAGAATAAAAAAGAAAAAGTATTTTTATTTGTTTTTTTTAAAGTATTTTAAAAATAAATTTATACTCACAATGAACGAACAGCTTTCAAACTCCTAAAATGTGTTGCTTCAAAATTTGTATGCCCATAGCTAGACATTTAAATTGATCTTCATTAAACTGCATTAGGGAAAGAAATATGAAAACAAAGTGAGGTTTTCCCTTTATGACAAGATCTGTGACGGAGCTATCAGATGGTTTTGCCTGTGACATTCTGCGTGGCAAAGCGTTCCGTATCCCCATTGTTCCATTAACTCTGGTTTTGTTTGTTTATTTGTTTGTTTTTGTTTTTGTTTTTTGCCTAAAATAGAAATCTCATTTAATAACAAGAAAGCTAGAAATAGCCATAAAGGTCTAGGTTATACATTTTAAACAAAGAGGCAACTCAAAAATAACAGAAGTTTGAAATGTCCAACTAAAAGCATAATGGCCCATCAACCCCAAAAGAATGTTTGTGCACATTATATGAAGATGAATGGATTTTAAGGTTTCTAGTTCCTATTTCCATAGGTCCTAAAACATTTGAGGGTTTCTCCTAGATGTATTCTCCCAGATGCTTATTTATATATCACCTTTTCAGTTCTTGAATATAGGCACCTTGTCTTCATCACCTTTATCCCCGCCCCAGGCTCCAGGGAAAGCTGTGGGTGCTGGTATGGATTGTGTAGTGTGCAACTCTCAAGAGTGTCAGCAGTTGAGTAGTGTCCACGGAGGTCCTGACCCACACCATAAAGTACAGGCAGTGAGTCTCCATATTTGTTGAACTGAAAAGAATTCACGTAAGTTCTCTCTAAAATCAGTAGCAGGCTCTTGGTGAGCAGGCTGCTTCTGAGGCAGGCAGGAAAAAGTCGTCCTGATTACTGTTGGCATTGAATGCCTCTGCTACATCTCTCAGGGTATATAAGATGGACTCTAGTCTTCGTTCTACTAAAACCCATGACTGAGTTAAGCAAAGAAGAGATGGCGTGGGCAGTGGTGCGCACCCCGCAGAATGCCGGCAGGCTGACTTCATGCACGCCGCATGCTTCCCAAGGGAGATTTTCTATCTGGAGGCTCTGATATCTGACACCCCTGTCCTGGTCAGCCACCTTGTGTTCCTTCCTTTTCATCACAGAATTGAACTTGGCTTCCAAGTAAACAATGCTGGGTTTTGAGTGACCCAGCAGCTGCTATGCTTTGGTGGGGGAATTCTCTCCCCCCACTTTTTCTCTCCCTTTGCTCTCTCATCCCTTTCTCCTCTACCCCCACCTCCTGCATCTCCCACCCAATTACCACACCAGAAACTGCTTCTGTCTCTCTCCTTTCCCAAAGAGACACTTCCTTTATTCAACTGCTTAAGCAAATAAAACGAATTTTCCCTTTTCCCTGAACCACCTGCTCAAAATACAAGCAGGAGACCAATTATAACCCGGGAGACAAATCCCCTTTGAACAGCTGATCCAGGGCATGGATTTGGAGGCTTATCTTCGGTCTGAATCACAGGGTCATGCCAGGGTCATCCCTAGAGCAAATCGTCCCCTTGGCTTCCACTGAGCTTACCCTGAAATATGCAAACCGGGTCTCTTTTCCCATGGATTATGGAGCTATTTGGTGAAGGCTGCTCATTTGATGTACTAATCAGCATCTTGACATGACATATGGGAAGAGTTTAAAAGTTTGCCTTTGTATAGCAAGGCTTCTAGGGTAGTTTCTAATTATGTCCTTACAATCACAGATAGAGGCCTGTGACTGCAAACCGGAAAAATAACTTCCAAAGAATAGGGCTGTGCTTCTCAAGCTTTCCTGTGTGTGTGCGTGTGTGCGTGTGTGTGTGTGTGTGTGTATACAGTTCACCCAGGAATGTCATTTAAATGCAGATTTTGATTCAGTAAGACTGGGGTGATGCCTGAGATTCTGCATTTTTAACAAGCTTCCAGGTGATGTTGATGCTGTGGTCCATGAGGCACACTTTGAGTAGCCTGCTTTATGTACAGCTGGCTAGGAACCTTTCCGTTGGAGGCATAATTAGTGAAATTCGGTATTCCTTAACTACTACCCAAGGACCTCCTCTGTGCAGCTTCTCCCAACTGCCCAAACTCAGCTGGATGTTTCCTCGTCTTTGCCACTCTGTTTAGTTTAAATCTCTATAACTATAGGTAACATATTGAATTATATTTGTTAACATGTCTACCTCCTAGACCATGAGCACATAGGGGGAAGAGACACATTCTCATTCATCTTTGAATCAAGGGCATCTAGAATCGCATCGGGTAAACAGTAGGCACTCAACAGACATTTACCGAATAAAAGAAAATTGATAATTACATTCATAAAAAACCACCTATATCCGTATCAAATATCATAAAAGGCAAATGACAAACTGAGACAAATATTTGCAGCATATGAAGATCTCTTATGAGTTGTTATGGGTTGAATTGTTTCCCCCAGAAAGATATATGGAAATCCTAACCTCCAGTACCTCGGAATGCGATGTTATTTGGAAATAGGGTCATTGCAGATGTAACTAGTTAAGATGAGGTCCTATTGGAGTAGGCTGAGCCCTAAATTCACTATAACTGGTGTCCTCATAGGGGGAGGAGATACAGACAGACATCCCAAGAGAACCTCGTGAGAACAGAGGGAGAGATTGAAATGATACATCTACAAACCAAGGAGCAGCTGGGCTACCAGAAGCTGGAAGAAGCAAGGAAGGATCTCCTCCTAGAGGCTTTAGAATCTATGTCGTCCTCCCAACACCTTGATTTTGGGCTTTAGCCTCTACAGCTGTGATAGAATAAATTTCTGTTGTTTTGTTAACGGACTTTGTAGTGTTTTGTTAAGGTGGCCCTAGGGAACTAATACACATGCAATAAGAAAAAGAATAATTTAGTAGCAAAAGGGGCAAAAAAAACCCCTATAGGCAGGGCTAGAAAGAACGCATGCAAATTGCCAAAAACAAGTAAAAAATGTTTAAGGGCTAATAATCAATATACATGGAAGCAACATTAAAATCGTATTTTAACTATTTATTCTTATTGTATTTATTAGTTTAATTATTTTATTTATTATTATTGTATTGATTCATTATTTTCAATAAAAATAGTATTACGGGGTTCAGGAAAACTGTCCCTCTTCTGCGCTTGAACAGCTATTGCCTGTTGATTTGACCTCCAAATATATCTTAAGTCCTTCCATGTCTTCTGCCACAGCCTCCCTCCAAGACCCTGTCATTGACCTCTGGGCAACTAAATTAATTTCCTAAATAGTCCTGTTGCTTAGGTTGCTTGCAGCAGCCGGAGCGAATCATTTATTTATTTATTTATTTTTATTTTAAAAAATTTTTTCAGAGGGAATCTTCAAAAAACACATAAATCAGACCATGTGACTCTTCTGCTTAAAACCCTTTGATGACAGCTTTCATCGCAATTAATGTGGCTCTGCCTGAACTCCCTCCCAGCCTGTCACTGTCCTCCAGACCTTTGGCTTCTTCCAGCTCCTTCTTGGCGTTCTCTTGGGCCTGCATGTTTTGCTAGTCCCTCTCTCAGAATGCTTGTCCCTCCACTCTTTACCTTCTGGTCTCAGCTGCAATGTCTCAGAGTTACTTCCTTGGTGTGCCTCCACCTAGGTTAGGTCTCATGGTGCTATTCTTTTTTTTTTTTTAATTTAAATTCTATAAATTAACATATTATTAGTTTCTATAAATTAGTTTCTATAAATTAACATATTATTAGTTTCAGAGGTAGAGGTCAGTGATTCATCAGTTGTATATAACACCCAGTGTTCTTTACATCACGTGTCCTCCTTAATGTCCATCACCCATTTACCCCATCCCCTACCCACTCCCCTCCAGCAACCCTCAGTTTGTTTCCCATAGTTAAGAGTATCTTATGGTTTGTCTCCCTCTCTGATTCCATCTTATTTTATTTTCCCTTCTTTGCCCTATGATCCTCTGTTTTGTTTCTTAAATTCCACATATGAATGAAATCATACGATAATTGTCTTTCTTTGATGGACTTGTTTCGCTTAGCATAATACCCTCTAGTTCCATCCACATCATTGCAGATGGCAAGATTTCATTTTTTTTTGATGGCTGAGTAATACTCCATTATATATATATTCCCATGGTGCTATTCTTATCCTGTGTGATTTATTATAGGTGGATGTTTGTTTAATGTCTCTGTGTCTAAATTATAAATTCTGTAAAGGTAAGTACTGTATCTATTTTACTTCTCACTATAACCCAGACTTTGGTATGGAACACAGAGCAGGCAATGTATATTTGCTGACTGAATAAATGGAGATAAATTTGGGAAAATAAGGCCAAAGTTCTTAGAAATATGTAGATCCTTTCCATCAGCGATACCATTGACAGAAATATGTATAACTGAATATAAATGATATATATAATCGAATGTATAATATATAATAAATATAATTGAATATGTCATACATAATAAAACATATATAACTGAATATATATATATAATTGAAGTATAGTTGACACACAGTGTTATATTAGTTTCAGGTGTACAATGCAGTGATTGGACAACTGTATATTATGCTATGCTTATCACAAGTGTAGTTTCCATCTGTCACCTTACAATATCATTGACTATATTCTCTATGCTGTACCTTCCATGACAGGAATATATTTTAAGAAAATAATTAGGGATCTGTTCTAAGACTAGTTGCATTGTAACTTAAATAATAGCAAAATAAATAATAGCACTAAAGTGAGAAAAAATACATGTCAAAATGACCAGTTTCATAAATTATGGTTTGTACATTAAAATAATATTATGTAGGTACTCAACTTGCTATTGCAGAAATGTATGAACTGACATAATTTCTGTGATCACATGTTTTTGTAAAAATAAAATGGATGTGATATATGTATATTTTTAAAGATTTTATTTATTTGTGAGAGAGAGAGAGCACAAGTAGGGGGAGGGGCAGGCAGAGGGAGAAGCAGACTTCTTGCTGAGCAGGGAGCCCGATGCAGGGCTCCATCCCAGGACCCTGGGATCATGACCTGAGCTGAAGACAGACGCTTAACCAACCAAGCCACCCAGACGTCCCTGATATATATATATATTTTAAGTTTTTATTTATTTAAGTAATCTCTACACCTAAGATGGGGCTCGAACTCACGACTCCAAGATCAATAGTCACATGCTCTTCCGACTGAGCCAGCCAGGTGCCCCTGTATGTGTATTTTTATATCATTCTCTAATGCACAGAAGAACATTTGGAAAGCTACATACTAAAATGTTAATCGCAGTTTCCTTTTTGACTTATTTTTTAAATTTTTATATGTATGTTTAAACATTGTATTATAATCATATTTCTTATAAAACTAAAATTAAAGTAATTAAAATTTTCATTGAGTGAGGGAATCTTTAAAAAAACACGTAAATCAGACCATGTGACTCTTCTGCTTAAAACCCTTTGATGACAGCTTTCATTGCAATTAATGTGGCTCTGCCTGAACTCCCTCCCAGCCCGCCACTGTCCTCCAGCCCTTTGGAGTGAGACTTACCTACTTTGAATTGGAACATTTGTTTCTACAAAAAATGAAGTAATTTGTATAAACAGAAACAGTTAGTATTCTAAGATTCCATTTAGATTGCAGACATGGTTGCCCACTTCCACACAAGCTTGTACTGTGAAGGGAAGATGTCCCATCTGTGGTTCAGTCCCAGACCATCCACTGTTTTTCATGGCTGAAAGGTTACTCTGTAGCTTTTGTTGGCTGAACTCCTCCTTTCTATATGGGAGTTTCCTTCTGTCTTTGATTTTAGGTAAGAATTGAATGCAGAAATCTGCAATTTCTCCCATCAAAGGATTCCTAATACTTTGGTTGGATCCAAAACCAAATTCTACTGTGTAGACCAAATATTGTGTAGAAAAAATGTGGTCTGGATCAAATTCATAAAAACATATGAATGAGTTTTATCATTTGAAAATTTTCACAGATAAAATTATGTGGAATCTTAGAACTTTATTTCCTGAACTATCTTTCCATCAGGAACTCAATGACCTCCTTAGATCCTCTGGAGGCTCTTGTTCTAACCCAGCAGAGGTGAGGTGTGTTACTTCTCTATTTTTCCTGTTGACATGGCTCATGGGTTAGATTCAGAGGGAGCTTCTTTCATATTCATGTATAAGCACAATATTGGTTTGTTTTCAGTATTATGTAACTCAAAGTCCCTAGATTTTCCTGCATAACACTGTTTTCCCCAGAAAGAACAGGTTAAAGAAACATGTTACTTTGCATATGTGTGTGTGTGTATACAGATATATATATAAAACACACAAATTTGCATATTAATAACAAACCAATAATAATATAAAATTGGGATAATTTTTAATCAATGTCCTGAAGATAGGGAAGCTGTAAAGAAAATAACAAATCAAAGGTGTTTAGAAATCAAACCTAGACCTGTTTTGTCCCAGATACACAAATCTCAAAATCTGGAAAGTTATTGTTTTGGAAGGAGAAGGAAGTGGGGGGGGTAATTTAGGAGAAATGAAGGGCATGGGAGTGAGTGCACGAGGAGAAAAACAAATTTTTTTTTAAAGATTTCATTTGTTTATTTGATAGAGAAGGAGAGAGCACAAGCAGGGGGAATGGCAGGTAGAGGGAGAGGGAGAAGCAGACTCCCCACTGAGCAGGGAGCCCGATGTGGGACTCCATCCCAGGACCCTGAGATCATGACCTGAGCTGAAGGCAGATGCTTACCCCACTGAGCCATCCAGGTCCCCTGAGGAGAAAATTTTTATATATACTCCCAAGTTCAAATGAACCAACCAAATTAATAAAATAATTATCCCTCCCCCAACTGGAATGGTCCCTTCTCTGTATTCCCAGAACACTTACTCCTACTGGTAGTTACCATCACTTGCCTTGTTGCTGTGATGAACTCCACCTCCAATACCTACTACGTATGTGGCTTATAAGCCTCGATAGCCTCACTGAAGTTTTGGTGAGAGTTAAATGAGATAAGGCATAAGTTGGCATGGTGGCTAATAGATATTAATAACTGATACTATTTGTGCTCTATGTCCATTTTCATCAGGGTTTTTTCTCTTCTTTTGCATCCTCTTGGATACCTAGAAAAGTGATCCGATCATTGAAGATGCTCAATGAATGTACCATTGAAAAGAAATGCATCAAGCTCTCTTTTCACTAAGATGTATTCTAATTCAGGCTAACTCTATAGGAAGTTCAACCATTTCTTAATTACCACTTAACATTTTTCAGGATGTGGGTGAATGTAAAAAACAAAACAAAACAAAACAAAACCCAATACCTCCTATCTTTTTGATGGGATTCCTTTCATCATTTTCTTTCCATTTAAATAAAGGAGAGCATTTTAATTTTTGTGCATTTTGATTTCAATCCTTCACTATTCATGTATTTCCTTAGCTATGAGCCCCACATTCCACTTATTTTGATAATACCACTTATGTCTCAGGTTTTCTGGTTTAAATATTTAGTTCCTTTCCATCTACTTCACTTTTCTTTTTTTAATAAAGACACAGCTATCCCTGGATGTTCCTGGAAGGATTCACAAGAGAAAGGTAACTGGGATTATACCTAGGGAAGGGACCCAGATTGGAGGGTAAGGAACAGGGTGGGAAAGAGATGTACCTTTCTCTGTATACCCCTTTGTGTCTTTTGAAGTTTGTACAATATGTGCGTATAACTGTTCAAATATAACAGTAAAGAAACAGCGAATTGGGGGCGCCTGGGTGGCTCAGTTGGTTAAGAGTCTGCATTGGCTAAGATCATGATTTTAGGGTCCTGGGATCGAGCCCCATGTTGGGCTCCCTGCTCATTGGAGAGAGTCTGCTTCCCCTTTTCTCTCTCCCTCTGCCTCTCCTCCTCGTGCTCGCTTTCTCTCTCTCTCAAATAAATAAATAAGATTAAAAAAAAAAAAGAAACAGCTAGTTTATTTGGACTTTTTAGCATCTACTCATTTTTACAAGAATTTGTACCTAGTTTCCTTAGTCAGTCAATAAATACCTTCTAAAAATTCCTTTTAAACAAATGACTAGCTTCCTCTGATCTTTTTCTTGAAACGCTGGTCTCAGTCCATGATTGCTTTCTATGAGAGTAGCTTTCACCTTTAGTCAAATATATAACTTTTTCACGTCCAATCATAACAGGGCACCTTCAAACACACACACACACAACACTGTGCAATGGCTTTGGGAAGGAAAACATTGCTTACTTCCTTGGCCCCCAGTAACTGGCCAGTTTTTAAAAAGCCCTCCCCACTGCTAAATTGTTCCGACATTTGAAAGTCTGGACAAAATGTTCTTTGAAGGCCATTCTATTCCTTCCTCTTCAGTCCTTAGCAAGACTCTAATTTTAACCTAGAGAGATTGTCTGGTTCCTGTCTTCTGGACTATTATGTGCCCTTGCCCAGGGCTGAAGAGATTAGCGTCTGGGAAGGGAAAGCCATTATCAAATTAGTGAATTAGAATTCAGATTTTTGGAAAAGGCAAAGCTTCGTAAGCTTAATTTTTTCTCACACTCTTGGAGAAATCCAAGCACATCCAAAGAGTACTGATGACAGATACAAAGGCAAAAGCATTCAGTTTTAAAAACTCCCAAATAGGGCACCTGGGTGGCTCAATCAGTAAAGTGTCTGCCTTCAGCTCAGGTCATGATCCCAGGGTCCAGGGATCAAGCCCCGCATCAGGCTACCTGCTTGGTGGGGAGCCTGCTTCTCCCTCTCCTCCCCACTCATGCTCTCTCTCTCGATATCTCTGTCTCTGTCTCTGTCTGTCAAATAAATAAATAAAATTAAAAAAAAAAAGTGCTGTGAACAATGCCTGGCATTAGTATGTGCTCAAAATGTTAGCTCTGAACACACCCCTACGCAGACACACAGTATTGTCCTATAGTGTCCTCTTGCCTAGAGGGATAGCATCACATCTTTGAAGTTCAAGACCACACCATTTTTTTCTTCTCCCTTCCATATATTGAAATGATGTCTATGTGTCCGTCAGAGTTCGGTTGAGTTTTTCTGCTCCTTTTTTAATCCAAAGAATTTTAAGATTTTATTTATTTATTTGACAGTGAAAGACACAGTGAGAGAGGGAACACAAGCAGGGAGAGGGGGAGAAGGAGAAGCAGGCTTCCCGAGGAGCAGGGACCCCGATGCGGGGCTCCATCCCAGGACCCTGGGATCGTGCTCTGAGCTGAAGGCAGAGGTTTAACAACTGAGCCACCCAGGCGCCCCAATCCAAAGAATTTTAAATGCTGAATAAAGTCTTCTTAATTTGCAACCTCGAGTAAAAGTCAAAAGCTTTAATTTGCTTGCGTCCTGCAAGTAGAACACAGCACATGCTAACAACAACGGAATGGGGTCAGCCAGGCTTCTATTTCTTGTTCCATTACCGGTCCATGTGGCCTCAGAGAAAGTACTTCTCTATGCTTTCTTTCCACTGCACAATCGATGCTATTAGTGGAGAGTAAAGCCAAAAGTAAACATTTCTACACCGTGCTCCAGTTTGATATTCTTTTTTTTTTTTCTTTTTAAGATTTTATTTATTTATTTGAGAGAGAGAGAATGAGAGACAGAGAGCATGAGAGGGAGGAGGGTCAGAGGGAGAAGCAGAACCCCCGCCGAGCAGGGAGCCCGATGCGGGACTCGATCCTGGGACTCCAGGATCATGACCTGAGCCGAAGGCAGTCGCCCAACCGACTGAGCCACCCAGGCGCCCCTCCAGTTTGATATTCTATTTATTTAGTTATAGGTGCTATAGAAACAACAGCCAGATGACAGCAGTAACCATGTCTCCAAACACTGGGCCAGTGATACAAGAGGAAGTCTGGTCAACACCCAAATTGAACTCCTCTTGGGAAGCATTTTCCTGAAGAAAGTTCCCCTGCACACCGGAAGTGAGCACAGAACCTACTGCCTGGAGCGTCAGCTGGTGGTGCCGGGACCAGAGCTTGGAGAGAAGCCTGAGCTGGAGTAGAACCTGCACCACTTAGCAGCTCATTGACCAAGTCCCGTCCATGGGCTTTTTCTTGTCACCTAAGATGTCGGGACCCTATTCTCTACCTCAGAGGGTTGTTGCAGGGATTGAGAAGACATATGGGAAGATGTTTTGTAAATGTCTTTTTATCTCCTCCTCTTTGCCAAAATTCAAGAGAAGAGCTGACGGATACACATCTGGATGGTGCCCAGAAGCCAGTGCTTATCATGCTACTTCTTTCAGTAGTTCCAGAGTCTAAAAATTTGCATATGAAGAAAAGGACTGTTCCATGACGCAGAATATTTATACAAAGAAACAAAAGCTGGTCCCATCCTGGCCACTCACCTACTGGGTGACTTTGTGTAAATTGCACAAAACCTCTGAGCCTTAGTTTTCTCCCCTGTAAAATGGGACTAAAGGCAATGCATCAGATGGTCCTAGGGTTGTTATTTTACAATTAAATGAGATAATGCAAAGCAAGGCACTTGGTGGTACACTGTTGCTGTTTAAGGATCACATTTTGAGTAGAAGGGACCAACTTACAGTGGCAGAGGCAAGTTCCATCCTTCACAAACTGCCCAGTAGGCACTTTGTCAGGAATAATTAGGAAGGATCCTGTCGCCTTGTGAACACTTGCATTGGCTCAAAGAATCAGAGAGAATTCTCCAACTTTATTCCCTCCCCCTAAAAATCAAAATCAGTAGCCACTGATCATTTCCAAGGGGGTCTTTAAACACTTTCTGAAAAAGTGCTCTGGTTGGCATGGGTTTAGGCAGCTTTATGCAAGTTCTATCTGCACTATAACCTATAAAAACCCACTTAGGAATCTATGAAAACTGCATTCAAATTAGATACATTTCAAAAATGATTGGAGGGATGCCTGGGTGGCTCACTCTGTTGAGTGCCCAACTCTTGATTTCGGTTCAGGTCATGATCTCAGGGTCCTGGGATCAAGCCCCACCTTGGGCTCCACACTTAGCGAGGAGTCTACTTGTCCCTCTCCTTCTGCTCCTCCCCCCCCCCTCTCAAATAAATGAATAAATAAAATCTTTTAAAAATGATTGGAGTCAGAAGTAGCTCTTCTAATTTTTTTAGACCATAACTATAGCACTGGATTGTGAAAGGACATTGTGGCTCTGAAACCAGAGACATCAAGCAGTTTACTCTATTTTTTTTTTTTTAAGATTTCATTTATTTATGAGAGACAGAGAGTGGGAGTAGAAACAGAGGGAGAGGGAAAAGCAGACTCCATGCTGAGTGCAGAGCCTGACATGGGGCTCCATCTCCGGACCTGGAGATCATGACCTGATCCGAAATCAAGAGTTGGACCCTTAACCAACTGAGCCACTCAGGTGCCCCTATTCTATTTTTTTTTTTAATTTTAATTTTTTTAAGTAGGCTCCACACCCAGTGTGGAGCCCAACATGGGGCTTGAACTCATGACTCTGAGATCAAGATCTGAGCTGAGACCAAGAGTTGGACACTTAAACCAACTGAACCACCCAGGTGCCCCAAGGAGTTTATTCTAAAGACAGCCAAGCTCAGTCTTCATGACCATGGCCTTGAAGCTGTTGACGTTCTTCTCTTCTGATGACTGGTACTGTGATAGTCCCCTTCAGGACTTGGGAGCTCCTGCTCATGATGCCATGGGCAGAGCTTACGACTGCGTTCTCTTGGTGCACCACCCTCTGGGGAAGGGAGCCTTGACAAGGTCATGCCCTATGCAATGACAAGGGAAGACTCAGCACTTCTCCTGGATTTGGGATGACCCTGAAGGGCTCCAGAGCTCCCCAAGGGATCTATTGACATCTTTGTTGGAACTGCATCACTGTTCAACATTTCCCCAAGTTGATAGGACCATGGCCTTGATCTGCCTGTGTTCATGGTCCCTTGAGATACCTCTTTTCTGCATCATGCCCTCATGAGCAGAGCTGCTAGAATGGCAGAGGGACAGAGCATTGACGTGGAGTCATTTCACATCTTTGAGCCTCAGTTTATGTTGAGTGAAAAATTTGGACTGGAGGGTCTTGAAGGCATCTTCAGACTCCAGTGTCATATAGATCTGGAGCAGTTCCATTTCATTTACCGGTGGTGAAAAGCAGACTGCCAACCAGTTGTTTCGTCGACGTAGTCAAAGCAACACATTTCTTCTACTTGAATTTTCCTTAAACAGAGGGGAAAATGTAGGCTGCATTATTCTCAGCATGTGGAAGCTCAGTCTGAGATTCTTAGTATTGCAAGGTACATTTATTTCTTGCTAATGATCCCTGAAGGTGATTTTGGTTTTAATCGTGTGAGACTAGCAAAGCATAGACACTCAGGTTTGTAATAACGACTCTATGAAATCAATACAGAGGAACCTTGGGTTATATGAGACTGTTACCACTCAGTGAATCATACTATGCAATATTTCCTAAAAGATAATGGGTTTCAAAACCAAACATAAATCTTCAGTGACATGTTGGCTATTTGTCATGTTTCCTGGTGGTGGAATTACAGCAGCTTCAATAAAATCCACTTGGTGGTTGAGTCATAGATTAATATCTGATACAATCATGGTCTTAGGACCACAAGAAGTAAAGTGTGGGGGGAGGTGGGGAAGGACAGCAAGTTTGCAACTATTGTAGGGTTTTAGTAACCCCAATGCCAAACCTTGGCTCAGAAATTGCTCAAAAATTGCAAAAAAGCAATATAATGTGGGCTTTTGAATATTAAGTACTGTAAAGTGATACTATATTCTTGAAACAGTAAACATGACTTCCATATGTGGCCAAGTGTGCTCAACACCGCCAACTGTAATGCAAAGCAAATTGATTTGCATCTGTTTTGTTCACACCATTTTAACTCCTGGCTTCCCATTTGAATCCCTGACACAAAATAATCACCTCTGCATATTTCTCAACTTAGCAGAAATATTTTCCCTGTGGCAGGGAAAATGAAATTGATATTCTGATTAAATGACTTCAGTTAGTCCTTCTGACTTAATAATGCTTCTCCGTGACAGATGAATCAGCAACATTTACCGAGCCCCCACTGGGCAAGGAGTATTTACAAGGTGTTATATGAATCTATAAGAACAATAACTTTGCAGCCTTCTTAACCCATCCATGCTTGGAATTAAGCAGCTATTTCTGTCCAGATGCCAGGTTAACACCTAATTCTCTCAATGTTGTGGAGAAAGAGAAGGTTGTCCTGACAACAGTTTGGAAAAAGTCAACTAGAAGAATTTATTTAACCTAAAACTGCTGTCTTTGCAATTTAATAGAATGTGGATACAAATTCTGTTTGTAATTTAAGTCAGTATCTCAGTAGACACTTCTTTAAAAAATTTAATTAAAAAAACAGATAATACACGGGGCTCCTGGCTGGCTCAGTTGGTGGAGCTTGCGACTCATGATCTCGGGGTTGGGAGTTCGAGCCCCATGTTGGGTGTGGAGATTACTTAAAATAAAATCTTTAAAAAAATAGATAATAGATAAGTAGATAAAAATAGATAATGCAGTCATATGTTGCAAAAGCTACAAAGGTACGAAGGATACACAGTAAAGTGTCTCCCTCACACTTTGGTTTATTGGGTACCACGTCCAGCCCCAGGGGTCTCCATGGTCTTGTTTCTTATGTCCTTCCAGAGATAATAAATGCATAAAAAAGCAAAAACATATGTATCATTTATTTTCTCTCTCTCTTTTTAAACATAAATGGTGGCATATTTCTTGTTCTGAATGCGTTTTTCGACTAATAATGTTTCTGGGAAGATTCTTGCATATCAGCACAAAGAGAGATGCTTCCTCTTATTCTTTCTTTTTTTTTTTTTTAAGTGAGATATAACAATATATTAGTCCAAGGTATACAACATAGGATTTGATATATGTATGTATAGTAAAATGATTGTAATTAGAAGTTTGTACCTTTTGACGCCCCTTCACCCACTTCCCCCTTCTCCCCTGCCTCTGGTGACCACCAGTCTGTTCTCTGTATCTATGAGTTCAGATTTTAAAAGATTCCACGTATAAATGAGACCATCCCCATTTTTTAAAAAAGATTTTATTTATTTATTTGACAGAGAGGGAGACACTGAGAGAGGGAACACAAGCAGGGGGATTGGGAGAGGGAGAAGTAGGCTTCCCGCAGAGCAGGGAGCCCAATGCGGGGCTCGATCCCAGGACCCTGGGATCATGACCTGAGCCAAAGGCAGACGCTTAACGACTGAGCCACCCAGGCGCCCCAAGACCATCTCCACTTTTTTCTGATGACTCCCTTGTATTCCATTGTGTAGGTATATGGTAATTTAGTTAACCAGTTTTCTATTGATAGATTTATTTCCTGTCTATATTACTACAAACAATGTGTAATGGATAACTTCACATAAATGTCACCTTTCTTATGGTCTAGTATACTGATAAATTATTGGAATTGGAATCACTGAGTCCAAAATCAGGGTAGTTTTTGAATTTTGATAAACATTGTCAAGTTGCCTCCCACAGGGGCTGTATTAATGTAGTTTTCCACCAGTAATGTTTGAGAATGCCTATTTCACCACATCCACTCTGGCATAGTATATTATTAATATCAGGTTTTTAAAATTTTTTCATTTTATTTATTTTTTTTAAGTAAACTCTACCCACAATGTGGGGCTTGAACTCACGACCCTAGATCAAGAGTCGCATGCTCCACCAACAGAGCCAGCCTGGTGCCCCTATCATATCAGCCTTTTTGATTTTTGCCAACCCAAGAGGGGAAAATTGCATCCTAGTGATTTCTTTGAGGTGGGGGTGGGGGCAGGGAGCAGATGAAGAGCTGGATCTAGATAGAATCTAGGTCTGTCTTCCCATCCAGAGCTCTTTCTTCCAGAGCTTCCCACAGGGTGCACAAAGAACACATAGTAGGCTACAAACGTATGTTTACTGCATATATGGAGTGATGGAGAGGTCGGGGCAACTTGGTGTGGATAGAGTGGTTAGTCTTGTTTTAATTTACATCCGTCTTATTATGATTGTGCTTGAACATTATTTTGTGCTTCATTTCATCATCTTTCATGTATTTCTTTCCTTTTACATAATGTGCAATTATATTTTTCCAATTGGTGATTGTTTGTGTATGTGAAAGTTATTGACAGCTATCCCCAGCTAACTTACTGAATTCTCTTATTGTTTATGATAGTTCTTTAGTTGATTCTCTTGGGTTTTCCAGGCACACATTTCATATCATCTGCAAATAATGATAATCTGATCCCCTTCTTTTCAATGTTCACATGTCTTATTCTTTTGTTTTGTTGAATTGTGTTGGCTAGCAGCTCTAAAACTATACCGCATGACAATAGTGATAGTGGATATCTTTGTCTTGGCCCTGGGGTGGATGTTAATAGTTTTACTTTCCTCGGGCGCCTGGGTGGCTCAGATGGTTAAGCGTCTGCCTTCGGCTCAGGTCATGATCCCAGGGTCCCGGGATCGAGTCCCACATCGGGCTCCCTGCTCCTTGGGAGACTGCTTCTCTCTCTCTCTCATGAATAAATAAATAAAATCTTAAAAAAAAATAGTTTTACTTTCCTCATTAAGCATAATACTGGCTTCTGAATTGAGATGGAATATTTTGTCATATTAAGAAAGTATTCATCTATTCTATTTCCCTTAAATTAAGAAAGTTTTTAAAATAAGATGAACAAGTGGGGGCACCTGGGTGGCTTAGTCGGTTAAGTGTCTGCCTTCGGCTCAGGTCCTGATCTCAGGGTCCTGGGATCAAGCCCCCCATGGGGCTCTCTGCTTGGTGGGGAGTCTGCTTCTCTTTCTCCCTCTGTGCGCTCTTTCTCTTGCTCTCTTTTGCTCTCTCTCTCAAATAAATAAATAAATAAAATCTTAAAAAAAAAGATGAACAGTGAATATTGATTCTTTAAAAAATTAAACATAGAATTACCACATAATCTAGCAAGTCGACTTCAGGGTATATACTGAAAAGAATTGAAAGCAAGAAGTCGGACAGATACTTGCAAACCATGTTCAGAGCAGCATTATTTACAACAGCTAAAAGGTAGAAGCAACCCAAGTGTTCATTGACAGATGAATGGATAAGCAAAATGTGCTATATATATGTCTTTTATTCAGTCTTACAAAGGAAGGGAATACTGATGCAAGCTACAACATGGATGAACCTTGAAGACAGTATGCTAAGTGAAATAAGCCAGTCACAAAAAGACAAATGCCGTAGTACTCCATTTATAGGAGATACCTAGAGTAGTTAAACTCATGGAGATAGAAGGTAGAAGGGTGGTTCCCAGGGGCTGGGAGGAGGGGCAAATGGCGAATTGTTATTTAATTGGCACAGAGTTTCACGTTGGGAAGATGTAAAAGTTCTGGAGATGGACGGTGGTGATGGTTGCACAACTAAGTGAATGTACTTATGCTACTGAGCTGTACACTGAGAAATGGTGAAGATGGTAGATTTTATGTAATGTATATTTTACCACAGTGACGAAGAGTGGATATTGAGATTTATCCAACACATTGTCAGCATCTATAAAAAGGATCCTATGCATTTTCCCTTATGGTCTAAAAGTATGATGATTTAGGTTAATAGATCACCTAATATTGACTCATTTTTGCATTTCTCAAATTAACCCCTCCTAGATTATAGTGTAATTCTTTTAAAATGCTGTTGATTCTTTTTTGAGTCTATTTATTGTAGTAAATTTCACATAACATAAAAATTACCATCTTAACCATGTTCAGTGGTCTCAGATACCTTTGTAATGTTGTGTAACCATCACCACCATCCAGCTCCAGAACTCTTTTCATCTTGTAAAACTGAAACTCTATACCCATTAAACAGTAAGTCTCCATGCCCCTCCTACCACCTCAGCCCCTGGGAACCACCGTTCTGCTTTTTGTCTCCATGATTTCGCCTACTCTAAATGTCTCATGTAAATGGAATCAGGCCGTATTTGTCTTCTTGTGACTGGCTTATTTTACTTAGTGTAATAATGTCTTCAAAATTCACCCATGTTGTAGCATGTGTCAGAATTTCCTTCCTTTTTAAGACAGAATAGCATTTTGTTTATCCATTCATCTGCCGATGGACATTTGGGTTGTTTCCACCTTTTGGCTATTGTGAATAATGATGCTATGAACATGGTTGCACAAATATCTTTTTGAGACCCTGATTTCAGTGCTTTTGAGTATATGCCCAGAAGTGGAATTGCTGGATCATATGGCAATTCTAATTTTAATTTTTTGAGGAATTGCCATACTGTTTTCCATAGTGGTTGTACCATTTTACATTCCCATCAACAGTGCACGAGGGTTCCAATTACCCTGCATCCTAGACAACACTGTTATTTCTATTTTTTGGACAGTAGCCATCTTAACGGGTATGAGATAATATCTCATTGCAGTTTTGATTTGCTTTTCCCTGATGTTTGGTGATGTTGTGCTTATTGGTCATTTGTAATCTTTTTTGGAGAAATGTCTATTCTGGTCCTTTGCCCATTTTTCAACTTTTAAACAAGTTTGTTGTTGTTGTTGTTTGTTTTAGGGCTTCTCTATGAATTTTGGATTTAATCTTTGATCAGATATATATAATTTGCAAATATTTTCTCACATTCTGCGGGTTGCCTTTGTACTCTGTTGATAGTGTCTTTTGATGCACAAAATGTTTAAGTTTTCATGAAGTTCAGTTTGTCTATTTTTCCTTTTATTATCTGTGTCTTTGGTGTCATATCCAAGAAATCATTGCCAAATTCAATGTCATGAAGTCTTTGCCCTGTTTTCTTCTAAGAATTTTATGGTGTTAGGTCTTGCATTTAGGTCTTGGATCCATTTTGTTTTTTATTTTTTATTTTTTTTTTAAAGATTTTATTTATTTATTTGAGACAGAGAGAATGAGAGACAGAGAGCATGAGAGGGAGGAGGGTCAGAGGGAGAAGCAGACTCCCCGCCGAGCAGGGAGCCCGATGCGGGACTCGATCCCGGGACTCCAGGATCATGACCTGAGCTGAAGGCAGTCACTTAACCAACTGAGCCACCCAGGCGCCCCTTGGATCCATTTTGAGTTAATTTTTGTATATGGTGTTAGGTAAGGTTCAACTTCATTCTTTTGCAAGTGGGTATCCAGTTTGCCCAGCACTATTTGTCAGAAAGACTATAATTTCCTCAATGAATGGTCTTGGCACCTTGTCAAAAACCATTTGACCATATATGTGAAGGCTTATTTCTGGGTTCTGTATTCTACTCCATTTACTTATTTACTTATTTATTTTATTTTTTAAAGTAATCTCTAGCCCAAACATGGAACTTAAACTCATGGCCCCAAGATCAAGGGTCACATGCTGTACCAACTGAGCCAGCCACAGACCCCCTACTCCATTGATTTATATGTCTGTCTTTATACCAATACCACACTGTTTTGATTATTGTAGCTTTGTCGTAAATTTTGAAGTCAGGTAGTGTGAGTCACCCAGCTTTGTTCTTAAAAGCGCTGCTGGATTCTATTTATTAATATTATATTCAGGATCTTAAGAAATTGAAATCCATAAATGAGACTGTTCTGCTTTTCTCCCCTTCCTCCTCCCTCTTTTCCTTCCTCCCTTCCCCTTTCCTTTCTTTTCTTCCTTCTTTCCTTTTGTGCTAGGTCTTGTATGTTTTTCTCATGAATTCTCCTTAAATAGCTGCATTGTTTTTCTCTAACTTAGCTACATCAACATCACCAAAATATTCCAGCTGTATTTCCACTTATTCACAAAATTCTGAATATTTTATACTGTTTGCAAATTACTCTTAATGTATTCTGAATAAAACATACATCCTAGGGGAAGATAGTGAGGTTTTCAAATGATCTTGCTATTTGAGAGTCCAGATGACTGGGCTTTATGTAATATTAATGCATTTAACAAACATTTGTTCATCACCTATGCATCAGAGACTATCTTAGACCCCGGGGAATAAAAATATTATCGAGATAAGACTTTTGTTTGGTGGAGATCGGGGAGTAAGTCAGTAATCACTAGACTGTAAGATAGTGTTTTGAAAAAAATTTGCCCAGTGTGCTGAGTGAGGGACACCTAGGGTGGGTCTCAGGGAAGACTTCACTGCTGA
Source organism: Leptonychotes weddellii (assembly GCF_054177405.1). Classification (NCBI taxonomy): domain Eukaryota; kingdom Metazoa; phylum Chordata; class Mammalia; order Carnivora; family Phocidae; genus Leptonychotes; species Leptonychotes weddellii. The sequence goes on along the minus strand of NC_138380.1, from coordinate 43,171,986 downwards.
CTTCCCTCATCAATTCTTGTTTATTGTAACATATGCCTCTCTACCTAAACTCAAAATTGGCATGTAGCCTCACATTTGGCAAAATCTCCCTTTTTGGCTTAAGGGTTGTCCCAGGATCCAAAGAACCTCATGTGATAGTTTGCACCTTCTTTGGAATCATGAACTACTTAAATAATCTGGTGAAAACTTCAGATCTGCTTAGACCATAAGTGGCCTGCCCAAAGCCACACAGACGGTAAGTGATGGAGGCATCTAAGGATGGATTCCTAGTGTCAAGAAACAAATTTGCTGAGGACCCACTGTGTGAGAACAGGTACTGGGGGATTCTGGAGAATCTGAAGCAGAGCCCTCCTGAGGAGGACTCAGAAATTCTCAGGAGAAAACAAATGCCTTAGCCTTAATTATGTAGAGCAAATCTGAGTACATAATGTGGCTCTTTCCTCTCCACACTGGAAGTCTTTTAAGATTTCCTGTATTCAGCCCGTCTTTATCTTTCCGCTAAAAAATGCCAACAAGAGTGTCAATTCATGCCAACTGGGTCAATGTTAAATGCATGTTATTTTCATGTTTATGCTCACTTTTGCTTTGCATTTGTTCCAGGGATGATTTGCAAGCTTCTGTCACTTTAAAATGTCTTCTGGAGTTACATTTTGTGAGATCTTGGGCTCCAGCATGGTTCTCTGCCAAACTTGGTACAGACTTGAGCCCTCTTGAGTCATGGAAACTGGTGGTGCACCATCTGCCTACCTTACAATGACAATACTGCTGTATGGTGCTGATTATTTTCAGTTACTCTAACTTTTTGCTTCTTAGATGTTTGCTTCTTGGAATCTACATCTCAAAGGAATTTACCTGTATTTCACACTGCGCATTTTTTCACATTCAGAGGAATTCTGAATTGGAAAAAGCCCAACTAATCCCGCACACAATTCTGTAACAGTGTATTCTAAGTAAAATGCAATACTAGAATACTGTTCAAATTCTTTACGAGAGGATTAGCTACAATAGCCAGAGACTAATGTGGCTTTTGGAATACTTAAGTTTAGTGTAATTATAAATGTACATAAGCTGATGATTCATGAACTCTCAAATTATACATCTGCGTTTAATTTTATGTTGAAGTGTTTTTAAACCCTCAGAAAAAGATGTTACCAAATGTTTCTGGCTCACTGAGTTTTCTATTTTTAAAAATTCGTAATTAAAGGCAAAAACCCATCCAATGCCTTCATATAATATTTGATGAGTGGGAAATAAATTTCTCATAATGTAAATACTTTGGGCTGAAGGAATTCAAGAAAATCTTGAATGTTTAACGCAATGATTATTGCTATTTTGCATTTCTTCTTAAGAAGGGCTACAAAACAAAGCACTGATTGACTTAAGGTGGAAATAAACATGACAAAATCATGGTGCAAATGGATAGGGTAGATTACCCATGCCATCATCATCCCTCCATCTCAGAAGCACTGCTTAGCTAGCATCTTGACTAGGTAGGATTCTTCCCCACGCTGGAGAGGATTCTGCTGGAGTCAGAAATTCAACCAAGCATATTGCCACTGGGTGGCACAATTGGAAGTCTGTAGAAAGATCTGGGCTTTACAAAAGCCCTTTCCCTCCCTCCTAAGGACTGCGATTTATAAACACAAAAGCTGTTGCCCCCTATGATTGCTTTTTCTTGGGGACTGTTTATAAAAGTGAGGAAGTCTGTGGCCTTTCAAAGAGTGTGGATTTCATGTTGAAAGTCTTGGTGTTTTTATTCTCTATGAAATTAACTGGGGTATTTTTTAGGTTTGTCTTCTTTTTGATCTGGTGGATGCAATGAGTGGAACAAGAGGCAGATTTTGGACAAGTTTACAGGCTTGTTTGCAGAGAAAAGTGGCTATTGCTTTTATGCCCCAGCATTATTCTCTATACCTAGATGTCTAGTGTGGTAGGTTCCTATTGTGGGTAACTATGGGTGATAGACTTTGGGGAGGGTATGTGCTATGATGAGCGCTGTGAATTGTGTAAGACTGTTGAATCACAGACCTGTATCTCTGAAACAAATAATACATTATATGTTAAAAAAAAAAAAAAAGAAGAAGGGCGCCTGGGTGGCTCAGTCGGTTAAGCGACTGCCTTCGGCTCAGGTCATAATCCCAGGGTCCTGGGATCGAGTCCCACATTGGGCTCCCTGCTCTGCGGGGAACCTGCTTCTCCCTCTCCCACTCCCCTTGCTTGTGTTCCCTCTCTCGCTGTGTCTCTCTGTCAAATAAATAAATAAAATCTTTAAAAAAAAAAAAAGAAGAAGATAGCAGGAAGGGAAAAAAAATAAATTTAAATTCAAATTCATTAAATAGAATAAATTAAAAATCCAGGCCCTGAGTCACATTGGCCACATTTCAATCACTCAGTAGCCTCATGTGACTAATAGTGAACATTTTCTACATTTCTATCATCCCAGAAAGTTCTATTTCCTGCTAATATCCTTCTCTTACTGTCCTTAAAAGAATACAGAAATAATGGATGTTTTCTGCTCATGCTATCCCAAATCCTTGGGAAGTGTTATTCACTAGCATTGACTGTGCGATTTGAACCAATACACATTTGCTTAATGTTTACTCACTCTTAAATAGATAGATACATTTTGTAATCGTGCAACTTTGTGCTACCAAAGTTTAGGAGCTAGGGGAGATTAATATATGCATTGGATGATATGTTTGATTGACTTCAAGTTATCTTTTTTTTTTTTTTAAGCTCTACCCCCAAGGTGGGGCTTGAACTCATGACCCTTAGATCAAGAGTCACATGCTCTACTAACCGAGCCAGCCAGACGCCCTCCAAAGTTATCTTAAAATTGAATTTGCATAGTGTATATTATAAGAATCAGTTCAGGGGTGCCTGGGTGGCTCAGTCCGTTAAGCATCTGCCTTTGGCTCAGGTCATGATCCCAGGGTCCTGGGATCGAGCCCTGCCTCAGGCTCCCTGCTCAGCGGGGAGCCTGCTTCTCCCTCTCCTGCCCACCCATGCTCTCTCTCACTATCTCTGTCCCTCTCTCTCAAATAAGTAAATAAAATCTTTAAAAAAAGTAAGAATCAGTTCAGAATCTATATCACTAAGATTTTAATAAATGTCATTATTCAGTGATTCCTAATCTTTCTGCATCCATTTTTATGTAATGTGTTGTTGTTTTTTTGTGTTGTCTTTATTTCTGTCATGTCTACTGTCCATCCTGCTGCTAATGCTGCTGCTGCTTCTCTTCTTTTTTAACCTTAGGTGTTTCATTTCAGTCATACAGGGACTGCTGCTCACCTTCCTCAACCTTTGACTCTCCATTACTTCTAAGAGAGCTGCTTGAACGATGCTCCCACCTTCCCCACATGACACTGGTCCTCAAGCTCTGGATCCCATTGAGGATATCACATGTACACGCTGGCCGAATGGATAATTTGCTTCTCGAATATTTGTGGCAATGTTCAGAAGTTTTGATTACATTTATATGCTCTCAAGGCAGCTTTGTGGAAAATGAAAATTTTAGGCCATTGTATCCTTTTCTTAGAGTGTGTGCTTGTCTCCAGGTGGCTGATGCTGGGTGGATGGTAGATAGATTTAATTCTATAAGCAGTTACTGAACATGTTTTGTTTTGTTTTGTTTTGTGCTGGACACTGTGCTTGGTATCGAGGGGTCAAAAGATGTGTTAAAGGTATAGTCCTTGCTTATGAGGGGGTCACATACTAGTAGTGAACAGACAAACCCACCTTAAAAAAAAACAACAAACCACTGGACATTTCATATTGCCAAGAAGTTTTGAAACTCTGGATAGTCTGTGCTGAAATTGGTTGGGTGTTCGTGTATGTGATTTGATGAAACAGGTTTCACAAGTGTATGGGAAACCAATCTTATTTTTTAATGCTCATGTCATCTTTCTCTAGGACAGGGGTTATTAAACTTGGCTGCACAGTAGAATCTCTTGAAGAGCTTTTATTTATTTTTTAAAAGCTTTTATTTATTTATTTGTCAGAGAGAGCACAATCAGGGGGAGTGGCAGGCAGAGGGAGAAGCAGGCTTCCCGTTGAGCAGGGAGCCCGATGCGGGACTTGATCCCGGAACCCTGGGATCATGACCTGAGCTGAAGACATACTCTTTTTTTTTTTTTTTAAAGATTTTATTTATTTATGTGTCAGAGAGAGAGACAGAACACAAGCAGGGGGAGAGGCAGGCAGAGGGAGAAGCAGGCTCCCCGCCGAGCAAGTAGCCCGATGTGGGACTTGATCCCAGGACACTGGGATCATGACCTGAGCTGAAGGCAGCTGCTTAACCGACTGAGCCACCCAGGCATCCCTGAAGACATACTCCTAACTGACTAAGCCACCCAGGCATCCCTTGAAGAGCTTTTAAAAAATGTTACGCAGGGCCAACTCCTTGAGCAATGGTTCTAAGTGTGGTCGGAAGACAAACAGCACCAGCAGAACTTGGGAACTTATTATAAATGCAGATTCTCATGCCCTACCCCAGACCTACTGAATCAGAAACTGGGTTTGGGGCCTAGCAATCCGTGTTTTTTTTTTTTTTTAAAGATTTTATTTATTTATTTGAGAGAGAGAGAATGAGAGACAGAGAGCACAAGAGGGAAGAGGGCAGAGGGAGAAGCAGACCCCCTGCTCAGCAGGGAGCCCAATGCGGGACTCGATCCCGGGACTCCAGGATCATGACCTGAGCCGAAGGCAGTCGCTTAACCAACTGAGCCACCCAGGCGCCCAGCAATCCGTGTTTTAACAAGCCTTTCAGTGATTCAGATGCTTGTGAAATTTCAGAACCACTCTAGAGATTGGCTAGAGCCAACTCTAGAGCCAACCGCTCTAGAGATTCTGAATTAATTGGTCTGGGGTCTGGTCTAAGTTTTGGTCTTTTTAAAAGGCTCTCCAGGTGATTTTCAGGTGTGGACCGAGTTGAGAACCACTGCTCTAAGAGAAAAGCTGCTCCAACTTCCCTTTTGATTTGGAACTGTTCAGGTTGGCATGGCCACAGAGAACCAGTTGTTTCAGCTGTCCTTGGATTGTGGTCAAACTGTCAGAAAGGGATTTTCATGCTTTTAAAGTGTGTGAGGGGAAGAATGCACTCACTTTAGGCTAGGGTCTAGAGCAACATTTAGAATTGTGGGAGCAAAATGCAAAATTTATCCATTGGGAAATCATCCCTAAGCTGAGTCAGACCAGTGCTACTTGAATGTTCACACAGATCATCTGGGGATCTTATGTAATATAGAGACTGAGTCAGTAGGTCTGGAGCAGGGCCTGAGATTCTGCATTCCCATCAAACTCCCAGGTGATGCTGATGCTGCTGGCTTGGTGGTTTGCAGTTATAAGTTAGAAATTAAGACTGAGGTCCAACCCCAGATCTATTGATCCAAGATCTACATTTAATAAGATCCTTATTGTCCAAAGGTACTCCGTACTCGAAGGAAAAAAAAAAAGAAAAAGGAAAGCATTCCAATCTCTGAAAGATACAGCCTTGAGATGAATTTTGTTGTGCTTGGATTTGTTTTGTATCCCTTAGAAAAGGAGGAAGCATGAGGTGTAGTGATAGATTGGGGTCTTGGAGTTGTTGCTTAATGCGACAGAAAGAATTTTTTTTCCTTTTTTTAAAAGATTTTATTTATTTGACAGAGAGAGACAGCGAGAGAGGGAACACAAGCAGGGGGAGTGGGAGAGGGAGAAGCAGGCTTCCCGCCGAGCAGGGAGCCCTATGTGGGATTCGATCCCAGGACCCCAGGATCATGACCTGAGCCGAAGGCAGATGCTTAACGACTGAGCCACCCAGGTGCCCCGACAGAAATAATTGTTAAGAAACAATTTTTTTTGCAAGGTTTTATTTATTTATTTGAGAGAGAGAGAGCACAAGCAGGAGAGGGGCAGAGGGAGAGGGAGAAGCAGGCTCCCCTCTGAGCAGAAAGCCCAGCACCCTGAGTTCATGACCTGAGCCAAAGGCAGATGCTTAACCAACTGAGCCACCCAGGTGTCCCAAGAAACAATTTCTTAAAAAAAATAAGTTAAGTATGTTAACTATGGGAGGTGATAAGTGTGCTAATTATCTTGATCTTGATAATCATTCTCAAATGTGTTTGTATATCAAATCATCCCTATGACCCAGCAATTGCATTACTAGGTATTTACCCAAAGGATACAAAAATACAGATTTGAAGGGGTACATGTACTCTGATGTTTATAGCAGCATTATCAACAGTAGCCAAACCATGGAAAGAGCCCAAGTGTCCATCCACTGATGAATGGATAAAGAAGATGCGGTGGGTACACACACACACACACACACACACACACACACACACACACACACACAGGAATATTACTCAGCCATCAAAAAGAATGAAATCTTGCCATTTGCAACACATGGATGGAGCTAGAATGTATTATGCTGAATGAAATAAGTCAGTCAGAGAAAGACAAATACCATATGATTTCACTCATATGTGGACGTTAAGAAACAAAGCAGATTAACATATGAGAAAAGGAAAAAGACAAAAGAGAAAAAGAGAGAGGGAGAGGGAAACAAACCATAAGAGACTTTTAACTATAGAAAACAAACTGAAGGTTGATGGAGGGAGGTGGGTGCAGGATGGGATAGATGAGTGATGGATATTAAGGAGGGCACTTGTTGTGATGAGCAATGGGTGTTGTATGTAAGTGATGAATCATTGAATTCTACTCCTGAAACCAATATTGCACTGTGTATTAACTAGAATTTAAATAAAAATTTGAAAAGAAAAAACAAAACAAAACAAATCATCATGTTTACCCTTTAAATATATATAATTATATTTGTCAATCACTCCTCAATAAAGTTAAAAAATATTTTTTGGATTTGTTTATTCTTAAAAAATTTCACCTTGAGACAAAAATCCCTTGGAGGCTTGCTAAATAGGAAAAAGGACTAAATCAAGTTAGATCCTTGATCTAACTTTTTTTGAAATTGTTTCAGAAAATAATGTGATTAGGTAGGAAATTTTATTAAATAGATAAATTCAGAGGATATTTGAATGAATTAGAAAATTTAATTTCTTTTATAACAAATGTGTATTATTTAAGCTAAAAATGTGGCATATTAAGATGAAAATTATTTAAGCTATGAAGTGAGAAATTTTAGTATTCCTATACACCACATTAAAATAGTAATATTCCAGTTTTGAAGCAACAAACACAAAAAGTTGCTTATTTCACATTACATTAAGCATTTCATTAATAATTTGAGGTTTTTTTTTTTTTTGGATTGATTTCTACTAGCTTCTACTAAGAAGAAATATTAATGTCAAATTATTTTAGAAACAAATATATTGTATATGGTTCTCTTTAGTGAATATAACAGGTTAAAAATCTGTCTTACTTTGAGTGATTCATACATATTAAGGCTAAAATGTACAATGGACTTAATGCATTTTTGTTATGTTTACTTAAGAAATCCAACTATAATTATTGAAACCATGGGATTTTAATGTAACACCTTCACAGCATTTAGAGCTGGCGGAGATCTTCGATGTTGAATCCAATCCCCTCATTTTATAGATGAAGAAACTGAGAGCCAGAAAGTTTTTGTGCATCTTCCAAAGTCCCAGAGAACTGGGATTTGAGTTGAGTGGGCTGAGGCCAAGAGAGGCAGAAAGGGCCTTGAATGTCCTGCTAAGCAATCTGTTGGGCCCCTAGGGCATGACCTCTCACTTGCATGGAGAGCCAGCCTTCTCTCCAGCACAGAAATCAGACTCTAAAGCATCACCTTTAAAGACCAATGTGGAAAATCACCTTAAGAGAACAGAAAGCCACATCTGTTTGGCTTTGGACCCACAAGAATTATAGAAATCACCTTTTCTTTGCCCACCAATTATGGTGATTAAATTACTATGAAAAATCAAACTTGAAAGAGAGGGAATGTTCTGCTGTTTCACAGGATGATGGAAGAATATAAAGCTGTTCTCCACCTTCCCTCACCAATTTAAAAAGAAAAAAATCAGAGCAGAGGGGCGCCTGGGTGGCTCAGTAGTTAAGTGTCTGCCTTGGGCTCAGATCATTGATCCCAGGGTCCTGGGATCAAGCCCTGCATCGGGCTCCCTGCTCAGTGGAAAGCCTACTTCTCCCTCTCCTCCCCACTTGTGCTCTCTCACTCTCTCTCAAATAAATAAATAAAATCTTAAAAAAAAAATCAGAGCAGAGATCTCATTTGCGAGTCCTAATGTTGCATTATTTGGAGCCTGATTCCAAATGTTTGTACAACATACGTTTAGTAAGCAGGCCTATATGAACCTTATTTCTTTGGGTAAATGCTGTTGACCCTTGAAAATGTAATGGTTGATCTGTCCAATTCATAGGCATAATTTTTGAGGTCAGTTGAAAATTTGGGCCCTCACTTACAGCTTGGCACAGTTAACTAAAACCCAATAGAAAAACAAAGTAACACGATTACAGTTTCATTTTACTACAAGTAAGAAGCAATAAAACATTCTTTAAAAATACTATAACAATAAATCAGGAGGAGGAATGATTCAGCCTTTATCTAGTTAACGTGCAAGCATTTTAATGTAGAGGGACTGTTCTCTTTGGTTGCCTAACTTTGCCGTATGTAAAAATATACAAACACCTAATAAATGTATACGTGCCTTCTGATTAGGCTGTTTAACACAAATATTTGCATCATTGTTGAAGATGAATAGGAACTGTATATTGTGTTGGAACTTCTATGAGTCAGTAAAAGAATAGGATTGATATAAATAACCAGTTTTGCCTCCCTGTGGCCAATTTCTCGCTTTCCAAAACCTTATGGAAACAATCCAAAATATACACATATACATACATATTTAAGTTAATGCTATTGCAAATAAGAATTTGAGAAATGTGGACCTGATTAATGGTAACTGGATTTTATAATATTTTATGCACAAGTGTTCAAAAATAAAGTTTAAATAAATGCAAAGAAAAGTACCCATTTAATTTACATTGGCAATAAAAGTGAAATAAAATAAATATAGTTTTAATATAAAATCAGGCAATCTTGTTAATAAGAGAATAAATAGCTCAAAAGAACAGCTGCTTTTTTATGAGTCCAATACTGGCATTCAAAATGTTATAATTCAGCTCAACCGTACAAATTAAACACTGTTATTAGAGTACCTAGTGATAGCAAGAATAAACATAGAGCTTCATCCTGTTTTATCTAAAAGTCTTTTCTTAAAGATATGATCCCAGTGTCAACCTAAATGAAGAGGTAAACTGAGGAAAGTTTGAATTATCAGAAAATGAGTTTATTCTTGAATAGCAGAGGACTTGCAATTCAGAAAATTCAAACTGGAGCAAGCTACAGGCGACTGTGCTGAGGGATAGGGGTGGCTATATTTATTGAACAAGGAGTTGCAAACAGGGCGCGGATGTTCAGGCAGACCCCAGGCAGTAAGTTCATTGGCTTGAGGACTGGGAGAGATTCTTGGTAGATGTTCCTTGGTGTGGAGGTAAATTCTGGTTTTCTGTAATTTAGACATTTATGGAAGAATCAGTCTCTTCAATTCTTAAGTGGTGTGTTCCCAAGGGTACATGCGTGGGATTCTCGAGTTCATATCCCCCGGTACCATTTTAGATTGAAATTCTTTCATACCAGTCTTAGGGAAAGAAAAAAAGGCGAGGGGGTCTAAAAATTTTGTGACCGGAGCACAGAAGATCATCACTTAGCCATTGTCAACATAAATCGATAGTGAGGCAAGCCTGAATAACCAGAAATTACGTTTATTCAGGAATAGCATAGGAACTGCCATTGGGGAAACGCACGCTGTAGCAAGCTCGTGGCCTGCCCCGAGGCTTTGCGGTGGCCCTATTTATGCGCAAGGAGCACAAAGAGGGGCAAGTCCAGCCAGAGTCCGAGCAGGAAGTTCATTGGCGTAAGGACCCGGAGAGATTCTTGGCGGATGTTCATTGGGTCAGGAGATAAGTCCCGGTCTTCGGTAAACCACGTGGTTGGAGGAAAGCCTTCTCTCAGTGGAGTTCGTTCCACTGGAGGACGCATGCGCGGGATTCGTGGCTTCCTATACTCTGGTTGCGTGTTAGCCCGAAACTCTTTCACTCCAGTCGTCAAACTCTCTGTCCCAATCATAGACTCGTAGGATTAGAGGATTTGTGAGAATCCATCTAATGACCAGCATGTGGAAAATGCTCAACTTCACAAGTAAGCGAAGAAATGACCATTTAAACAAGTTGTCTTTTCTCCCTATTAAGTTGCTCCTCATCTCCCTCCCACCGCCCCCCTCTTCCTGCAACAAATGCTCATACCCAATTTTGGTGAGCGTGGAAAGATGGAAGGAAAGCTGCTTTCCTACCTTGCTGGTGGAGCTGTCTGTTCGTTCTTTTCTGAAGTACAGTCTCGCAGTGGTTATGGAAAACTGCACATTTGTTCACATCTCTTTCACATAGGGAATCTCTAAGAGAATGAGAGGCATGTGCAAATATTAATGTTATTAGTAAGTAAAAAAAGAACATAAATATCCAATAACTGGGGGGCTAGTAAATAAGTTATACCTATACCATGGAATACTGCAGAGCTATTAAAACTCACATTGTGGAAGCTTCATTTGAATGGAAACATTTTCATGATACACTACTATGTGCAGAAAAAACAGGCTGTAAGACAGTAAATACTATGTGATTCTGTTTTTGATAAAAACACATAACATTTGTAGAAATAAAAGGCTGGAAGTATATGCACCCAAATGTTTATAGTGATTATCTCTGAGCAGTATATTTATGCATGATTTTCTTCGTTGAGACTTTTTCATATTTCCCAAACTTGCAACACGCTTGTCAAATTACCTAATTAGAAAAAAATACAGCTTTTTAAAAAGTTTATCTTTGCCAGTCTCCTGTCCTAAGTTACAGAGCTATGAGTTGCCAGTCTCTCCTCAAACCTAGAATATTTAGCATTCCTCTTGCAGTGAAGTTCAGGTCGACTTCTTTTACAATTCACTTTCATAGCCTCTCCTGTTCTTCAGGTTGGAACACAGTTCTGAATCCACACCTTGGCTTTCTTATCTCCAGACTTTTTGGCATCTCTTCTCCAGACTTCTGCTCTTTCTTCTCTGAGTCTCCTCAGACAACATCCCAGGAAAACCTGCTGTCCACTACTGAACAAGGTCTGGAGGACAACCTCTTCTTTCCTTCAACATCAGGGAGATGTCAGAGTTACCCACTTCTCCCTGGGGACTTTCTCTGAAGCTCAGTCCCAGCAGTTGTGAGGAGTGGGTACTTAACCCACAGCTGTCGTCTTCCCTCTGGGCTTTCCTAGTGTGACACAGTGAGGAGTGTGCCCATGAGAAGGAATTTGCTGACACTTTGAGGACTCCTGAGGTGACTTCATTGAATTGAATGGATGGTGACTCATCTGTTTATATCTCCCTGTAGCAATGCTTTCCCAGCCTCTCTTGGCTTCCTTCGCATTAGCCTTTATGGTGAATATCACCTATCTGCTTGACTTATTTTAAAACTTTATTATTTTAACTGACTTTTTCATGTGCTATTGTGATTTATAATAATACATATTTGGTCTCCATCCTGTTTCTGGCATAGAGCTCCTAAAACTTTTGGAATTTCCTAAATGTAAAAGTGATACACATGTCTTTTGTTATGTTAATTAGGTGAGTTTGGGAAAGTCCTACGGTCACCTAAGGATGGGGTCTGGTTGTCCCAAAGTGGGGGCCAACCTTGTAGTTAAAGGTTTAGATTGAGTTCAAGCGCCAGTGGGCAATGATTTAATCAATGCCTATCTAAGTAATAAAGCCTCCATACAACCCAAAAGGTTGGGGTTCAGGGAGGTTCTGGGTTGATGAGCTCGTGGAAATTTGGGGAGGGTGGCATGCTCGGAGAGAGCATGGAAGCTTTATGCCCTTTCCCCATATCTTGCCCTATGCATCTCTTTTACCTGGCTCTTCCTGAGTTGTATCCTCTTATAATAAACTGGTAATCTAGTAAGTAAAATGTTTCTTTAAGTTTTGTGGGCCTCTTGAGGACATTAATGAAGCTCAAAGAGAGGGATTGTTGGAACCTTCAATCTGTAGCCAGTGGGTCAGAAGTACCTGTAACAACCTGGACTTGCAATTGGCACATGAAAGGGGAGGGGCAGTCTTGCGGAACTGAGCCCTTCACCTGTGGGATCTGATACCATCTCCAGTAGATAGTGGTGGACTTGAGATGAATTGTGGGACACCCAGTTGGTGTCAGAGAATTGCTTGGTGGTGTGGGAAAACCACCCCCACACACTGGAACTGGGGACAGAACCGTTATTCATGCATTTATTTATGTACTTATCGGGTGATTGGTTGATGAGCTAATACATGGCCTTGTCAACTAATTCAAATGATATAGAGGTATATGATGCTCCCCCAGAAGTCACAACTATTGTTACGGTATATGGGAATCCATCTCGGTGTTTTTCTGTACATCCAGAATGTTGTGTGTGTGTGCACATGTGTGTGTGAATGGACGTGACATGTGCAGATTTTATTTTTCAAAAAATGGGATCATTCTTTTCTGCAGGCTTGGTTTTATGTAGCCATTCTGGTGCTCATAGCAGTTTAGATAGTTGCAGTTTTTCATGATTGCAATGGGCGCTGCAGTGAGTATCCCTGTGTGATATCTTTGCGCCATCTGTGTTAGAAAGCCAGCCTCTCTCCTGGGTCTAGCTGCTACCCGCCAAAGTGTCATTAATTATAATAGTTACTATTTAGGTTCACAGTCAGCAGAAACCTAACTGTCAAATTGAATATGAGCTATAATAGTTATTTATCACTGAGTGCTCTCCATGTGCCTGCTGGGTTACTCTCTCATAGGTCCCCATTTTGCTGAGGACACTGAGGCTCGGAAGGGATACGGGCCACCCCACGTAGCTGTCATATGGGCCATCGTAGGACTCTGAAGTTTCTGACAACCCTGCCAGCTTTCTACTCCACAACCTTGGCTCCCTTCTGAGGCTACAGCTTATTCCTAGGTGAGTTGGTGTCCCCCAGGGCAAACACCCAAATCAAAAGTCTTTCTTGTTCACAACGGCACATGATTCTAAAAAGGAGGTGAAAAACAATCTGTATGTATCAGTACATACAGATACAATTTTTATAGTCCTAAGAAGGGATTTATGAATTCTACGAGATGTGAGAATGATGAATGAAATTGGCATCTGACAGATGGCCGTTTTTTGGCTTCCTTGCTCTTGTAGTATACGTGTAGCTCTGAAGTCCTGCCTGTTCAGATTACAGTGCTCCTGTACTTTTTCTTTACACTTTATTGTTTGCTATTAAACTTAGAGCAGTGTTACATGAGATATTAACTCTGCAGATAAAGAGATGGATGTCAGATGCCCTTGTTCCTCCCCCAGGGCCTCTCAGCCCTGGAAGAGGTTTCATAGCCATGACATGACATAACTTAGGGTCCTTCTCCACCTGGCATTTCAGGGCTACCACAAATCAGGTGGACTTAGCTGAAAGCTGAAATCTGTCATCTCCAGATTTATTAAAATCTCTCAGTATATTTGTTGAGCACTGTATGCCTGGAACTCTGCTGGGTTCCAAGGGTTCAGCTGTGAATGATACAAACTTGGTCCCTGATCTTATGGAGGAAGACAGTGACTAAGCATCTGATTCCAAATGATACTAATACAGAAAAAAAAGCAGGGACTACAGAAGCACATGGTGGAGGCAGTTAACTTGGTCTTGGGGGTACTTTTCCTTAAACTGAGTCCCAAATGATGGCTGGGGGTTGGCAGGTAAGCTGGATGGGGCCCAAGGGTGGCTGCTCCAGGCATAGGGAAGAGCCCTGCAGTGGTGCTGAAGGCAATCCAGGAAACATAGAGAAAGCTGGTATGACTGGAGACTGGGAATCCTGGAAGACAGAGGTAGGAGGTGAGTATATGGAGACATAACCAGGGCAAATCAGGCAGGCCTTAGTGGCCTCGGAAGGGTTTTGGGTTTGTTTCCTAAGGCAACAGGAAATCATAGAAGGGTTCTAATTAGGTAACTTAAATAAATTTGTCTTTTTTTTTTCCTTAAGATTTTATTATTTAAGAGAGAGAAAAAGAGAGTACAAGCAGGGGGAGGGACAGAGGGAGAAGCAGACTCTCCACTGAGCAGGGAGCCCAATGCGGGGCTCGATTCCAGGGCTCTGGGATCATGACCTGAGTAGAAGGCAGACACCTAACTGACTGAGCCACCCAGGCGCCCCTAGATTTGTCTTTTTAAAAACATGGGACTGAAGTGTAAGACAGAATCTTTACATGGTTTAGTTCCTTCTTTTTAAAATCTTGACATTTTAAAAAAAGATTTATTTAATATTTTAGAGAAAGAGAGCATGGGCGAGCGGGGGCTGGGGGGGAGGGGCACTGGGAGAGGGAGAGAGAGAATCTCTAGCAGACTCCCTGCTTAAGGTAGAGCCCAACGTGAGGCTCCATCCCACGATCCCGAGATCATGACCTGAGCCAAAATCAAGAGTCAAATGCTTAACAGACTGAACCACCAAAGTGCTCCTAAAATCTTTTTATTTTATTATTTTATTTTATTTTTAAGTGAGCTCTCTATGCCCAACATGGAGCTTGAACTCATGACCCTGAGATCAACAGCCGTATGCTTTACTGATGGAGCCAGCCGGGTGCAACTAGTTCCTTCTTAGTTTGCACTATTTGAAGAAAAAAATTTCAATTTGGAATTTCCTAAGTACCTCTTAGGTAGAGCACAGCATATAAGCTGTGGTAGTGCTTGTGAATACTACTATTAACCAGCTCTATAGTACTTATATACTGCCAGGCTTTACACCTGTTTTTGTGCTTTACAAATATTTAACTCATTGAATTTAAGTATTATCTCATTTGATTTAGAAAGTCCTGCTATCCCCACTTTACAGAGGAGAAGACTGAGGTACAGAGAGGTGAAGTAACTTGTCTAAGGCAGTTAGTAGGGGAGCTGGCAGGTGGCACCACTGTTCATGCTCTACTGGGGAAGGGCTTGATCCCTCCCCTCAAAGAGCTTACAGTCTCTTCCTTGCCAGGTACCAGCATGGCCCCTTCAGTCTGGCCCTACCAGCTTCTGGGCCAGTTCTCTCCTGACCATGGTGGGAATATCAGGACCTACATCATCATCCAGGTATGAGGCCTTGTTAGTCTTCTAGTTCCTGCAGTGTGTTGAGACTTTCTGTTCATCACTTGTGATGGTTAATTTTATGTGTCAGCTTGGGTGGGCCACCAGATACTTGGTCAGACATTACTCTGGGTGTTTCTTTGAGGGTATTTTTAGGTGAGATTAACATTTAAATCTGTGGACTTTGAGTAAAACAAATTGCCCTCCATAGTTGAATGGGTGGGCCTCATCCAATCAGTTGAAGGCCTGTATCCTACAACAACAACAACAACAACAACAACAACAACAAAATAGAACTCTGAGCAGGAGAGAGTTCCACAGCAGACTGCCTTTACACTCAAATTGGAATATCACTTCTCCTGGGTCTCCAGCCTGCTGGCCCCATCCTGGAGATTTTGGATTTGTCAGCCTTCATAATTGTGTGAACCAATTCCTTATAACAAATCTTTCTCTCTCCCTCTCTCTCTATATATACATACACATCCTGTAGGTTCTGTTTCTCTGAAGAACACTGACTAATACACCCCTGTATATTAAGATTTGGCTCAGAGTATGTGCTCAATAAATAAAAGCAGCATTAACAAGCCTGGGGCACCCGCCAGTAGAGCCTTAGCCTCCAGGCATCCTCTTTTCTCTTGGTCTCACCACACATGTCTAGCTGGTTTGCCTAGTTTTTTGGCTTGTGCCCCTGGGTCATGCCTACTTTCCTTCCTGGGGGACAGGCTTGACCTCCACTCAGGGCCTTGG
Organism: Leptonychotes weddellii; assembly: GCF_054177405.1. NCBI lineage: Eukaryota > Metazoa > Chordata > Mammalia > Carnivora > Phocidae > Leptonychotes > Leptonychotes weddellii. Next base: position 43,156,099 of record NC_138380.1, on the reverse strand, counting down.
CTGACATCTTGCGTACCCTTCACCAGCCTCCCAGTCTGAGGGCCTGGTTGGTGTTGCCTGGCTACCCAATTACTAAGCTAATTGATTTTGCCAATATCAAGAGAGCCCACCAGCCTTTTCCCTGAGGTTGGCTCCTCTTAGATCCTGCTTCTCCCAGCTAGGAAAAGTATAGGCTTCCTTTTAACCCACTGGAAATCACATTGGGATTTTGGCTTAAAGCTTTACCTCCTTCTGTCATCATTTTCAAAGCCAGCCATGTCCCCAGGTAGCTTCTGGCTCTACGTGGGGCCTCTTTGGTCCTGGCTCCCTATTTTCCCTTCTAATTTCTGCCACTGCATCACAGTATGCAGACCACTGAAAGAGCAGAACATATGTATACCTAATCATAAAGAAGGAAGGCGACAAGGACTATAACAGAGGCTGAGACCAAGGGCTGGGGTTGTCCGGAGATGGGAGAGAGATCATGGAGACAGCTGAATTGCTCTGGGCTTTGAAACTAAGCCAGATTCCAGCAGGAGGAGCTAACATTGGAGGATGGACACAGATGTCTCAATGTGCAGCCTGAACTCAAAAGCAGTGAAGGATGCAAAAAGGCTGGACGATGAAGGGGGTGGCAGGGGGATGGGGAAAGAATGGAAGGGAGAGTGGTGGCGGGTAAGCTGGAGAGAATGGAGGAGAATCATTTTATGCAGAAATATACTCAGAATGAGCAAAGGAGGTGTTCCTTTGTCCTTTGACCATTTTCACTTCTGCAAAATAATCACAGTGAGATACCTTGTCTGAGAGTTTATAACACAAGGATTAGAAAGCAATGTGTTTACACTTTTTTTTTTAAAGATTTTATTTATTTATTTTGACAGAGAGAGACAGCAAGAGAGGGAACACAAACAGGGGGAATGGGAGGGCGAGAAACAGGTTTCCCGCTAAGCAGAGAGCCCGACGTGGGGCTCGATCCCAGGACCCTGGGATCATGACCTGAGCCAAAGGCAGATGCTTAACGACTGAGCCATCCAGGCGCCCTGTGTTTACACTTTTTGATGGCTGTTGGATGTAGGAGTTCTGGCCTGAGAATCTGGAGAACCAGAGTCTCATCTTGGCTGAACCACTAAAGAGTTGGAAGAGCTTTGGTGGGGAGGTCTCAGATCCCTCATCTGGGAAAGAGGGATTATGGAATGAACTGGAGAAGATCTAACATTCTTTTCAGATACGAAACTTTAAAAGTTTGACATAAATTTTGCTCTCAGGAGTAATTGCAAGAGCAGATATACATACATACATATATTTATATATACACATGCACCTACGTAAATATGTATATATGTATGTTTGTATAAGGATTTTTTAATTATAAAATTTCAAACATACACAAAAGTATGTTTACCCAATTGTTAAAATCTTACCACATTTTCTTCATCTACTCCTCTCCCTCCCCTCTCTTTTTGGTTGAATTATTTTAAAAACACTGACATCATGGCGTTTTACTTCTGCATACTTCAGTGTTCTAAAATATATGAACAGTTAAAAAAAAGAATTACAATGCCATTAATACATTAAACAAAAAGAGCTTTATGTCATCTAAAATTCAGATCATAGGGGGGCCCTGGGTGGCTCAGTCAAGTAAATGTCTTACTCTTGATTTCTGCTCAGGTCATGATCTTAGGGTCCTGGGATAGAGCCCTACATTGGGCTCTGTGCTCAGCTTGGAGTCTGCTTGAGATCATTTCCCTCTGGCCCTCCCCCTGTGTGCACATGTGCTCTCTCTCGCTCTATCTCTGTCAAATAAATCTTTAAAATTCAGACCATAATACAATTTTTCCAGTCATCTCAAAAATATCTATTCACTGTCATTTTGTTTCAATCAGGATCCACATGTGATATTTGGTTGTTGTCTCTTTAATCTCTTTTAAAGAATAGATATTAAATTAAATTAATTAATGTATTTATTTTATTTTTATTTCTTTATTTTCTTAAAAAATTACTTATTTAAGAGAGAGAGCACCTGTGCCCGCAGGCGGAGGGACAGAGGGGGAGGCAGACAAGAAGACTCCCGATGAGCAGGGAGCCTGACCCGGGGCTCAATCCCAGGACCTTGAGATCATGACCTGAGCCGAAATCAAGTGGACGCTTAACTGATTGAGCCACCTAGGCACCCCTGTATTTATTTTTAAAGTTTTATTTATTTAAGTAATTTGTCTACCCAGCGTGGGGCTCAAACTCATGACCCTGAGATCAAGAGTTGAATGTGCTTCCAACTGAGCCAGCCAGGCACCCCAAGAACAGATATTTTAAGATTTATTTACTTGAGAGAGAGAGCGTGAGTAAGCATGGGGGGGAGGGGCAGAGAGAGAGGGAGAAGCAGACTCCCCACTGAGCATGGAGCCCAGCTTGGGACTCGATCCCACGACCCTGAGATCACGACCCGAGCCAAAACCAAGAGTAAGATGCTTAGCTGACTGTGCCACCCAGGTGCCCAAGAACAGATATTTTAAATGCGAGCAAAAAGTATTCTTTTGAGACCAGAGAGGATGGGCCTAGGCAACATTTAGGAAGACAGTGCAAATAGTATTGTGACCAGGCACCTCAGTTGGCTACCCACCTAAGGCAGGCAGGTACTCTTTCTCTCTCTCAGGTCCTTTTTTATGGACTCTTGGGCCATTAGGATCTATTTTCAAAGCAATATGCAGTTTTAGCTGTGGCCACATCATTAAAACCAAAGGGAGCTGAGCAGTTAAAATCTTGTGCAGTGCTTTGAAAACACATCCCCATAGTCCCCTGGTCACCTGTTTTGTGGAACAGTGATCTGAAACAGGCCCTTAGAGCTGTCTTCCTTTTATATTTAAAAAAACCTTAGTCACATTGAATGTACTCTATATTCTACTCCAGCAAATTAGTGTAGTCACTAATGTAGTTGCTCTCTTTCTTTAATTCTCCTCAGTTTCTTACTGACTGACTTTGCTTTGGTCCCCCATTAAGGCCCATTCCTTTAGAAAAAAGGAAGTCAAGAGCCCTGGGAGCTGGTTCTGGCTCTGCCCGTGCCTGGCCAGTGTGATCTTGGGCAAGCTACATCACCTCTCTGGACTTCTGTTGCTTGTAATTAAAGGCTCTGATTCAAACAACCAGAGCATGGAATAATTGATCAGGAACCCCTTAGCAAAATCCTCAGGTGGTAGACACCGTCTCTGCTGTCTCATCCTACCCCTTTCAGTGACAGTTTTCCCGCTCTGTGGCTTCGTCTCTCAGGCCCTTTGTACTTCCCATGGTGCTCTTGGCTGTTACCTCTCTCCTTCCACCTCCTTCACAGTCCTCCTTGGAAAGGTCCTGTGCTCTGTACCCCTTTGTTCCTCTGCCTCACAGAGAGACCCTCTTTAGAGCTGGAAAAGATCTACTTGGTGAATTCAGACTCTCAGATGTAATTGGCTGTTACTAACTTAAGGTGCTCCTCCTTTAAGGTTATTTTCATTTTGGTGAATGACTATATTCAGCTAATTGGTAGAGAAGTAGAATTTTAGTGGCCAGTTCCCAGCTGGCTTCTGGTTGCCCTCATATCACAACTCAAAGGTAGCTTCTTAGTTTGCCCAGGGAGGGTGGATTTGAGGGCAGCCAACGGAAAGCATCTTTGTGAGAGAATAAAACACCCACGGCCAAGATTCCACAGAGGGGAGGGTACAGTGAGCTGGAAGGCTGCTGTGACCAGACCTGCCACCAGGGGTGGGAAGACAGTGGCTTGGAGGACCACATGTACCCAGAAAGTCTCTGACAGGGAAAGGAGAAGGAAAGTGGGTGGAGGAGAAAGAACACGGATCTTGGGACTTGGGCTTGAATCCCACTTCAGGCATTTCCTGGCTCTGTGAACTTGGACAAGTTACTCAACCCCTATAAGCCTCAGTTTCCATGTAAAAATGGAGATGGCAGTAACACCTGTCTCCTAAGATTACTGTGGAGATAGGATTATTCTGGAGACCAAATGAGTTAATTGACATGAAAGTACCTGGTAAAAAGTAGGCCTGGGACCCAGTCTCCAGAGATTCTGGGTGGCCAGGTATTGGCATTTTTTAAAAGCTCCTCAGGAGATTTGAATGTCAGGATTTATAACAGCTGTGATAATGTATTTTAGTTCTTTTACAAAATTCGGAGTGTTGCCCTGGGGTCAAGCCTAAGTGTTGGTAGGCCGTTGGTTCCTCGTTTCAAGACCAAAGAACCTTATTAGATTCGTGGAACTGCAGGGTTGAATGGTCATCCAGTCCAATTACTCTTTGCATTTTTCTTGCCACGTGGTGTTTTTGCCAGTGTTTCTCCAATTTTAGCAGGCATCAGAATCACCTGGAGGGCTTGTTAAAACCCAGAGTGTTGAGCCTTAGCCCTGGGGTTTCTGAATCTGTGGATCTAGGGTGGGGCCTGCGAATTTTCAGTTCTAACAAGTCCCCAGGTGATGGTGATGCTCCTGGTCTGGGGACCACACTTTGAGAACCACTGATCTGGGCATTCTCGGATACTTCCAGAAACTGAGAGCTTCCTACCTCATGAGCTTACTCACCCATCTTTTGATAGTTTGTAGCACTGACACAATCTGCTGGAAAGATCTTTCTGATGTTAATCTGAAATCTGTCTTCCTACCCCTTTGACCCATAGGTTCTTTGGTTCTTTGTCTTGCCTCTTTGACGGTAGAGTTAAAATTATTCATCCTAGCCCTAACAGAAAGTATTTTTATTAGCTTTGGCTTGTGATTCACTGTTCTAAGGGTAAAAGAGAACCTGACTCTATTGGTACTCTGGACATATGGTAAAAACCTTAAACCATTCTAAGGGGAAACAAATCTGATCTTCTGTTCCTGGGATAACAACTTCAGTTGAACAAATGTATTTTGAGTGCCCAACATGTTTGAGGAGTGGGAGATACCCAGGTGAACAGCCACTTCTGGAGTTGCTTTGGAAGGCTGGAATGGCCACTTCCAGCTCAATGGATATAGATTTTTATTTATTTATTATTATTATTTTTTAATTTTTTTAAAGATTTTATTTATTTATTTAATTGACACAGAGAGAGAGAGACTGCGTGAGGGGGATCACAAGTAGGGGGAGTGGGAGAGGGAGAAGCAGGCTCCCGGCCGAGCAGGGAGTCCGATGCGGGGCTTGATCTCAGGACCCCAGGATCATGACCTGAGCCGAAGGCAGTCGCTTCACCAACTGAGCCACCCAGGCACCCCTGGGTATAGATTTTTAGCGATGGACAACTCAGTGCTCCTCTGTGGTTCTACCACAGCTTTGTTGGACTTATGACCATTCTAGCAATGAAATGCATATTTTGGCACACACGCAACTTGCTCAAGAAATAAAATTTAATAGACATATATCTGAAAGTTTCTAGCACTTCAGGGAGATTTTGAGATTTATTCTAGCATACCATACAATGAGTTTTATTGGGAGCTGCAAAAATATATAATTTTAATAGGAATAGGTAAGCACAAAACCTTGACACCACTGAAAAAATACCGGCTATGCCAAAGCAACCCCCATAAAAGTTTGCAGAATGTTTCAGAAAAGAATTAGTAAGGGCTGATTTTTAGTGGAGCTTCAGCTAGGGCCTCATTTTTAAGGAAACATCTATGTTTCCGAGGAAAGAGCAGATACTTGCTGCCTTTGAAGAGAGGTTATCCTGCTGATCTTGTAGCTATGTAAGGAAAGATCACACACATTGTTTTATGCATATTTGGTGAAAAATCCTAATTAATAATTAGAGATACAACAGCCTTATTAAGTCAGACATGTTTTAAGAAAAACACTTTAAGGTGGTACTACAGTGCTCTTTTGCATTCAAAAGATGGAGATTTAAGTATTAGGCAACTGGGTGTTTTTCCTTTAGAGATGGCACTGTCCTCATTACCTGTCTTCACCACTTTGCCCAAGGGAGTAAGGTTGATTTCTATACTGTTGATTGTAGGGTGCGAATCTTGGTTCTTCTAGGTATGGAGTTTTCTTTTTTCAGTTTTTATTTAAATTCAAGTTAGTTAACATACAGTGTAATATTAGTTTCAGGTGTTGAATTTAGTGATTCATCACTTCCATACAACACTCAGTGCTCATCACAACAAATGCCCTCCTTAATCCCCATCACCCATTTAACCCATCCCTAGGTATGGAGTTTTAAAGCACCACTCTTTTGTGACCTTAACCTCTCTCTCTGATTTTCATTGCCCATCAAAAATGGGAGAGTAATACCTGCCCCATTGATTGTTGTGAGATATAATGGGATGTTATCTCTAACACACTCAGCATGCTCAGCCTGGTGACCAACAAATGCCTCTGTAATAGTTCATACACTTTGAGGTAAGGATCAGTGAGTAATACACCCACCCCAAGGAAAAGAATACTAGGAGGTCACTTCCCAAAGAGGAATATTACCCTGGCGCCCCATCGTCTCTTGATTGAGAATGATAGCAGTTCTTCCCAAACTGTGTGCCCTGGATCACTGGTGTCCAGTTAGATCTTAAGAAGTCTGTTGTGTTAACTGAGGGTTGTTGGAGGGAGGTGGGTGGGGGATGGGCTAGATGGGGGATGGGCATTAAGGAGGGCACTTGGGATGAGCACTGGGTATTACATGTAAGTGATGGGTCACTAAATTCTACTCCTGAAACCGATATTGCACTGCATGTTAACTAACTAGAATTTAAAGAAAAATTTTTGAAAAAAAAAAAAAAGAAGTCTGTTGTGTTTGTTAAAAGGGCTTATGGTCAATACATTTGGCAAATCTTGCTTAGGGCTGTGAAGAGCCCAACAGCAGTGAATCTTGTTCAGCTTTGTTTGAGGAAGCATTTTCTAAGCTTATTCCAGTGATAAGAACTTATTTTCATAACAAGACTATTAACACTCTGTGAGACACTGGAGACCCCTCAAGGCAGTTTGAGAGCTGCTGAGCGAAGGCCTTGAAATCAGTGGGAGAGACTTTGTCCTTGGTGCTTAGTGTAGTCCCAGCCATTGTAGGTATGTAAGTCAGTGTCCTGATGATTCCTGCCAAAACAGTGACTTCCTGGGGGCACGATTTGTTTGCATTGTCATCACAAGCGGGGAATCTGGCCCCGATCTTCCTCCCATAAGCCTCCATTCCTACTAGGCCACCAGGTTAAAGAACTTCAATGAACGGACTTTGGAGCAGCCAAGGTCTTGGTCTGACCAGTCCTTCTGGAGAAGTCACAGTGAGGGCTGCTTCCTGCAGCCATCCAAAGCCGAGGTGGCTGCGTTCTGTGAATCACTCCCCGAGGTCAGACCTGAGCCATGGCCAGGTGCCAGAGAACCCTGAGGAAGATGCTGCCAGTGGGGCTCTGCAGAGAACTTGTTCGCCAAAGACAGGCAGGACACACGGAATAAAGGGTTCTGTTCTCCAGCAACAGATTTCATCATTGCGAGGTTCCCACGGACTGTGTTTCTGGTTTGTTTCTCCCTGCAGTTTCAACCCTCTTTCCCCTCAGAAAGGAATCTTTTGTGTTTGGCCTCGTCCCTCGGCTTTGGTAAACTTCCTGCCTGCACCAGCTCCTGATTCCCCTTCGTGTGCCGACTTGCTGTGGTGAGGGCACCCGCACATGTCTCCCTCCCCGGGCTCCTCACTTGGCCCACACTGGCTACACATCTTCAAATGCCTTCCCTTCGGTGCAGAAACGAGCTGCTGTTGGCGGAGACGGGCTCTGTGACACGGAGGACTGGCTAATTGGCCGGCTGCCCTGAGTGATAATCTGGAAGCGATCAGTGGAGGAAAAAGATAACACAGCTGTGATTTTCAAGGAGACAGGTCCCGGTTTTTCTACCTGCCAACCACGTTTCCTCTGTGGAGTTTTTCTGCAAGAGCTGTAAAAGAGACCTTTTAATCTTGTTGCAAAAGCCTGGAGGCCTGCGTCTTTCCAGATCTCGGGAAGAAAGCAGGGCAGGGAAACATGCGCTGCGGAGGAGCCCGGGGTTTATAAGGAAATGCAGTGGAGGGAGGGCAGGCAGGCCGGATGCCATTGCAATTCTGTGTCTTAGCTTTGCATGTACTTGAGAGGGCCTGGTGCGCTTGGCCTCCGAGTGCTTTCACCCACACGGATGATATGATTTGGGAGTGGGGGCGGAGAGTGTTTCAGAGATTGACGGACATAAATCTGTCAGTGGGTGATTTTCAGACATCTGCCTGCAGCAATTGCAGACAAACACAGGAGTTCTTGGAGCCACAGATATGCCTGACAACGCCTGGGAAAACGGAGCCAGAGGATCTCCTGGGAGACCGCTGGGCCAGGGGAAAAGGTTGTGTCAATAATAAATAGTTTATCATTTAACTTTGGATCTCAAAGGACAGAAAAAAAAAAAAAAAAGAGAAGAATCCATCCGGATTGGGAGCTTGGGTATTAGATGTTTTTATTAGGAGTCAGTGAATGCTATAGAAACGCATTGATCCTGGCAGTGTCTGTGTGCATTGGGCATCTTGAGTCACGGACTGCCACCAGGCTGGCTTTAGTTTAGTGACAAGGTCTGGGGAGTCCCCAGGTTGTGGTTTCAGAGATGTGCTCAACCAGGTTATTTCAGCTTTCTTAGTACGCGACTGGCAGAGCTACTCACTGTTTTATAGTAGACGTTTCTGCTGCTTGGTACAGTACGGTGGATTCAACAACTGTTCCTGTGGTTACATTTAAAAATACTTAAAAAAATTCTCAATTTGCAGGGTAGATTGCATGTGGTAAAAGGCAGCTGGGCGCCTGGGGCTTCTCCAAGCCTCAATATCCTAAATCTTTAAAATGGGGATGATAGTACTTGTCTTGCAAAGCTGTTAGAAGAGCTGGCCTTCAGTTGGGCCAACAAGTGATATGACTTTGCCTTTCACAAAATGCCAGCTTTTCACTCTGAAGATGTCATGATTTAAGAGCCTGGCGTACTTAAGGAAACAACATCCACGTAGGAATCTGGCAGGAACAAAAGGAGACCCCGCATTTTGTAAGATCCATTCCGTTTCTTCCCTGGACAGTATTTTTCTGCTGATTATCTGCTTTCTGTTGCCTGTGTCTCTGCTTCAGTTTCTTCCTGTTGCACACTGCTAACCTGGCATCTTGCAGGAAGAGGTTGAGAAATGCTGAGTACAGGGCTCCCATCACCCTGTGTGTGGGAGTGTAACACGGAGAAATCCCTGCCAGCGTGAAACCAGAGTCGGCCCGGCCATGGCAGCCTTTGAATCCGAGGCGAACTTGTAGCTGCTGTTTCCTGTGTGTCAAAGAGCAAACAGCTGGTTTCTCTCTTATTCCATCTGGGGCATCCCATAAACTTCAAATTTCAAAACACAAAACTTCAAACCACTTTGGTGGGTAAGGGGAAGAGGCATCTTCCTAAGACCTTTGACTTCCCGCATCTCTAAATTCCTGGAGCGCCGATAGCTGACGCTCTGCTGTGTGCACTCGAAGGCAGGAGAGGCCACGAAAAGCAACAGCCTTGAACTTAGACAGGGTTTGAAGGCCCTCGGCACAATCCATGGTCACGTGATATGGGACACATTGGTTGACTTTCCTCTCCTCCTCCTTCATTGTCTTGTTGCAGGGATTACCCTAGATGATGTGTGTCAAGTATTTTGCACAGTGCACTGCACATTGGTAAGTCTTCTGTATATGTTTATTAATAATAACGTATAGTATGTTTTAGATTATTGTTCCATATATGTCACGCTGATCTCTTTATTTCAGTTTTAAGTACTGTAGGGAGGACTGGGGCTCCTATTTCTTGAGTCCCACATGCGGTCACCATTGGCATTGACTGAACACACAACATGGATGGTCATTCAACATTTGAAACATTGGTCTTTGATGATGAGGCCAAGCCAACCGTTAGCAGAGGAAGGTGGGTCCCAGAATCTGCTTAAGACTCTGTAAGCCATTTTCTAAACGTTTCAAACGCATTTCTGGAATTTGCCAGTTATACCATAACGGTGGCATTCTCTAACAAATTCTTACTATTTCTAGACAACTGTTTCCAGATAAATGAAGTTATCTAGTTTTAAAACCTGCCAAACATTCCTAGTATTTATCCCTAGGATTTTTTTTTTTTTTAGAGTTTGGAATGGTTCCAATCTACCACAGTCTATGTTTCTTTTCTATAAATTCTCTGATATTAAGCTCCTTCCCTCAGTTGAGATTACCACAGAGAGATTCAATATGATACATGAATGTTGTATTATTGATATACTCAATCTGCAATGTATTGGTTTCAAGAACAGGTGGCAGTAATGATGCCTTAGCAAACAATATGCAGATGTTCTGGAATTATCCATTCCAGTAAAAAGTGTGTTGCAAAAACGAATAGATGCTATTTGTAAGAGTATGTGAAGTTCTTTTCTAAGTTTCTTTTTTTTTTTTTTTAAGATTTTATTTATTTATTTGAGAGAGAGAGAATGAGAGACAGAGAGCATGAGAGGGAGGAGGGTCAGAGGGAGAAGCAGACTCCCTGCCGAGCAGGGAGCCTGATGCAGGACTCGATCCCAGGACTCCAGGATCATGACCTGAGCCGAAGGCAGTCGCTTAACCAACTGAGCCACCCAGGCGCCCCTTTTCTAAGTTTCAAAATATGTTTACTGCACACCTTGAGGTATTAGTGGATTAAATTGAAAATGTATTATTATTTTTTTTTCTTCAAAAAATGATTAAAGCGTGCCTGAGTGGCTCAGTTGGTTAAGCGTCTGCCTTCCCTCAGGTCATGATCCTGGGGTCCTGGGATTGGGTCCCGCCTCAGGCTCTCTGTTCAGTGGGGAGCCTACTTCTCCCTCTTCCTCTGCCTGCCACTCCCCCTGCTTGTGCTCTTTCTGTCAAATAAATTAATAAAATCTTTTAAAAAATGCATAATTAACAATACAAATATTTTCAACTTCATTGATTCTCCATAGGGCCTCACTTCCTCCCCAACAATGCCTCCTTCTCAGACTTGCCTGGGGGAAGACCTGGACTGCTTGGCTTGACCCAGGGGGCAGGTTCAGGCTGGGAGAACTGAGAGGCAGGACCAGTTCCTAGTCCAGGGATTGTGCCAAAATGCCCTGTATTTAATTGTACGGAGTTAAATACTGAACTCTTAGAAGAGGCACATGATACCATTCTAAATTCTAAGCTGCTATATTGGAGAGGGAAAAATTTCATGGTTCATGAAAATCTAATTGCTTAGGCTTTTGCAGATTGATAATATAATACCTTGAAATGATTATGTGGGGAAGAAAAATGAAAGGTATCATATGAGTCCTCCCAAATATCATTATTCAACAGATTCCAAATCTGGACTGATATTCTTATCTGTAGCATTTCAATCAATTCAACTAAAGGAAGCTAGCTTATCTGTATGTAAAATGTGCTAATTCAATTGGTGGATTGGCACATGAGGTCATTCCTCTCCTCTTTTCTAGTTTCTTTGAGGCTGGGGGCTAGAACTTACCCTAAGACCTGGGCTCTAGCTTGGGAAGGGCAAGGAGGAGCCATAGGATAAAACCTCAGGGGAGGAGAAGGAAGAAAATGGCAATCCCTATTAGGTCTTGTATATTACCTGCTCCATGGAATGCCTGTGGATCAAAGGGCAACTGGACAACCCATTGGTGAGGCCAGAAAAGGCTGTGTGTCTTATAGATTCATCCCTGCATGCCTTATTTATTCTTCACTTGTGCCACTCATTTACATAGGATACCTTTACCCCTAACTTGGAGTATTTTCACCCCTCAGTGTTGGTAAGTTGTAGGACAGTGTTGGGTAGAGGAGTAAAGGTATGTTATTCTGTGATTCTCAAGAATCCTAGTGGAAGGTAAATAGCATTTTCTTTGTCACTCTCTGAACAAAGGATAAGGAAGAAGCTGGACCTTCAGGCCTTCATGAAAATGCCACTTCTAGCTGTCAGTCTGCGTGGAGTCTCCTGGGCATACATTTTTTTAAAAGATTTTATTCTAAGTAATCTGCACACCCAATGTGGGTCTTGAACTCACAACTCTGAGATCAAGAGTCACATGCTCTGCCGACTGAGCCAGCCAGGTGCCCCCTGGATGTACATTTTTGAATAATGCAGATGGTAGCAGTTGAACTCTCCACTTCACCCCACCCTTCACTATTGCCCGACCCACCTTACTCAGGGATGCTTCATGATTTCCCCATCAACTGCAGGATTTGCACTGTAAAGGTAGGAATGATCACCTCTGGTGTTTGCTTCTTCATTTATTGTTTACATAGTCTGTTTCAAGCATTATCCCATGTGTTTAGAGACAGTGTTAACTGATAACCGTTGTTGGGTGGCAGGGGTCTGGCAATGTAGCTGCACTTTTTAATATTTATTCTAGTGGAGATAATTTCCCTTTATAAGTCTTTTTACTGCAAATTGGTTTTCTTCTTTAATATAATCTCAATGTAACACCAACCTCATGTATCCAGCATGGATGATAAATGGTGTAGATGTCTGCTGAGGAAAAGATTCTCTTCTCAAAGGGGAGAAAATTCCGTAACAGGGAATCCAGGGACTTAAACAGCAGGAGAGCCTGTCCAGGGAAGCTGGTGATTGCAGAGATAAAAGCCAGAAGTTTGGAGTGAAACTTATGCAAGAATGTTGGACGTCCTTGTCAGCCTTCCCTTCCCCTCTGCTGAATTACAGCTCTGGGTCCTGCCTGAGTCCTCATGGCCTCTTTTGCATAAAGACTATGTCTTGCATAAATACCTAGTTCCAGAATTCAGGAAATACGGTGAAGATTGTTCTGTATTAAGGTTTCAGGCCAAGTGCAGGCCCATATCCTCAGACAAGGTAATTATTGGTGAGTGAATAAATTATGCTTGCCTGTGCTTGTTGTCTACTTAAGCAAAGGTAACAGTCTGAATATCAGAACTCTCACTTCACACCATCAAGTCAAGATTATTCAACACTTCCATTAGGGGTGGGTTATTAAAGCAAAAGACAATCCTTAAATTAAGCAATAAATAATTAAAGAAATGAAGTTTTATGAGTGGGAGGGCAAACATAAGTAAGCTGAATTCATATTCTGCAAGTTCTTTATAAAAATAACACCTTTCAGAATTAGTAACAAGGCAGGTACAAGTATGTATCATTGCTGTATGGTGCAGAGAGGTGGAATGGGAGAGTTGTGGAGAATTAGAGTCTCTGAAGCGAGATGACCTGGGTTTGAATCCTGGCACGGCCACTCACCACCTGGGTGACCCCAGGCCAGTTGCTTAATTTCTGGGTCTCGCGCTCGCCTCAGCTGTAAAATGGAGCAATCCTAGTACTTATCGCAAAGGATTGTTGAGGGGATTAAATAAGTTAAAATGTATAAAACGCTTGGAACACTACCTGAATTTAATAAGTGGTATAAAAGTATTAACTTTTTGATAAAAGCATTCATTCTGTCTTCCTTCTCTTTTTTCTTATCTTTTTCCTCTCCCTGTTCACTATCATCATCCTCCTCCTCCTCTTCCTCCATACTAAATGGCTGGGGCTGGCTACTTACCATTTGCAGGCACAGTGAAATTGCAGGGCCTCTAGTCCAAAAATCAGGAGTAAAACTCTTTTCTTTCATTTGTGGTCTTTCTCTCAACCTATCATGATGTTCTCTATTTGCTATCTCATGACACACCACCTTCTTCAAACACAAGGATATTCCTGTGGCCAGTGCAGACCCTCACAATTGCTTGGGTATCCCCCCTGTAACTTGTTGCACTGTAAGTGCTCCTCTGACTTTGACCCTCCCTGTGTTTGTGTCTAGCCTCCTGCTGGGGGTGGGGGTTGGCAGAGATCTCTGGGCAGGGGTGGAGGAGCCGGATGGTGAGATAGGGAGGTAGTGGGAGGAGGGAACATGAACAGAGGCTCCAAACCCTGGCAGTGCTTCATTGTTTCACTGGACTTCACTTATACATTCAAAGATAAAATTACTGAGAATTTTCAAGATGTAGATCACAGAGCGTTAAAGCCCCAAGTGTGGGTCCCTTTCTGAGCATGGGCTCCTGTGTCACATGTTTGTGAAGCCAGTCCTGAAAAGTGCTGAATAGATGTGATAGTTCCTTAGCAGTCGATTAAAACCCAGTTGTTGTTGTTGTTTTTAAAGATTTGTTTGTTTCAGAGAGAGAGAGAAAGAGAAAGACAGTGCAAGCAGGGGGAGGGGCAGAGGAAGAGGAAGAGGGGAAGCCGACTCCCCGCTGAGTGTGGAGCCCCATGCAGGGCTCTTCTCCTGACTGGGAGATCATGACCTGAGCAGAAACCAAGAGTTGGACACTTAACCGACTGAGCCACCCAGATGCCCCAAAACCCTGTTTTCATTATCAAGTGACTCTGGTTTCAGATGTAGAAAATGGATTTTGTTCTCAGTTTTGGTGAGGCCAACACAAACTGGATAAATCATTTTAACTATTTGTGAAGCTCAGGGGACAAAAAATAACAGGTCTGTTTTAACCAACTAGACAATCCAAGAGATATAAAATAACTTCTACAAAGGTCTTTGTGCTTTCCTAACCCAAAGCATTAGATCAGCATTTTCCAAAGTGTTATTTGAGAAGAGGGTCCTGTAGGGAAATATTGGGTTACTGGGTAAAACAAAATGAACAGATTTTAAAAATTCAGGACTACTTACTTAATAGGACTAAATTATTTTCTGGTTATTTACCGTATGTCTTACTCTTTTCTAATTATTCATTTTAGACTTTGGAAGGAGTGGGGAAACATGGAAAAAGAGAGTCCATTCAGCAAACTGAAATATTACCAAATTTCAAAATGAATTTATCTTATAACTAAAGTTGGCCTCATAGTTCTTCAACTGTCTCACCCCACGCGCGGCCCCCCCCACCATGGTCTGTTCTTTTCCTTCTATGGCTGTCATCTCCCAGGACCACATTCTTGACGCCTTCCTTCTGTCCTTTACCTCACGTATTCTACTACTCATTAGAAGTTTGTTGACCTTGTTCAGTTCTCCCAACCATTGACCATCACTTTCAGTCACCCTCTCTGGTACCCTCACTTCCCTCCATCTCTAGCTTAACTGCCATGTTTCATCATTGTGGGTATTTTAAGTTGTCTCTTAATTCTTAATTCTTGCAAACTCATCCCCACTGAATGTGGCTGGCCGAGGCCTAATCCTGGTTAAAACCACAACTACCTATTCTGTGCTGGCACTTGACTGGAGAAAAAATATGTGCTGCCTGTTCTCACTTTAAACTCTTGGTCCCAGGTCTCAAAATGGACATTCAAATAGCAGCAACCATATTTCCTTCACTTTCCTGCTCTTCAGAATTACTGCACTGTGCCTTTTTCTCCTCATCCCTTCCTTGCTCTTGTCTTGGGACCCTGTCTCAGTCTTCATTAGGAAAATAGAAGCAGCTGGGTAGTAATTCTCTTATTGTTTTTTCATCAGTTAATCTACCCATACTCCTTCCCTTCCCCCCTTACTTGATAATAAAATGTCCTTGCTCCAACCTATCAGACATATTTGTACTCTGTCTCTATCCCCTTATTTTTCAGTTCATTAACTTTTGCAACTAACACCTCTCCTGCATCACTGCTTCACAAATGTCCCTACTCTGTCTAGAGGGATACACATCTAGAGCAAAAGATGTGTTCTAATTTCTCCCGCCTAAAAGACAAAATAAAAAACAAACCTTCCTTGACTCTGCTTATCCTTCTAGCTTCCACTCCACTTTTCTGCAGACCTGAAAGACTTGCACGCAACTGCTGAATCCACTTCCTTGTCTCATGTCCTCTTCTTAACTCATTCTGGTTGGGTTTTGGTCCCCTCTACTACTGAGACAGGCACTTGTCAAGGGCACCATTTCCTCCATGTTACTAAACCTAGTAGTCTCACGTGATATGACACTTCTTATTTTTGAAATCCTTTAGAAAAAATCTTGACTTTCACGATGCCACATGTCTTGCCCCTACCTCACTAGCTATTACTTCTCCTCTGTTCTTTGCTGACTCCTCCTGCCTGCTAGATCTCTAAATGCCAGACGTTTTTGGAGAACATTCCTGAGCTCTCTCCTAATCCCAAGCAGTGTTTTTTTCCTATGGGTGATCTCATCTAACTTTAAGGTCTTCAGTATAACCTACACACCAATGACTCCCAGATCTGTGTCTCTAGCTCTGGCCTTTACTTGGAAAACTTCAGATTTTCTATACTCAACTGTTTATCTACATCATCACATGAATGTTTGATAGGAAGCTCAAATTTATCATGGCTGTTGGAGCAGAGCTGTTGATATTTTCTTACCCTCCAAATCTGCTTCTCTCCCTATCATCTCTCCTCAGTAGGCAGCTCCAGCATCCACTTAACTGCTGAAGCCAAAAACCTAGGAATTATTTGGATATTCTCTTTACTGTTCTGTGTCATATCTATCATCAGGACCTGTCAGTGCTTCCTTCAGAATACATCCCTAATCTGCCCACTTTTGTAACCTCCAATACCATGCTCTGCTGTATTCCATCACTCTCTCTAGCCTGAACAACTGCAATAACTTCCCCATTAGTGTCTTTGCCTACACTCTTGCACTATTTTGATATTTTCTCTATACAGCAGCCAGAGAAATGTTTAAAACATGTGAATCAGAGCATGCTTATAACATTCCAAAGGCTTCCTGTGACACAGAATAGAATCCAGCTTCCTGTGCTGGTTGTAAACTCTATCTGATCTAGACCCTGTCAACTTCTCCAGTTTTCTTCTATGACTCTCTGTGCCTGTTATGCATGCTTCAGCCACACTGGCCTTCTCTATTCTTCAGACAGGCCAACATCATCTTAACCAAGGACTCCTTGCACTAGTTGTCCACACTGCCTGGACCTCTCATGATTCTTCTCATTCAGTGGCTTCTTCTTCTTATTCATACATTGGCTTAAATGTCACCCTTGTTATTTATACCACTGTGGAATCATGAATTCCTATTTCATTCATTGTGTTATAACCAAGTACTAGCATAATTCATTTTACTGCTCAAACTGTTCCTGACTTGGCTACCAGGAGTCCCTTTGTGCTGGCTCTTGTGTCCTTTTGAGCTGTCTCTGTCATTCTTTGAGTACTTTGTTATGTTCTGGCACACAAAGATGTTTTAGGTTCATTTTATAATTTCTTTGGAACTAGCCATTTCTTCGGGAACTTTGATTCCTATTAGTGGAGAATGGTATTTAGTAACCAAGATATGGGCTCTGGATGTGCTCATTGTTACTGGAGTGTCATTTTTTTTAGGCCTTCTTAGCAGACAGAATGAGGACATGTGCACATGCACGCGCACACACACACACACACATCTATCTATCCATCTATCTAAAAAGCCATGAGTTCACACTGATTCCCACAATTCCCATCTAACAACTACACACTTTATTCTAGCCAGTTCTATATTTGTAATTCTTTCTTCCGACAGTGAGAAGCCTGGCTCCCATTATCCTTGATGTATTTATTTGCTCAATCCCTCCATTGGTAGCCAGTCTCCTGGCCACATGGACTATTTCCTTGGCTGTCGCACTACTGATTCACACAAGACCGTGCCAGTTGAAAATCCATGCTCCTAGCCCTAGTGTTGTTCCAAATTAACTACTTGTAATTTTCTGGTAGGTATTCTTTCATTCTTTCATTTGTTCATCCAGCAGGTGTTTACTGAATATGTAGGCCATGTCAGGCACAATGCGGAATGCTGTGGATACATACATCAGTGGCCATGGCAGCCAGAACATCTGCCCTCATGGCTATTACCCTGTTTCATGTGTCTCTGCTCTGAACACATTTGTCTTATTAAACTTTAAAATTTGTTTAGGTGTAAGTATACCTACATATCTATGTTATGTATAATGCTTATTATAGAATTAGGGCTCAGTCATTTTTCACATGCCCCTTTGCCATCTACATGCAGTCCTAAGTTAAAGAATGTGCTAGGTAGGCAGAGGTGGATAAACATATAGACATCTTACTTGGTAGACTTTATCTGACTCTGTCTCTGGAACACAGAGTAGACATAACTGAGTAAGCAATGCTTATTTCTCTCTGGTATGTGTTAACCATACCCAAGAGTTATAAATTTTGGTTCCAAGAAATGCTTCAAATCTGTGACTCTGCATTTTGCCATGTATCTTAGAGTGAATTAATGGCCTGATTCATACGATGTAATAAAACACAATGGGCTCTATAAAGGGAATGAAATTTAAGTACATAGCCCTAATACTCATCTACAAGTCAGCAGTATTCCTTGTACATAGTAGGTGTCTGATAAAAATTGGTGATTTGAATTAAAATTTATGTATATATAACTTAGATGCTTCTGTAATATGCGTGAAGACATTTATTAGCAGTATTTCTCCTTTGTCTCTGCCTTCCCCACTTCTCCCACAGTTAGGCATTTCTGTTGCCTTTGTAATCTAAGCCTTTGAGAGCTTTAATTTTTTTTTTCATTTTTCTGTTTACTGTAGCCACATGTCCTGCTGAAGAGTCTTGGCCAAACTTTCTTCCAATTTTTTTTTTTTAAGATTTTATTTATTTATTTTCTTTTAGAGGCAGAGAGCGTGATTGTGAGCCTGGGGTGGGGCAGATGGAGAGGGAGAGAATCTGGAGCAGAGTCCCTGCTGAGTGCAGAGCCTGATGTGGGCTTGATCGCCTGACCCTGAGATCATGACCTGAGCCAAAACCAAGTCAGGTGTTCAGCCGACTGAGCCACCCAGATTCCCCCCTTCCAATTCTTAACATCTGTAAATACGAGTTTTTAGAACTTCTCTGGAATAGATTTTACACCTCCCCTGCCCCCCAAGAGAGAAAATGCTAATCACAGATATTAGCAATTGTTTATGAGGCTTGATTTGTGGCAGATAAGATGGCTTCCTAGAGACTTGATTTGAGGATAAATGAGTTACTTTATATTCCATTTCCTTTTTCAAAAAAACAAGTCTGGTTTTGTTCAGGCTTCTTATTACATTTAGCTTCTGTTCTCATAATCCATCAAAATTACTAGCTGAAAGATCAAAAAATAAAAATAAGCATTCCTGTTTTGAAGCATACTGTTTAAGTAAGTGCAACACCCCTCAAGCATGTGGGCCTATCTCCTGTTTGCTTCTAGGATTTCCTGCAAACCAGATCCAGTTGTCTGCTCCACTCTGTGAACTCTGAAGAATGGATGAGGACATGCCACTCTTTCTGGATGGCAACTTTCTGTACCTGTATTCAATCTAAGCCTGGATCCTCATTTGGTTTCAGCGTCCCTTTTTAGTAAAATTCATTTTATAAACTTTATTTTCATTATATGTCATGCCTATGGTTGGCCACAAGAAAGGAACTAAAAAAACACAGAGCAATTGAGACAGGCAAAAGTTTATGACTGTGTCTACATTGTCATTTTGGTGAGGTACAGACCTTACTTTCAAATAATTTTGAATATTTTTGGCAAGAGAAAAAGCCTTCAAACAAGGGGTATGAGTGCCTAAGTGCTGTGTATTTTTGAAGTGTCATCAGGTTTCTACCTGGCTTTTCTTCTTTCCCATTAAGATGCCCTAACTGCCAAAAGGCTCTTTTTTTTTAAATTGCTTTTAATTTTTTTTTTAAGTAATTTCTACACCCAACATGGGGCTCCAACTCATGACTTCGAGGTCAAGGGTTGTATGCTCCACTGACTGAGCCAGCCAGATGCCCCTGCCACAAGGCTCTAAAATGCTCATTCTGAATGATGGCAACAGTAAGAATCAGATTTGCTGAGCACTTACTGCCTGCACAGATTTTTTTCCAAGTTGAGATGGAGTCCATCTGAGTGTATCGCTGTATACTGCTGGTAGGTACTCTACTTTTGGGAAGCGGTTCTCAAACTTTATCAAAATTAATCACTTGGAAGAGAGTGTTTAAAAATGCAGATCCAGGGCGCCTGGGTGGCTCAGTTGGTTAAGCCACTGCCTTCGGCTCAGGTCATGATCCTGGAGTCCAAGGGTCGAGTCCCGTATCAGGCTCCCTGCTCAACAGGGAGTCTGCTTCTCCCTCTGACCCTACCCCCTCTCATGTTCTCTCTCTCTCTCAAATAAATAGAATATTTAAAAAAAAAAATAAAAATGCAGATACAGGCCACTTTCAGAGATTCAATTTGCATGTTTAGGATGGGGCCCAGGAATTTGAATTTTTCACAAGTTCCTGGTATAATTCAGCTGTGATGGATTGTACTTTGAAAAATTGTTTAGAGTATTGACGGGACTCTTGGCCATCACCATATCCATCTTTAAGGGGCAGATAACATTCCTGGAAAGCCATATGCAAATATATTTTTGGTGAAGCCAGTTGAATTTTGTCTGTGATTGACACTGTCCTTTCTGAGAGATATTTCTGATGTGGTGTCTGTAAACAGCACTTGAATGTAACCAGGGAAGCTCTCTATTCAAAGGAATATCTTAGCGGTTCATTCTGCCAAGAATTCATTTCTTACGTGAATAATCTTCTAATAGATTAATATGGGTTAATATATAGGAAGATTTCTTGCAGAAAGGGAGCAACCATTCTTATATCACAGAACAATGACAATTGTTGAGTTTACTAGCTGAAATCATTTATATCCCCTTCTCCTGCATTATTTTCTCTTCTTCATTATGGTTGTGCTGCTCACGGGTCATAGGCCGGAGTCGAGGCTGTGTTTATAATTGTGTTTCCAGAAGCCTCAGTCTACAGGGAGTTCACCCTTACACTGGCCTTTCAGCTACAGAATGGGGCGACACTGTGGAGAAGAGTCTTTGAGTTGGGGCCGTTGCTTCTCAGGCTGGCTCTGGGCCCAAGGCTCCTGCACTCAGAAAACAAACCCAGATTCAAATTTTAAACATTCATAAAAATCAGAATGGTGATATTTTTGACCTGCTGCCAACTTATTTAACCTCCTTTCGTTCTTTCTTTCTTTTTTTTAAATCAAATTGCTAGAATATGGTGTGTGAGATTTTAAAGCCAACATCCACCCCGCCTTGGCCCCCCACCCCCACCCTCAGCCCCCGGTTGGAAAGAAATCCCCCAGAGTGAGAAATTTTGTGTCAGCTTTTAGCCCTGAAAGGGTACAGCTCTTTGTCAATGATAAAACTGCAATGCTCCTCACATAATGAGACGATTTATGCTCTTGGCATCTTACGGGGTTAACAGGGCTGAGGGGCATAAATTCTCTTCATGTTGAGACAGGAGTAGACCTCACAACTTTGGCTGTGCCATCCCATGTGGCTCTGGTCAGAGAAGCAAAACCAAACCAAACACATTCAGTAAGAGCAAATGCTTAAGTACTTTTTAAACCGATGGCTTTGTGGAGCTGTTTTCGCTTAAGGAAGGAATAATTTGAAACACCTTGCCCACCAGTTCATTGGCTCGGGCGGCAGCTAAGCAGCTCCACGGGGCCCCTCCTGCTCAGTATCTGCAAGGTTAGGTCCAACGAAGGGCAAGCGTGGCCCAGGCCGCCCTCACTTGGCCACAGGTTTCAGGAGACATCTGCAAATCATTGTGCAAACCCGAAAAGTACAAATTCACCACAGCTCCACTCTCTGGAGTTGAGTCTGATATTTCCTGTTTTGAAGGTTTCCTTGGTATCCCACACATCGGCTGTGAAACACCAGCTGCTCCAAGCGACTTAGATTTATCGACTCTTTGATCAATTAGCTTACCCAATTTCTGGATAATTGAGAGGAGGGTTAAACCATCCCCTTATGTAAATAGGAGCCTTAATTTTTCAAATTCCAGTCTTTTAGCAAGTGCTATCGATAGAGCCTCCCCTTTGTTTCCCACACTTAATTTGCGTTAGCAGTGGGGTCCTTTTTCCCTTAATGTCATTGAATCATCTGGTGCTTTGCAGCGAAGCCAGAGGGGAAATACTGTCAGTGACAGATTGAAAGTAATAGTGTGCCTTATCTCCCATTCTCACTCCTTGCTAATTCATTTAATTTGTAGTATCCTTAGGGTCTTTGCAAAACAGCATAGCAGAAGTGAAGTAGCAAAAGAAGAGAAACAGCCACAGATGATGGGCTAGGTCTCCTGGTTGAAGGGCAGGTTGAAAGCGACAGTACCAGTTCGCATTAGGGTGTTGTTTTTCCTTCTTGGTAGAAATTCTGAAGTCATGGTTAGGCCTTACGTATGGTCCTAGACATTCAGGCCTGCAGTAATTGGACTTGGTTTGTCTAAAAGCCAAAGCAGCTGAACAAATACCCAACGGGGTTCATGGTGGTGTGACATTTGTGTGTCATGGACCGATGAAGCTTGACAAATATTTCTATACTAGTCCTGACATTTGTGAAATGGAAATACTCATTTAGTCTCCGCTTGAAAACTTCCAAGGATGGGGTGCTTTCTACCTGTGGGGCATCACTCTTAGCTCTATTTGTAGAACTTCTCATTAGTGAGGCCAAATTTGTCTCCCTGAAGCTTCATCCATTTATTCAACCAATGAATTAACAGTTACTGAGCACTTTGCTTACACATGGATGACTATGAGATGGTTTTTGGTTTTGTGGAGGCTCTGGCCTAGTACAGCCATCTTCGATTTTATTTTCATTATTATTCCCTTAAGGGGCCTTTTAAGATTTTTGTTTTTCCTAAATGCCCCCACTTCACGAAATTTTAATACCACAGATATGCTGTTTATATACTATATGTATATCTGTGCTTTTACAATAAAAAGTAAGGTGGTGTTGTTTCATTTTTTTTCTTTTCAAGAACCAATTTCTGCTCCTTGAGGGGATAGCACCCCTACGGAGAATTTGGTCAAGTGGGAATGACAGACACATGAGCAAATGGCTAAATCCTGACATATACACCGCAGTACCCTCTCCTCTACCCTTATGCTCTGTCTTCTTTGGTTTCCAGCCATTTGTAGTGGATTGAATGATGTCCCCACTCCCCAAGTTATGTCTACCAGGAACCTATAAATGTAACCTTGTTTGGAAAAAAGGATCTCTGCAGATGTAAAGAAGTTAAAAGATCATCCTGGATTATTCAGATGGGCCCTAAATCAGATGACAGGTGTCCTTCTATGGGAAAGGTCAGGGGGATTTGATACCGACACAGAGGAGAAGGCCATGTGAGACAGAGACAGAGACAGAGATTTCTGTAATGTGGCCGGAAGCCAAGGAATAACAGCAGCCACCAGAAGCTGGATAGGATCCTCCCCGAGAGCCTCCAGAAGGAGTGTGGTCTGGATGAAATCTCGTGTTCAGGCTTCTGGCCTTGAGAACTGTGAGGGAGTAAATTTCTGTTATTTGAAGCCCCCCAATTTGCTATGACAGCCACGGGAAACTAATACCCCATCTCTTCTCTACCCTCCTATGGTCTCCTAAAGGCACGGTGTCTTGCTCATCTGTGTATTCCTAGTGTGAAGCCTGGTGAGTGACATACAGCAGGTGCTCAGTTTACGTCCGCACTGGAGGAGCCGTGAGTGAGAAGTGTCCCTGTTTCCGGCCTCCTCTGCTAGACGGACTCACCCGACGGCTGTGACCTTGAACACTTCCCCTTCTCTCGGCTCTCCCAGCAGCCTTCTCCTGTGCCGGAGAAACAGTCCATAGCTTCTATTTTCATGTTTAGAAACATGCATCCTAAAAGTGTAAAAGCGTTAGAAAATAGAGACAAACGTACCTTTATATAAACTGGTAAATATTACATAGGCTCTTCTGTGACTTGCTTTCTTCCCCCTACCCCCAATTAAAAAACATGCCATGGGCATCTCTCCTTGTCAATAAAAGTAGCTGTGCATCATTGTTTTAATAGCTACCTGGTTTCCATTGTGTGGATTATCATTTAACTGATCTATTGATGGATGCTGATGTCCCTTTTAAAACGGAATGGCCATTTCAACATAAGGTCCTGTAAATCCAGCCACACCAATCTAGTGGAGCTATTATTGCTTCTGACTTGAACACCCCACGTATGTTAATGTGGCACATGACTTCATTAGCTTTGTGAAATTGTTGCTACCTTCTTTTGATGGCAGACAGCTATCTTCTTTTGACCCTGCGATAACTGAAACTTGTTCTTTTAACCTGGATAGTTATTAAGTGGGGTGCTTCTTCAGACTTGTGTCTGAGCAACTGATGACATACGTTTTAAAATAATTCATGTGGGATTTTTACACAACCATAGTCATAGCTTAGGTACAGTCTTGTTTTTGCTTTTAAATGGAACTCTATATTATAAACGTTTTTTTCTTACACTATTGATTTTTTTCTGGTTAAAGCTTTAAGATTTTACATTTACCCCTGTTTAATCTTGGGGAAAATGGATTTTGTCCTCTCTTTTCAATGCACCGAGATAATTTTGGAACTCTGCTTTGTGCTTTATCATACCAGTCATTTACACCAAATAAGTAGGTATTTTTTCTTCTATGTTAAGGATTGCAGTGTTGACTAGTGCAAGGTGAGAAATGAAACTCTCTCACCTCAAAATGCTTCCCTCCCGGGTGATATTAAACTCCTGATGGATAACTTGTCTTCCATTATTACCTTCAATACCACGTCTTTATCAGATTTTACTGGTTTTTGTCTTGGCGCATTCAGGACGGGAGTTGCACCTTACTTTGTGTGGAATTCCCCGTCACACTTGGTACAGTGCCTGATGTGCACCATAAGAGGTACCCAAGAAGGGTTTGTTTTAAATTGAGTTGTCCCCAAGAATATAATAACTTGTATATGGTGGATCCTCATAACCTCTTAGCCACCAGCACTTTTTCGTGCCCTTGCTCATTAATCATCTGTTCAACAATCCATTCTGGAATTCACAAGGGATCGGTGCCAAGTTCACTGGATTATATCCACCTTTACCCCCTTCTTGAAAGTCAGGAGCTGGGAAAGCTGTATGCTGGGGGTGGGGCTTCACATTGGTGTTGATGGACAGGCATGATTTGAGTTGAGGGAAGGGAAGGAGAGGACATTTGGAAACCAGAGTCTCTTCAGAGTAAATGTGGTTGGAAGACAGAATTGTTCACAGACACAGACAATAGTTTTGTGTTGGTGAATCTTGGTTAAAGGAGCACCGGGACAACCTTGAAAAAGGAATACAGTGTCGGAAGCAGAGAAATGACCTGTGCCCCAGGGGCATATAGGTGGAGAATGGCAGAGGAAGACGGGCCATTCTTGCTTCCTACACCACATTCTTCTTTCCAGGTTGTCCTGGTGTTTGCTTCACTGAGATTTCACAAATTCCACAGTCTTTAAAAGTAAAACCTCAAGTGTGTAAAAATAGATTTATTATCACCACTCTGGTCTTCTATTTTCTGCTTAGATGTGGCTGTGGTACCCAGCCTCAGTGTGGGAGGGTGGGTGGGGGTGAGTAGGAAGACCAGAGTGGTGCAGAAACCCCTTTTTGTCATGGCTAAGAAAGTAACTATGTAAGCTATAAACCTCATTGATGCAGACTAATTAGTAGTGATGTAAGTAGAAATGTACAGTCTGAATTCCCGAATACTTAGGAAAAGAAAGGAGATTTGTAGGTCTTCAGGAACTCAGTTAACAAGGGCTTTGCATCTCCCAGTGTTCCTTTGACCACAGCATTGCGGTTGCTGAGTTAAAATGGCAAGCATCACAAAATTTGAGGTATATTGAGTTTGAAAGTTCTATAAAGTTATAAGGGCCAAAAAAGAGCTTTTTATTACTGTCAATGTCACCCCATCTGGATCTGCAATTCCTCCCTCTGGCCTCTGAGGCCTGGAAAGTCAGAGGTTATAGGAGGAACAAAACAAGATCTGAATTTCAGTTGTCACTGTTGAGATCCCACTGAGCTACCTGTTTCACTTACTGCATAAGAGAGTTTGCTGGGTTGGGGGCCAAGGGACAGTGGGTGGAGGTAGGCTTGGTCCCAGTGTACCCTTAGGGCAGGGTGAGCCCTTTGCGCAGGGAGGTGCTGGGGGGCATCCTGTTTGTTGCAGAGGCTCAGCCTGGTGGGTAAACCAGATGCACTGTTCAGGAGGGCATGAAGTAGCAATATCTGGTCTTGGCCTGGCAGATGCTTAGTATGGGGCCAGCAGGGATGTGAAGGGACAGCCTGCTGGGAAGTGCTGACCCTCAGCTGTCAGCCAGGGTCTTGTGCAGCAGTGGTCGGCAGGAGACAGACCATCTCAGCATGGTGCCACAACTTCAGGGCTGGGGATGAAACAGGAGGGCATGGAGTGAGGTGGGGTCTTTGTTCAAGCTCAGCATCCAGATCCAGATACCACATTACCAGAAAAGGGACAGTGTAACAATGGGTAGAAGTCACAGGTTGGGCTCCCCAGCAAGTAGGTTCTGAGATGCAAATAGGAGATTTATATGGGAATGCTCTTGGGATTGACATCTGCAGAAGGAAGAGATGGCAAGTGGGATTGAGCAGAGAGAGAAGTTTGCTGAGGTGCCACCCCAGCAAAGGACTTATCTCACCCCATTGGGAACTTGAGAGAACCCTTCAAAATTGTGCTGAGTTGGAGGGGGAGGCGTGTGTGTGTGTGTATGTTGGGAGGGGTCAGGCCTTTATACCCACCCCCCCGCACTAAGTAGTCATTGGATCAGGCTGCATTGAAAGAAGGCGTGACTTTGGGTCAGACATTTTTCTTTAAGGGAAGCAATTCTCAAAGATGGCTAACAGCTGAGGGCCATCTTCTGGCTGTGCTCACAGCTGCTGGGGGAATAAGTCCTTTCTTCCTGAAAGGGGATCTGGGGAGCACATCACAACATTCACCACAGTGTTATGACCTGGGGAACATGAGTGCCCATGGCCATAAATGATAGGGCTGGGACATTAGAACTTTGATCAAAATAAAAGGCAAGACATGATATATTAAATCCCACTGGATTGACCTTGATGGGAGGGGAGGCCAGAGTGAGGGAGAGAGTAGGAAAGACTATTTTGCATACTTCTCTCTGAACCCAATTGCTTTGGACCCTGGGTGGGAAGGGGTTGTGGGGGGCCCAATGGTGGCTAAGTCTAGGTTAGGGCATCAGTGAATCTGGCTATGAGAAGCTGAGGAAAACAGAGATGAGGAAATAAAAAGACCTCTATGGTTACCTGTGGAACCTTTCTCCCTGTTCATTCTAGCAAATCCTATACATCCTGACTCTAAAGCTTATAATGCCTTAAAAATGCTCAGTCAGATCTACTCATCATGTGCAAACATGCAATATTAATTTTAAGAAGTATTTGTCAAGACGTTGATGCAATTTTGTTCCTTAGGCCTAAATTAATCTTTTATTGTGAGATTTCCAGGGTGCTGTTCCAGCCATGTTGTGTTTTAAGACCAGGGCAGGAGATTTTTTTTTTTTTAATTCATTAATTTATTTTTAGAGAGAGTTGTCTCCTCTCCACACAGCTCGAAGTGGTCTTTGATTTAATCCCACTTGGAGGACAGGAAGGAGGGAAAAATTGTTTTGCCTGAGTCCAAGAATAGAAAACTCTTATACCAAAAAAACCTTTCCCCTTATAAAATGAAGTGAGTAAGCAGTGGGGAACTCATCATATTAGAGCATGTTTCAATGTCAGCATTTAATGTGTCACATTTGGCTCATCTTGGTAAATTGTGAGATTTTTCCAATTCCTGAAGTATTGTTAAATAGCTGTTGTTTCTTTTCTAAATAACATTAACTCTGGCCCTGTCCCCAACCCAGACCGTCTCTCTCGGTTTCGATCGTTTGACTTTTTGATGCAGTGGCATCCATTTCGTCCGAGATTCCTTTCACTGACTGTGGATGTCCACTTCTCATGGCGGGGGAGGGGGGTGTGATCCACATGCAATTCGTCAGGAGTCTGCTCTTCACGAACAGGCTCGGCTGTAGCAGCATATGGACAACAGACTTTCAAAAGGGTTATTTCATGATTGCACTGACTCTGTCCAAGAAGAGAGAACACATTCCCATTCCCTGTAATTCAAATCATTTGTTCGAGGAACCCTGCATCCTGAGCTTGGGGAGGACCAGTGTCCTTGAGATATTCTTGTGTTCCAGACCTGCCACGTTCACCTGGTTTGAGCATCTCATTCTCGCCTTGGTGCTCTGCATGGGGAATGTAGGAAGAGAGCCTTTTCAGGTGGAGGGGGGGGCGATGAGATGCTGCCCTGGGCTGGGCACGGGCTGTGTCTGCGTGCTCAGATTCCTGCGTTATTCATCCGGACACTCCCACTGGTCACTCCAGAGGCTTGGGGTGCCTCGGATCACCGCTTATTTGCTTGGCTTCTTAGTGCGCACGGGTGGAAGCAGGGCATGGCAGGAGACAGTGTGACTCAGGGAGGAAAGTGAGGGCTTCGGAGCCCAAGAGAACTAGATCTGCAACTCACTCCTGGCACATTGCTAGCCTTAAGCCAGTCACTTAACCTCTCTGAACATCAGCTTCCTTGTTTATAGCATGATCATGCACGAGCATATGCAAGCACATGCACACACTCTCGTCCTGCATGGTTGTGGGCAGAATTAGAGCCAATGCATCTAAAATGCTCAGCATACGACCTGGTCCACAGTAGACACTCAATACATGGAAGTTATTATTATTGTTAGCTATTACTTAATAAAGGCTACAGAAAGGGTTTTTCTGTAGAATCCAAATCCCCATATGCTTATCTTATGCCCAATCTGGCAGCAAAAATGGCTTGCTGACAGCATCCATCTTTCCATTCACAAGTCGCAGGAAATATATGGCCTTTTTCGTAATGGGTTCCCAAAGGTCTGCTGGGTTTCCTGGCAACGAGACAGCAATTCAGGCTGGTCCAGGTACAGAACAAAGTTGTGCCAATAGCCACATTCCATGCGCAGAACACTCTCCAACTGGGCCATACATGTGGTGGCTGTGTGTGCCAGCCTCCCGGGCCTGGCTGACCAGGCGGCTGCATAAATTGCTTCGAACATGAGGTTATTTATGGCATAACCAATCTTGACTTTGGCCTAGCTCTTGCTCTTGTTTCTTAAATGATAGTATTAGTGCTGGAGAGAGACATGTGATGTAGGAAACTGAATTCCACAGACAAACGTTGCCAGGTGCAGGCTTACCAACGCAGTGGCATGGGACCTTGTCAGTTTATTTATTTATTTATTTTTATTTTTTTTTTAAAGATTTTATTTATTTATTTGAGAGAGAGAATGAGAGAGATCATGAGAGGGAAGAGGGTCAGAGGGAGAAGCAGACTCCCCGCTGAGCAGGGAGCCCGATGTGGGACTCGATCCCGGGACTCCAGGATCATGACCTGAGCCAAAGGCAGTCGCTTAACCAACTGAGCCACCCAGGCGCCCGGGACCTTGTCAGTTTATTGTCAGCCTCATAATTCCAGGCTCTGGGTGGCAATAGCTGCCCTAAGTGAAGACAGTCCACAGAGAACAGCAGTTTGATTTTTCAGTAATTTTCAATTTGTGAAAGCTCTCAGCAGAATATTCTGACAATGGTTATAACCTTACAGGTAAAGTTAAAAGAAAATGCATATAAAAGAGTTATTTCCAATTTTTGCTTCTTTGCCCTTCATCTGAAGGAGCTTAAATAGAGGGAACGGGCTTTTATTCTTAGCTTTCCCTAATTTTCAAGTCAAATAACAGCATACTGGAACCACATTAAAATGTAATGGGTTTTGCAGATTTTTTTCTGATCCAAATTCTCCCCATCCCTAGTCAATCCAGTGTCCTTTTGTGGTGGGAAAAGGGAAGAGGGGTGTAAGCTTTGGCATTGACTTTAGGAGAAAGGGCCAGTAGGAGAGATGTGAACTTTCATAATTTTGCTTTTGCTCCAAGTTCTTATACTCTATGAACCAACTGAGAAAGGAGGTCCACAATGGGCCCAGTGGGACTTAAATATTTTTTTTAAGCCATGTCCGTGTGAATGGTCCTCTGCTTAATCAGGGACCTTAGTTCCAGTGATGGAGGGATGCCAGGAGATGAGGTATGACTTGGGGTTGTGACCATGTCCCTTTTTATTTTGATACCTGTGTTTGTACCCTCTTCAGTCATTCATTCAATCAAGGGAATATTTATTCCTTTCCACTATGTGATTTATACTGTGCCAAACACTAGAGAAATAGCTTTGAATTTTATTTCCTTTGTGGTAGCTTTGGGGAAAGGGTATACTATGATGTCCACCAAAAACTCATCAATTCTTATTTTATTTGTAGGTGAATTAATGAGATTACTGATGTCTCTTCTGTTCAAGGTCTTTTAAGTAATAGACTGGGTGTCATACAGAGGCAGTTAGAAAGGAGAGTTAACACGTTAAATTTCCACTATGGATACAGGCATTCAGCCATCGATAGTGAGACACAGGCCCAGGTGCTGACTTTCAGAGTCACAAAGGGAAAAGTTAAGGAGTGTCTTAAGGAAATATATCTATATTCATATGTATATCTATATCTATTTAAAGGTAGTTCATTGTTTCTCATCTGACCCCCCTCCAGACTGTTCCATTTCATGGTATCTCTGAGATGGGGGAGAGTGGCCACTTGTGGAGGGTAACCTGTGTGGATAGTGGCAGTTGTTTTTTTTTTTTTTAAAGATTTTATTTATTTATTTGACAGAGAGAGACACAGCGAGAGGGGGAACACAAGCAGGGGGAGCGGGAGAGGGAGAAGCAGGCTTCCCGCGGAGCAGGGAGCCCGATGCGGGGCTTGATCCCAGGACCCTGGGATCATGACCTGAGCCAAAGGCAGAGGCTCAACTACTGAGCCACCCAGATGCCCCAGGGGCAGTGTTATTACTTGCTGCTGAGCACATGTAGCTTCTCTTGTTTACAGTCCTTCAGATTTCCTTTGAGAGAGCTCCCTTCCTCCATTTTTATCATGTGGTGTGGGTGCAATTTAACTCCCTTAAAATTTCATGGGAGAGTCATAATTGGCTTAAGCCAATACTATTATCTGTTTCCTTTGGCTACATTTTGGTTCAGGGAGAGGCCATTAATCCAGTAATATTTACTGAGATAGAAGAAAACCTTTGCTAGGGTTTCTGGAAAAGAGAGGGTTTGTGTGTGTGTTTCTCTGTCTTCCATGGAATTTACTAGATTGCATGGGGTGAAGATGTAAGAGTGGAGACAGACATTTATTTTGTGATCCCAGAGAAAATTCTCAGCTTCAGGGTTGAGATAGGGAGAAGAGGGCATGGTGGTGGAGCTTGAGGATAAAGCCAAACTACAGAAGGAAGAGCAGAGGTATGGAGAGAAGCCAGGTCATTGGGGATACTGTTTGGGCTGCTAGATCAAACCTTACCTGAAGTCAGCCATGTATCTGGACTTTCCAATCATGTGAACCAGTACATTCCTCTTTTTCGCTTGAATCAATTTGAGTTGGGTTTTGTGTCATTTATGACATAAAGAATCCCAGTGGGTACCATGGATTTTGAGCTCTTCCTACATTTCCATCAGGTAACTTTATGTACGGAGAGAAGTTAAATTCATTCCAAAGGCACTCATAAATGTAATCCAATGGTGGATTATATACATCCCTGCTCAAACAAATTAAGAGCTAACTGTGATAAGTGGTTGGAGTGGCAGGGAGATGTGGGAACTGAATCTAGGCATGAATGCAAAAGGCATTTGAGATTTTTTGGAATAATAGATGATTTTCTGGGATAGCTTCCACTCTCCTGAATATTTTCACAAAACACGTCTCCGAGAAGAACACTCCTAGGACCATACAGTTACTAATGTTAGGTTTTCCAGCGTGCTCCGTGTTTTTTTTTTCCACTCAGAAGGGTTATTTCCTATTCAGGACACACATCCAGTGGTTGCAGGGCCACACTGCTGGAGTGCATGAAAGAGCAAGAAAGATGTTTGTGAAGGAGCCAGGAAGAAGGCAGGTTGCCTGCGCCAAAGTGGAGTGTCTTTTATGTTCTTTGATAACTGTGAGAGTTCCCTTTCCTATTTCTTTCTCTTCATCTATTAATGAGCATGAACTACATCCTGGCCTTTAATCATTGATATCATTTCATATACACTTTTTCATTATCCTCATCTCTCTTTTGCTCCTCTGAACATCTGCTTCCCAGACCCACTCTTTAGAATGAAGTGTATACATGGCAGCTCTCCCCATCTCTAAGCCACGGAGCTAAATTTCCTATGCACCTTCAAGCATTAAATTGAAAATTAAGCTAAACGTACCATATTTTGTTATAATTGCAGTTTAGAAAAAAAAATCCTTGTTAATTGGGTATCCAGGAAAGTTATGTGGTCCATATGCTATGGAGGAATTTATAGTCCACAGTAATAAAGTTTGGTAATAAAAGGATAGTGATGAGTGAAAAGGACAAATGTAAATTAACATCCCCCAAATAAATCAAAGTTTAGAAAACTGGGCCATTTATGGCAACCACATGCAACTAGTTACGATTACATTTTAATGTGTCTGATTTTAGTTTCTTTAAAAAAAAAAAAACCCAAATAGGCATGATGTGAAGCTTAATATTCTGGTATCATTTGATAGTCCTAAGAGCTGCTGAGACTGCCAGATTATAATCAGAGATCGTTCAAATTATTCTTCGTAGAGTCTTTGGCATGGGTCTGGATGATGATGGAAATTAGTGAGTTTAAACTCACTAAAGGGTCCATTCCTTCGAGGAATTTGCCCTCTACAACTATCTCCATTGGCCTGAGCTGCATTGGGAACAATTGCTCTTCATTGACCAGAAGAGTCTCCTGGTTGATACTGATGATTGACATTGTGTTCCAAAGGCTTTCTCTGGGCCAGGTCCAGCACTGAGCTCTTTGTATTTATTATTGCTTTTCATCCTCGCAGTCTTAAGGGGGAATGTATTACCTAAGATTTTTTTCAGTTGTATGTATAGAAAATACCAACTAGAAATGACTTAAGCGATAAATGAATTGTCTCTAGGAATAAAAGATCTGAAGGCAGGACAGCTTCAAGATGGGTAAATTTGTCACTTGGCACTGTTAGGAACCTGGATTCTGTCTTTTTGCTTGGCTGTTGGACTTTGTCTTTGGGTTGGCTCCCTTCAGGGTCCCAAGATGACTGCCACAATTTTGGGGGTTGCATTCTCTGTGTCAGCCCCCTGAAGAAGTAGAGGGAACTCATTTTTCCTTGCTTCTCATTTTATTTAGAGCCAGCTTCTTCTGTCTTTTGTAGAAGACTATCGGTAGGTGGGGAATAGATGTTGAGTAGGGAACCAATCACATCTACTATAGGTAGATGCTATCTTTATCCCCATTTTACAGATTTTAGAGATAAGGAAACTGAAACTAAGAAAGGTTGAATAATATACCCCAGCATCTCTCTGCTAATAAGTGGTGAGGCTAGGGTTTGAACTGAGACAGTTTGTCTTTATAGTAGATGTTCTTATCTACTGCACTAAACTGCTTGGCCATTTAATTAGTTAGGGACTAACTCTGAACAGGGACTTGGAGTCAGTTTAGATGAAAGAAATACATAAAAATTGTTTTTTAATTTTCTCATCTTTATTCTTTCCTTTAGAAGTGCTTTTTTTTTTCCCTCCCCAGGGTCTTGTCCTGGATCCCACACACTGATAGGGAAGTACAGAATTCCAGGAGAGTCCATGGGAGAGGCAGTGAACTTGGCCTGAGAATGAGGGGTAGCTTCCCAGAGGAAGTGAGTTATATTACCTCTACTGAGATCTGAAGAACAAGAAAGATTAGTTATATAAAATAAATAAGTCATGGGGATGTAATGCACAGCATGGTGACTATAGTTAATAATACTGTATTGTATATTTAAAAGTTGCTAAGAGTAGATTTTTTTTTTAAAGATTTTATTTATTTATTCATGAGAGACAGAGAGACAGAGGCAGAGGGAGAAGCAGGCTCCCCACGGAGCAGGGAGCCCGATGCGGGACTTGATCCCAGGACCCTGGGATCATGACCTGAGCCAAAGGCAGACACTTAACCGACTGAGCCACCCAGGTGTCCCAAGAGAGTAGATTTTAAAAGTTCTCATCACAAGACAAAAAATTGTGTAAATGTGTGGTGGTGGATGTTTGCTAGGCTTAATGTGGAGATCATTTCACAATCTATACACATATCAAACCGTTATGTTGTGCACCTGAAACTAATATAATGTTAAATGTCAATTATATCTCAATTGAAAAGAAAAAGAAAAATTATTATATCTCAGTTGAAAAGAAAAAGATTAGCCAGGTGGAAAAGTATGTATATGTGTGTGTGTGTGTGTATGTGTGTGTGTAGGATAAAGTGTTTCAAGTAGAGGAAGGACCATAAAAAATGGGAGAATGGGGTGCAATTGGAAAACTGAAAGTAGTTCAGAATAATCTGGATCAAGTACAAAGGGTGGTGTAGTTGAGAGAGAAGGTTCTAGAGGTAAGAAGAAGTGAACCATTAAAGACAATTAAGCACATTAAGGAGTTTGAACTATATCCTTCAATCAGTGGGGAGTGATTAAGACATTTTGGGAGAAAAAGGACTTGATCAGAATAAAATTTTATTTTTATTTATTTATTTTTTAAATATTTTCTTTATTTATTTGAGAGAGAGAGAGAAAGCAGGAGAGGGGGGAGGGTCAGAGGGAGAACCAGACACCCCGCTGAGCAGGGAGCCCGACACGGGACTCGATCCCAGGACCCCGAGATCATGACTAAGCCCAAGGGAGACCCTTAACAGACTGAGCCACCCAAGTGCCCCCAGAATAAAATTTTAGCAAGATCTTTTTGACTGTAGGGTAGAGAGTGGATACCTATAGTATTTAAGGTTGTGCTTATAAGTTCAAATGAAGTGGAGAAGAAAGGCCACTATCTGGGTGTTCAGGAGTTCCCCTCAGGGCCTTACCTGGGGCCTCCCTTTGGCTGACTTCGCTGATTCATCAGCCATTTCCAGTTCTTTTCTCCTTTGTCCATCTCCCACTTCTCAGACTGAAAAATCCAGGTAGTTGCTTTCTCAACTGTTCACATCAGGATGGTCATGTAAACCAGTTTGGCTCTGGGTTTCTGGGAAAGAATTTAACTTTTTTTTTAGTTTTATTTATTTAAGTAATCTCTACACCCCAGGTGAGTCTCGAACTCATGACCCCAAGATCAAGAGTTGCACGTTCTACCGACTGAGCCAGCCAGGTACCACTTAACTTCTTGATAATAGGAGAGATGTAGTGAGCCATCTTTGACCCTGAAGTGACATACATACTTAAACCTGTTTCAGATACAGTGAGTCATTTTCTACTCCTTGACAAAGTGAAAAGGCATTTGGCTGGAGGATGGAAGGGGTCTGCATCCCGGGTGACATCCCAAATTCTCCAAACCAGTGGTAACTAGCTACCTTCAGATGCTTTGTTCAGCAAGCAGTAAATGTGCCTCTTATGGTTTAAGTTGGAATGGGTTTAGTGTTGGTGACCTCTTCTGTTACTCACAATAGAAAGCATCCCTACGAAAGTGGCATGCATTCATCCAATACAAGAAATGTTCAATTCTCAATTTCATTTTGACTGAATCCTTCAAGCAAGAGAAGAAGTTCCTGTAGTGCCCTTATCATACCGGCAGGTTGGAGGGCAGAGCTCTGTGGAGCTTCTACTCCATTTAGGATAAAATGCGCATGTGCAGTGCAGTACCTACTCTGTCCAGCAGAGAAGGCCTGGTGATTTCCTTCAGCCGCTCCTTTTCTCCCTGTCCACTCTTGACATGACATTGGAATGAAGTCCATTTGGCCTATGACTGGATCTGAGGCACCAAAAGTAGTAGTAGGGAGCATCACGACAATGTTTTTAAAAAGGACCTTGAAGTTGTGATAAGGCTTCACGTTTGAAGAAAAATACTATGTACAACATGGTTTTCCTTAAAGCAATTTGTGTTAATAGAAAAGTGTCCTAAAGAAAAATTAAACGCAGCAGTGGGGCATGTTATATTTTTCCCAAACAGACACGGCATTTTTATTGGAATTCTAATGAAATATATACCCATAGAAATGCTCTCCCCGCCTCCTGCCCCCACCACTTCAACATGGCCGACGGTAGTCACATGTATAGACTATCCAAGCCAACATCCACTGATTAACGTGTCGTCTGAGGTCTGCCGTCACCTGACGGGATAAAGCTAATCCAAATGGACTGCATGCCACGTTTTTATGACATGGAGCTATTGAAAAGTACAGGAATAATTAACTAGAAATGTAATAGAGGAAGCTCTTTCTGAGCTTGGGCTGTCACAGAGTATAACACCTGATATGGCTTCCCCGAGCACCAGGCCAACTGCAGTAACACTTTTTATGCCACTTTCTGAAGAAACCAGTGACTCAAGTCGTCCATCAGTGCAATTCGTTCTGAAGAGAGCATGACAGCTGTGGCAGGTACAAAACAGAGGTGCCTTGTTCCACTGAGTGACACTAATTATAGGTAAGGGCTTTGTAAACACGCCTCTCTGTTCGAGGGAAGTGAACAACATACAGTAAAGCACCAGCATAACCAAAGTGACGTCTATAAATAAATAGAAAATAACGGCACTTTTCTAATTGAATGCAGATAGGTAAATAAATCAGGGGGCACTTAAACCTGTTTCAGATACAATGAGTCATTTTCTACTCCTTGACAAAGTGAAAAGGCAATTGGCTGTTGGAGTTTACCCAGATGTGGCAAGCTAGAAAGAAGGCTTTCCACCTATACGGCTGCTATCTCAATGAAAAGTGTGTATATATTCTAACACACACATGTGTGGGCACACATGGGTTTGTGTGCAAGGCACTCTCAATTTAGAGGTTTTATTTTACGACATCATTTTAGGCAGTAGTTTGGCACTCTGGCATTTAACTAGAGAAGAAGTTAAACATGTTGACTTCTTACCCAGGCTGGCCCACCAAGTATGAGCTGAACTAGAGCACAGATAGACGCATGGGCAATCAACAGGCTCTCAAGGTTAACCTAAGAACCTACTTTTACCTGTTGTACTGGTAAGGCTTGCATTCAGCTGTAAGTGAGGGAACACCCAAAATAACAGCTTCGACAACAGTACAAATAGTTGGTTCAGGGAAGCTCTGATGCTCACAGGGTCAGGAGCCAGGCTCTCTCTATTGTGCTCTTCACCTTGGACAGTCCACACCCCAGGCTCACCACAGTGAGTGCCGTGTTTCAGTGATAGGATGGGGCAGACATGACAAGGGCCCACCTGCACTGCTGCAGGTTCCTGCAAGCTGACACATGACACTTCTCGTTGGCCAGAGCTAAGTCACGTGGCCCTAGCTCGCTGCAAGGGGGTTGATGATGGGTCTCTATTCCTGGAGGTAAAGAATATCGTTCCTGCAGAGAGAGGGAGCATGGATACTGAGAGGACTACTACAAAGCTCTTCATACGGTTCCTGTTGAGGAAGAGAACTGTTTTGCAGCATGTAATAAGACAAAATCCCCCTCTGGCCCTGGACCATTCCCATTCCTTATTCTTCTTCCCTAAATCCCTCACTAAAACCACAGAAAGAGATACTTGATGTAGGCCAAGAAGCAAATCCTAAATGGAAGAATATTTCTTACTCTCCAGGGAGGGTTCCTTCTTCTCAAATCTCGCTGCTGATGTCCAAATTCCACAGCACATCTTTCTTCAGCATGAGTCTAGATTCTTGTTCGAAAGCGACTTCTTCTAGAAATCACTTTCAAATGTCTCTCTGTTTTTTTTTTTTCCACTTTAATTTGAATGTGTTTCTGAGTTTCCAGCTTTTCTTGAGAGCAGAAGTCTTTACAGTGAGGTTGGGACTGCCCATCTAATTTGTTGGAGATGAAAGAAAGTATAGTAAATTAGGTATTTCAGTATTTGTAGGGAATTACTTTGGATTTTGCTGTTTGTAGCCATTGGCTAAGAATTCTCTTAACCTGGATTTAAAAAAAACTGCTGTCTGCCACCTCCTTGGGGTCTTTTTTTTCAATCTAAGCCATTAAAAAAATAAAGAAAAAATTATTACCCCATATACTTCTTCTCATTAACTGCTAATAAGTCTTTACCTCTCTAGTTCAGAGATGTCATGACTTCATGTGCACGAATGTATATCAGTTAGAAAATGCTCTTGGAGGGCATGGGGTGTATGTACTGGAATTATTCTGTGTAGGAAAAGAACTAAGTAAATTAGAGCTTTGTGCCAGGAGCTCATTGTGGACGCAATTGCTTGGAATAGCATTTAGTGCCACTCTCTCCGAATCAGAGCTTCCACTGAAGAATTCTTGGAAGTGGTT
Source organism: Leptonychotes weddellii (assembly GCF_054177405.1). Taxonomy (NCBI): domain Eukaryota; kingdom Metazoa; phylum Chordata; class Mammalia; order Carnivora; family Phocidae; genus Leptonychotes; species Leptonychotes weddellii. The sequence continues at coordinate 43,118,097 of NC_138380.1, read as the reverse complement.
GTGGCTTCTGGAAGGAAGGAAAGATCCCTAAAGGTAAAGACGAGGGCACCTGGGGGAGTTGTGAGCTGAGCAGGGTGGGGGAGCAGAATTTACGCTCCCGTCACTGCATTCCCTATGTGCTAATTGATAGCAGAGGGCAAAGACAGGGCAGAGGGAAGAGCCAGGGTGTTTGGGTTTGATAGTGAAAGAGTGCATAGCCTTTAATGAGCACCTGTGTATGTCATGCATTCTCGTAGATGTCTTGTATACATTTAGTCCTCACAATAGCCCTGGGCAACAAGCACAGTTGTCCAGTCCTAGAGATGAAAACACTGAGACCTGAGGAAATGAAAGCCTGAAAGTCAGAGCTGGGGCTTGAGTACCGTCTGTGGACTTCACAGACTGTCCATTCCACCACACTGGGTGAGGACATGAGGAAGGCAGGAAGGAGGAGTTGGTAAGCTGGTTTCCCCTGGGGCTCCTGCTCTCACAACCCTCACATCTCCCATTCCCCACTCCCACCCCAATGCTCGCACTGCAGCAGGGAAGAGGGCAGCTGCTGGGTCTCCAGGTCTTGCCATGGCCCCTGGTGGCCGGTTGGCCAGTGAGGAGGATTGTTAGTGGTTCTTGGATCTCACTGCTGGTCACCACTTCCAGCAGTTGGGACAAGGCCTGGGAGCTCTAGTGGTTAACCAAGGCATGTTGTTTTCTTTTTAGGCATTGTCTTGGTTTCTAATTAGCCGGGAGTTTTGTTTTGCTTTTAAGTCACGAACATCCCAGCTGTGAAAGTCTTTCTTCCCAAACATCTGCAGCCATTCTGCCTTGGGCCATGAATTCATCTGATCTCTTCCTTCAACTGCCTCACATTTGACCTGGTCCTGGCCAAGAGACCTTCAACGAAAGGCTAAGTGGTAAAGTGGTATTTGTGAGTCAGTCCTCCCTCTGAGTCAGAAATAAAACAATGCCTCAGCATGTTAGGGGGAGGATGGGGCCATTCTGTGGTGAAACGCAAAGGGCTCTTAGTTCTCAGACGCAGAGCGACTGGCAACTTGCGAGGTATATGAGGGGAGGGGACTGATTCGGTGAGAGTGAGGATAAACTTCAGGGCAGCCAGATTAGTTCATTTTTCCTTTTTTCTGTCCTCCCTCCCCTATCCTTTCTTTCCTTCCTTTATTCTTTTCGACTTTTTACTTTTTTAAAATAGTATAACTAGTAAAACCTGATCATTCAAAGAGACTTTCTATTTCTCCTTAACACTTTGATCAAGAAACTTATTCCTATCTCTCATTCTATTGTTTAAGTAAAACTGGCAGAGTGGAAAAAAAAGGGGGGGTTGGACGCAAAACAAAAACAAAACGAAATAAAACCAAAAAACCCAAACCCAAACAAACGAAAAGCTAAACAAACCAAAAAGAGGCTTTTGTGTGCTGCCTTGACACATTGAGAATTGAGAGATCTTAGGTAAGTCACATAACCTGTGAAGCTCCATTTCCTCAAAGGAAATATGAAGGCAGCCAAACTTGCCTTACCTCCCCCACAAGAGTGTTACCAGACCCTAGTGAAATAATCCACGTGAAAGTGCTTTGTAGACTGGAGTGTGTGTCGCAAACATGGCTAGTGGTTTGGGTTCTGGTTTCAGAGAGGTCTGGGAGCAATCCTTATGCGGTGTGACTTTATTACAGTGGTTCTCAGCTGGGGACAATTTTGTCCCTGCCCTGGGGATATTTGGCAGTGTTTGGAGACATTTTTGATGGTCACAACTGGGAGGTGGGGTGCTGTGAGCATGGAGTGTGTAGAGGCCAGGAAAGCTGTTGGACATCCTGCAATGCACAGGACATCCCCACCCCCCAATGAATAATGACACTGGCTCCAGTGTCAGTAGTGTTGAGGTTAAAAAAACATCCTGCTTTATCTTAATCAGCCTCAGTTTTTTTTTCATCTTAAGGTAAGACAGAAATACTAGCAATAGTATTGATTGCATGGAGTTGTCATGTAGGTAGAATCAAGTAATGCAACTAAATGATAGCCCAGTGTCTGGCATATCTTAAGTGTTCATGGAAGCTTTTTCCATGCTCAGTGCTCCTGTAGCTGCTTTCCCCAGAATCCTAAGTACTTGTTTGCAATCCTTAATTATCAACTCTTCCTACACTTACGTGAGTAAATATTCATATAGTTTTGGCTGCCTATTCTTCATTGCCCCTCTTCAAGAGTACACCAGTTTCCTTTTTGAGAACTTCTTTTCTCCAGTTATGTGATGCCTTAGTGGGGACATAAATCCACACATCTCTCTTTAAGAAAGTGAAAGGGGTTATGTCCTTCCTTTCCCTGTCCCTGCATAGCTGGGGAGTGGTCATGGCACCTGACCTTGGCCAATCAAACAATCTCTTCCAGGACATTGACTCAGGAGCCTAAGAAGAAGCGATGAAAACATGCAGCGGCATGTTGATCTTAGGGTTCCTTCTGCTGTGATTGTGTCTGCTTTCCCACTCCATGGAGCCCTTTGGTTCCTGTCTTTCCAGTGCCTGTTCTGCAGCCTCTGGTGGAGCCAGTAGGTTCCCATTGCCTTTGGCAACCCAAACTCTTGACTGATCACTTATCTATCAATGACCCAATGAATAGAACCATAGGACTGTATCTACCATGTCCGCTAGTGGAGGAGATGGGGATAGAGGCTTGGATTTGTAGCGTAGATGGTAGCAAAACCAGGGAAGAGCTTTCCTAGTAGCACTGCAGGAACGTTCAGTTCCAAGTTCTAGAGCTTACACTCTTTTTCTTTTTAGAGCTCACATTCTTTATCAAAGTAAAAGCTGAATCTTCCTCCTCTGGCCAAGTCCTCATCAATAAACATAAATTAGCAAAGTGTTTTAGCTCTATCCTGCAGTGAACCCTTTACATTTGGTTAATAGGATTGGGCAACAGTATGACTTAAAATATTGATTTAAGCAAATTCTCAGAAGTATATGGTATGTTTATTGTAAGATACATGTTTGAAGCTATCCTTTTTTCCCTACTTCATCTTTTGTGTTTGCCAGGCCCTATTTTAATATCTGTATAGAATAGAAACTTACATTTTGTGTCCATTTGGGAAGAGTCCAGCCAGGCAATGACACTGGCCAGTGATAAGCACAAGGAAGAGCAAATGACACATTCATTAATTGTTGTTTTAATTTTTAGTTTTTCGGTCGTTTCTCTGGACCAGAAGTGTGACTGGAAAAAAAATCTGAAAAACTTCACTTTCTGTTTTGAAATCATAGCTTAATAACAAATCACATTTGTTTGGTGGTTTACACTTTGCCAAGCATTTTTAAGTTTACAAAGAACATTGTGCATAATATTTTCTCCTTATAAATGAAATGAAATTCAAATGTATGGGAAATTTCAGCAACTTTTGTTTTCTAAGAGTGCAAAAGGACAATATTTGAAACAGAAATTCAGAGTGGCAATTCTTGAATTTTTCAATTATCCTCAACAGACAGCACTTGTAAGAGTTATTCCCAGCTTAGGCTGGTTAGCATGAGCTATAATTAATATGGATTTGTAAAGTCAAATTATGTATTTATACACGCCCCTGGTGGTAGCTATCATCTGCTTGACCATTGAGTAAAGGCATAAAAAAGAAAACTGAGTAAACAGGCTTTGCAAATATTTTTTAAAAATAAAATCATTAAGTCTCTGATGTAGCCAGTTAAAAGTTCAACACCTCTGAGGCTCAGTTTTCTCATCTCTAAGATGGGGATAATTAGAGTAATTATTTCAGCTAGTTGTCTGGATGATTGAGACGTGTGTACAGAGATTAAAATATTTTTGTATGGTTTTAATTATATACAAAGATTTTATAATTTTTAATGCTGGGAGGAGAAAACATTTTGTCAGTTAAGACTCTTTGCTAAGGATAAACTCAGCTAAGCACTAGAACAGCCACTGTGTATACACTGCAGGTGTCTGGGGCACCTGGCTGGCTCAGTCAGTGGAGCGTGTGACTCTTGATCTCCGGGTTGTAAGTTTGAGTCCCATGTTTGGTGTAGCAATTACTTAAAAAAATATGAAATCTTTTTTTTTAAATTTTATTATGTTATGTTTATTATATTATGTTATGTTACGATCCATTGTTTGCATATAACACCCAGTGCTCCATGCAGTACGTGCCCTCCTTAATACCCATCACCGGGCTAACCAATCCCCCCTAAAAAAATATAAAATCTTAAAAAAATAAAAATAAAAGAGGAAATGTGTCATGAATGACATCTCTGGAGTAGTCACATATTTCAGGGGAAATTCTAGGACTGAAGAAACATGATCTTTTCCATTACTATAACATCATGAAGACATCTAACTCTATTTCTCTCTCCCTCCCTCTCCCCAATATGGCAACAAAGCAGATGTTTTGGTCTTGGGACATGAAGAAGGCAAACACATAATTTTCCTTTGATCAGCTTGGATTCAGTCAAAGGAAATTGGCTAGTGAACTAAGTTTGGTGTTCTGACCCGGAAAGTGTGTGAGATGTCTGGGGACTGAGCCCCATGACTGTGAAAGTGTTCTCCCCTGCTGAACTCCTGTTCATTCTTCCAAGCCCATCCCAAGTAGCCTCTCTTCCAATGTCTTCTTTTCTGATCCTCCAACTAGCTTTGATCTCATCTATAAGAAAATGAGTTTGGGCTTCTCTTAGGGAATTTATGGTAGGTCTGAACCCCCCATGAAGTTATAAACACCTTGAGGGTCATACTTATTTTTGTATCCTCTCCATTCTCCATATGATGGGTCCCCTAGAATAGCACTGTGGCCTCAAAGAAGGAGCACAGCCTTTGGAGGCCCACGGAGTTGGGTTTGATTCTGACTTCCCACTGCCTGACCATGTAACCCCAGAATGCTACTTAATCTCTCTGAAACCCCTTTTCTCATCTGTGAAATGGAGGGAATAATGCTGATCTAGCAGGATTTGAGGTCAGAATTATTGTGGGTCTCAGGTATTAGTTTTTCCTTTTATATTCTCATTCTTTCTCTTTTTTAATTTAAAGATTTTATTTATTTGAGAGAGGGAGAGCACAGAAGGAGAGTAAGAGAGAGAAGCAGACTCCCTGCTGAGCCAAGAGCCTGATGTGGAGCTTGATCCCAGGACCCTGAGATCATGACCAGAGCCAAAGGCAGACACTCAACTGACTGAGCCACCCAGGCACCCCTATTCCCATTATTTCTCACTTAATTGAATTAGCATGCACAAAAAGGTTTTGACTCCATATTTAGAGGAACAGGGTTTATAGTAAAGGCATATTCTAGTGAACAGCCTTGAACCAAATTAGGCTTAGAACTGAAGTTGAAGTTAGTTGAAATAGAAAAGTAAAAATCTATCTAATTGTTTATTTCTCTAAAATTTGCTCTCAGTCTTATCATAATGAATTTATGTGTCCTCAACTGGATGTTAAAACTTTTGTTGGAAAATGCAGAAGCTTGAAGCAGGAAGATCCTGGAATAAAAGAAAAAATGCTAGCCTTAAGATCGCATGACTGTGACACCTCTGCTCACTGGTGGTGGGATGCCCAAATTGCAGGAACAGTAAGAAACAAACCCAACCCTTTGAGGATGAGTTCTAGAGAGACAGTTCACAAGTATAGTTTCTCTTTGACCAATTCTCCCATATCTGTTGCTTTTCCTGTTAGTGAAACATGAAGAGACTGAATGTATACTTGCCCACAAGTCTTCTAGCTAAATCTTCTGGATTTTAGAACGCACCAATGGTGCATCTTGCCCACAGGACACATTCCCTCATAACGGACATCACCAGCAGAAGCAGAAGCCCCTGGGCCACCCATCATCATCTAGACTCCCTTCCATGTCTTTCCATCTTGCACGCCCACACTCAGTCTGTCATCAGCAAACTCCCTTGAAGCCTCAAGCTTTTCTCTGAATTGCTCTTGTGCCTCTTGTTCCCACCTGCACCTCCCTCTCTGACAGTTGTCTTATGTGATCGCTGGTTTTTGTCTCATGCTCCATATACCTCAAGGCATGAACATGGGATCAATGTCTTCCTGGCTACCCATTACCCACTAGAAACTATTTGTCTTCCTCATCTTTCAGAAACCCCAGTCCTTTAAAGCTCACAACATCCTACTGTTCCACCCAGCCTTCTCTCACAGTCTTCTTCCATTAGGCCTCCATTATGTCCCTTTATTGATAAGATTGGTACCTGGTTCACTGTCTTCTTCATTCTACTCCTCTTATTGTTCTCGGTGACTTCAACATCCATGTGGGTGATCCATCCAATACCCTGGGCCCTCAACTCCTTAACTTCATCACCTCCAATTATGTTTTCCTTTGTTCCACCTCACTACCAATTCCCTCGATCAAGCCAATAATTGCTTCTCCTCTAAAATATTAGTTTGAACATCCTTTTCTCTGGTACTTTCTCTTCTTCTATCTCATTTATTCTATTATCTTTACTCTAATACCTGTGTGACCTTATCAAGACCTCCAGTCCCTTGACCCTATATTTTTCACCACCCATCACCTGCATTGTCTATAAGCATAGTATAGTAATACTGGCTTCCCTACCCCCACCTAGGCCTTTCCTGTGACAATGGAAGATAAGTCCATGCTTCGCTTGTACTTTGGATTCCACCTCTCACCTTCCTGAATTCCGCCCCCCTTCTCTCATGCATCACTGGTGTCCCCTTGACTTTTCACTTCAGCATACAAACATGTTCTAGTATCTTCTGTATTTACCTTCTCTTGATCCCCCCTGTCCCTCCAGCTACTACCCCCTTTCTTTGCTCACCTTCACTGCAGAATTTATTGACGGTTGTCTTACTTGGGGGCCTCTACATCTTCACCTCTCATTCTCTCTTCAGCTTATTTCAACCAGGTTTCCAGAGCCTTCACTGAAATTGCTCGGATCAAGATTGTCAATGACCTGCCTGTTGCCAGTACAGTTGGGTTCCTATTTTACCTATCAGCTGCATTAGACGAGCTGACCACTTTCTGTTTGAAACCTTTTTTCTCTTGGCTTACACATGTTGTTTTCAAACAGTTTTGCTCATATAGCCCCTACAAGAATTTTGTAAAATTTTGTAGACCCTTGCACATTTTTAGAGATGAAATCTATATTTTTCATTGTACATTTAAATAGTTGCAAGGGTTATAACTTTTAGTATGTTATAAATATTGACATCTTAAAACTGTTATATCACTCTTTTTTAATATTCCCAGTGAAATCTAAACACCATAGCAATGTGATACTTACCATCAACCATTTAGAAAATATACAGACTCCTTTAACAGTTTGAAATTTTACATTGTTTCTTTCCCCCCCTGAATTTACATTTTCATTCAACTTTCTGCACAAAATTTTCTTCCCAGTGTAGTATATTTTAGTGCTCCGCCAACTTCTCTGCATCTTTCAGATTCAGTTATTACTACATTAATTATTTATATACTTGATGAAAGTATAACATAGATACTGTACATTACAAATTTTGTTGAAAAAGTATGAACCTAAAAAGAAAATTTTATTATAAACAAATTCCTCTCAGTTGGCTAGGGCTTATATTTTTTTGCCAATTTTGTTCCTGTATCCAAGGATTCTACTACTTATTGTTATAATAAGACAGAATTCAGCATCAGTTCTCTGCCTATTGTCTTCTTTTTAAAAGGCGTAAGCTCTGGGGCGCCTGGGTGGCTCAGATGGTTAAGCGTCCAACTCTTGGTTTCTGCTCAGGTCATGATCTCAGGGTCGTGGGATCGAGCCCTGAGTTGAGCGTGGAGTCTGCTTGAGATTCTCTCCTTCTGTCCCTCCCTCTGCTCATGCTTGCTCTCTCTCTCTCTCAAATAAATAAATCTTTAAAAAAATTAAAAAATAAAACATGTAAGCTCTGAGAAAGCCTGTTTATATAAATAAGATAGAAATTTTGTTTTGGAAGTGCTGTTCAGTTCTTTGAACTCTGGAGTTATATGCCAAAAATCAGAGAGTAATATATCACAAAAAAATGTTAATTATCCACCACCTCTCAACTCAAATTTGGCTCTCCTCCAGTTTTGTGGGAAGCAAAAAATTACACATCACCTGGCTTAAACAAGGCTTTGTCAGGTAGACATTGCAGTTATGACCTTCATCAAACTAACTTTCAATTGTTTCTTTTTGTGCCCGGGACATGTTCACACTAACTGGGCACTGCAGTAGAGTAAGATCTGGGACAGAGGAAGGTGGGAGACCCATGTCTGTGAGAGGCAGTTGGGATGGAGAACCTCTTACGTTCACTAGGCACATTGTCAGGCAGTTAAGTTTTTGGACAGAGGGAATGTCAAGTTGAGGATCTGGAAATGACTTCCAGAACAATCTGCGCCAGCATTCCCCTTGGAAAATTTAGGCATGCTCTGACGACCTCTGCTTCAGCCTTTCCTTCTCAGTGCCTTAGCTAGCTAGCTATTCCTTCTTCGCTTACCTCTAGATGTTGAGTGCCCTGGGCAGAATTCCTGGGCCCCCTTCATTCCCTTTTTGGGTCATCTCTTCCCTAGGTGATCTTAGTCCCATTGCTTCAAATCCTGTCAATGAGCTGAGGCTCCCAAACTTCAGTCTTCCCCCATGACCTCTCCTTCAAAGCTCAGATTCATACATGCGGCTTCTGACTTGATTTCCCTGTGTGGTTGCCTCAGTGGTATGCCACACGGCCATGTCTCAAGAAGAAAGTGTGATACTCTGGGACCACTTTTAGCTCACCTGTTCCTGTGCAGCCAAATGAGAAAATGGCAATTGTAGTTGCTAAATCCAAACACTTAGGAGTTGTGTTTGATTTCTCTTGTCCATCACTCCCTACAGCAAACTCTGTCAGTGCTAACTATAAAACATATTTATTTCAAATCCAGCCACATCTCTTTGTCATCTTCACTGCTCTCTCCCTAAGCAGAGACACCCTCATCAGGGCTTACCTGGAGGACTGTCATGCGTCTTTGCTGGTCTCCCTGCTTTCCCTCTGTCACCCTCCATCCAAATGGCCCATGCTTTACAATGCCCTCCAAAGTGTCATTCAGAAATGTCAACCAGGGCGCCTGCGTGGCTCAGATGGTTAAGCGTCTGCCTTCAGCTCAGGTCATGATCCCAGGGTCCTGGGATCGAGTCCCACATCAGGCTCCCGGCTCGGCGGGGAGCCTGCTTCTCCCTCTGACCCTCTCCCCTCTCATGCTGTTTCTCTCTCACTCGCTCTCTAAAAAAAAATAAATAAATAAAATCTTTAAAAAAAAAAAAAAGAAATGTCAACCAGAGCATGTCAGCCCATTGTTTATAACACTAAGATGAAAAATAATCCCAATTCCTTATTTGCATCTATAAGGGCTAAGTGGTCTAGACCCTGCCAACCTTCCTGATCTCAGGTTCATGTCTGTGTTTCTTCCAGCCACATAGACTTTCTTATTCCTAAACACAACAAGCGTCCTTCCCCCCAAACCCTACCTTCTTCAGGGCCTTGTACTTACTATGTTCTTAGCCTAGGATTCTCTTCCCTCAGACCATCTCATTGCTATCTAATTTTTTTCCCTCAGATTCTATCCGTCTCCTTTTAGAGGCCTTCCCTGACTAATTTCCTCTCTATCCCATTATCTCATGTTTTAAAATCGCACATATCCTATTAGATGGATTATTTCTGTAGTTATGTATGTAAGCTCCCTGAAAGCAGAGATCTTTCCTGTCTTATTTATCTATTTCCTATGTCAAAAGAGTGTTAAACACATAGTAGGTGCTCAATATATATTTATTGAATGGATGCAGAAATTTTCATTGTGTTTGCTTTTTTTTTTTTTTCTCCTAGTACAGGAGCATGTCCTAGTGGCATTTTCAGTTAAGAATAACTTAGTAACGCAGGCCTAGATAATGCCTGCCATTTCATCCTGCTGTTGAGCATTGACCAAGAACTGGAGCTGGTATCACAGAATAACAAACAGTCATGGGCTTTGGAGTCAAATAAGGATTTTCAAGGAATTAACCCCAGAACTGCCAATGTCCAGCTCTATGACCTCAAACAAATCACATCACTCTTTATATATCAGTTTCCTCATTAATAACTTGCGGAATTGCTCTAAGAATTGGAAGCAAGATAGGTTAAGTGACTATCACATAGTAGGCTTTCAACTAATGGTAGTTGTGGACTTATTGTTAATATTATTAAATCATTATTGTTATTGCCCAATCCAATTCCTGCAGAGTGTCTTTCACCGGCCTGTCCCATGGCCAGTGACATACCGGGGTGGGGGTTACAAAATCCTGCTCCCTTGCCTCAAGCCAGGGCACTCTGGGGAGCCCCGGGACAGTGGTGCAGGACTTCTGTATCTGCAAATCTAACTGCAAGTTGATACCACCAGATACCACCTTTTTCCCCTTCCCTGTCCTGATTCCTTCACTCCTTATCAGTTTCTCTTGTGACGATTCCTCAATAAATGAGGTGTGAGTGAATCCCCATCTCCAGCTCTGCGTCTGCAGAACCTGACTCGGGCAGTAGTAATCACCTTTTTTTCCACTAGAAAATCTTTATGGGGTTTATAACCCTGGCAGCTATTTTTTTTCTGGTAATGTCAAGTCCTTAGTTGTATTTATTTGCTCATAGGAAGAGCTGTATTTAGAAGTGAGAATTACCATGATGTCTTGGCATTAGTTTAATGATGATTGGAGGACCACCTATTACTAAAGAAGAATGGAAAGGAGGGATTACATTTCTCATTTGAGGAATATGAGATGAGGCCCTAGAGCCGAAACGCGAAGGCCTTTCTATCTTGTCATGACATATGAAGTAGAGGTGGGACGTGCCTCCATGATCCTGCGTTCAAGAGGCCACTGCCACTCACAGCTGAGTCAGGAGGCTTGGGAAGAAATACCCAACATCTCTGCCTCATTGTTGTCAAGTTTTAAATAAGAACAAATAATACAGAGCTGTTGAGAGAAGTCAATGAAATCTTGTATGTGAAAGAGCTTGGTAATTATAAAACACCTCACAAAGGTGAGGTGTTTGAGGTAGAAAGTGAAATTCTGGTTAGTTCAGGAATTGGACGTGAAGACCTTAAGATATTGCCCACAAGTGTGAGCCTCTTTATGCAGAGATAGGGAAAATTGTTTTAGAGTCATATGCATTGTGTTTTAAAGAAATTGCTTTTGTGGAAAACATATTTTTCATACTTAAATGAAAACAGAGTAAGGAAGTACTTCATAAATAATAAAATATATATATATGGAAGTTAAATTAACAGTATTTCATAGGATTTATTAGCCATAAAAAGTCCCCCAGAGTTGCCTACATAAGGTTTTAATTATTCAAAGATTGTACTTTGGCACCTCAAACATTGCCAAACCCAGAAATAGGAAAAACGAACACTTTCCTGGTGGCAAAGAGAGACATTCTGTGCAGGCAGCAGCAATGAAAATGGGAACCCCAAAGTTTGAGGAACCCACAACTCCAAGGTGGCTGAGAGGCCTGGAAATGAGTTATTTCCTAGAGGGAAGGAAAGACGCTGCTTCAAAGGGATTGGGACAAAGCCCCAAAGCAAAACATAAATGACAGGATACAGAAAAGACAAGACAGAGCGGAGGAACGCAGGAGCAGAAAGGTTAAGAAAGTGGCAGACCAATAGCTGGGGAGGCCAGAAGAGCCACAGGGCCCCGCGCAGCCACAAACCATTCAAGCAGAACACAGTGGTGCTGGGAGGCCATGCCTGAAGCTGGAACCACGCCCTCCCTAGCTCCGCCCCCTGCAGGCAGGACCCAGCCTGGTAAAGGGTCCCTCAGCACCCACCTCCTCCAGGTGCCACACCTGGAAACGACCTTGTTTCTCAGTTTTCACTAACAATAGGTTTATTGTTATTCCTTGTCTTCGGGGACTTGGTGCACCCTCCCCAGGCACCCCATCTCCAACATTCAGGACAAAGGCTATTTCAAGTGCATGTTTTGGTTCTCTAGAGAAAATCATGAGTCCCTGTTCTCCGCTTCTGCACCTCTCTCCTTACACTTGTCCTAAGACACGACCTGATATGTGCTCCTCCAGGATTCATCTCTGCGCTCGCAGTCCATCTTTGCAACCTCAGTGCTTTTGACTTGGTCTGGCACACACCATTCTCCCCAAACGGGTGAGTTAAACCTGCTTAAGAAGATAGGGAGAATCTACTTTTGAAACTGTACTCAGTACTTATATGGTTCAGACACCATATATTCCAAGGGCCCATGTTTCCACCTGTTTTGGAGTGTGCTAGACTCTGTTGTGGGCTGTGGCATGCATTTAAAGGTGATTGATAACAATGGGTAACATCGAGTCACTCTTGCTCTCTGCCAGAAGCTGTGGCTAAATGCCTTATATATATTACTAGTTAATAGTATATATAATAGTATATAATGCATACTACTAGTTAATTCTTACAGCAATTATCTGTCCTCGAGGAAGGCAGATCAGTTATTTAATGAGAGAGGTGGATAAATACATTACTAATAAAGAGCAAGTAATTTATAATTCAACACAGCAGGTCATGTAAAAGCATGGGAACTAGGGACTGGGGGTGATTAACTTTGCTTCCCTGCATTTGGTGAGGAGTGACCAGGTAGTAATGGAGGTAACCCTGTAATTTCAAAGCTATTTATTTCCCAAGGAGACAAATAGTCCAAAAACACCAGGAAAAGTCCTTCCTTGAGTGTTAGACTTGCAAAAGACCAAACAAAGCTCAGCAATATATTTTATCCCATTGAAAAGCAAAAGCCCCATGTTACAGTCTTATTATTTGGGAAGGATATATGAGTTGCTTATAGGTGTGAATATTATTTATGATGCTTGTATTTAACTGGGACGATAGTAGGTATTATTACTCTTATTTCTCCTGTTTATTATAGATTGGTATTAAGGAATGACTTTAAAGCTCTTTGAATAAACCATTTTAATTGCCTGGTAATGTGAGTGTTCATGTTAATTAAGTGGATATTTTGCACATGGCAAAGAGAATTCTTTTGAGCTTTTTCTTTGGAAAGACAGCCTTATGAAGTGCCATTTGTGGAATAAATTGACTTCTCTATTATCAAACTACCATGCAACTATTTAAAAACTTATATTTAAGCATTTAATTTTGATCTTAAAATACAGAGATGCCCACCTGAAAGTGGACTCTAAATTAGCTAGCATATGTGAGGTTGAATCATGCTGTACACCTGCGTGTGGTGAGGTGGGAGGGTGCTTATGTGGGGTAAGCCACACCAGCGTTGAGCCTGCTGAGTGATCATAGGAAAGTCACTTTAGTTCTCTGAGCTTGAGTTTCCTCACTTGTTAAATGCCACATTTTGACCCTTATAATCTTTTATCTGCTACTAAGTCCTCATCTAGAACCCTCCAGAAGGGGACATCATGATAGCAGGAATATGTCCCTCCTATAATAGTCTCAGGACATTAGGAAAAAAGGCATGACTTCAGAGGTCAATATGAAAGTTGCGCTTTGTTATCTTGGAACTTGGAAGTGTATTAGAAATTGATGTTTCTAAAAAATGATGCACATTATATTAAAAAGGTGCAGAAGTGACAGTATATTGAACATATATGCAGGAAAGTGAATATATATTCAGGAAAAAAAATAAAAGCACATTTAGAAAAATAAATATCGGTAACATTTATAGAGTAGTCATCAACGAACCACACTCCACCCAACACTTGTATCTTACTTGTGTATGGCTTTTTGGTTTTATAAACACTGAAATAACTGGCAGGGACAGATCAGTATCTCAGGTGAAAAGCATGAATTAGAGATACTGCTGGTCACTTGTCCAAGTCACATAGCTGGTGAGAGGCACGGGTATGGCTTTAACTCAGGGAGTTTGCCTCCAGAGCACATCTTCTTTCCCACCAAGCCTTTTCCAACTTCTCCAGACTGTACTTGTCTGTGGATTACAAAAACCCTGGGGCTAGTTCCTCAAACACTGGTTGCTTACCCAATTTGGTTCAGACCCTGTGTAAGCTCATGCCAGTCATCAGCTGTTGCAGACCACGATGGCTGGGACTGTGGCCAGTTAAACACAAGCAAATGGTCTTCTTTATGGATGGCTTTCCTTTTTGGGATTCCCTCCAGAGAAGTACCTTTATGTTCTTAACATAGCTAAACACTTAATTTTCTGTTAATGAGCTTAATGCAAAACTAGAACCAAGGGTGAGCTGGTTGGCTGAGTGCAAGAATTAAATGTATATGTTAGACACATGTTTTAGGTGGGTTATTTCCAGATTGGGCTTAGCTCAGTGATGTGATAATAGTCCGTCTTCAGTCTCGTGTCAGAGCTTGAGCCAAGCATATGGATTGTCTTCATGGATAACTTAGGCTGGGCTCCACCACAGCAAGGGCACCTGCCATGCATTTGCATAACTAGATTGGCAAGATCTTCTAAGGAAAGACTGGCTGGCCACTTGTCCCAGAATATCATGAAGTTGGTAGTTCAAACAACCTTGATTCCCAAACCTGACAGTCATAGAATTATAACCTCAGAATGAGAATGGACTTGAGGATTATCCATCCCAGTCCCAACCCTATGGGGAAATGCTTAAATAATCCTTGACATGTGGTCACCCAGGCTAAATTAGAAACATATCTGATGACGGAGACCTTATCACTCTGAAAAGGGACTTGTTCCATTTTTGGACAGTTCTGTTAGAAAGTTCTAACATCTCTTAATTGGCTTACTTCTCCCTGGGAAGCTATAGAGCTGTGCTGTCCAATATGGTAGCCACTAGCTACGTGTGGCTATGGAGGACTTAAAATGCAGCTAGTCCTAAATGGAATGTGTTGTAAATGTAAAATCTATATCGGATTTCAAAAACTCAATATGAAAAAGTTTTACATTGATTACATGTTGAAATGATACTGGTTTTGGTCTATTGGCTTAAATACAACATATTATTACATTTAATTTCACCTGTTTCATATTACCCTTAAATATGGTGGTTAGAAAGTTTTAAGTGACATGTGTGACTAGCATTATATTTCTACTGGATAGTGCTACTATAGAGTATTATAAGTCTCCATGCTTTTACAAATGGTAGCCTTCAGATTTTAGAACCCTGCTATTGTGTTTCCCTTAATTATTTTTTAGAGTAAATGTCTCAGATTCCTTCAGATGCTTTTTATTTAACATAACTTCTAGACCCTTCGGCATTAAATGTAGTTCAGTTTTTCAGTCTTAGCTGAATACTGTAAACTGAAGACTATAATTAAGATGTATCTTGCCCTTTGGGACTATTATCTCCATTGTTTTGATATTACACTTTGGTTAAAGCACATAGCTTCTGTAGTCTTTATGGTGGCTCAAATACACTGCTCAAGGGTTCTTAACTTGGGATCCGTGACCTCTGGTGGTCATAGTTGGGCTCCAGCTGAAACTGTAAAACAATTTTATGATTATGGACATTTGTCTATGAGATAATCTTTAGCTTTCACAGATTTTCAAAGAAATCTGAGACCCACTAGATTGTATTGAGACGATACTCAAGACTCCTGGGATTTTTTTTTTCTCACGAAATTATTTTTAATCTCAACCTTCCATACTCCCCTACTTTTGCATTTGATTCTTCAAAATGAATGATTTTACATTTATCCCTATTAAGTTTGTTCTTATTCATGTGAGCCTGTTCTTTAGTTTATCAAGACTGTTTGCCTCTCTTGGTTCATTTGACATGTAATGAATTAGGCTTCTCTCCCAGCTTTGTCACACCTACAGTTTTGATAAGCATGTCTTTTGTGTCCTCATCCATCATTAATTGAAATTTTGGACTGGATGAACCATAGATAGCACTTGGGAGTCTGCCATTGTGACTGCCCTTCGGGTAGGCAGTGATTCATCAAGCCGTCGACATTCCTTGGGTAAAGGTGTTCAAACAGCTACAACTCTATTCAGCTCTACTGTCATTTATGTCATTCTTGTCCACAGGATGTCAGATTCTTTGCTGAAATCAAGATATGTTTTTGTCTGTGATGTCCCCCTGGTCTCCCTGACCTGTAAGCCTGTCAAGAAGGGAAATGCGACTGGTTTGGTGAGAGACTGATTTTGGGAACCTATACTGGCTCTCAGCGATCACTGCTCACTGATTTTTAAATAGTTTGTTTTAGAGTGTTACTAGAGGTTTGACATCGAACCCATGGGGCTGTTAACTTTTAGAATCTACTTCTCCCTTCTCTAAGATCTTTCTAAAAATTGGCACAGATGTCTTGACAAAGGCTTGGTCAAAAATGAAATTTACATTGGATTGAAAGTGGGAAATAGGCTTTTAAGTTAGCTAAGCAACAGGGATAAAACGTGATGATGAATAACAATGCATTAAGCTAAAGGATAAAGTTATGTGATGCCAGGGCCCTGGATAAAGACACTATCTACCACTCTAACATGTTTTGTCCACCAATTTAAGCCATTTGCTCCCCTAAGGCTATTACATTTTTTTTGTCACAGTTTGTTCTCTGTTGACTTTTAATGTTTTTTAGGGTTCTGGAAGCTATTATCTTTGAGATATCTATAGTTTATTTTGTTTTAAAGTCTAGAACAGCTAAATGTTTTTCCACTAAGAGTCATAAACACTTTCTCCTGTGTCAGAAAAAGTAGATGTGAGGATGCACTCTTAGGAGTTATCAAGGACAAGGCTTGGTTCTCAAAGATCCGGGGCCATTGGTTTCCACACTGGACTCACCAGTTATAAAATCTTGATGTCCACATCATATCCCCAGGAGTTTGGAGTATTGGTGTGGGTGTGGGTGCCAGCTTTCTTTTTTAAAGCTCTCTGAGGGATTCTACTATATGGCCAATGTCAAGAACACTGATCTAGGTGATTAGTTCCCAAGGTGGAGTTTCAGATCTTCAGCAGCAGCAACATCACCAGGAGCTTGTTAGAAATGCAGATTTTCAAGTCTCCACTTCTGATCTAGTGAATCAGAAACTCTAGAGGAGGAGCCCAGGTATCTATGAGCGCTTTTTTTTTTTTTTTTTTTTTTTTAAATAGGCTCCACGCCCAGGATGGAGCCCAACATGGGCCTTGAACTCATGACCCGGAGATCAAGACCTGAGCTGAGATCAAGAGTTGGATACTTAACCAACTGAGCCACCCAGGCGCCCCAAGAATCTGTGTTTTAACAAGCCCTCCGGTGATTTTGATACATACCAAGGTTTTGAAAGCCACCGCTCTAGGCTTTCTCTCCTGGAAAAAAAATGTTGCCTTGTTAAATGCTGCTGACCCTGAAGATGTGTGGTCTGAGGCCAGTTAAAGCTCTCTAAGACTACAGGAGTTGGCAGGTAAGCTAAGCAGAAAGCTTTGAGTGCTCTATTTCCCTTTCAGCCTGTGAGCTGGCCTGCAGTGTACAATGAATGCTTTCATCTAGTGTTTGCTCATGACTGTCCCATCCTCAGTTGAGGGTGCCCAACAGAATCTGCTGATCACTCTGCTGTGTCTTTCCTTACTGCCTTTGATTTCCATTTATAGTGAATGCTTTTGAGCCATAATGGCTGATACAAGTCAACTTGTGACCGTGCTAGGTTGCTACAAAGAAAAGAGGAAGAATACCACCTGGATGTTAAAACACAGATTTTACAGCTATTTCCAGCAATTTGAAGAAACAGAATGTAAACAGGCAATCAGAAATTGGTGGAAGATCTTTGGTATCATGCCTAAGGGATAGAAGGCTTGGAAGAAGCTTTGGCCAGACTTGTACTGACTGTGACTGCAGAGCCACTTGGCTTAGTAGGGGCTGGCCATGGAGGAACCTATAGCCATTTTTGGCTGGTTTTCTTTCTGGTAACATGTCCTTGAGTGGCTCACTTAATTTCTTTGAACCCCAGTTACCTTATGTGTAAAAACAAGGAATGATGATACCTAGCTTATGGGGTTGTTATGGGGATTAATTGAGATGGTACTTGCAAAAATGCCCAGCACAGGACTAGTACATGGTGGTTACATAAGAAGCCTCTTGTGCACTAGCCATCAAATTATAATGTTGTCTTTAGCTCGTTTTTCAGAACTAGGGCTCGGTAAAACCATGGATTAGAATATCCGTAGAGCCTCATCAGATGCTAGAAACTTCCTTTTCTCCTCTTGGCATCCTTCTTCCTCCTCAAGCTAAGACCTTGGTCTCTTTTTACCCTTCTAACATTCACTTTCACATAGCAATCAGTAGGAAGAGAGCTAATGTGCTAATCATGTAGAGTGTACATGACTCGGAACTACTGAACGTGTCTGGGTTTGCAGAGTTAGATGCAGGTGAACGGTATTTAAACATCTTTTAGCCCTAAGGAGGGAAGTACCTTTCTCAGAATGTGCCATTTGCTTTTGTCTTAATGGTCACATAATCCTCAGGAGAGGTGCTACTCTTATCTCCATTTTGAAGGCAAGGATACCAATGATAGTGGAGTTTAAGAAACCCATTCAGACTGTTTGCAAAATGGAATATTTTTCCCAGAGCCCCTCAAAATATCACATAGATTCAAAACTCTGATTCTCCATAGAGTTAACATATGTTATAGGCAGAAACAAACAGGAAAAAAAGTTTGTTTTCAAATCCATGCTTTTTGCCTCGTTGCATGGCACTACAAAACTATTGGGAACATTCCCCTACTCTCACAGTTGAATAAAACCAAGTACACTCCAGCAGAATGGGTCAAATGGGTCTGCTGATGGGTCAATTCCTAAAAATTTGACATTTTCTTAACCCATTCAAGGTAATAATTACTCCTACTATAAAATAGAACTGTATTAAAGGTGATATTTTCTCCCAGGGAGGAAATTGGTAGTGGCTGAGTTTTGCTTATCTCTTTTTACATTATCTGACGAGCGTTAATAGAATCTACTGTTCATTGCAGAATGTTCTGGAAACAGTCACTGCTCAAAAGGATAACTCCTCATTCCATCACCCCTCCTCTCCAAAGCCTTTCCGACCCTGTCCTCACCTGAAGAATTAGCTCTTCAGTCCTTGTTGGTGCGGTCACCACACTAATTTACAACAGTGCCTGAAAAAAACACTCATTACCTTATTTGGTGGTCTTCCCCCACCCCATCAAACTACATACTTGTCAAAGAGACGGGCCAGTGTATTATTCAGCTTTGTCTCTTTCTCCTGCGTTACCAGGAGAGAGAAAAGTAAATTTCAGGAGCAGAGGAAATTGCCTGGCTGTCTGAAAGAGGGAAGGCATGTTGAGAGGAGTGGAGAACAAGACTGAGAAGATGGGTAGGGCTTGAAAACCAAGCAGAAGGATTTATACTTATGGTTGAAATACAGCAGGGAGCCCCTATGGAGTATGGAGTGAATGGTGTGGAAATGAAGGCAGAAAGAGGCGTCAGTTGTATAGAATGAACCCAAGAGGCAGAGACCAGCGAGCATGCCAGTGGATAGAGGTGTGGGACACTCAGGGTTGTGTTAGACGTATGCTTAGTGGGGAGAAAGAGGGGACCCAGAGAAAGAGGACAAGGTGAGAACCTTTCAAAGGACTGAATCAGAGGGAAAAAAAAAAGAATATTATTCCAAAGCTTTCTAGATCAGAAACTTAGGAGAATGGAAAAGTTAGTTGGAAAAGGGCAGCTAATTTTGGAAGTACAGAAGCTGGGGAAGGAAGTTAGGGTAAATTTCATGAGTTGGATTTCTTTCTTCTTCTTTTTTTTTCTTTTGAAGTGTCAGGTGGGCATATAGATCTCTAAGATTTAACTTCTGCTTTTTCCTAAAAGCATAACAAAAGGGTAAAATCACCTCATCACTCTTTACATTTTAAAGGGCCCTTATTTTATATGCTATCAATATAGGCTTTAATTCTCTTTGGAGAATGAATACTTTTCTGGGTCCCCTGGGGGCTGTTCCTTGTGGCATTTGCACAGACGACCATCTGAGCTGAGTGCTTATTAGATCGGATGAAATATCGTTTAAGGTTAGCAGCGAGACATCACAGGCCACCCACTGGACACCCTGGGAATGAAAAAGAGGCCAAAGGTCTAGTGTCTTTAACTGGAAAAGTACAATTGCAAGATTAACAGTGGCAACCCCAGTGTGCATTACTGCTAGTGGAAACAAGCATATGATATCATAACAGAGGACGAAAAGGCAGCAGATTTGCTTTCAAAGCCCACAGTGTGACAGCTTTACAATTGTCTTTTTGATTTTATTTATTTATTTTAGAGATAAGGGGGTGGCGGGGAGGAGCAGAGGGAGAGGGACAAGCGGACTCTGTGCTGAGTGTGGAGCCTGATGCAGGGCTCGATCCCAGGACCCTGGAATCATGACCTGAGCTGAAACCAAGAGTCAGATGCTCAATGGACTGAGCCACCCTGGCGCCCCTACGATTGTCTTTTGAATGGTATCTATATTGGTTTCCTACTGCTACTGTAACAGACTACCACAAATTTAGTGGCTTCAAATTATTCTGCTATCCCAGGACTGCAGCGTTACACTTCCAAGGAGAGTTCCCATTCTTACCCCTCAGATAACCAGGCATGAACAAGCATTAGGATCTTCATATTTGAAAACAGGTAATTTCATTTTAAAAAGAACCTTAACTGTTTAAGTAGTTACCTCCCTTAACCTAAAAAACAAAAGCTAGATTATTCATTTACTGAATGTCTTGGGAACCTACAAAGGACCGTACGTTCAGTTTACTAGCTGCAGTCTGACAAGGAGGTACATTTGGCATAGTAATAATCAGAGTGCCAACAGCATACTTGGTGCACATAGAAAAGCAGGACATCAAAACCAGGTCACGGAGGCAGTGTTCCCCAGTTTTTATTTTTCCTACTGAAGCAAATCGAAAGGAGAGTTAATCTGAGTTCCCGTGAAACCCTTTGCCATTAATTGTTATAATCAACTTAAACTTGAATTGGTAAAAGTTTCCTTGTTGCTAAAGCTAAACTAATTACATATGAAAGATTCAAATCGTTCCTCTCCTTATCTTAGAGATCTTTGATATTTCAAACTCACTGAAAAATGCAAAATCAGGGCTTATATAATTAAGATTTCTGTCTTTCAAAAACAATGGAATTACAATAGGTCAGTGATACTGTAATTGCGTTGTATGGTGATAGGCAGCAGCTGCACCTGTGAGCTTGGCAGAAAGTACAGACTTGTTGAATCACTGAAACTGATGTAACATTGTGTGTCAACTATACTTAAAAAAAGAAGGCAAATCAGTAAGCTATTGCCGAGAACTGTTAAAAAAGGAGGATATGGCTTTTTATAATCATCGTTTAAAATAAAAATATGAATGTTATAAAAACAAATAATAGATGCAGAATGTTAGTGTTGTGAATTTCCCTAGATAAACTGCAGTCTAGTGAGTTTCCAGCTCGTTCCTTGGAGCCCTGTGACTTCATGGTCATAGCTCCTGGATGAAACATAGCTGGTAGGGATCTGCTGCCCTTGCTTCCACCAGAATAGCTCCATTTTATCTGATTTATCCGCTTTGATGAGTACATTTATATATCCATATATATGCTTACTCTGATCACTCCCCTTGCATCGTACATAATATTGTTGTCCACTGTTTTGGGGCCACCTTTTCTACTGTCTTGATATAAACATTAATGTTGTTGTTTTATGCTGTCAGTCTTTAGATTCACCCACTTATTTGCATTTACTTTGTCTTCCTTTCTGGCATCTCATCTTCCCTCTCTGTTACTATTCTTTCTGAAGTATATTCTTCAAATTTTGAAGGTCTTCTGGCAGTAAATTATATCACTTTTAGTTTGTGTGAAATTTATTTGTATTTATATAAACATATAAATATATATTTATATAAAACTTATGCTTTTTTTTTCAAAGTGGGGAGGGGCAGAGGGAGAGGGAGAGAAAGAATCTTAAGCAGCTCCACACCCAGCGCAAAGCCCAACATGGGTCTCAATCTCAAAACTCTGAGATCATGACCTGAGCAGAAATCAAGAGTCTGACGCTTTCCTGACTGAGCCACTCAGGCACCCCCATCACCTTTATGCTTTCGCTATATGTGAAATTCTAGGTTGATAATTTCTCTGAACAATTTGTAGCTTTTATTCCACTACAGTCTGGAATTTGTTGCTGCTTTTGAGAGGTCTGCTGCTAGTTTAACTATCCTTTTATGGATAATCTGTCTTTAGATGCTTTCAGTATTGTCTTAATGTCTTTGGTATTTTGCAACTTTACTGTGATGGGTCTTGGTGTGATTTTATTATCCTTCTTGAGACTTGGCTTTCTGAATCTGAACATTCGTATCTTTCATCTCTTCTCAAAAGTTGTATGCCAGTGTTACTGGTATTTTCACTAAAATCATCTTCTTGAACTCCAGTTAGACATGTATTAAATGTCTCATTTTTTGTCTCATAAATATTCTTTCACAGTTACCACTTCCTTGTTTCTCTCTCCTGTGTTTTCATTAATTTCTTGAGTGTTACCTTCCATTTTACCAATTCTTTCTTTGACTGTGACTAATTTATTAAGTATCCATTGTGCTTTTAAATTACATTTTTAGTTTTTTAGATACTTGGTTCCTTTTCAAATCTGCCTGGTGTTTTGAAAGTATTTTATTACTTTCTCTGTTTTTTTTTTTTGTTCCATATTTGTTTTATTAGCATTTTATGTATGGTTATTTTATATTCTGTACGATCCATTCCAATATTCAAAATTCTTGGCAGTCTAATTCAGCTCTTATTGTTTCTGCTGGCTCTCACTCATGGGACCTGTTTCCTCATGTACTTCATAATTTTGGATGTTGAGTTACTATTCAGCTGTATCTGTAGGAATCCTATAAGACCTGAGTTGAGAGTCAGTCCCTCAGAGAGAATCTGTACCTCTGGCAGGCCCTGCAGGTCACTACCCATCTGGGTCCACACTGGGTTAATTTCTTGGCTTGAGGTTTCCTAGATTGCACAGTAGTATCAATTTAACCACAAACCTTTATAGGACAGGCCTGTGGTTATAAATTTTCAGGGAAGATGTAATATTCCAACCCAGAACCTCTGCTGAGACTTTCTTGTTATTTCCCTTTACATGGTTTATGTGGAAGACACGCCCCTTCATTATTTGGGCTTTATATGAAGTCTCAGTTCCAAGTCCTCATCTTGCTTAGGACCCAGTGTGGCCATTAAAATTCAAGCCTCTTGGTTACAAAGATTGGCAAATGCTTATAGGATAGCCACAGATTCAGCTAACATGTGCTTTCTAGCTCTTATGAGCTCAATGATTTGTTTATCCTTCCTTTCCTACATAGCTCAACTATTAAAAAAAGAAAAGATGGTTATATATTGAATCCAGCATTTTTAGGTATCTGGTTCTAAATATTTCTCCAAACAGAACTTTTTCATTATTATTACTTTTTTTTTTTTTGATGAAGAAACGAAGGCCCAGAAAAGTTCATTGACTGTACAAAGGCACAGCAAAGTGGAAAGTAAAACAGCCTCTGAATTACTTGCTCACTACCTGCGGAGATCACACAAAATAGTACGGCTTCAGCTCTTAGAGTTGGCATTTATTGTGTCACTTCTAGTAACTCTGGAGATCACTCTGAAATCAGAAGTCAGTTTCCCCCAAATTGTGATAACTTGCTAAAATAAGGTGAGATTAAATCATTGTCACAAGGTCATGCGATGTATTATAGTTGAGATAAGAAGTCTGCCTCTGACTTCCAAGGCTGTAGTGACATGAGTAGAAAATTTAGTCCTAACGATTTCTTCAGGCAGATTCTGCCTTCTGAATCTGGATCTGAAACCACTGATCACTGAGAGGAACTCTCTGTAGTTATTGAACAGCCACATTTTTAAGGATTCATATAGACATATCTTAACCACATCAGGACTTTCTCACATGCAGAAGCCTCCAGTTAAGAATCTTTACTGCTTATTAGAAAAATAAATATAATTTGAAAGGCACATACATTAGTTATTAATGTATTCTCAAAAAAGTGAACTGTTTGCATCTTAAAGGGAATCTGATGAGTAACACTGTACAATATTGCAACTAGCAAATCTTAGAGAAGGGAAAGCTAATATGTTTTTGAGATTCCAATATAAAGAAAAAAAAAGACACATTGTGGATTTTAATGTCCTTCTCTTAAATGACTGAGTGTTAACAAACAACTACCACCACCACCACCAAAAATATGTATGTGCACAACACAAACAGAATAACCTAGGGTTTACCAGCTGTGGTTTTGTTTTGCTTTGTTCCAGATTCCTAAATTTGCACATGAAATGAAGACATCATCAACATTGCAGATTTTTCTTAAATTTTATCAATTCTATTTAATTTTTCATCTTGTGTCAGATGGTGTTCCCCCTACTTAGCTTTTCTTAAAATTCAAGGAAACTAAAGTTGTGGGTTTGAAACTTCCTGTAGAGGGCGCTATTGATATTGTCAAGTATACCAAACATTAAAAAAAAAAAATACATGGTTCATAAACTGTAGTCTCTGCTGAGAAGTCATTAGGTTGCTATTTGGGAGAGTTGAATGAAACCAAAATCCTAAGCAGACTAATAACTCTTAAGCTGTTTAATACTTGTGAAACCAGCGTCCCTCCGCTGCTGGCTTCTTGAACGCTGAAGTCTGAGCGTTCCCTCCCCTCCCCCCTTTTATTACTTAATGAACAATTCCTCTTCTGGTCTGTATTAACAATGGTGCTTGGAACTCGGCATCGATAACACACTGTATGCCCTGTTGTGCTGCATGTTGAATGATTTGTGTGTCTTTGAGAAAGTCCAGCTTCTCCTTCTTAATCTGGTATCCTGGAGGCTCTGTAATTTACTCCCACAGTTCCCTGCCATAACATATTTCATGTCAAGTGGGAGGGTTTAAAAAAAAAAAAAACCCTCTTAATAGAGATATTTTCAAACAAAGACAGAGGGCAAAGAGGATCTTCTTAGTATGTTAAATGAGAACATAACCAAAGCTTATTTTTCTTTTGTATTATTATGAAGCAATTGATGATTGCCTGGGGCTTTGGGGATGAATCAGACTTTTAATAAGTTTCAGTGAGAACAGTGTTCACGGAGATAAGTTAATTAATTGCTGTGCTGTGTGAAAGCTCATGTAGATAGTGTTTTATTTTACTGTGTAGACTGTTCATAAAAAGGCACACAATTTTTTACCACACTAATGCTTATCAACAAACCTTCACAGAAGATATTCCTTTGCTCTTTTCTTTAAAAAAAGCAACTGTTAATAACCTTATTAAACCAGAAATGAAATACATCACTGATCACTCCCCAAAAGTGGCACTAAAAAGAAAATTTTCCTTTTGGAGGCTCGATGTTTTGCATCTATTGTTTGCAAAACTCTTCTGGATGCTGACAGATACCTCTCTCCTTATTGCTTTTAATCTTGGGGTTTTGGCAAAGTGCTTCTTTTTCCTCTGCATCATTTGGTTGATTTTAAAGTAGAAGAGTTCTCTGTCCCATCGTTTACCCTGTTGGTGTGGCAGCATTATAAAGGATGGTAAGAAAATGACTTTGAAAGCATCACTTGTTAGTACAGTGGGTTTTTTCCTGATGGCTACAATTTACATGCCACGGGCCCTATAAGCCTTCCAGGTTTTTCTTGATGCTATGAAGAGAAAAAAAAATCAAACAGTTTCTTAGAGTCTGGAATGCTTTCCCTGGCAATTGACAACAGAGTTCAAGTCAAGTTTATGATTTGGACTTAAATTTAGACTTTCCTTACACATTTTTAACTCTTTGAAAGAAGGGTTGAATAGAACATGTATTACATGCCTCCTGTTATGTGTGTTTTATTGTTGACTGAATTTTTGGAAGTCTTTGTTAATAACTTTTTTAGATTTTGTTTTTAAAATAGAGGACAGAAAGCAATCCATTCAGAGTCTCATCTATCACCTTACGGCATTAGCTGTTAATTTTTTTCAGTTAAAAGTTACTCGTAGGGTAATTATATTTGTTTGTATCATCACTTGGTTATCTGTTCTATTTCAGATTTCGTACTGTATCATAATTTTACCAAAAACATTTCCCCCTGTATGTGTTGGTATGGTCTTCAGCCCTTGCACAGATTTCAGTAATTTATGTGTATTCTTGGGAATTAGGAATTGTCCTCATGTGTAAGAAGTGTGTAATCATACTTCTCTTAAATGGTGATATGAGAACTAAATGAGCCCATCTGAGTTGCCTAGCACCGTGCCTGGCACATAAGCACTTAACAGGTGTTTTTCATTTTTCTCCCTCTTCTTTCCCTGATCTTAATTGGATTTCATTTGTCATTACTAATAGGCTATTACATGCTGTAGAATGAATCTTTTTAGAAAACAATTATATGAGCAAAAAAAGCTTGTGTTTAAAATACTTTCATGCTTTCTAATAAAACTATAACATGAAATAAATAAAATCAGATCAACTAACTGGCTATTGAAGAATTGCTCCGTGAAGACTCTGTGCTACCATAAGTTTTGCAGAGGTATGAGATCTCCAATTCTCCCGGGCAGTCAGCGGCCCTCAGTGCCCCCTTTGGTGACAGCTACCTATAAGACCCTCTTTCAGCTCACGCTAAGTATCTCTGTGGCCTCCAGGAGAGATTGGCTGTGGTTCTTCTCATTAAATATCAGAACAACAAATGAGGCTTCCATCCCTGTCTCCTTGTTTTCACTTCTGTTTCTTTACCCTGGTGTCCTTTGTTCTTCACCTGCTCTGTTCTAAGAAGAAATTTTATTTTCTATGTTTGGGGGTCTGTTTCTCAGTAACCTTTGCATTTTTTTTTAAAGATTTATTTATTTTAGAGAGAGAGAGAGAAAGAGAGAGTGCATGAGTAGGGGAGAGGGGCAGAGGGAGAGAATCTTCAAGCTGCCAGACTCTATCCCACGACCCTGTGATCATGACCTGGGCTGAAACCAAGAGTCGGACGCCCAACCGACTGTGCTACGCGGTGCCCCAGCAACCTTTGCATTTCTAGCCAGGGTCCATCCAGAGGACATCCTTCTTTTCCAAATGCGGCTGTTTTAGGAATGTCTAAATAGCCCTTAGTCGACGAAACCAAAAGACAACCGACAGAATGGGAGAAGATATTTACAAATGTCTTATCAGATAAAGGGCTAGTATCCAAAAATCTATAAAGAACTTATCAAACTCAACACCCAAAGAACAAATAATCCAATCAAGAAATGGGCAGAAGACATGAACAGACATTTCTCCAAAGAAGATCTACAAATGGCCAACAGACACCTATAAAAATGCTCAACATTACTCGGCAT
>NC_138380.1:43020315-43090860 GCF_054177405.1 Leptonychotes weddellii | reverse complement strand
GAAAACAGTATGGAGGTTCCTCAAAAAGTTGAAAATAGAGCTACCCTACAACCCAGCAATTGTACTACTGGGTATTTACCCCAAAGATACAAATGTAGTGATCCACAGGGGCACCTGCACCCCAATGTTTATAGCAGCAATGTCCACAATAGCCAAATTATGGAAAGAGCCCAGATGTCTGTCGACAGATGAATGGATAAAGAAGATGTGGTATATATACACAATGGAATACTACTCAGCCATCAAAAAACCCCCAGAATCTTGCCATTTGCAATGACATGGCTGGAACTAGAGGGTGTTATGGTAAGCGATATAAGTCAATCAGAAAAAGACAATTACCACATGATCTCACTCATATGTGGAATTTAAGAAACAAAACAGAGGATCATAGGGGAAGAGAGGAAAAAATAAAACAGTAGGAAATCAGAGAGGGAGACAAACCATAAGAGACTCTTAACTATGGGAAACAAACTGAGGGTTGCTGGAGGGGAGGGGGGTAAGGGGATGGGGTAATTGGATGATGAACATTAAGGAGGACACGTGATGTAATGAGCACTAGGTATTATATAAGACTGATGAATCACTGACCTCTACTATGTCTGAAACCAATAATATATGTTACTAATTTAATTTAAATAAAAAAGAAAGGAAAAAAGTAAAGAGCCCTCTTGTTCTCCCCATTGTCTATCAGAGGGGCTGCACTATACTTCAGAAGATCCTGGCCTCTGGGACTCTTGCTGTGGTTGCCTCTTCTTCGATTCTCCTCAAGTGGAAGCTTTATTCAACATCCCATGGCTTTGCTTCTAGCAGCCCAGGATTATGTGGGACTATACCTTATAGGTTATACAGTATTTCTCTTGTAGGCTTTCACCCTGGGGTCTTTCCAATTCACCCTTGCTCTTGACCAATGATAGATCAATATTTCTATTGCAAATATACCTGACATAGGGTCTTAGAAGTTCAGAACAGTGATCTTGTAGTTTATCATCAAAGCCTTGTTTTCAAAGGTGTGGAGAGGAGGCTGGGAGAATGAAGAGATTTTCCAGGTATGGGTGATACCTCAGTCCCATAACTGAGGCCTTGTCTGTCTTGTGACCAAATTTTATCATTCATGAGTTCAGGCTTAATGCTGCCTCTTTGTTTGCTCATGTATCCTTTTTAAGTATAGCAATCTTTTTCAGTCCCTAAGATAGTAATGCTTTTTAGCAAAGAAACACTAAGTATTTCTCTGTTGGGTCTGACTCTCCTCTTAGAAACTTTGTTTCCTCAGACTGCATTTCATAAAGTAACAAGCTTAAGCTTTAGATTTTTCAAACATATTTCTTCCTATTCCTTCTCTCTGCTGTATTTCCACCCATCTCCCAAC
Source organism: Leptonychotes weddellii (assembly GCF_054177405.1). Taxonomy (NCBI): domain Eukaryota; kingdom Metazoa; phylum Chordata; class Mammalia; order Carnivora; family Phocidae; genus Leptonychotes; species Leptonychotes weddellii. The sequence continues at coordinate 43,089,494 of NC_138380.1, read as the reverse complement.
TTATTTCAACTTTTCTTGGTTACTTTGATATTCTGATGATTGATTATGGATTCTGATTTCGTTACTGTTTCTGCTACATCTTAATTAGCCTTTCTCTGATCTCCCCTGGTCTCACTGTGATGTAAATTAAGGGTTGACTTCTGGGTTCCAGTCCAATATGTAAAGAGCTTGGAAGTCATCAATCCCATTCTCACAGCTGAAAATCAACAACTATCTAACAGAAAACAGTTTGTTCAAATTAATAATAGCAACAATGTATTGGGACATTATAGTTTATGAATAAGAGAAAGGAAAGCAAAGTTTTAAGGGATGGGAGGGAGGACTTGGGAATTTTCTGTTATAAGGTACCTGGATTACCTCTGAGGGGGGACAGTGTTGAAGTGGACTTGGATTAGGATGTAAATGTATATCGCAAATTCGAGGGAGTCCACCGAAATATTTTTAAAGAGAAATATAATTGATATCTTAAGAGAAAAGAAATGAAGTCATATAAAATATCAATTTAGAAAGAGGGAAGTCAGAAAAAATGTAGAAGACAAAAGAAAAAACCCCAAAAGAATAAGGGCAACAAATATGAAATATTTACCAATATGGTAGATATAATTCCAGCTATGTCAATAATCACTCTAAATGTGAATGGTCTAAATACACCAATTAAAAGAGGGAGACTGTCAGGGTGGATAAAAGAAACAAGACCGAACTATATGTTGTCTATGAGAAATGTACCTTAAATGCAAAAACGCATACAGACTAAGAGTAAAGAGACAGGGAAAGATATACCATGCTAACATAAATCGAAAGAAAGCTGAGTAGCTCTATTAATTTCAGATACATTAGTCCTTAACACAAGTAACCTACTCCCGTGGAGAGTAGGTTACTTTGCTTTCTTCTCATATAACTCATATTAAGAGAGGATCCCCCATGTTTCAATAGTCAGCAGAAACTTCACCCACATTTGACTCTGTGCCCACCATAATTCAGTGATATGCCTTGCCTGTTGAGTGTTGGATCTGATTTGGTTTCGCCTAGCATGGAACAATGTTGCTGAAAACTCTGTCATGAAAAGAAGCCTGTTTGCAAATTCATCTTCTAACCCTTGCATTTTTACTTGTTTTTGTAAAGGAATTACTGTACTTCTCTATTTTGCTTTAGCACACCTGTTGGTCTTATGCCTTCTTTGAATTTGAATGACTTTTATGTATTTGGAAATGTTCATCAAAATTATCTTCCATCCTACTTTGAAAGAATACAGCTTATTTCTCTTCTCTGAAGGAAGAAAGGAACTGTAGTTACTTCCCTTAGGGGATTTAGGAGGAAACTATTTGGAGGTTTTTAGATGAAATTCACGATGTACCTGAAAATGTTGTCTAAATTTTTGTTGGAAAAGGGCCTGTGTTAGGCTCTTTTCATGGAAGATGAGAGCTCTTTTATATTTTTATTTTATTTTAGAGAGAGAAAGGGAGAGAGATTGCATGCATGTGTGCCAGTGGGGTGGGAAGGGGCAGAAGGAGAGAGAGAGAGAGAGAATCTTAAGCAGGCTCCCTGCTGAGTGCAGAGCTTGATGTGGGGCTGGATCTCAGGACCCTGAGATCATGACCTGAGCTGAAACCAAGAGTCAGACACTTAACCTACTGAGCCACCCAGGCGCCCCATGAAAGCACTTTTAAATGATATCTGCTAATTCCATCATAATCTTAGATTCTAAGATTCAACTAGCTCGGGGGACTCACCTACTCTCAAGGTGAACAAGCCCATTTCAACACAGGATATAGTCATTTTCATTAGTGGTCAAGGGCAGTTTCTCTCCACACTGGCTTTGCAATATGAACTTCCCTTTTACACAGGCTTCGTTCATATGACATGATTTAGAGTGGATGAGGGTGAACATTTTTAGGAACAAAGTAAAGGAAGAAAGAAGGGCCTGTCTTTTCACTGATCTTCCTGATGTTTCTGTTTTCAATTTTCCTTCATGCTATAGCCTTGGTGCGTGTCAGGACAAGGTTGGTGTTAACCCGGATTCCCCCCACCCTTTTCTTTTTCCAACTGGCTCCGTTGGGTAGCAAATATCTGACTTGCACTCTTCTCCAGGTTGCAACAGGTTGGTCCACATTGTGTATTACATGCTTGGGGGTGTGCTCCAATTACAGAGGACATTCTAAGCAGGTCTTCATTTCAGTAAAGGCATAAAATGCCTTTTCCCTAATGGGGCTAAGAATCTTAAGCCAAAGGAGGTGTTCTATGAAATGGTCTGAAAGGAGGGCAAGGAGTACCTTTTCCATTTTTTTTCCCCTGTAACAACTCTAGGCAAATTCCTCAGAAATCAGATTGGCAAGGGCAAAGAAGGGGTGGGCTGAAACTCTGGAATTTGGGCTTGCTGAATGCATGCCATTCCCTTGCCACGTAGCACAAATCAGTGCCAACTGTGGAAAATAAAGATCTAAGTCAGAAGTGCAGTGCAGGCACAAGGCAATCATCAGCTCAATTAAACTGGTTATTCCACAAATAACCTAGAAACAGCAGGATTGCCAAACATTCTCCAGCCCCTGAAACATTTGCAAATGAGCATGACAACTGAGATTTTTCTTTCTTCGTAGCCATACACTGTCACATTTTAATGATGGATTATAGACATGGGCTTTTGGCAGCAGACTGTAGCAAACATGATTCTACACTTATTTTCTTTTAATCAGAAGATACAAAGGCTTATAGATATATGGCACTGTGCCCAAGAAAGAGTTAGATAAAGCTCCAGAAAGAAGAATGTGGGATAATGGGAATACACACACACACACACACACACACACACACACTCTTTCCCTTCTTTTTGAATGTGAAGCAGATATGCTTTTATTGTCATAAGATACATTTTTAATTTTTATTTTATGTGGTATTTTTGTACCTGTTGGGGATGTTTATAACAAAATATAAAACTAGCTGATAGAGCATATGTATCTAATTCTGTAACATATACTAATCTGTATCAGTGCCATTTAAAAATTGCAAATTAAACATCTTTTTTCATAGACTAGTAATCTCTTGATGTCATAAATATGAAAGTAACATGTTATTTCTATAGTCATGATGTCAGGAAGATATTATTTAAGTATTTAATGGGATCAGAGGCTTAGTGCACAGGAAATATATTTTTTTCTATATGTTTCCTGTGTCTGTTTTACTTAGTTTAATCATTTTAATTGCAATTTCTTTTTATTTTAAGACAGGACCATAACTCTTGGATGCTATTATTTCTTTTTCTTTTTGGCAAGTTGAGGAATACCAGGTAACTGTAAGAATGAAGCTGTAACTTCTGTATTCTTCTGCATTGTCCCTGTCTCGGTCTATACCTGTCTCCTTTGACTCCTTTCCCCTTGTCCTCTTTATATTCTGGATTATTTAGCCTTTATTCATTTCACTAGGCTTTGAGTATGAAATGAATAAGAAATCTGGGTCTCTTTCTACGAAGACAGTTACTTTATAATATGTTTTAAAACACCCTGAAAATATACAGACATTTTCTTGAGGTGTTTTCTTGTAGTGCCTTGGATTGGGGTGTTAAATGATATGTGGAAACCGATTTCTCAAGAAGAATTTGTTCTAAAACTAAAAAAAGTTTAAAATACAGAGAAAAAAATCCAGTATGTGGATTGGAAAAAAAAAATCCATAGCTCTACTTTAGGTCCCATATGTGTGGATGTGTGACATCCATCAGTGGGATAAACAGCACCTGGTGGCTGATTTACAGAGTGGTATTCCTCCAAAAAGGCAGCCATTCGCTCCTTGACAACTGAATGAGTGATGGCAGCTGTATTCCAGAAGGCTCTATTTGGGAAAGCAAAATTTAGGCTAGGGTGGGATCAACATAAAAAGATAAGGAGCCGTAAGGATCTCATCTGTCTGGGTCTCTTGGGTTGGAGCCAGCCCCTGGGGGACACAGCATCTCCCTCTTCTTCCAGACTGTGGATACTGAGGATTTGCACTGAGGAGATCCATACAGGCCACAGCTGCCCCTTGGTCAGTCTTTTTGGATTAGTGAATCAGGATAGAAATTGTTCTTCCTTTTATTAAAAAACTGATTCATCAGCTTAACATAAAACCTTGGCCTTCATGTTGAGCTGTTAGAACTACCACAGGCAAGTTCAGGAATGGTAAATCAGCAGTGCTAAGGCTTGACTTGTGCCTGACGATCCCACCTTTGTCACAAAGCCTCCCATTATTCTGGAAGTATTCCGTGGCTACTGTTACTTTACCACGCAAGGCCCTACTCATGAAAAGAAAACATTGAAACCTGAGTTTAAGTCAGGTGGACAATGAAGGAGAAAATGGTGGAACTGTTCAAAGCAATAGATCCTAGTATTTAAGTCTTGGGCTTTAACCTCAGGTTTCATGAGCTCAAATCTCAGTGCCCAGGGTGGGAAGAGGAAACGAGGAGTTACTGTTTAGTGGGTACAGGGTTTCTGTTTGGGATAATGAAAGCATTCTGGAAATACATAGTGTGATCATTACACAACAGTATGAATGTACCTCATGCCTCTGAATTGTTACTTAAACCTGGCTAAAAAGTTAAATTTCATGTTATATATATTTACCACAATAAAAAAATGAAGATAAAAATTCCAGTTCCACCTCTTACTAGCCATACAGGCAAATTACTGTCTCTCTCTCTAATTACATTCCTTCAGCTGTAAAATGTAAGAGGATGATTATGATGATACTTGCTTCATAGGGTTATCCTAATTGAATGAGACGTGTGGGACAGACTTACACTAATTCAAAATAATCAAGGTTATCTGTTGTTCCGATGATTTATGGGTGAATTCTGTGGTTAAAATCTCATACATTTGTTGTGTAGTCCTCCCTTTGTAGAATTCTCTGTAGAAACCACCAATTTCAGTTTTGCTTATCAGATAGACTGTCATCTTTTTGATATCTCATGTAAGACTTTTAACTCTTAAGACATGCACCCTATTGACAAGGATGTGGGGACCGGAGGCACTCTTGCTCATTGCAGTTTGGACAGCCAGTTGATGGGCTATCAAGCAGTATGTAACAACATTTAAGACATGTGTAGCCTGGGACCCTGCAATGCCACCTCTATGAAAAGTAGTCACATATGTATGTACAAGTACGTGGACAGGTGTCCATTGTAGTACTGATTATAATAGCAACAAATTGGAAACTACATGAATATCCATTTTAGTGAATTGATTAGACCCAAACAATGGAATCTTATATAGCTATAAAAAAGGATGATGCCAAATTAGAGTATTCCCATGGATAGATGTCCACAATAGATTGTGCAGTGGGAAAAGGCAGTCTGGGAACAGAATATATAGCTTGATCACATGCATGCATTTTATGTTTATATGTATAATTTCTGAAAGGATATTCATCAGATTAATAGTGGTTATCTCTGGATGGGATTATAAAGAGAAATTTATTTTCTATTTTAAACACTCCTGTGTTACTTGAGGTTTTTACAAGCGTGTATTACTTTTCTAATCTGCAGAACAATAAAAATATTTCCATTAAAAAAATGAAAGAGAGGGGCACCTGGGTGGCTCAGTCAGTTAAGCGTCTGACTCTTGATTTCAGCTCAGGTCATGATCTCAGGGTCATGAGATTGAATTCCGAGTTGGGCTCCATGCTCAGTGCACGGAGTCTGCTTGAGATTCTCCCTCTCCCTCTGCCCATCCCCCCACTCTCGCACGTGCTCTCTCACTCTCTCTTTCTCTAAATAAATACATAGATAGATAGATAAAATCTTTAAAAAAATGAGAGAGACCATAAGAGGTCTCTCTGGCTATGGAGAGGAAGAGGAAGCTCTTGTATTTCTCAAGGTGTTATCCTAATTTAAACCTTTTATTTTTATATAGTATCCTCCAGATCTGAGTCCATAAAAGGAAAATGAATGAGCCACTATTGCAATGAAATAAATAAATAGGATTCCAGGAACCTTAAGTATTTTAGCATCTGTCTTCTTCTGGCAAATTCAGTCAGTGTTTTGAGTATTCCTCTAGCCTCCATACCAGCAACCCCTGCCTTGTCTGCCTTCACTGATTTGTCTTGTCAGTGGGGCTAAGGTCAAAACTATGTTTATAATACTCTCATGATAAGTGCTATGGGAAGACCATAGTGCCCCAAACACAAGCAGGGTCATGATATACCTGGATTACTTATCCTAGCCAAGATCTTGCTATGCAGGGTCCCCTGCCCGTCACCAAATAGGTCTACTGCTCCCCTCCACAAACACAGGACTCAGTCTATGAAGGAATACAACTCCCAACAAAATGATGGCTGAGAGGCAAAGCAGTTTCCAGCCTTTGCTTATATGTATGTACACACACACACACACACACACACACACACACACACACACACGTCGATGGGTTGCTCAACAGAATGGTAAAATGTTATTATGCAGGCGGGTTGAAAGGAGAGATGGAGTGTCTTGAAATAAAGTCTGCTGCTGCAGGATGTGATGGACGGTGGGGATTCTGGAGTCAGAACTAGGTTTGAAACCCAGCTGCCTTATTTATTAGCTGTGTGACCTTGGTCAGATTACTTAGCCTCTCTGAGCTTCAGTAGTCCCATCAATAAAATAGGAGCAATAACCTCTTCCACCCAGAGTTGACAGGATTTAATGAGATAAAATATATAATGGGCTTGCACTGGAGGTGGTACACACAAATAATGGGGTTCTTTCCTTCTTCTCAGACTTTGGCATAACATTAAGTAGCCACGGGAGTCCTGAAAATAGATGGTTTTTCTAAACAGCACAATGTCCCAGTGTACTCTTTGTACTGCATTCTCTTTAAGTGTCAAGTAAGGGCACTGTTGTGAAAGCTATAGACAGAATATTTTAAAATCAGGGTGGGGGAAGAGAACGGGGGGATAGGGAAGCTTTATATTTTCTGACTTCTTCAGTGGTTAATTTTCATGATTCAAACGAGGATGAGAGTAACTTTCCACGTTTTAAATATTCTGTATCATGTAAGAATGAGTAGGAATCGCTGATCAATTAGGTTTAAAAGCTACTGAAATTCTCAAGAATCATTTAAATAAGGTACTTATGAATGCCCCTAAAGAGATGAGAATAACCTTCCACGTCAGCATTACATGAGTTAAACATGTGGTTAACGATGATATAAAAAGAGGTGGTATGTGAAATATCAGTTCATGTGAGGTGACGTTCAATACTAATTTATGTGATATCAATAATGTTTTAGTCTAAATGAACCTTCCCTATATATAAAACACTCCTAATTATTGTACAACCGTTACTTTCCACTTACCATTGATCTTAAGGAAATGACTAAAATTTTTGGAGTGTGCTGACACAGCACTATTATTCTGGGTCATTATTCAGAGCAGGTGTCCATCTCTTTCCCTTAATCTCAAGACAGAAAAAAAAAAGTAGTTTTTCATTTAATCAAATCTCAAAAAAAAAGAAAGGAACACATTAAGATAAGTAACTTTTATAGGGATGTTAACATTCTAATACTCTTTGGGATAGGTGAAGCTTTTGATTTTCAGCCAGGTTCAAAAGAACATTAAGTTTTATAAGGTGGTGGATACAGTAATTCCCTATAGGAATAGGTCAAGCTGTCAGCAAGCGATGACTTTCCAGATGAGGTTCCCCAAGCTTGAGTCAAGTGACCAGGCTGTCCCTTGTTAAACATTTCAGAGTTGATATGTACCCTCACCTCCAATGCAAAAACATGGCATTTTCAAGCTATAACTTTGGGATTTTAAGGAATTATTCTAGAAAATCTAAACCACATAAGAATTAATATAATTATACAACTATTGGTATAAAATGCATGTGTAGGTCAAGACTAGAAGGGAAAATTGTGATCGCTTCAACTAGAACATCAGCTTGTATAAAATTGCTCTATTGCCCACAAGCTCAGGGCAGATTTGTTAATGTAACTGTACCTTCTCCTTTGAATACAAGTGGCTTATGCTAAGGCCCTTAATTTGAGGACTAATTGGATTGCTTCCTCCATTCTCATCCATATAACCTCAGTTTTATAGCTTCCATGCAATGTTATGTAACATTTACTGAACACATTCTAAATGCTAAATAGTGCTCAGCACTTGACATAGATTATTTTATTAAATTCTCCCCCAAACCTTATAAGGCATAACAGCATCTAACTTCGTTTTCAGTGATTATTATGTACCAGGCATTGTTCTAAGCACTTTACATATATTAATTCATTCAATCCTTGTAATATCCTGGCAGGTGTATTAGTTCCATTTTACAGATAAAGAATCTGAATTTCAGAGAGGTTAAAAGACTGGCCATGGTCACAACACTCAGTAAGTGACAAAACTGAGGCTGTTAGACTTCCTGCTCTGCTCGCCTATACGCGCAGCATACTGAGCGCGGATCTGGGGGCATGATGGATATCATCAATTATTTGTCTGTTTGGAGCTGGCTATATAATTCTTGGACCCAGTGCTAACGAAAAATGCAAGGCCCCTTGTTCAAAAGACAGGAGGAAAGTGTCATTAAAAATATTAAATAGACGGGCGCCTGGGTGGCTCAATCAGTTAAGCGTCTGACTCTTGATTTCAGCTCAGGTCATGATCTCGGGGTCCTGAGATAGAGCCCCATGTTGGGCTCTGCACTGAGTGTGGAGTCTGCTTGAGATTCTCTCTCCCTCTCCCTGCTCACACTTACACTCTCTCTCTCTCAAAAAAAGACATTAAATAGAAAAGGTTTTCCTCACTTTAAGAGCTAATCTCTCGACTTGTCATGGTGTTTTTAATTTGCTATTTAATGTGTCATTCTAAGTAACACAAAATTTAAATATTAAATTATTAGCATTAATTTTACCATTAATCTTTATATTGTACAGTGTCAGTTATAAATGTAAATATAAGTTAACTTGTATGGGGAATCATGGAACTCACACAATTTGTATTTCATGGCTCCTATGTGGGCATGTATTTTGTTCTTACCAAAGCAGCGGAAACACTGCACAAAATGAACTCAGCTGTCTTTATTTCAGTTCTTGATGTGCACACATTCTGCCAAAACTCTGTCTTCTGTTTCCTCATAAGTAAGGAAAGACTGAAAGGAAAAGGAAGTGAGGGCTGCCCCATCCTTCCCTTTTCTTTTATGTCATCACTTTCAGTGTATGTGATTGGTTGGCCAGCAGAGCAATGTAACATGAGTAACATAGGACTCCTTATTCGTTTGTGTTTCTTTGAATGCTGTGGCCTTTTCTTTCTGTGTTCCAAGAAAGTCCTGGTTTGAAAGGAAAGCATGGCTTCTCGGGGCTGTCAGTGCCCACCTCTCTCCAGGCCGCTCACCCATAGATGAAATAGGCTTACTTCACACCCACTTTGGGTCTCACTGAACGACCATGCAGCATCAGTAGTACTGCATGCAAATGAGGTGGGAGGGAACAGTGGCACACTGCTGCATCTCTGTTTCCACACATGCTCCATGTCCCATCAGGCTTTAGCAGGTGCTGGTACTGGTACCAGTGTTCTGGGTCCCTTTCCCAGGTTGGCCACACCCCAGATGTGCAATCCTGGGCAAGTTACTCACTGCTCTAAAACTGTTTTCTCTGTGGTGTATATATATATACATCTATAGATATATCTCCAATGGAATATTACTCAGCCATCAGAAAATGAAATCTTGCCATTTGCAATGACGTGGATGGAGCTAGAGTATATTATGCTAAGTGAAACAAGTCAGAGAAAGACATACTATATGATCTCACTCGTATGTGGAATTTAAGAAAGAAAACAGATGAACATATGGGAAGGGGGGAAAAAGGAGAGGGAAACTAACCATGAGACTCTTAACGACAGAGAACAAACTGATGGTTGACGGAGGGAGGTGGGTGGGGGATGGGATAGATGGGTGATGGGTATTTAGGAGGGCACTTGTTGTGATGAGCACTGGGTGTTGTGTGTAAGTGATGAATCACTGAATTCTACTCCAGAAACCAATATTGTACCGTATGTTAACTAACTAAACTTTAAATTAGAAAAATAAATAAAACTATCTTCTCATCACAAAATGAGAATGGTTCCAACCACCTCATAGGGTTATTGTGAAGAATAACTGAAAGAATACACATAAAGGTCTTAGTCCAAGGCATGGCACGTAGTAAATGCTTGGTAAGTGTTAGCTAGCCATGTTGTGGTTGTTGCTGCCTCTGGATACATTTTGCAGTTCCATTTGTCTGAAAATCTTTACCCCTTCAAATAAGATAATGAAGACACACCTGGGTGGCTCAGTTGGTTAAGCTCTTGATCTCAGCTCAAGTCTTGATCTCAGGGTTATGAGTTCAAACCCCACATTGGGCTCCATGCTAGGTGTGGAGCCTACTTTAAAAAAGAAAAGATAATGAAGAAACCTGGTGCAGATTCATCTTAGAAGAGACAGAAACTTTCCAGTGGAGCACAGCTAGGGGTTTCACCACAAACCTAGCATCCTTTCCACTCCCAGTGTTAACTCAGTTAAAAAAAACAAACAAACAAAAAAACAAAAAACCTTGAATGAAAAAATAAATAGGAAAGTTCCCTCTGAGTGGGTGTTTGTAGAAGGGACGAGGTGAAGCGTTCTCAAGGAGTATGTGTGTCTTTATGGGAAGCAGCTACAGGATTGATCTCAAGTATATGATCCCGGGGTCATATACCTATTTTTTAGTGTTGCAGGCGGCAGACTCTTCTGTTCCCTCCCCAGTTTTCTCCTGGGTCACTGCCCATCTATGAATTCTCTAAACCAGAATCACTCAAAGTGGGGTCCCCAGGTGCTTGCATCAGAATCACAAATGCCGAATCCTGAGCCCAAGGCCAGAGCTTTGAACTGAAACTCCTGGGGAAATCTCACCCAAAAAACAAATTGTCCAAGTGCTTCTTACACTACTAAGTTTGATGACTTCTGCAGGAGCCTAGAAACTCGGAAGAAGGAGACCTTTTTCTTTTTTTAATCCCTAGCACTGGGAAGACCTGCCACCCTTTGTTGAATGTTGGAGAAATGACTGAATCTAAAGCACAAAGCTAAAGAATTTTTTTTTTTCTCCATCTGAGGACCCTTGGGATGGTTCGATTCAGATCTGATAATCAGGAGGTAAGCATTGGTAAGGCTGTAAATTTATTAAAATATTAAAATTCCTCCATAGGGGTTAGTAAATAACCACTGCTCTGGGCTCTGTGCTAGCCCACTGGCCCAGCTGCTCAGGCTTCTCCCTTGGACTGTCCTCTGATCCATCAACTGAAGGATTAACCCTTTGTCTAGCATGGGGTCTCATCTATTCTCACTAGCCAGTATGGGTGCCAGTCAGCCCCTTTATAGGTCCATCCAGTGTGGTGCCTTACCCGTGGGCTTGTGCCTGTGCCCCTACCTGGGGAGGGAGGTGGGATTGGGAAGGAGGACCTTGGGTGGGTGGTACCCCATCCAGTTTACCTTGACTCTGTTATCAGGATGCCCCTCTCCACATGTCCATGAGGCCATAACGGATGGAGTCCTAGTGGGTGAGATGACATTCCTTGAGGTGATACTGGCACCCCAGCAGGCAAATGCCCCAGGTTATGGCCACCACCAGCTGAAGTACCTACCCCTAGAGATGCTCTTCCATGGCTGCTTCTGGGAACTGCAGCCTCCACGGGACTTCAACTCTGAGGGATCCTGGAAGAGACTGGGTGAGCACGAGCCATGCAAGAATTTTAGTCTACATACATGAGGGTTCTGTGGGCATGATTTGACAGATGAGAGCCTGTTTGGTACAGATGGTGCATGCAGGGGTTAGTGTGGGGGCTGGGAGAAGTATGGGGAAACAGTTTCTCTTTTCATTTATTTGGTCAAGTTTGCTAAAATCACTGAATGCCCTATCATCATGGCATTAGCCACATTGCTTTCATTAATAAAAATGAGGGCAGGTACTTACATAGCATTTGTCCTGTGCCAAGCACAATTCTTTATTTGTTTGAGTTACTATGATTATCACCATATTACATAGATGAAGAAATTGAGACCCAGAGGTTAGTTAAAACTCAAGTAGCAAAGCCATGTTTCGAACTCCGGCAGTCTGATATTAGAGTCAAACTCATAAACACCACTTCTCTTCTTCAGTTACATTCAGAAAGTTTTTGTGTGTGACTTAGTTGGTAACAGATACACACACACACACACACACACACACACCCTGTAAGACAATGGATGGAAACATTTTGAATGAAATTGGTGTCAGATCAGCAGATGCTGAGAGAGGAATCCGCACCATGAACAATATTGCTGATATTAAGAGAAATTCTCTACCTACTGAGACTCCATATAGCCTAATGATTATCAAGATATTGGGGAAGTCATTGGAAAAGTTCCCCTGTGTATTCCTATGTCAGTCATGGCTCAGACAGGGCTATCGTTTACCTAGTGGCAGCATGTCAAACAAAAGTTCAGCAATCATTTTTAAAGATCAACAAATGATTTGGATAGTATTAGAAATTGATGAGCTACTTGCATTTAAGCTCATATATATACATACATATATATATATGTATGCTTCTGTTTAGAGAATACTGGGAATTAAATGTTTTAAATTTATATGTTGATTAACTACTTACAGGGTTTTAAATATTTTATCACTTCATCTTTGCTTATTCAATTCTTCATTTTATTCCTTTGGTCCACACTTGTCAACTGGGAAAAAAGATTAGCTCTTTGACTGAGCTCTGATATGTTAAGCCGTAACCCTTTTCTGTCTCAAATTTGTTCCCTGTTTGGCTCACATTTCTTTGCTAGAGAAGGAGGTAGATTATGTGCTTTAGGTGGAAAAGGCTCTCCTCATTATTGAGTGGGAATGCAGGCAAGAAGACTGTTCCTCAGTAGGCTATTGCTTCCTTCTCTAAACCCAGCTAATTGAGCTGTCGTATTTAAAGTTTTATTGGTTAAGATTTCAAGTTAGGACTGGAGCCCTTCTTTTGCAGTTCCTTCAGGGCTACATGTGGAAAAGAACAAATGGAAAACTCAGTGATGAGCTCTGAATAAGGCTGTAAGAAGGCCCTGTGGTCTCAAGGAACATTGATGGACAGGGAGTTGTTTAAACACTTAAAAACAGAAAGGAAATACAAAATTCTTCTATTTAGTAGGTCAAAACCAGCTCAGAAGTAGTATGTGATGATCTGGGCAAAGCATTACAATTCCTAGCCAGCCCAGTCATGATTCTCTGGCAAACTGCACAGTCATGGTTATGATGCACTGGGATAAGAGGTGCTATATAAATGTTAGATATTACATAAATGTCAGGAATGATTATTGTTTGTTAATGGGGGCTAAACTGTTCCTAAGCAAAACTCTGACTCCATGCCAACACAGCGGTAGCAGAGATTCTAACCACCAAATAATCCATGAGAATGGAGTGCTCACCCCTGGTTCTAGAAAGGAGCCCAGTTGGGATCTGGGGTTGGAAAACAGGGGTTGGGGTGGTCCCAGTGCCACCACTTGCCCAAGTGACTTCAGGCCAGCTCCCTAATCTTCTGGAGTCTGCCTTAGCTCACCTGTAAAATGGGGATAATAATAACACCTCCCCTACTTCTCCTTCCTGTGCTCCGTGGTTCTGAGAATCAAGGGCATTCACATGGGTGCGAGTGCTTTGTGAAGGGTGAGACGCTGCAAGGATGACAGTGGTCATCTTGGATAGGCGGGAATTTAGCTTATGCCTTCCCTTTGAGTCCTGCTCACAAGGAGAAATCCGAATGGAAATTAAAACGGGGACGGGGATGGTGACTGGCGGAAGCTGAAAACCCCAGGCTCCTTCTCTCACAGAGCTGTCAGGAAGATACTGCAGACCAGGCACCCGGATCCTGCATTTTGGCTCTGGCTCTGCCACTTGCCAGCCTGTGAGCTTGGGCGAGTTACAGAGGAGGCTCTGGAAGTGATCGCCAAGGGCCCTTCCGGCTCTGACGCTGAGTCTAAATCAGGCTCATCACTTGGCTCTAGCTGTGATTCACCTTTCGCGTCCTGGAGAAACTCCCCTCCAGCTTCTCAGACGCATGAAGCAGGGGTCTTGGAAAAGGTGGGGGCTGTGTATTCCATGTGAGGGTGCACAGTAAAGAAGTTATTCCCGTGGAGGTGAGGTGGGGTAGGGGATGGTGAAAAGGATTATGAGTGAGTATTCTGGGAAGGCAAGATTCAGGGAACACTCTAATGAGGTCACGACTGTCGCAGGCGAATTGGAGCTGGACATCTGCTGGTGGGGGAAGGGGGGAGCGTCTTGCATTTCTGTTTGCAGTAAGTCTCATCCCGCACCCTTTAGCACCCCCTTAGCCCCCTACCCCATGTCTCCATCCCCACACCTTTCAAACGCTACCAGGCCTTGCTCGGAGGAGAGCCGGTGTCCGTACCTCCTCCGTGGTCCTGTCTGAAACCGTGAGGATTGTTTCCAAGCTGACTCACACCACTAATGTCAGGGAGCCGTGTCACACGGCGCTGGGCTCTACAAGCTGTTGCTTGCGCGGTCGCCGCCGCGGCCGCCGCTCCCCGGCGGGTGCATCAGGGTCCGCTCTTGGGGCGGGGCCGGGGCGGGGCCGGGGCGGGGTCCGCCCCCTCCGCGCGGCGGCCCCGCCCCTCCTCTCCCTCCCTGGCGGACCGCAATGATTTAGAAGTTCAGGAATCCCACGTGACGTCACCGGGGGGGTGATGTAATGCACTCTAAATAGAATGTATTGTAATCTTTGCTCAGTCCAACGTGGTCCCTTCACCCGGGCTCGGCTCTTGCCTTCTCCACACTTGTTTGGTAAGTTCCTAAAAATACGGCTCGGCCACTTCTGGGGCCTTTGCATTTAGCTACTTTTGTTGCACTTGCCGCGGGAGCCATCTCGGGAGCGTACTTGGTTTGCAGGGGTTGGTTCTCGGCAGCAGCCGCGAGATTACTTGGTCCAGTGGGCAGGTCACAGGACAAGGAGTAGGGAAGATGCGATGCATTTTTTTGGAGGGTGATCTGTGTTTGTAAACACTTTGGCGGACCAGAGGGAAGTCCGGCCCCAAATGCTGGTGGACTGTGGAATTCTGCTGTGTCCTGAGGCCACTCCAGAGACCCCACGCCGTGTCCGTTCCGGAGCGCGTCTCGGTGGCCGCCGCGCCGTGCGACTGGAGGGATGCTAACGTGGAGCGAGCGCCGTGTCCTCCCCGGCGTGGTGCGTGTGTGGGAGCGCGCGTGTGTTTCCCTGATACGGGGAACAGTTATGAATCGGGGGTGTGTGTTTGCCTCCAGAGACCTGGCAAGGTGCGGAACCCTCCAGAAGTGCGGTCAAGCGGCGGCAGCGGCGGTGGCAGCGGAGACGGCGAGCCAGGAACCTCCGCCCGCGTCCCCAACTTCCCCGTGATGTGGCGGAACCCCCGGAGAAAGTTTGCAAACTTCCAGCGGGCGCGGCGAGGACGCCGGGTCACCTAGGGGCGGGCGGGCGGGCGCGCGCGCGGGGGGCTCGCTCCCTCCCGGTGCCGAGCCTGCCGCTGCCACCTCTCCCGCAGCGCTGCCCGCCGCAGCTGGTGGGCGCGCGCGCCCGGGGAGGGGACGTGGCCCTTGAAGGGCACTTGGCTTTCGCTCCAGGCGCAGAAAGCTCGAGAGTGGCGCGGCTCTGTTCGCTTTCACTCCTGCAGCCGTCTCCTGCCTCCGTCCGGTTCTCACTGGCATCATTACCTCTTCCCCGCCGCTGCCCCAAATGACAGCTCCCGCTTTTGCCGCGGCAGCGCGGTGGCAGTTCCCAGGACCCGGCGGCGGAGCCTTCCTCTCCGGCAGATTCACCACGCAACCGCTTAAACTTTTCACGAAGTTCGTAGAGGGGCAAGACGCGCGAAGGAACCAAGGACACGTTTTCTCCCGGCAACTGCATCCCACTTCTTCTTTGCCATAGAATTATTTCCGGGGGGAGGGAGTATCCGGTAGAGAAAGCCTCAGACCTCGCCCACCCCCTCCCCAACTTTGCCTGAACGGGTGCCACCCCCACTTGATGCTTGTTCAAGGCCAGGAACTGGAGTGGATTGCTTGTATTTTGCGTTGTCAGAGTCCTCAGGGTGTGTTTGATTTTTATTTTTCCCTCCCTCTCTGACATGTGTCAAGGAATAAAGGCTGGATACAGGTCCATTACGTCATTCTGCAGGCCAGTAAGTGTTTGATTAACAGCTTCAGATACTCAAGAGTTCGGGGTTTAGAAATGCTGACAAAGCAACTCTGCTTTCCATCCCACCCCTAACATACTCGTACAATCACCCGATCCCTGGGCATCTTTATTGCCCTCTCCTCCCCGTACCCCTCGTTCTCTACCCCTCTCCCGCCCACACCGTTATCACTCTGGCCCCGCCTCCGCCTTTTATTGCTTTCCCTAGGCCAGTCACTGTCCCCAGGGTGTGCGTATGAGCTTCTGGTGTCTGAGCGGAGCACGGTACCTGATCAAGGCACACACAATCTGCCCTTTTCTATTATTTAAGAGAGGCACCAGCGAGCCCTCTACTCCAGGGCGAAAATGCTCAGTCCTGATAGAAAAGGCATCTCAGGACACGTTTAGAGTCCTTATGATAATACTGTGTCCCTGTGGTGACTTAGGAAAGCAACACACCCACTGCAAACAAAGTACTGAATTTTACCTAGCGCCTTCTCCAACCGTTTAGCAGAAGAGGGAAGAAGTGAGGATGCTGATTAAATCAAATATAGCCAAAAGAATCAAGATTCAACGTTTCATTTGCAAAGTGAGGGAATGTGAGTCGTTGAACCCAAACACCTTACAATAAATTGGTGTATGTATTTCTTTCTCTTAATCTTAAGTTTCTATATTTAAAGAGAAAGTTGAATACTTGAGTCCTAGAATTGAGTCAGAATCTGCCTATCTGACAGTTGCAGTAAAAACACTGTGTGTGATGTGTTTAAGGGATAAAAGTAAGAAGAGCTCTTAGTGGGAGGAGGGTGTGTGTGTGCAGCAGAAATCAAATAAAAAATCTATTGACAGAGTTTTGGATTGAGTGGGGCAAAGGATTTGGGTGTTCTCTGATTTGAAGTTGGCGGAAGCTAAATTAAGGAACATTTATATTCTGAGTATGTGGGAATTTCGTGAAGAACACATGTTTTGTTATAATCAGGTCCACTTTCTTCCAAGTGAGACAGCCATACTGTCGAGTAGGCATTTGTGAAACTTCTGTCTGGGGTCTAATTGACATCCTTCCCCAAGTTTGTGGCAGTATTTATTATTTATTCACATCTAGAGATGAAATAGTATGGCCCCTGCAGAATGCATGTGCATCTAAAATGTTAAACTTCTTGTTTGTGATGCATAGACCTAAAATAAAAAATGGCCCGGGTCACCAGCACTGGAGAGTGTGATTAATGATCAGTGATTTAGTGATCAGTGATTAGTGGTTTTATTCAAACTGTTACCTCTGACCAGAAGCACACATCAGAGGATTAACAGGCTCTTTAGATAAATGCTCATTAGTGGAAGGGGGAAAGCAAAGATAATAGGCATGCACCCAGGGACAACTTTCGAAGAAAATCATTCCCCGTCTTCAGAATAATAAGCTCTATTAACAGAAAGCCCTTTTAATTTAAAACTTGCTTTTATCTTGTAAATCAAAGTTAGATGTAAAAGTTTGTAGTGCCATTATAACCTAAATTTTCCCATATCCACTCGATGTGGATTATCTCAGTAGCGATATTTTTTTTTATTTAAATAAACAATTGGACCTTCAGAGCAACTGAACCCTGACAAGTTCTTAACTCCCAGGGTTTGAAGGTGTCCCCCCTTCTACAACGGAGAGTGCAACTTGCTAGCTAGATGGCGCACTGTTGTTTGGTGTTCTGTGCTGTTGTGGTGCAGGAGTCTCAACGAGCAAGTAGCTGCTTGCGAGGTGTTCTTCCACACTTCCAACAAAGTTGATTCTGTGTAGGGTTGGAGGCTAGACAGTTCTACAAGTTTTTAGTCACATTTTCCATGTCAGTTAAATCTGGGGAGTTCAAGGCTACTGGAAAAATTAGTCTCATTAGTAAAAGAAACTTAGCGAATGAGGGAGGAAAGGAGGTACCGGAGTCCAGGAGAGGTACCTCTGGGTTGCAGAAGTGATTGTAAATTACCGGACCTGTTCTTTTTTTTTTTTTTTTTTTTAAACTAAGAGCTAGTTTCACAATCTTGTGGTCTGAAATTCTGAAGCAAATACTCAAAGATTTATTTTCTTCCTAATCTTGCTGGTGAAAAAGAAGTTACTAGAAAGAAAGGAAGAAAAAAACTTGATTTGGTGACTGCAGGAAGCAACACATTGCTGATTTTATTCTGCAAATAATGGTAAGATAATGTTTCTTATGCTTATGAAGCAGAAAGGAACTTTGCAGTTGGTTAAATGAGGCTGATCTTATGTTTTCATAGATAGAATTCAGAAATGGAATTCTTATTGCATACCGAATTTTAATGTTGCCTTTGTCAGTTTCCTGGGACTTGGTAGCATTTTGTGTGGAAGGTGTATGTGTGTGTGTGTGTGTGTGTGTGTGTGTGTGTGAATAAGACCATTATTTCCTGGGTAAAATAATGTTCATGGGCGTGTGAACTGCAGGGGGGAGCTATGAGGCATGTTAAATAATGTGTCAGGTAAGAATTCCTTTTTCCACAGGCCTTCATGAATCACTTTAATAAGTACTTAAGTTTTAATAAGGAAGGCATTTTTAAAAAAGAAAGCTAAAAATGAAAATAAAACAAACAAAAAAAATTCTCCACATCCAGACCTCTATATGTATTCCCCTGAAGTAGGATGCTGTTGATTGAATATCAGCTATTACTTTAGTTTTAAAACTTAAAAAGAAAACAATAATAGAACTCACTGGTGCCTCCCTATAAATGTCCTCATTTTCCTTTGCGTCATTTTATACAGATCTGTTATTTTAAAATCCTGACTGATTCGTAACAACTTGTATTTTTCAACTTTACTGAGGGTAAACATGTTTGCTCAATTGATAATATCTTCAAGCTGTTTTTGAATGTAAATTGCTGATATCCATAAACTGCCTGTCAATAAGAAGTCAGTTGTGACCTTATATAGTTTCTACATAAGTAGATAGTTTATTAGAACATTCCCACAAAAACATGGACCCATCTCTGACATTGCAGCTTTGATTTGAATAGGAGGTTAATTGAATGGTTGTTTGCCAGAGAGACTTTTCCTGTATAGTTTTTCAATTACCGTAGGTTGAAGATTTTCATGCAACTATTTGTCAGTTTCCCACACCTGCAGATTCAAAACCAATCGATCGTGGACTTTCCATGGCTGTTGGTACCAATGTCAAGTTCCTGGTCTCCTGATTTCTTACTATAATTTGCCTTTTAGCAATGACGCATCACTTTCCATAGTATTTCCTTAGCCTTGGAGTTTGTTTCTTATTAAGCTGAAAATTGTTTTGTGGGAAGGTGATGTTTGCTGTATCCTCAAGATGTGAACTTTGTGTTTGTAGCTGGTTTTCTTCTGATTGTGTTGTTAGATTAAAATTGGGGATTTGAGTGGACTTATTATGTTTGTCATCTTTTTTTTTTTCCCTTCTTCTTCACTTCAAAGCAGTGCTGTTAGTCACAAAATTAATGTGATCATGGCTGGTGTTTCCCATCTATACGCTTCTTTTGCTTCTTACAAATTGGATTTCTACAGCAATTTAAGATCTTTTTTTAGAGGCAGCTTTCTTGGATGAAGATGGAGCAATGATCTCAGTCAATTCATTATCTTGTCCAGTTTCACTACCAGCTGTATTATGGGAATCTACCAATGCTTTTTATAAATTAGTGTTTAAAAATATATATCTAGTACTATCTCTCTGAATGCTCTTTACGAAAATTATGCAACTGAGATAAGGTAATGAACTGGGGGGCAGTAGCCTCAAACATTTAAATGTGAGAAAGAATCACTTTCAGATATGCTAAACAAACTTAAAGAACCTTTTTGTATTGCTATTTGTAAACTAAATAAGCTATCTGTTTTGTGGCATTGCTTTAAATAGAAACTCTTACACTTTAAAAATGACATCATGTTTAATGTTTTCACTAAAAAGTTCTTATATTTTGTAATTAGGGAAAAATGGGCAATTAGTGATTTTGAGGATCCATTAGTATTCCATTGTTGGGAATCGCAAATCATGGATTTAACATAAGAGAACAAAGAATGAGAAGGCTTTTACAAATTTTCAGGTATTGATAACAGTATGCCAGAAACAAGAGTAAAATTTTTGAAGCTCATATTGAGACTCTGGGTCTTTGAAAATCAAACTTACAGAGTTTGGATAAATTTTGGAATGTATAAGATGTTACGTTGGCATTTCTGTATTTCTTTCTGTCAAGCTCACTCTATTGCTCATTTATATTTTCTGAGAAATAGATCAGAATCAGTTTAACACTTTAAAAACACATATTTTAGTTGCTTCCTTCTGTTTCCTCAAGGTTTACATTTTTAATCTCTACCCTAAAATTAACAAGGATTGAAAACTACCATATTGGCGTTTGGCTTGAACTAATTTTGGAGAGGAAGAATTCCTTTTGGACCAGGGATTCTGATGGCGAGATAGAAAGGCTTGCTATAGCGTATGCAGAGCTGGAGCTGGGGAGGTCTTCTCATTGATAGACCAACCTTGTCACTTTGCAGAGGAGAACCCAAGGCCTGGTTGTGTCCCCTGGCTCACCAAGGCCCACAGCTAGAGTGCCAAATGGAGCCGAAAAGCCAGGTCCCGGCCTCCAGGTCAGGTTCTCTTTCCATGAGCCAGGCTGCCATAAATGGTCGTGAATGAAACATAACCCATGGCTTTGGATGCTTTGCTCTTTTCAAGCCTTTTGATCACTAACCTTTCAAAGACCATTTTTATCAGATCTTTTGAATGAATCCCCTGACCATAAAACTGTAGTTTCTATTCTGTATATTCTGATATATTCGTAATGCTAATTTTTTTCATGTTGTCCTCCTTATTGGAAAGCCATTCTTCTTATTCTTCACCATTATTATTAGACATGCCCTGTAAAACAGCACCCTCCAGATTTCATTTGAGACTAAAAACCAGGCAGAACTTAAAGATGTTCTAAAAAACCCCGTAGGATAAGGCAGTAACTTTTGTTACTTTTGTTTTCTTAATCACCTTTGAAGAAGGGATCTGAAAAATTATTTAAAGTTAAAGTAAATCATCTTTCTTTGTGTCGAATAGAGCAACAAGTGCTATTTTCATTCTGGCAGATGTACTTTTAAAGCCCAGAATCTGTCTCTAGTATATTATCTATCTAGGTCGGTGTATACGAGAGTGTTTGGAGGTGAATGTTACTACATCAGAAGTGAGTTGAGTCTAGAAGTATGGTCTTTGAGGTTTGGCTGGCAAAAGTTGACTAATCATAGCTAATAGAAATCATGCATGCACATAGGGGGCTCCAGAGCACCACACATTTGATTTAAGATGACATTTTGGTTATGCTGTATTTAGGATGGGGAACAAGAATATCTCAGTAGAAATCTTGAATGCATCTACTGTATTTTTTATTTGGCTTGACCCATAGGTTTCCTTTCCAGCTCTTTGCGTGAACACTTTATATCAGAATTCAGGTCTCTTTTATTCTCTTATTACACTGAGGAGCCCCTGTGTTGCATGATTCCTCAACTACAACACATTTCAGCCAATTTTATGCACATCTCTCCCTGCTGGCTTCCCAAGGGGGAAAACCACATGCAACAAAAAACATCTTTGTTTTTGTTTGAATTAGCTGATTATAAGAAGAAATACATTTTATCTCCATTTGCCAGATTTGGTAGGACCCTTTTATTTTTATCAAAACAAGATCTCCTTCTCTAAGTAAGCAATGATGCTGTTTGGCCTCTGAATGACCAGGTACTAATCCTTGCGCCGGAGGGTAGAAGGCATTGAGGATAAAATCTGTTTCCACCAGGGTGGCGAGGCGTGATGTGGCAGGCCATCATGAAGAGCTTGATCTGCCTTCCTGAAATGACAGCATTGTCCAGAAAAACACTGCCTTCTGGGAGGAAGGACAGCATTCTCAATTCTCGAACTTCTAAATTCTGAGCAGGGACTGTGCTGAAGATGGCTCTCAGGATGCGGAGAGTCTCTGAGGTTATTTACTAAACTACAACATTGTAAAACACAAGCTAGAACTTAAAAGCCTTAATGGTTTTCTTTATCCATTCTCTGCATTTCCCTTATACTGATGTTTTTCTAGATTTATTTTTAAGCATCCATTTTGGTTACTCTGCTTTCATGAGTAACCCTACAGTAACAAATCACAAGTGTGTGCTTAACAGGAGAGGGGACATTTTTCCATAAGGGAAAATAGATTTTAATATCCAATCGTAGAAGAAATAATTAGCAAGACAAAAGAGAGAAAAGTTTGAAATCCAATTGATGGCATCCCCAAGCTCTGCCGTAGCTCTGCAAAACCAGGTGGTTCATGGCCGCAGGAAAAGACTAAGACTGGAAGAGGGAATCCCCAAAGTGCTGCCTTCAACTCATTATGCTTCTCTGCCTCAGTTTCTTTGTGTGTGATAAAAGAGTGTTAGTCTTGACCAGCACTGTCCAACAGTGGGAGCCATAAATGCAAGCCACCTATGTAATTATGAATGTTCTAGTAGCCACACTATAAGGAGGTAAAAAGAAACAGTTAATTTTAATAACATATTTTATTTAACCCAGTGTATTTGAAATAGTATCATTTCAACATATAATCAATATAAAAATGTTGAGGAGGTACTTTGTGATTTTTTTTGTTGTTGGTCCTAAATCTTTGAAATCTGGTGTGTAGTTTACAGTTAACCTGAGTTACAGGTCTCGGTTCAGGCCAGTCACATTTCAAGTGCTCTGTAGCCACATGTCGGCCAAGTGACAGTGGTGTCAGGCAATGCAAATCTACATTCTGTTTCAATGGTTCTTAATCCTGACAGCCCAGTGGAACCACCTGTGGAGTTTGTAAAAAGTACGGATACCTCCTCCCCACACCCAATTCCGATTTGATTGGTTTGGGGTGGGGACCTGGGTCTTTGTATTTTTAAAAGCTCCAAAAGTGTCTATAAAATATAGCCAGGTTTGAGAACTGCATTTCTAACTGATCTCTATGGTATCTTCTGCTCTAACAGTCTTCTTTTTTTTTTTTTTTTTAAAGATTTTATTTATTTACTTGACAGAGAGAGAGCGAGCACAAGTAGGCAGAGCAGCAGGCAGAGGGAGAGGGAGAAGCAGACTTCCCGCTGAGCAGGGAGCCTGATGCGGGGCTCGATCCCAGGACCCTGGGATCACGACCTGAGCCGAAGGCAGACGCTTAACTGACTGAGCCACCCAGGCGCCCCAGGTCTAACATTCTATGATCTATTAACGGGAAGGGATTGCAGGAAGGCATTCAGAGTTCAAGAGCAGCAAGTGGTTGTCATAGGCATGCGGCACACTACAAAACATATTTAAGGAAATGTAATCAATAAACATTAAAATGCACAGATTGAATGATTTAGAAGACAGCTCTTTGTGCCACAGATGAACCCTGCTTTGTATGAGTTTCAAATATTTTAAATGGTTTGCTTCCCCCCAAATCTTAACATTCGATTTGGTTTGAATGCAGCCTCTTAGAAACCCTCCATTTTGGAAAAGGTCAAGAGCGCCACATTTCGGTTATTTTGCCAGTTTACTTGTCTTTGCCCTAGGTACTACTTACCTTTAGCTCTTTTTGGAGGGAGAGATCTTACTGCATTTAAGACAGCTGGATCCCCTTGTGTTTCTCTCTAAGCTTTTAACAAGCTTTGTGTCATTGCAGAGAACAGACTTGCCCTTTGCTCACATCAGGATGTTAGTTATAGCTCCTCGACTTAAAGTGTTTATTCTCCTTGTCATCCTGTAAAATATTAGAAGAATCAGTATTTCTCAACGCACACCAGAATGTGCTCCTTTAATACATTTTCAACAATATGCCAGTTTGTGCCTTCACTACAAGGATGCAAAGAACCAAAAATTAAAAACAATGATTTCCAAACTCCTCACCATCTTCTTTCCAAGTCAACAAACAGTGTTGTTTGTGGAGGGGAGGAGAGACCTCGAGGATGGTCTCTTGTGACTTCGTGCTGCTGAAAGCCTCTGCATTCCCGAATTTGTGAGTCACTTCACCCCGAACCTCTCTCATCCCCTGCATAGCGGTCTGTTTCCAAGTACATGTGGCCATGTGCTTTCTAAACATGACTTACAAACATTTTTAGGTACAGAATGGCACATTTTTCTACATTTTGTGGTGAATACATTTGTGTTTTCTGTCATGTTATTCCTTGGAAAAAATTTTAACCTCCATTTATTAGAAGAAACTGAGGGATTGACAAGTCAAAGCATCGTGTTCACTAATTAGAAGGGTGTGAGACAAGGGCTCCCATTTATCAGTGCCTAAAGATAAGCACTACTCTGGGTGGTTTCCAGGTGGGGATTTTCCAATTGTGTGTACGATTGTGTTTTGTCTTTGAACCTACAAATAACATTTTTTCTGTTGCTTTTGCATGCATTATTTGCACTTAAATGATTTCTCTGCTAATATCTCTTGCTTCCCAGCTCCAGGCTACATGTACCTGGATTGATGAACAAATACATCTGGGTCTATCAGCCTCTTCACATGGGATCTATTCTGAAAGTTGCATGGAGACAAACCTGTGTTTTTAGTGGTATCTAGGGAAACTTTCTCTAAGGCTACTTTGTGATTGACTGTTGAGGACTTGGTGGAAAGAAAATGAGATTAAAGATGTAAGTTGTTCAACTCTTTTAGGGATTGAAAGTAAAGGGTTTGGGGTATTCATTCATGGAGCAAGATAGAGAGCTCCTGAATTATCTTCAGGAAAACATTTTAGGTCTTGTTTTACCGATGTACTCTCTTCATACTTGGCTTGGAGTCATCTGCTTTTGAGTATTTTGTTTTCTCCTAATCATGACTAGGGTTGGATTTAGTTATGTGCAGTTTCTGTCTGCACCTCTGGGTCTTCCTTGTGTGAGCTACAAGCCATGATTAATAATGAAATCTGTGACCAGTGCCAGGGACGGATTAGTTTGGCTCTTTTTCTAAGCACTATACTAAAGTTAAAGTAATTTTAGTATCCATGCATATATGTGGTTATGGTGGTTAAGCTTGTATATAAATAAAAACCTCGGCCAGTGAGGGCCTGGATGTGACTAGCATATATATTTGCAAATGTGATTATTATCTTTTTTAGATGCCGATGGATGAATTGTCCTTCTTTTGAGCAAGTTTCTATTTGTCACATTGATTTAGATACACACATTGTTGATTAAAAGATATTGCTAGATTTAAAAAAAGTTGAAACCATATTTAAGACGCTCTTCTTTTCTAATATGGCCTGTTTAAGCACACATTGTTTACAATTTCATCTTCCAGCTTTGCAAAGCCAGATAACTAACAACCACCATTCTCAGTGCCGTGCTGGTGGACGTTATCAAAGATGATGGTGCACAATGTTTTGGCACCATGAAGCAACATGTAATTTGAAGTTGTACTTTTTGTTAAGTACCCATGCTAATCTCCAAATCATTGAAAACATTAAAAAACAAAACAAAACAGTGATGTCTGCTCATTGGATGGAGGCAGCACTGGCAAAGATACACTTTTTTTTTTTTCATGTGCCTTAGGAGCACTTGCAAAAATCAGGGATAAAAAAAAAAATTACATGTAATTATTTGGCATGCCCTTTGGAAGGGACATTCTTAAGACAGAGAGGTGGGGCGCCTGGGTGGCTCAGTCGTTAAGCGTCTGCCTTCGGCTCAGGTCATGATCTCAGGGTCTTGGGATCAAGCCTCGCATCGGGCTCCCTGCTCCGCGGGAAGCCTGCTTCTCCCTCTCCCACTCCCCCTGCTTGTGTTCCCTCTCTCGCTGTCTCTCTCTGTGTCAAATAAATAAATAAAATTAAAAAAAAAAAAGAAAAAAGACAGAGAGGTTAACCCTTTAACCCGAGTCATTTTTACGCTTTCCAGGAAATGTGCTTCTTTTTTTTCCCTAAAGCACAAAAACTATAGTATCTTTAAAAGGAAGGTTGTCAATGGGATGCTTTATTTTTATTTAACATCTAGCAGATATTTTAGGAATTCTCCTTAGAAGCCTTATATTCCTTTATATGGTTTTAGTTTTTTAATGTTTGTTTAAAAAATAGGGGATTCTGGAGATTGGTTGCACAACAGTGTGAATATACTTCACACTACTAAACCATACACTTAAAAATGGTTAACATAGTTAAATTCATGTTATGTGTATTTTAACATAATTTTTTAAAAAGGAGGGATATAAGGTTTGCATGTACCCATTCCCCAGATGGAGCAATAGAATGCATAGACAACTTATTCAAACTTAGGTATAACAGCTTTAGTATCTTAATGGCAAGAGCAAAAATCTAAAGAGGACTTGTGCATTTCTGGTCAATGAGGAGAGGTGACAGGTGTGTAAGGTGATTCTGACCCATAGGATAACCCAGGGAGGACAACAGCTAGGCACACAGCACTGAATGCCTTCTTTTTCTGGAGACTGGCTTGGATCTTGATGGGCCCTGTGTATAGAAAGCTGTATCACTTAATTTGAAAAACACACCATTTGGCATTATTTGAACATGTCTATTTGTATTGACTTGATTGCCTTAGTGCAAGGATATGCTCAACTGATATGTTCAAATGAGAAAAGATAGACCTGTAGTTTATAAAAGGGAATATAAGTCCACACTTCCTTCCCTCCCTCCCTTACTTCCTTCTTCCCTCCCTCTCTCTTTCCCTTTCTCCCTTCCTTTATTGGATATTTACTGAGCACCTATTATGTGCCAGGTACTAGGGACACATGATCAAAGCCAGACACAGTCCCTTGCCTCCCAGAACTTACCAGTAGGAGAGACACCAGATAGGTCAGTGCCACAGAATATTGTTGGGGTGCAAGTCTGGAGGCAGCAAGCCCCATCAGGGGGCTAGTGTGGTTTGTCCAGGCAAGATGTCATGGTGGCTTGGCTACAATGGTGCCAGATTAAAAAAAAAAAACGGATCAATATGACTAGGTTATTGATTCCTGGAAGATGAGGGAAAGGAAGAGGGCCTTACTCATTCTAAAGGGAGAGGGAGCCTGGCAGGAAAAGCTTGACCCAGTACTGAAGGCCAGATTGTCCTTTGTGGTGGTAGAGGAATGGAGGGTTTCTGGCCTAGTGCCCATGGGCATGTGTCTGAATCCTTGAATGAGAACAGAGAAGTGTAAACAGAAACTCAGAGAGCAGCTGTAACTAAAAACTGGGGTGCAGCCTCTGGGTTACAGGCAGTGCAGTTTTGGTAATTTCTGTCAGAAAGTAACCCCCAGAGGAAGAGGCCCCCGCCTCCCAAAGCAAGCACAGCTGAGGCTCTCAGCAGGGCCTAGTGCACGGCTAAGTGCGTTCGCTTCCTCCGGCCGCTGTTAACAAAGCGCCATGGACTGCGTGGCTGGCAGAAATTTATTTTCTCATGGTTTTGGAGGCTAGAATTCCAAAGTCGAGGTGGAATGGTTCCTTTTGAGGGCTGAGAGGGGAAATCGTTCTGAGTCTCTCTGTTTGGCTCGTAGGTGGATGTCTTCTTTTTGTGTCTCTTTGCATTGTCTTCCTTCTGTGTGTGCCTCTGTGTGCATATTTCCCCTTTTTATAAGGACACCAGTCATATTGGATTAGGACCCACTCTAAGGACCTCATTTTAACTTGACTATCTGTAAGGATTTTATCTCCAAATAAGGTCACATTTTAGGGTACTGGAGATTTGGGGGGAGGGACATGATTCAACCCATAGCAGTAGGTAAGCTTTCAAGAAGATAGCACCCAGGGCACATAGTAGTGGGATCCCACAGGAGCTGGAAGATTGGGAGTGAAGCGGCTCATAACCAGCCATTTTTTAGCAGGTATTAAAAATAAACTTATGATGGACCCCCAGTGAAACTTGGAACAAGTCTTCAGAGATGGGGGTACACACATTACCAGGTATGGACAAAGCCAGCAAAACAAGGCTATGCCTTAAAATAGATATATACATATTGCACTGATTAATGAATTTGCTAATATGGACATTGTCCTTGGTTTGGCCTTGAATTTGTCTTCAGAGTTTATGAATGAGCAGTGCTGAAAGGGCAACACCAACTTTTAACCTCAAGAACAAAGAATTAAATACAATTAGTTTGTCACCCTGCCAGGCTTAACAATCATTGTTTTGATGTGATAATATTTACTCAAAAGGACAATAGCCACCAGTTTCCATACACAACATACACACACACAGACAGACAGACAGACAGACAGACACACACACACACACAGTTGAACATAGATGTTTCAATGCAGGGAAAAAAAATTCAGCTTTTCTAGTTGTGAATAATTTATGCCTATGTGCTACCTCTGTTTTACGCAATGAAAGCACAGAGTACAAAATTCTGTGTTTTAAAAACATATCCTAATAAATAACAAATAACCCAGTTAAAAATGGGCAAAACATCTGAATAAGCAGTTCTACAAAGAAGATATGCAGATGACCAATAAGCACATGAAAAGATGTTCAATGTCATTAGTTATCGGGGAATGAAAATCAAAACCATAGTGAGTTACCACTTTGTACCCTGTAGGATGACTATAATAAAAAAGACAGGCAATAACAAGTTTTGATGAGGTTATAGAGAAATTGGAACCCGTAGACATTGCTCGTGGGATTGCCTAATGGCACAGCCACTTTGGAAAATAGTTCGGTAGCTCCTTAAAAAGTTAGACATAAACCTCGTGACCCAGCAATTCCACTCCTAGGTATACACCTAAGAGAAATTAAAATATATGTCCACACAAACACTTGTACATAAACGTTCATAGCAATGTTATTCACAATAGCCAAAATGTGGAAATAGCGCAAAGCCCATCAACTGATGCATGAATAAAGAAAAGGGGGTCTGTCCATATATTGGAATATTCTTTGGTCAGAAAAAGAAATGAAGTACTTACACGTGCTACAACATGCATGAAATTTGAAAACATTATGCTAAGAAAAAGTGTCAGATACAAATGACTGCATATTGTATGATTCCATTTAAGTAAAAGGTCCAGAATAGGCAAATCCATGGAGAGAGAAGGTGGATTAGTGGTTGCTACGACTGAGGGTAGGGCTGGGGACTTGGGGGTGACCACTAAGCCCTATGTGGTTTCTCCTTGAGATGATGAAAATATTCCAGAATTGATTGTGTTGCTATTTGCACAAATCTGTGAATATTCCTAGGCCATTGAATTGTACACTTTAAGTGGATGAATTGTATGGTATGTGAATTACATCTCAAGAAAGCTGTTAAAAAAAGATAATACATCATGGAGAAAAATACAGGATGCTAAATGTAGTTAGGTTATATGCCAAATAGGGTATTTTGATCCAATAACAAGGATGTTTGGGATGAATATATCAAGATGAGCGGTGGAGAAAGGTTGATAGGAGCATTACAGATCTTGGAAATAGGAATAGTCAACTACTAAAAATCTTAGAGCATATGCCATATGTCTCCAGCCTGTACCTCTCTTCTGGGCCAGGAGCCCTGATTTCTAGGTTCACTCTGGACATTTCCTCCTAGATGGACTGCTGCTGTTCCTTAATTTTCAAATTGTCCCAACAGGAACTAATCTTCATACCATTTCTCCTTCTGACACACCCATTTCAGTAGGGGCCACCATCATCCTCTGGGTCCACTGCTTGAACTTCAGTTGCTGACTTTGCCTTTCCCCTTGGCCATTACGAACAGGTCATTGCCAAGTCTTCTAGGCCCCATGAGCAAAGTCTTGTGATTTTTTGTCCTTCTGCCCTGTCTCCTTCTCAACCACTTCCTTCTGTGAACCGAGAATTAAGGGGAACAGAATTATTTATCGAGTCTTTATTGAACCTACTCTCTCAATCTACTATGTCAACCTTCATGACCAACCTACCCAGGAGTTGGACTTATCCTTTTTATAGATAAGGAAAATGAGGCTCAGAGGGTAAGGGACAAACCAGTTAATGGGACAAAGGAAATGTGACCAATAATTGGAGGAATTGGGGTTTAGAACTGTTTTGTCTGGTCCCTGAGCTCAGACTCTTTCCACTGTGACTATGAAATAAATCTTTCTACTCTACGGCTCTGAATGTCTTATTTCTCCGCTCAAGAACCTTCACCAACATCTGTTTTAAGCCCCCTAGGGCAACCCCAGCCAGCATCCCTGTAGGTATAGCCCATATTCAAGCCAGGTCCATAATAAACTCTTGTTTGTGTTGGCTGCCTCTCTGCCATGTTGAGACTCTCCTCTTCCCTGGAATATCTGTCCTTGTCCAGCACACCCCTTCCTCCTACCGCCTCACCTTGTGCCTGTGAAAACACTCATCTCCTGATCTCCCAAAGTAAAAACTAAATGCAGAATTAATTCCTTAGTATTTTCTTAATATTTTTTCTTATGATTAAAAAATATCTTCTATTATAGTTATTTTTATATTTGTCATGAATTCCTTCTCTTGGATTATAAGCTCTGTAACAGCAAGAATTGACTTCTGCTTGGAGTTGATTTCCCTCATAGAAACCTAGCATATAGTTCTTTATATGGAGTAGAGAATTAATCTTGAGTGAACTGATGATAGGGATACTCAGACATTGTTCTTTGTCATGAATTTCCTATTAGCAGAGGGAGATGTTTGATGTTTGGTGAGGGTTCCTGGGAAGACCAGCCCAGGGTGATTCTTTAGGTTTATTGATGGATGTCCCTACAGCATAAAAAGCTATGGTAATAATATTTCAGAACTTCAAAAATGGAGTGAGATGAGGAAATCACAGAGCATTTCACAACCCCAAGGAGTCATTGATTTTTCATTTTTACATTCTCTTCCGTACCTGGTCCAGAAATAATTTTTAAATGGTTTTAATCAGACCATAGACACATTTTTAAAGGCTGCTTCCTTCACTTAAAACTATACCACAGACATTCTTTCATGTTGCTACATATTTTTCAAAACTATGATTATGCATCATATTCCATGGAGTTGCTATGCCATAATTTCTTAACCATCCCCTATTGTTTGACATTTAAGTTTGTTGTGGATTCTTTATGATTATAAAAAAACACATAACCAATCTTTTGGCAAGAAAAATATATACTCTGAAGACCTTAATCTCCTTCTTCTTATGCTGGCTGAAAATACCTTCCTTTAGGGTTGAGCTTGGGTAAAAATGTGAGAGAGCTCCAGTTTGTCTTGGGCACCCTCACACTTGTATCCCTTTTATTTCTGCCCCTCTTCTTCTGGACACATTCTGTTACACTTCAGTGCCTGTCACAGGAGCTCAAGGCTGCCCTCCTCCCCCCGACACTGATCTGTCTTCCACAAACCCTGCCCCTCGTGCCCCTCCTCCTAGCCAGATTCTCTCTTCTCTTGCTTCTCAAATCTTGGTAAGATATTAACCTATTTCCTGGGAGTCTGTAATTTTATGACAAAAGGACTTCTGGAGATGGCCTTGTGGTAGCCCAACAAAGTGCATCATTAAAGGTGTGCCTTTGCTCTCTTTAGCTAGAACTCTTCCAGGTTCTAAGGATGTGTCAGTGAACCAACAAACAAAATCTCTATACAAACAGTAAATATATAATGCATCATATAGCAGTAAGTGCTAAAAAGAAAGATGAGACTATGTAAGTAGATACCGTGTGCTCTTTCCTCCTTCAGCTGGACAGTCAGGGAAGGCCTTTCTGAGAAGGTGACGTGAGTAGATAGGCTGGAGGGAGGGGCCCTCCCTGCAGGGGTGTGAAGAACGAGCTTGCAGACAGAGGATCTGCTAGTGCAAAGGGCCTGGTATGTTCAAGGGGCTGCAAGAAGGCAGACATGAAGATGGTGAGGAAGGAGTGGGAGGTGATGGGTGGGCTCACAGACCATGCTGTGAACGTTGGATGTTAATTTTAGCAGCAAAGGAAACCACTGGGGAGTTTTGAGAAGAGAATCCATCACTTCTAAGGACCTTCTTTGTGGTCAAAGAGTGGACTTGAATAGGCTAGGGTGGCAGCAGAGAGATGTGTTAGGAGGCAAGAGACCATGGCAGCTTGGACTGGGTGATCATGGGAGAGGTGGTGAGAAGGCATTTGGCTTATTTGGAAGGTAAAGCTGAAAAGACTTGCTGACAGGTTGGGTGTAGGGGTCAGCGAGACCTCAGGGAGGATGCTATGGTTATGGACCTGAGACACTGAGAGGATGGAGTTCCATCAGCTGAGATGGGGAGGATAGCCTGTGCAACAGGTTTGGTGGGTGAGAAATGAAACTCAACTGTGGGCATGTTATGTGTGAGATGTCCAGTAGATGGGGGATGCTGAGTCTGGTGTTCAGGGAGGGGATTTGGGCTACAGGTATAGAGTCAGGATCACAGTCTTGGCATCAGATAGGCCAGCCTCATCTCACAACACATAGTTCCTCATGCAGGGTGCCCAACCACACTGGAGTTATAGGTCCTTGAAAGCACGAAACCCTTCTCAGCTACAGGGCCTTTGTATATGCTGTCCTTTTGCCTTGACCATTCCTGCTGAGACGATGCCTGCTTTTCTAATCTAAATTAGGTTTCCCTGTTAAATACTCCTGCTACCCTGAACTTTTCCTTCTTAGCATTTATCAATTTTTAGATTTATATGAATATATATGAGTGATTTTTAATTTTTTAAAAATTGAAATCCATATGTCTCACTAGAATCTGAATTCTGATCATGCATATTTAGTTTATCACCATTTTCCCAACATCTAGTGCTGGCACATAGCAGACAGTTCTTCAATACTTGCTGAATGAATGGATGCCTGTTATTAATTTAT
Organism: Leptonychotes weddellii; assembly: GCF_054177405.1. Taxonomy (NCBI): domain Eukaryota; kingdom Metazoa; phylum Chordata; class Mammalia; order Carnivora; family Phocidae; genus Leptonychotes; species Leptonychotes weddellii. The sequence goes on along the minus strand of NC_138380.1, from coordinate 43,056,678 downwards.
TACTTTACACATGATATATTGCAGTTCCTCTATTTGTAAGCATACGATTTCATGAGTAATCACACCTAATGATTTTCTTATCTTCTTAAAACATAGACTAATTGATTACTTAATGGCTCCATGTGTTTTTTCATGAACAAACACTTTCTTATTAGGTAACAGAAAGGAGTGGGCTGTGGTTAGAGTGAATGATCACTGGACTGTGAAACTTTGAAAAGAAGAGGAATTTAGGCTTATATAAACTTCCTAATCAAAATCCCCCCACCTCCTGTTTCCTTGTCAGCAGCTTTGTTGCATTTCTATGGACACCTCTATCTAACATTGCCTGAGGTTATTTTATAGTGACCTTTGAGAAGACCTATTACTTCCTCCTTGCCATGTTTGCCATATTTATCGCCATGTTTATCGGGGAAAGAAGCCAGGCTGGCGGGGGGTGGGGTGGGGTGGTGGGAGTGTGGTGGGGGATGAGGAGGTCTGAGCAGGATGATGACTTTCTTTGGTGACTCTTAGAAAGGTCTGTTGTCTCCAGCCTCACCAGGGAGAGTATAGGAAATGATATGTGAGGGAAGAGATTTGATTTACTGAGAAAGGGTTGTTAGCTCATAAAAGAGCTCTAGGTCTCTGTCTTTGGCAACGTAGAACTGTATGAAAAACAGGATTAAATTAGAGAATGATCTTTTTATGGTGTTTAAAGCTAGAATGAGGTTTTGGTGGTGCCTATGTTGTTTGAGAAACACATACACTTGTTTCATGAATACATCTGTGTTTGTTACACAGGTCTATATAGAGATTGACTGATGCATATGTCAGTTGGGGAACTTCATGAAACAAGGTCACCAACTTTATAGATAATGTTGCAGTGTGAGGCATCCACTCAGCAAATATGTGTTGAGCATTTACAGTGCTAGACATGGAGTGAGACACTGGGGAAGCATGGGGAACAAGAGAGAGGTCTTTGCCTTCCTGGAGCTCATAAAGTCTGATGAGTCTCAGTCTCCTTGTCTATAAGATGGAGATTGCAATAATACCTACTTTATAGCCTTTGCAAGAGGAGTAAATGGCCATTTATGTAAAAACGCCAATTAGACTGAAAAATGGTATGTAAATTATGAGTGGCTATTATGGTTGATGTACCAAATATAGTTATTGTTTCCTTTTGGAATAAATCCTGATTCATTATTTCTAGTTTTGAATATCCTTCATCCCTATACAACCTAAGATTTTATTCTTAACAATTTAAGGGGCTAAAATTTCTTTCACTATAGTCCTAACAAAAGAAAGAAAATGTGAGGTATGTAGCTTGGGTTATAAACAGTTGTGTTAGTTAGCTATTGCTGTGTAACAAATTAGGCCCCCCCCTCCCCAACATAAATTTATTAAAAATTTTTTTTTTACTTTTTATTTTTATTTTTTTTAGAGGGAGGGAGAGAATGTGCACGTGAGTGGGGTGGGGTTGGAGGGGCAGCGAGAAGGAGAGGGATACTCTTAAGCAGGCTCCATGCCCAGCACAGAACCTGATGTGGGGCTTGATCTCACGACCCTGAGATCATGACCTGAGCAGAAATCAAGAGTTGAATGCTTAACCGACTGAGCCACCCAGGTGCCCTTCTCCAACATGTATTTATTAACTCAGAATTGTTGTGGGTCAGGAATCTGGTTATGGTTTAGCTGGGCCCCCTGGCTCAGGGTTTCTCTCAAGGCTGTAATCAAGATGTTGGCTGGAGCTATAGTCCTCTTGAGCATCATCTAGGGGAAGATCTACTTCTAAACTCACATGGCTATTGCAGGTCTCAGAAGATGCACACCCAAGCTCATTTATATGGCTGTTGGCAGGCTAAGAATAAAACAAGGGTTCTAAGAGGTAGAAAGTGAGAAATAGAAATCAGTCTTTTTTTCTAATCTAATCTCAGAAATGACATCCCATCACATTTTCCATATTCTGTTCATTAGAAGTAAATCACTAAGTCCAGCTTGTACTCAGGAGAGGAGATTACACACATGTATATTAGAAGACTGGGATCACTGGGGGACATCTCAGAGACTTCCTGCTACACAGTACTTGTAAATGATACTTTGAGTTAATGCTGTATCTATGGCATTAATAAAGGACACTATTTGAAATGAAAGACATAAGGGAAATAAGCACCACTATTCCCCTAAGACACCATAGTTAGGGAAGACAAGGGAAGTTGGTGTTAGAGCCTTCTAGATTTTGAGTTGTAACCAGTAAAGAATGCTGGTTCATTCTTTTACTTTTGGCACTGGCTCATGCTTGGATATTTACAACCTCTCTGTTTTTCAAGAAAGCATTTGGAAGGCACTTTCTAAATATTGGTGGTAAACCAAGGGCAGTCTCTCCTAAGAAGAGTACCAAATGAAAAATGTTAATTTAAATTTGTCATTTCATGGGATTGAGATCTCATCCGTTCACTTGATTACTTTTAACCTATACTTGAAAACAAAGCTGCTTCAATCATTTGGAGATTAAGGGGGATAACATTCCAGGTATAGAGGAGACCTAGTGCTATGGGAATAAGCTTGCCATGGATGAGAAGAAGGAAAAAGCCTAGTGTAGCCTAAGTGTAGTGGGCAAGGGGGCAAGTGCTATGGGATGACATTGGGGGTGAGGTGCACTGAACCAGGTTAGGGGTTTCAATTTCAGTCTGAATGCAGTGGAGAGCCATTGCAGGGTTTGGATGACTGTAGACAGCTATGAGTTATTGTTATTTTTTTAGTGGTTCTGATTGCATTAGTTATTGCATCTTTTTTTTTTTTTTTTGATTAATACTCTGAAATCTTTTAACTAAAAGCTGTGCTTGGGCAAAGATAAAATGAACATGGAAGCTTTGTAATAGGATGTTATAATTATGCAATGTGTTTAATAGAGTTGAAGAGCTGTGTGTTTCTCCCAGCCAATGGCAAAGGCAGTGGGGTGGGTGCATTTGGAATGAGGTCCTTATAGCATAGGGATTCCTAGTATTACATTAGTTTCACGTGACAGAACTTACAAGAAATTCATTCAGAAAAACATCCAGTGTAGGAGTCTTTTTGGCATATTCTGTGCATATTTTCTCAAACAAGCAGCCATTATTTTTCTGTTGTGTTCTTTATGGCTGTTGCCTCTATGTAGTCCTGGGGCTCTTTTCTAAGCCCACAGGCACCCGGGCAATTTGGCAGTGTCTTCTAGGATTTTAAAATTAGAACATACCATTTAAAATAGTGGTCTTGGTAACTTCTCTTTCCTCTAAATTCCCCCTGAAGCTGACCTTGTGAAAAAAATACCCCAAAGAGGAACAAAAGGGAATCTATTTTTCCTGAAAGAGTAGCTAGGCAGGGAAGGTTCCAGAGTTTTAACATGGGAAATCAACCAATCCTAATGCTCAAATCTACTTGCTGGTGTGTTCCTTTCTGAATCAAGATGAATTTTAGCTGGCTTGCACAAACATGGTAAAAAAATGTTAACTATATCTCAAGTTTAAGGATTCCCTTACTTTTTAAAAATTTTAAAGAGAAATTTACTGTTTCCTGATTTTAAAAACTCTTAGAAAATACAGAAACATATAAAGAAAGAAACTCTAACCAAAGGTAATCACTGTTGGTGATTTTGTTGCATAGTCTCATATAATCTATGTCTTTATCCATCTGTATCATCTAGTTATAATTCATAGGGTATTTGCAGATTCGCGTTTGGATTTTTTTCTACTTAACATTATTTTGTGAACATTTCCCGGAGGTCATGATTTAGTTTTTGAAAATATAGTTTTAATGGTGGTATAATCTTCTGTTTGTCATAATGTCCTTAAGCCATTCTGCTTATTATTGGACACATAGTCTATTTTGAATTTTTCCCTGATAATAAAGAATGTTGTGGTAAACCTTCCCACACATAACCCTTCATCTGCATCTCTCATTTTTCCAAAGGAATTATTCCAACAAGTGGATTTTGATACATTCTATTAAATTGCTTTCAAACATCTTATACCAGTTGCCTCATCATCATCAAGGCTATGCAGAGTACCCATTAAACTTGACCTTTAGCCAGGATTTAGATAGTCCTTAAAAAGGAAATAGTTGCCAATTTATTAGTCAAAAATTATTTTAATTTGCTTTTATTTGATTAAAAGGAACATTGAACATTATTTCCATTTATTTGCTGGCAGTTTGTCAATTGTCTGTTCACGTCTGTCTGTGCCTTTTGGCCATTTTTCTTTCAGAGTATTAATATTTTGGATATTGAAATTTACACTTTTTAATGTGGGAAAATTATGCACCCTTTATCCTTAAAACTTAGAGGCACAAATACAGCCATATACTTTTAGTATAGAAGGCCAAAAAACATTTTGTGTGTGGGTGTGGTTCTTAAATCCTGAAGCAGTAGTTTATATATGAGACTGCAAATGTGTGAACACATTCCTTTTGGAGCCAGGTCACCCCTGCTCGTTATAGGTTCAGTTAGAGCGATCTTCCCTATGTTTTTCTGCGCATCTCTCCCTTTCGTCTACCGTAATAAAAATCCTAAAAGATCCAGACTTCTACTTATCTCATTTTATTCAGCTGCACTTTGAGGGGGCAGCCTGCCAACCAAGGAAACCACAGTCTGAAAAAGAATCTCATGTGAGAACTGAAGGGGTCAGTAGCTCTAGTGGAGAGGAGTAGTTGACAGAGAAAAAAGACAGCTTCTTGTTGATGCCATGTGAAGAATGAGCTTCCTGATGCCAGCTGGGGCTTAGCGAGCGGGGCCGCGGGGCGCAGGAATTCCAGGTATCTGACAGCCCGCTTGCTTTTCCTGCCTGTGGCGGGAGGCAACTCGCTCATCTCAGCTCCGTCTCTGCTGCCTCATTTTATAATGGAGGTAATCATACCTCAAAGGTATGCTCTAATTAATTACTCTTAGAGACTCTGAAACTATAATTGCTAATTATTGTAACTGTTAGATCATTAATTCTTCACTCCTTTTTATAGATTGTAATCATCTGCCCAAATTCGGCACCCGGTGTCGATCCAGGGATTTGTGGAGACTTTGTTGCCTATTATTTTTCATAGCCTCTTGATGGTTATTTTAGCCCACGCTAAGTGAATGCCTTAAAATCTAGAAATCTGAAAACTTGTTGAAAGTATTTAGAAATTCTGGAGTTCCAAGAAGCAGGAATGCCAAAAAAATAGTTAGAAAATTTTAGATCCCCCTAGATCATTGTAACTCAGTAGTAAAGTAGCTAAAAATTTGAGACTGTTGGTTTTAAGATCACGTTAACTTCTTTTTCCTTCAGTGTGAGCCATATCATCTGGCCACTGGTAAATGATTATACCGAAGACTAGGCATTACAGTTTACCTAGATATTCAGCAGGAAGGTCATGTGGGCACAAATAATTTAACAAATGATGTGTTCTGAACAGCGGCCCTTGCTTTCAGCATGCAGTCTTTGGTTTGCAACTGTGTGTTAACTTATTAGGAATCTTTTTGTCAGTTTTTAAATTCATAAAATTAATGTGGCTCTGAGCTGAAAATAGTGGAAAGAATGTACAGTGAGCATTGGTGATTTTTCCTCAATGGCATTGTTTAATTTAGCGTGTGAGCATCTTATTTTTATAATTAGGTCATAAACACCTTAAAAGTAGAAAGTGTGTGTTGTAATTCCTCTAAAAACAGAGAGATTCAATGAGTGCTGGCATTATCACCTAGATCACCTGGCTGCTTTACCCTGACTCAACCTATAACCAACTGAGGGTCTCTGGTTACTTGGGTAACTGCATGCTGCCTCAGTTTCCCAACCATAAATAGGAAAAATGCTCTTTTCTCAAATTTACAAGGCTGTCGTGAAATGGATGGTTAAAAGCTTTGTGTGGGCTGGTAAAAATTCAGCGTCATTCTGTAAGGTGGTTTTATTTCCAGATGTATAATTGTCAGTGGAGATGTGCATTTTGACCCCTTTCCCCTCCACTTTTGCCAGGGAGATTTTGCATGCTGATAAGAGCTGAGAGTTGATGTAGAAGGAGTTAGTATCAGCTGTTTCCAATTCCTGTGGCTTCTAGCTTCTCCTGGGCTGGCCTTACTATGAATGAGGGCCATAGCACCAGCCTCTTCAACTTAATGTCAGCTGCATCACCTTCATCAGGAGAAAAATTTCAAACATTTATTTTCTTTGCAAAAGGCAAGTTTTAGTGGTGGAGTCAATGTACTTCTGAAACGATCTCATTTACCTGAATGAGGCGCGCATATTTATTTTCAGGGTAAGTGGTGAGGTTGTATAATTCTCATGTGACAGATGAACCAAACACTCCACTGTAAATTACATTTGGCTGGAGGAAGATGCTCTGGTATGAAACCACATTTCTGCCTTGCTTACTTGCTCTTCTTGGGTTGGGGCTGGGAGCTGGAGGATTGGTGACTCTTGGATTTACCTAGAAAATGAAAAGCGTTCTTTAGAGAAACCAGAAAGGGGTGAGTAATAGCATCTTGATGTATTTATATAAAAAGGAGGATTTGGGGGATGTGACCTGGGTCCAGCATCTCTCCATTCTGGAGACTAGAAGCGTCACAGAACATGTCAGAATGGCTTGTGGCATTACAGTTTATTTTCAAAGGCCTTTTGATAATACAATTAAGCTTTTCTCTTTGTTTTATCTGAAAGTTGCCCTTACCGGCTACATTAATGTGTTACAGAGTGGGATTTTTTGTTGTTGTTGTTTCTGTGAGCTCTTAGTCTCATAAAAATTAAATGTGTGCATTCCTGTAACCTGATCTGTCCTCTCCAGTGAAAATCAATGCTTCTTGCCCTTGCTGTGCGAGCTGCAGAGGTCTTACTCTGTAGGCTGTGTGTGTTGTGTGCATTTGCGAATATGGCCTTTCGGCACCCATGTTTTCGGATGTTTCTGAAACATATCTGAGACCTCAGAGCCACTACAAACAATCTGTTGGCTCATGACTAGTCTCTCTGTGTGCTTGATAGAGAACAGGAGAGGGTGTGTTTTTTTCCCCCCAGTGTTTGCCTCAGGGAGTGGGCACAGAACGTGGCCAGTTTATTACTTATCTATATATTATTCCTTTGGTTGGTGGTAACAAGAACTTCTGAAGAGGATGGGCTTCTCGAGGGGTAGCAAAATGTTAAACCATTGAGTTCTTTCAGACTTGAATTATACTATCTTAAATATGCCAAGTACAAAGAGTCTGACTCCTTTTTTTTTTTTTAAAGATTTTGTTTATTTATTTGAGAGAGAGAGACAGAGAGAGAGAGGCAGGCAGGCAGAGGGAGAGGGAGAAGCAGGCTCCCCGCTGAGCGGAGAGCCCGATGCCAGGCTTGATCCCAGGACCACAGGATCGTGACCTGAGCCGAAGGCAGACGCTTAACCAACTGAGCCACCCAGGCACCCAGGAGTCTGACTCTTGATGGCCAAGTATTTGCCTGAGCTTAGAGGCAATGATTTTTCCTAACCAAGTGGAGTTTCCATCACAGTTTTCTTCTAGGAAATAATCAAATGTTGAATTTTAGGATTAGGTTCCAAAGTAGAGGAAAGACTCTGAGATTCTCTAAGATTCTACTTGAACTAATCATGGCTTCCGATAAATGGGACCAGTCCAGCCTTTCACAGCAGATGTTTATGAGATTTAAAAATGTGTAACCAAGATGATGGGGTTTGTGGGAGCAGGTTGCATCTATCCTGTGACATAAAATTCCAAAAATGGAATTGTGTACTGTGCTCTTGAGGCAACTCAAGGTTGTGTTAGAGCAAATGATGAACTATTTCTAATTGTCCTTGCCCCAGTTCTAGAAGAATAGTAAGCATCAGAAGTTCTTCAGGTTGGTGCGATCCAGTCATGATTTTGTCTTCCCTTTGGCCTGATGTCACTGAGTCAGTAGGGTAGCTTCCCTCGGAGAACTCAGATATTATTCACAGGTTACATGATTAGCAGAAAGGATTCTCCCAGCTTGAATGACATAGATGAGCACCTGTTAAGGGGCGTGGCTAAAGACTTCATACTACTGCCTGTTCAGAGGAAATAGATTAATAGATTAATTTAATTAATGCCTACTATATGCCAGACACTATGTTAAATACTTTACTTACATTGTTTTACTTAATAGGTGGTATTGTCTTTAGTCTGATGGGGAAACTGAAGTTCAGAGAGGCTGGAGATTTTACCCAAGATCATGTAGCTATTAAGTGGCAGAGCCAGCCTTTCTGTCATGGGTGCCTCCCTTCCTTGTGTTCCTAGTTATTGTACTGTACACATAATTTGAAAAACTTGCCAAGAGAAACACCATGCCGTCTTCTTCAGTGAAGCTATCTGTATGGAGAAAATACCATCTAACTCTTGGCTCCATATAGATCTTATGTCCATCACCTTTTACCAATACAAGATTTTTTTTTTTTTTTAGTTTTATCTGTCACCTCAAATCCTAATTTTAGTGGCCATGAATTTCAAAAAGTACAATAAAAGCATATGTCATTTCACCTAGCAATAGGAAATTGAAGGTGTAGTTGGTAATATCATCTAACTAAATGGAATTGTAACTGCTGTTGTTATTAGTGGTCATGTTATTAATAGTTGTATTTAGAGATACAGGCTTGTCAACTGTAAACAATGTCACTTCACCCTCCTTCTTCAGTGTAGTCACTCAAGGATTAACATGTTCTGTATCCTTTGTATGATTGTTTTTGGAATTCTAGTCCCTAAATCTGTTCTGCAACAGAAAAGAGAATAGACATTTGCAAGATTAGAATCTGATAACTTTCAAGCTCAGGGTGCATTTACAAACACTGGCATTCATCCCTGTGTGATATTTTCCAGTTATCCAAAAAGGCTTTTATTCAGGATCCATTTGTGGTTGGGATGCATTGTGATGCATCATTTATGCAGTGCTTTAAGTGTTTACTGGGTAGAGTGTACAAGAGACAGAGCACAAGAATCCTTCCTAAAGGCCTTACTATCTAGAGACACTTTGACTGTTATGTAATAGAATTTCACCAAAGAGTAGATATTGCTTAACTCATCCATTTCTTGAGAGCTGATGTTCAGACTTTCCTTTGACGTTTAGATAACCCCAAACATGCTGAATTGTCTTTTCACTTCCAATAGACATTCCCAGTAAAGCGTAGGTTTTACATTTTAAAAATAGGCAGGAGGTGGGACGGGAATGAGGATATAGACCCTACCAGCAAGTTATTGCTAAGGGAGGATTTTGGGAGAGGCTGGTGAGGATGGACTAGAGACCACTGATTCCCACCCTTACACCGTAAAGGACCTCTTTGTTTTTCTTTTTACATTTGAAAAATTTTTTCCACTAGATAAATATTACTTAATTCATTTTCTTTTTAAATTAAAGGCATTCGTAATTGTCAGTCAAAACTTGTGATAAACATGAGGTGACTGATGTTACCATCTTGAATCAAAAGTTCTAGCAGAAGTAAAGAAAGTTGACATTTTACTTGGCATGTGAAAGCATTTTTGGGTTGACTAAATGTTTAAATATATGGTAAGCTTTTAGAAATACTGAAAATAGAACTGATCTGTTATTACTTTCACAGACTGCCTAGGAATCCAGAGACCCCCAAGTGGGGAGCAACTGAACTTAGCAATTGCCATAAATTCCCTTCGACTTCTAACATTCTGTGATTTGTGAACACCATTAAAGCTAATAAAATTGACTGGTTACAAATGTACTTCCAACAGTGAGTTTTGAAATCCAGGTCCAACATTTTGTGGGGATAGGGGAAGAGGCAAACTTAGCTACCCCCCAAACTTGGAGAGCAAGTAGAAATAGTTGTCCTTTAGGTGTGCCCACAATTTTTCTTGGTAAGCAACTAAAAGTAGCAATGTCTACTTTGTCATCCTTGACCACAGACAATTCTACTTGTGATAAAAACAAAAATAAAAACCAGACCCTTTATATGATGCTTTGTCTCCACATCTGGCATGGACCTTACCCCACCCTCCAGCATAGGCCCCACATTAGCGGCAGAATGTTCTGGAAAACCAAAGCTGACTGTATCAAAATTTTGTTGGGTCTCAGCTGTTCCTTGGCTAAAATCTGACTTCCTTGGCTTGATGTACAGGGTCTCTGACAATATGACACTAATCTATACCTGATACCTTTCCATATATACATTATGAACCTACTATACCAACTTTTTCATCATAATTGCGACTACTGGACCTTTCACGAATCCCACTCTTTACACATGCTGTTCTGCCACCTGGAATACTCTTCTCTGCACAGTCTCTGTTGGGTAAGTTCCTATAATATCTGACAAAGATAGTAGTACTTAATATGTACTAGGCACTCATTTAATCTTTACAGTGGAGGTGGTTGCCATTATCAGTCGCATTTCGCAGAGGAGGAACCTACCCCAGAGAGGTTAAGTAAACTTCTCAGAGTCACAGAGCCAGTAAATAATGGAGTCAGAATTTGAACCTATGCGGCCTGTTACTTCAGGATCTATACTCTTAACCCCCTAGACTGCCTCTCTCTCACAATGGCACCTCCACAGGCAAAGGCTTTCCTGAATCCTTCAAGTGGTATTAGCTCTTCCTTCCTTAGGATTCTTAAAGTGCTTCTTAAAGCATCCTTGTAATAGCATTTAGTAACTTGCATTATTACTTCTGTCTTTCTGTGCCTGTGTGAGTAATTTTGAGCATCATTCAGCTTCATATACCCAGGACCTTGCAAAATGCCTGTCACTGGGTAAATATTTAGTAAATATTTCTTTTTCTTTTTCTTTCTTTCTTTTTTTTTTTTTTAGTAAATATTTCTTGGATGAGTGAAGGAATGAGTGAATGAACTAACACAGAGCACTTGTCTGTACTCAGATGGATTGGGATCATCTTTCCTTCTATGACATACTTCTGGGATATCTTGAAAAACTTTTCCTTCCAGTAGGTAGACTTTACCTGTCTCATGGGTGCAGAACATTCCAAAAGGAAAACTTAGAGCTCTCACTTGTCATCTTCATGTGACAGTAAATCATTTCCAAATCTTGCAGAGATGCCCATGAATTGTGCTGAGTATCCATGTAGTACTCCAGTCTGACAATGCTGATTTATTTAAGTATAGGTTTGGTGCTCTGTGAGATCTCACCATCTGCGTAAGTTGTGTTTACTTTAAGTACCAGTCAGCATTTTCCTGACAAGTTATAGAAAAATGGTAGTTGAACTTAATTTTTAAGTGAAGTCTGTTTAAGAATAATTTGTTAATTACTAGTTGGTTGATTCTGTTTCCTTAAATTAAGGGCTTCAGTTAATATCACATGCTTATTATTCCAGTTTGCAGGAAGCTGCTGCAGTGGGGCCCACAGTTTCATGACATATTGTAGTCCTGTTCTATGCCAGCCCCTGTCTGGGCTTCTAAATTCATCTTTAGCTAATTTTACAAGCCTGGGAAGTAATCTGATGGTTTACTAGCTTTGGGATTGCAAGTTGGAGGCTTAATTTAATAGCCACTTATAAAACCATTTAGGCAAAAATTGGTTATTAGGCCTTCAATATGATGGGGTGTATTGAACCATTTGATTGAGGCTGATTCTTCAAAATACTGAGAATTGGAGTTAGTACCTTTTGGGCTGAAGGTGGTCTATCAACTACACGTAAGACAGGATCCAAACCTTGCTGTGGGGTGGCTTGGAGTCCAATGATTTTTTTTGGCATAAAGGATATGTTTGGCAGCCTATTGGGAAGGTCTGAGGAGGCTGGCCATGGCCTTCAGAAGAGAACATACCAAGGTTGGGTGAATCTGGATGTGTAATGGTTTTGTAAATGTTTTGGTTTCAATAAAATCCCAAATGTATTTTATCAATGCATTTTTTCCCCTTAATTTTTAGACCCTTGTGTATTTCAAGGGAAATTTAGTCCATATGTCTTTGATTCATTTATACTTAACTCATCAAAATGTTGTTTTCTAAGAGTCATTTGGTGTCCAAGAAGACTTTAGAGCTTGGTTTAAATACCTTCCAATGTTCTTTTCCCCTTCCTTTTTAAAAATAGAAAGCCATCTACTCTTGGCAAAACCTAAGTGCAAACACACCAAAAGTTTGCATTTGGTTGAGAGCTTCAAGCCCGTAAGGCTGTTATGCTGAGCCAAATGCATTCGCCAGCTCCTGGTAATATGTGAGCTCCGTTACTCAAAAGCACAGAGAGATCTTTACCTTTTGATAATCTCTAGTGGCTGTGCACATGGAAAGAAACTAAAAAATAAAATGTCTGCTATTTGCTAGATCTTTGATCTCGGGAAAGCCACTTAACCTCCCTTAGCTTCAGTTTTCCCATCTGTAAAATTGGGCTCATACTTGTCTTGCCTACCTCCCAGAATTACGGAGAGGGTTAAGAGAGCTAACATAAAAGTACTTTGGAAAATATAAATAGTTCTACAAATAGAATCACATCTCATGTCTTGATGTCGGTGTTCTTTGAATAAAATAACAGGTGGATGTTTGTTATGTGCCAAGCACTGTGTTAAACATTTTACAAGCCGCTATCTTGTTTAGTCCTCGTAGTACCTGGTGAAGGGTAGGTACTTTTAATTTCTACATTTGGGAAGATAAAACTCCTCTGCATAATTTACCCAAGGTCTTATAGTTTGTGAGTGGAAGAATGAGAATATGAATCCAGCTCTTTATGGATTTTAACCACGAAGTTGCATAGTATGTGGTTGAAGCCATATTAATCACTGTACTGTTGGGACCCAGTATCAAAGTTTATCTTGAATTATAACCAAGTCTCCTCATATTGTTATGACCACTTACTCATACTTTAGATTATATTCTCTTATTGAATAGAGTGAGTGCATGTATGATGATATGCTGTTTGAATACACACACACACACACACACACACACACATAAAGATCATTCATTACATAGGTTAGTAATAGAAGCTAATTTTAATTGAATATTTACTTTGGACCAGACCCTGCAGAGCTTGTCTCATTTAAGGTACACAACTCTGTGAGGTAGAGATTGCTATTGTCAAGAATTATGAAGACCTGGGGTTTTACTCGACATGAAAACTAATCAATTAGCCTGGAGTTTCCTGGAGGCTGGTAGAAGATATGAGATTTCTGGGACACAAACAAAGTTCTTTATTACTTAAGGCAGGCAAGCAGTGGTGGGTTCATCTTCCCATCAGTTTACCTGGCCCCAGGTCCTGCAGAGGTGACGTGGAGTCTGGCCCAGGTGGATGCTGAGCATGCCATGGGTTTGTGTGACGGCTGAGGCACTGAGTTTAGAAATCCCAATCTCTGTTGTGGTAAGCAGCCTTGCCTGACCTTTGCCCCTTCAGGAGAGATTATTTTAATATACTGGACAGTAAGCAAACCTGCCTTCTGCCTCAGAGGGACACACTAAGTCTGTCTTCTGAGACTGTTTGCTGTACAAACATGTTTGAAAGATTCTGGAATGAAGGTTTCTGCTTCTCAGACGTATAGAATAGCAAGAGATCCATGGAGAATTCTCTCCCAACAGTTATTATTTCTGTTTTGTGGACAAGGAATCTGGGCTTAGAGAAGTTAAGTCGTTCATTCACTCCAGAAATGTTTATTGAGCATGTGTGTATGTTAAGGTCACATAGCTAAGAGGACGAGGAGAGGCAAGTCAACACAGTCTCCAAGCTGTTAACTTGGACCCTTCGCCTCTTCTACCCTCACCTCCTCAGCCACGGTCCATCTTGCTTCCCCACCTAGTGACCAATGTTATCAGATGGAAATGAACTTAAGATGATAATGACCCTTTGGGACAACTGCTTCTCCAGCTGTCAGGTTCTCCCTCTGCAGCTTTGACCCAGCCCTAGATTCCCAAAGGCAGCAGGGTTGCGTGCGGTGTGGGAATGGTATTGGTAGATCCCCAAAAAAGTCAGAATGGCATTTTGAGATCATATTTAGCAGCACACAGAAGACAAGGGTGCTGGGTCGTTGGAAGTTAGATTCAGTGTGAATGATTTTGTTCTGGAAAATTCAGTTTTGAAACTCGGAAGTAGTTTGGTTTCTGTACAAAATCCAGAAGGTTCTTTTTCCTGGTTTCCCCCTCCACCAGTCAGTCAGCATTCTTTTATGTTTAACGATACCATTAAGTGACTTGTGGAAGGTTTTTGCAGCGCCTATGCCAGCTTATGAGATTCTTCTTGACATGTGCCTGAATCTCTGTATCAGGAAATATTCAGTGATTAAGAAGTTGGAATCTGGGGAGAAGAAAAAGTCTTGGCAACAATATGACTAGAAGTATCTTTTCAAAACAAAGAGGTCTTCTCCACCCTAGAGAAAGGCCTCCCAGGCTGCAGATTCTCTTCTCTCTCAGCAGGGGCCCCTGAGGGAACGAGTGTGCCAGTTTTCTGAGGAAAATAGTATAGGTGGACATGGAATGAAGAGGGTTGGTAGCTAGCTTTGAACTGTGGTGAGGAAACAGTGAACCTTAGCTGGTTGACCATTGTCCCTTTCAACCAAGTATCTTCAGGGGAAACATTCTTCCACTGACATCTCTGTCAGAGGAGAAGCTGTACCTTAAAAAAAAAGAAGAAGAAGAAGGAAAGAAGCCTGACTTCAGCTTATTTAGCCCTGCCACCTTGTTCATGGATTAACATAGCACGGTGAGAAATTCTCTCCTGTTGGCCTATTCCTCAGCCCCTGAAGCAGTTGGCCCTGTTTCCTGAGCTTATTTCAACTCCCTTTGATGCCAGAGAAAATCTAATTAGTGAAGAATTTGAGAGAAAGAATTTTTGAGAGAACTCTGCCACCCCCAAACCCACAGTAGAGTGGGGACATGATTCTTCCCTGTGAGGCTATCACTATCAAGGTTTTTTTTTTTTTTTCCCCTGAATCTTAAATGTTAAACAAGAAGAAAAGGTGATACATAAACTCTCTGTGATGGAGCCAGGCCTCTTTCACAACAGATGATTCTAGAGCCATTTATCTTGCAAAATAATTCTCTCTTCAGACAGGCTCAATCTGATTCTAGACTAGGCTGCAGAAAGAGGAAATTACTTTGTGGACCTTAACAGCCAAGTCAAGTAGAAGAAGAAAATAAGAATCTTTGGGTAAAGGGTTTTATTTAAGAATGAAAGTAGGCTTCAGAAGATGGTATTCTCCCAGTGTACTTCTAGGGTGAGGGAATGGTTGCTGCTTTGCCCTGATATCCGGGGCTTCCGCATGGCAGCGGCAAAACCACCTCAACAAACAAGACCGAACAAAAACTCACCAAAAACATGCTAAGCGTTACTTTCATAATTCCTTGGTTCTGCTGCTTTCCCCTGATTGGAGCCCTTAGAGCAGCCTGGGCGCCTTTCCTTGAGGGAACGATGAAAGATGCCCCCAAACACGTGTGGTTCCGAAGGAACCTTCAGTACAGACCATCTTCCCCTCCTACTTTGTCCCTTCTGACGGTTTCTGCCCACAGTTTCCTTGTTGTTGTTTTTGGTTGATCTGTTTGTTTTGGGTTCCCCTCCCCCCAGCCCAAGGAAGCTGTACACACACTGGAGCATTTGGGGCTGACTTGGCAGGATGATGTGGCTGCTGGCAGCTTCCAAAATATGACACCAGTGAAAATACGAACCAAATGTTCCTTGTATGCTAGGGTATAAAGTCTTCATCGCGCCTCTCTCTGAGAGCTGAGAGCATGAAAGAACCAGACAGTTTTGGGTCTTGGTTTTTGCTCTGCCTCTTAATAGCTGGGTGGCATCTCTGAGCGCAATTCTTGATAAAATAGCAATCATTTTCCCCGCTTCATAAGGGTGCTGCTGGAGTTAAACAAAATCATTCATGGAGTGCCTGCCATGTGCCGGATAGTGTGAGCTGTAATAGCTCCTCTCCTGAGCACCTCAAAGGCAAGGCCGTTTCTTGTTCCCACATGGGCGACACAGGAGAGTCTGACTGGCTGGGCTTGCATCTTGATTCTGTTCCTTGCCAGCTCTGTGACCTTGGGCAAGTGACTAACCTTTCAGCTGGGAAGTGGAGATCACAACACTACCTACCTCATGGAGTTCTTTTGAGAAGCAAATAAGGAAATACATGTAGCCTGGGGCTTGGAAAGCCCTCCTTGAATGTCAGCAGTGGTTATCTCTGTACGTGTAAGCTCGGTGCCTGGCACATATCTGTTTTTTGAAATTCAGTACACAGTAAATGCTCAACAAATGCTAGTTCCTCTTTCTATAACCCTTCTTTGACAAATCTTCCCATTCACATATGACAAGTTATGATGGCATGTTCCATTGGGACTGATCCTAAGAAAGGAAGATAATGTTCTTCCAGAGGGAGTTCAACTCTGAATGGTCCTGTCATATGTGTTTGTTCTTTTCATTGCTATAAACCTACAAAGGGAGAAATGTGGACCAACCAACTGAGTGCCTTAGGGCATTCATCCCCTTAATGTAGCCATTTGCTTCAGTTGAACCCAACCTCAGTGATCCTACACCATGTTTGTGGTGGAGAGAAAGCAGTGCCCTGGAATGTTCACTCAGCATGTCCCTGGAACATGGACCCCACACATGTTCCTGCTGGGGGTGGGGAGTGGGAGGTGTATGTTTGTGTGTGTTTGCAGGAGGGGGGTGTCACAGCTGGGAGAGCAAGATAAAGAAGTTGATGACTCAAGGGTCTTTTATTTTCTCTGGCATTTCCAAAAGGTGGCTTCTGATTACACAACTAGCTCACATTCCTAGCCGACCTCAGGTACACCCCAGGCCTTCTCTTCTTCCCATTGGCTCCTTCCTTTGACTTGGAGAAGATATTTATAAAGATTGGAATCTACTAAAGAAAGAGACAAGAAGCAGCAAGAAGCCACTTAAGTGAGTGAACTTTTTTGGGGGGGCGGTGTATGTGTGGTTTCATTTTTATTGCTTCCAACTGTTTTTCAGATCTGCTTAATTTATTGTTGGATACCTCAGAATTCGTTTGGCTCTGACAAGCTCCCTGGCCCCCAGGCACTTCATTCTCCAGACTACACTTCCCATCTGGGCCTGCGAACCTTTGTTAATGATATGGATCCTGGTGGGGTTAGCTGTGGGATTTTGCCACCTCCTTCATGTGTCTTCTGGAGGACTTTTCAGATATTGAAGCGGGCCCTTCACCTTGTAAATTCTTTGGAAGGCTTGACTGGTTGCCAGTTATGACTTCGACAACATGAGAGGCCTGAATCTTTTCGTTTCTGGGAGGGTTGATTGAGCCAGAGGGGGCCTGGGGGATTGATGAACCAGTAGGGTTTATCACTGGATTTGCATTCAAATCCTGAACACAAAAACAAAAACCCAGCTAACAACCTGTGAAGTATTACTTTCAAAATTACTTGGTTCTGTTTTCAGGATTTGAGTGGGAACCCAGGAACATGGGCCCTGGGACCCTGTGGCATTAGATATGATCTAGGCTAACCTTTTCATTTTACAAATGTGGAAACTGAGGCCCAGAGGGGTTAAATAACATGCTTCTGGTCACACTGCTAGGAGCAGAGCCATGGCTGGGACACAGGCCTTGTGATCCCTTCTTTGGGCTTCTTTCTGCTATCCTCTGATCACACACCTATCATTGGCTGAGGCAAACATGAAACTCTGGCTTCTTAACCAATTCTTAACCATTCCCCAACCCCTCTTATTTTCTTTAAAATGGCATTTTCCTGCTCTCCATCTTGGCTGAGCTTCTTCTTCTTCCCTCCTTCTCCTCTTCCTTGTAATATGTGTATTTGGAAGCAAAGTAGAAGAACTTAAGTTAAAAATGATTATTTCTGGCCATTCACCAGAGGTAATCTTTTCTAACTGGTTTTGTTTTTGTTTTTTGTTTTTTTTGGAAGTGACTGCCAGACTCTAAATAATATGATTATATCCATGTTTCTTTCTTTATCATCTTTTTGCAACATCTGTTGAGTCTCTGCTTTGAAAATGGGGCTTTAGCTCAGTTGCCCTGATTCTTCTCTATCCCCTGTCTTCTCTCAATGTTCCATTATTACATTTACTCCTTCTGTTGGTTGCCCCTGCCTTTAAGTTTTAACTTGCGTTGTGATGAGCACTGGGTGTTGTATGTAAGTGATGAGTCACTGCTTCCTACACCTGAAACTAATATCACACTGTATGTTAACTAACTGGAATTTAAATGAAAACTTGGAAAAAAAAAAAACCCTATAACTTGCATGTTCACTTTGTGTCCCATCAACTTTCAATCAATTTTGTTTTTGTTAAAGATTTTATTTATTTATTTATTTGAGAGAGACAGAGAGAGAGAGAGAGTATGAACAGGTTGGGGGGGGTAGGGAGGAGGAGGAGCAGAGGGAGAGGGAGAAGCAGACTCTGCACTGAGCGTGGAGCCTGACCTGGGGCTCAATTCCATGACCCTGAGACCATGACCTGAGCTAAAATCAGGAGTTGGACTCTTAACTGACTGAGCCACTCAGGCGCCCCTCAGTCAATTTCTTAAGTTGAAGCTCTTGAGTGTGGACCCCTTTCTTATCCTACTCCTTTCCACATTGCACCTTTTCAGTGCCATAGTTACTTTCACATTGTTCACGTGATTTACCTTTTCGTTCTGTCTTGCAACCACTGCTCTGTCTTCTGTGTTTTTGTTTAATGTTAAAAGTTGAAAACCAATGAATAACATATATTTATATAATGACTGCAGTTTTTGTTTATTGCTTGGTCATGTTATAAGGTTCCTTCTTGAGGGGAGTTAATGTCATTACTCAAGGGTCTGTCTCACAGGAATATTCCTAACATCAAGGTCATGATTGCATTTTTTTAAATGTTTCATCAGTTGCTTAAAATTGTTCGACTAAGGCTAGTAACTCTGTCAGTTTCTCCTGAGAAAGTCCCTGTCAGCCTTTCCTCTGTTCCCCCCCACCCCACTGCTTTCTCCTATCTCCTTCTAACACTTCACAGTAAAATAGAGCGAAATACTGCTGAGTTTTCTTAGACTTTGGAACTGTCAGAATTGAAAGATCTAGTGCATGAGGTAAGCTCAGCCAGTGATGAGAGTGCATCTTTGGTCTTCCTTTGGACCATGGGAATGAAATCATATGTGCCCCACAATAATAAAAGAAGCTGTTATTTTGGAGAATCAGTTGATATTGCTCATGAGCTTAATTTTGTTTGTCTATTTATTTATTTTTGGTCTTCTCTTCCCAAAGGAGGATGCCAGTATAATACACGCTGTTTGTTTGATGGATCCTGTTGCGATTGATAATAATGATTCTGATGCTTTCTGTTAGACCAAGATAATAAAAAGCCCAAGGGTATTTGTAATGTGCCTAACTGGGTTTTAAATCAATTAGTGGGTATCTGAGGGCTTTATATAATACGTCACCAGAAACAGCTACTTAAGGAAGAGCCTGGAAAATCTCAAAAATTATCCTAGTTCAAAAGTGTGATGCTTGCTGTTCTAAACTGCTGTTCTGATGCTCGAATTGTATATTACGTGAGATATTAAAGTAGATAATTTACCAAGCTTACGGTTTCTCATGCTGAAGAAAATACGCAATTAGGAAATGCCTAACATCGATTAGAAAAGGGTATTTGCAACAACTCAAATGGTTGATGTTAAACCATAATTTCCCCCAGATAATGGATTGCCTCGGGAGTGGAATCTGCTTAGCCAGATGCTCCACCTCATCATAGCTTTCCTTGCCCTTCCCCCTGTCTGTCTGTGGACCTTGGGTGAGGGGAGAGAAACATGGGGAGCAGGAGATGAAAACTGGCACTCTCACTTTGTCTCAAGCCTTAGCAAAGTGTTGAAAATGGGTTAGAACATCTATTCTCTGCAATTAATCAGTCCTTTTGAAACAGTAATTTTCTGTTGGATATGGTGGGGTATTTGGAGTCATGGATGATGAGGCAGATGCAGATCCCTAAGGTATTATAAACCTGGGACTGGGGGAGCCCCTGCTGTATGGTGAGTATCCACCATTTGTGGGTCTATAGGGAAGGCCAGGTCTGTAAGGGAGAACCAAGATTTTTCTTTGTGCCTCCAATCAAGATGATTTGGACAAAAACAGTAGTTGATACTCCTATTATGCTTCACAAGTACTAGTACTAGCTGTGATCTGGAGAACTTTATAAGGGTCTGTGGCATGGGTGTGTGGTGTACAAAGGGAATAGAGGGAAGAAAATACAGTTGGGAGGGCCCTTGACTAGGAATCTCTCTCCTGAGGGAACTTCTCCTTAATTTGTGCATTTATCAAATATATATTTATTAGAAAGTAACTAGTCTGTATTGTGGCTGGCATCTAACATTCCTCAGACTTAAAGTTATACCAGCTGTATTAGGCTTTCTGTAAGCCTTTCTATGGTTTGGGCATAAACACGTAGGACCCAGACTGTTCTGGTCTTTTACAATTGACCTGGATTCCAGCCACTTTCCTGGGATGCCATTCTGTTCTTTTGCCAAAATATGTGTGTGTGTGTGTATGTGTGTGTGTGTGTGTGTGTGTGTGTGAAAAATTAGTATTAGGTGAAGCTGGTTGTGGGGCTGCAGCTTAAAAATAGTGGGATTGAATTTACCCAGAGGTTGCATGGTGTGTGTGTGCATGCATGTACTGTGGCTGTACCCCGAGGGGGGCCAAGGGAGGTCAAGGTTGTGTGTGCACAGAAGTATGACATTCCTACAGGAGCATCCCTATTCGGGTACCACTCTCTAGAGAGTGTTGCTAACTTGGTCTTTCCGTCCTGGATCCTGAGAACTTGAATGTAAATAAGGATTGAGTTTATATACTATTCAGTTGCCTTACTTTAAAAAGAGCTGATGGTTTTGGGAGGATCCCTGAGTTGACATTCTTGACTAACCTCCATAGGGTTTCCCAAACAGAACATGTATTTTGAGGTATACACATATGTAAATACATACAGTTACATCCAAGTTATATGTTAGTGTCATTGCTACATGTCATTGCTACATTTTCTCTTTAGAAAAATATTTAAAATAAATTGTCGCAATCTTATAAATAAAAAACCTACCTTAAGGGGGCCTGGGTGGCTCAGTTGGTTAAGCATCCCACTCTTGATTTTGGCTCAGGTTATGACCTCAGGGTTGTGAGATCCAGCCCCACATTGGGCTTCACGCTGGGTGTGGAGCCTGCTTAAGATTCCCTTTCTCCCTTTCCCTCTGCCCCTCCATTTAATTTAAAAAAAAAAAAAAATTTAAAATTTAAAAAACCCTAGACACGTGATTAAAAAATGCCCTAAATATAATATATAATAAAGTCATGAAATAAATGTAATTTTAATAAAATAATATGTATTTATAGCATTCAGACTCCTAACAGGAAGGAGATGCCACAGTAAAGAGTTTAACTGAAAAGACTTGAATGAAAGTGAGGGCAGGGTTATGGGAACAAGCCAAAGAGAGTGAGGGACCAGAGACTAGGGACAGCTAGAAACCGTTGTCACCCCTAAGCCTGCAGAAATCCTGTGAGTTGGAGCTGGAAGATGGGAGGAAACAACATCCGGACCTTCAGGTTAGGAGGAAGGGGAGTGGGGAATGTATACTCTCTCCTCTCACCCTCTGATCTCCTGCCACTGCCTCTCATTGGCTGAATGCTGGAAGCCAGAGGGCAAGGGAGCCTGGGGGATGCAGTCCATAGAGCTCAGCCTCCTGATACAGAAAACAGAACAGTGAAAGGCGGACAGTGGATCATGGAGGGCTGGAGCAAATGGAGAAAGCAGCACAGCATTTCAGTATGCACATGGTAGTTGCTACTACTCTGGAAGACTTAATTAATGAAGGGTCAAGTCCTTGCACCTTGGTGTTAGATTTCCCCATGAATTAGGGGAATGTGACAAATGTATTGCCTTGTGTTGACAATTCTGATGTTCCCCGGTGGTGAACAACTTACGGTAAAATTCCAGATGAAAACAAATACAATCTTCTCTTTCCAGGTTGCATTTCTAAAAATTTCAGCATATATTAAAATCATGCAAGGGACACCTGGGTGGCTCAGTTGGTTAAGCGTCTGCCTTCGGCTCAGGTCGTGATCCCAGGGTTCTGGAATCAAGTCCGGCACCGGGCTCCCTGCCCAACGGGGAGCATGCGTCTCCCTCTGCCTGCCGCTCCCCCTGCTTGTGGTTGCTCTCTATTTGTCTCTCTCTCTCTCCCAAATAAATAAAATCTTAAAAAAATTAAAAAATAAAATCATGCAAAAATGCATTTCGTTTACACATATAAAATTGAGTTAGTTTCTCATATAATTTTAAGTGTCTTTTTTCCTACATGAATGGCATTTGAGAGTTGGGTGTGCGGGTGCAGGGCGAGGAGTGTCTTGTCTATTATAGGACAGTTGGCATCCCTGAACCCCACCCAGTAAATGCCCTCAGTTTTCTTCCAATCATGGTAAAAAACAAAATGAAGCACCCAGCAATTTTCAAAACACTCTCGGATTAGGGCCTATCCTGCTATGAGCCACCACTCTAGCAATGTCTGTTGCCATTTACTGTGTCATCACCCATGAAACCGCTAGAGGTGCAGGTTTTCTTCAGTGCAGTCGGAGTAAAACAAAAGAAAAATCTCTGTAAATGAAAATGCTGCCTTCTTCACCTTGCTGGGGTTAGTGGGGTTTGAAATCCTTCTTGCTGGGAGAGGATATGGGTCAGGCTAGTGGCTGAGACTCTCCTCCAGTTCCTGTTTGTGTAGAAGCTTCCGGATCATCTCTCTCCTAACGTGTTCCTGTCCCACACGCTCTCCCCCTGTGGTTGTAGCTGAAGTGGCCCACCGCTGCTTCTGGGGCATTAGATCAGCCTGAAGGTAGGCTCCTGACACTTGTGATGAAAGGTGCCAGCGCTGGGGTCCCCGCTGCTTTGTCATTATTAGCATTTCTCAGGCTTCTCCCACAACTGCTCTCTGCCATTCTCCCTCCTCATCTGTGTTGGCTGCGTTGGCCCCCGATGCCACCTCACGACATCTGTGGCTACCACACCTCCACCTGAGCCTAATTAGATGGGCCAGTCTATGTCACGATTGGTCATGCGTCGTGACCAGTCTACCTGGGGCTCCACCCTCCTCTTATTACTATGACACTCACTTGTCAGTGTTGGTGTCTCCGGGCCCCCAATCCCACTGGAGTGAATATTATTCCTGAGGTATGCGGTTAAGCACATAAAGTTCCTTTCTAGAGGACTGAGATGCCAATATGCCAATGCTGTTTTATAGTTTGAAAGAGCTGGAATGCCACCTCAACAGTATCTTCATCACTTGGGAGGATCTGGCCTATTATAGTGAAATGTGTTTGGACATAGGGTGGGTCGGCCATGGAGGACCGAGCCTACTGGTCCCCACTTCCACACCCCTTTCTTCATGGGTGCTGAAGAGATGCCCTTATAGTAGCTTCAACACTCCACCTCACTGGTCCTCAAATGGGGGTTCCCTGTAGTTGTGTGGGGCACCTGACCACCCCACTAACATGCATTTAGATAGTATTTCTGCCATCTTTAGTTCTTTTATTTTTTTAAAGATTATTTATTTTAGAGAGAGTGAGAGAGAGTGTGTGCATGAACAGGGGGAGGGGCAGAGGAAGAAGGAGGGAATCTGCAAGCAGACTCCCCGCTGAGTGTGGAGCCTGATGCGGGGCTTGATCCCAGGACCCCAAGATCATGACCTGAGCCAAAACCAAGAGCCAGATGCCCAATGAACTGAGCCACCCAGGTGCCCCCCAGCTTTAGTTCTTTTAATCAGATAATGAACAGCAGCTTTAAGCATAGCATTTGATAGAGGAAGCATGTGGGAGGTAAACTTCAAGTCATCAGTTATGTGTGTTGAGACATTAGAATTGTTCACTTACTAGGAGGCATATGTCAATCCTCAGATGTATTTGGAAGTGCCTATTATGTGGGCTAAACTCCATGGAGCCACAGAGACAGACAAGGATGAAAGTGCCTCCTATCTGGTGGGGGAATCAGGCGGGCAGATGGAGCATTTCATTATTTGCGAGTGGACATGGGGGGGTGCAGGGAGTAGAGGTTTTCTTATGGTAACATTTGAACCAAGCCTTGAAGGTAGAACAGGATTGTAATCAATGTAGAAGTGAGAAATGGTGTCGTTTACAAGCATGAGAAAAATGCTATTTGTAAATTAATTGCTAAAAGTGTGTGGCAAGAGATTCAGGATTGCCGAGATATAGGATTTATGCAGCTATGAGCCTTCAGGGGATAAAGGTCGGGGCTGGACAGCAGAGTGCCTTAACTGTCCTGCTAAAAAGCTCAGACTAGCTTTGGGGCTTTGATGCTTCAGGTGGGCATTGAGGAGGGGGCAAAACACAGTAAAGCCAGGGTTCTAGGATGACCGCCCTCGGGAGGTCAGCAGTCAGGAAGATGGTTAACAGGCTGTTGTAATAGCTCTGGCCAGGAGGCTCCGGGCTTGTGTCAGATACCAGTGGAGAACTGTGTGCATTTGATTTCTCAGTAACAGTGGAGGGGTGGCTGATCCCTCTGTAAGGGGTGTTACTGACTTGGTCAACTCTGAACCTTCCCAGTCTCAGCGAGGCCAGGCCACAGAGGGGACCCCATTTCCTCTGCACTCTCACTGGTGTTGGGGAGGAGAATGGGATATAATCTGCAGAGTAAAATCATAAGTGGAATTCAGGTTGTTCTTGGGCAGTCTGCTGACTTAATGTTCTTCAGCAATAGCTAGAGTTTACATCCCCATCTTGGGGGAAAAAAAGTTCCCTCTGAAGCATGTACTAAAGAGAAAGGCTGAGAGGATTGATTTTTTCCCAAAGAATCCATAAATATTTACATAAGTGCAAGTTACAAATCTGTGGCTTTGAGATTATTGAATTTCACTGCTTTTACACCCACAGCATATAAATTTCCAGCAGGCATTTGCTGGTTGTGAATGTTCAGTCTTTGGAGAATTGTCTCCTAGTTTGTTTCCTTCGCTCTCGGAAAACAAATCTCTCCTGTGCTGTTTTAATGCTCTCACTTATGGTTATGGATTGGTCACTGACAGCCATGTGACCATGGTCCTTGGCTGAGGGAACTTCACTGTGATGGACTGCCTGCTAATGGGGGCACTACTCCCTGAGCCACGAGGCTGCTTTTAAAGACCTTTTTGCTAACACAATAATTCTCCCCAGCAGAGAGCCCTAGATGATGGTATAGTTGCAAAGTCTTTGTGGGGTTCTTAGGGAAAGGGAGAAAACTCTAAAGACCATGTCCCTTTAGCAGAAAGGCAGGTTAGCAGGTCTTTTTAAAATATGGGTGTTGTATCTGCTCTCTTCCACATGGTCAAAAACTCACCTATTTTATTCTCAGCCTCTCTTTACAGAACTGTGCCTGGAACACGCTCTCTTCTTGTTTGGCTACAGTCAGAACAGTCGCTGCTGAGTAAAGCTTTCTAAATTTTATGAGCGCTAGATTTTGGACTGTTCTACTAATCTTAGGAACGTAAATCTATATCTGCTGACTAGCAGATTGCTCAGCGTGCAAGGGATAGGGTCCTCCTCTGTGTCCTGCATTTGGCAGGCAGTCCATACACCTTTGTGGAATTGGGGAGTAGTTGACCTGAAAGTAGTTTCTATATGTCTTGTGACCCCCCAGAATTTGTTTTTGAATTTGAGAAGGTGCTACACAAAAAGTAAACAAAATGAATGAAAAAAATTCCTGTAATAGATCATGCTAGGGACTGGATTTTATGTGGATATGTCTGGGTCTGTTAGATACATGCAGAAAAACTTGTTTGTAGAAGATTGGCTTTCAGCCAGAGAAACAAAGGGACCATTTCTTCTTGCCCTGGGACTCAGTGGGGTACAACCTAGTCACCTATAAAGGTGGGATTGGTGGCCTGTGGGCTTAGAACTGGGGTTGCCCCCTGCCTCAGAACAGAATCTCTGGCCAGCCCGATGGAGTGAATGGGAAGCCTGGCACCTGTGGAAAGCATGATTGCTGTCCTCATGGGAGATTTGCAATGGGGACCCAACCTGCGGGGGGCAGGGTTTCCCAACAAACAGGCAAACTAAGACTACGGAATGGATGGTGGCTATTGCATCAGATTTTGTGCCATTGGACAGGACTCCAGGCCTGGAAAGGAGGCATGGGAGAGCACAGCAGGACCCTCGCCTTAAGAGGAAGTGGTGTTACTAATCAGGGAGACTAATCACTAGAACAGGGAGACAAGACCTAGAGAAGTCTAGAGTTGGAAGTCTTGCTTTCTGGACACGTAGAAGCCCAGGTATTTAAACTGGGGTGGAAGATTAGGACACATTAGCAGTGAGATGAATGAGCCATGCTTAGTGCAGGGGATAGCTCCTTAAAGAACCCTTGCATCAGATCAGGCTTAGCTTTGGGTCCTGGGGGAAGGCCTGAGACTGTGTCTTATTTATTTTGTATCCTCGAGCATCTAGCAAGATGCCTGATCATATAGTATTCACTAAGTGAGCATTGCAATGTGGGTGGCATGGGTGGTTTTGAAAATTAAAAAAAAAAAAAGCAATGAAAAGTAATGTAAAGCTGGATTCAAATGTACAGGAACATTATAAAAAAAAAGCCTTTCACTCCTGTTTTGATTGTATAATTCCGAACCTAGGCAGACAGGAAAGGGTAGTATTAAGAGAGGGGTCCTGGGGCGCCTGGGTGGCTCAGTTGGTTAAGTGACTGCCTTCTGCTCAGGTCATGATCCCGGGGTCCTGGGATCGAGTCCCATATCAGGCTCCCCCTGCTCTGCGGGGAGCCTGCTTCTCCCTCTGCCTCTGCCTGCCACTCACCCTGCTTGTGTGCGCTCTCTATCTCTCTGTCAAATAAATAAATAAAATCTTTAAAAAAAAAAAAAAAAGAGAGGGGTCCTGAATTTATTCTGGAGGCTGGGTAGCTTGGTGGAAAAAAACACATGGGCTGTGGTCTCAGGGTGACCTGGGTTTGAATATCAACTTTGCAAGGACTAACTGTGTGATCATGGACAATGACTTCACCTCTCTGAGCTCAACTCAGTCACCAGTAAAATATGGATGCTGTTGCATTCCTGGAAGGGATGTTGTGGGAATTCAGTGAGTTAACATACGTTAAATACTTAGGTGGTGCCTGAGACCTAGTGGCCGTGGGAATAGCAATTCCCATAGAAAGGCCTACAGGAACCACGAAGGAGAGAGGCAAGAGGCTTTTAATGCCTTGCTGTGGGATTTGATGACCCCGGTGGGCCTGGTCCTTATGCTCCCTGAGTGATGCGATTCTTGCTGAGGTAATGGGTTGGGTCGATGTCATGCAGATCTGATGACAGGACACCCACACCCTGTCACCCTCCCTGCCAAGATGGGCTGTGCTCATTCGAGCCTCTACTCCCTTGCTGACTGCCCCATGTGAACACCCCAGTGGAACTGGGCTTTATTGGCGTCCTGGAAAAATGAGCATGGGTGTCTTGCCGTGGTCACATTTCTAGAGAGGGAGTCCCTCTTTGGAGCTGGCATTCAGCTGCCTCTGCAAATCTCACCCTTCTCATCCCTTGTCCAGGCTTCCAGTTTTCCTGTCTCATCAGTCAGAATCTGAGCTTGTATCTTGATGATACTTTCATCTGTTCAGAAGAGGGAGAAAGCACTGAAAGTAAGAATGAGGAAAAGGGGCCTTTGTTTTCCTCTTGCCAGGGGCCTCAAGAAGTGAGATGCGTTGTTGGGTCAGAGTCACTTAGCACTGGTGTTTCTCATTAGGTCACCCATAAAGGCAAGGCCCATGGGCAATTTTAGGTTCTGAAATCTTATCATCATGGGTTGTATTAAATCCCCTCTTCTATGCTCCTGTCCCTCCATACACCCCTTCTCTTTCCAGGCAAAGAAGAGGGCAGGCAGGGTACACATTTATGGATGAGATGACTGATGTGTTCTACTGAAAACAGGGCTGGGCTATGTTCAGGTGGGAGGCCGGGCTGTCATGGTGGGAAGTATATAGTCCAACTTGGGTTTGTGTTTGGCCTCCCCTGTGACCAGCTCAGTGACCATGTCCTGTTGTCATGAACTAATATTTACTGGGTGTTCACTAGCTTCTTGGCACTGAACAGATACTTTATGTATGTTATTTTGTTTAAACCTCATTGCAGTCTTGTAAAGTATGTGTCATTATCCCCATTTCAT
Organism: Leptonychotes weddellii; assembly: GCF_054177405.1. Lineage (NCBI taxonomy): Eukaryota > Metazoa > Chordata > Mammalia > Carnivora > Phocidae > Leptonychotes > Leptonychotes weddellii. The sequence goes on along the minus strand of NC_138380.1, from coordinate 43,028,688 downwards.
AGGAAGATGAGGCTCAGAGAAGCAAATTAGGTGGCTCAAATAGCACTTTGAAGATAATGATTTTTCTATAGCTGTAGTCTCTGTCACTGATACTGTGTCTTCTACTGCTATTGCACTGACGAACCCTCACTACCTGCTAATTACAATGGTCCCACCACATTCTTGTGACCTATAAAGACATTTAAACTCTCTGTAAAATGATCTGTTCTGCCTATTTCAAGGAATTGCTTTGAGGACGAAGAATTTTGAAAAGGGTTAAACATTTTACAAATGTAAGGAAATCACACTAATATGAAATTTATTCATAGAAAATGAAAGTTTGCAGGAATCATAGAGACAGAAACAAAAAAAAAAGGTAAGAGAGGGTAGTAAGGAAAAGTTTTCCTTATTAACATGTGTGCTTACCATGTCTAATTGCTTCACATGTAAACTTTATAACAACTCAGTAAGGTGCATGCTTGTGCTGTTATTACCTCTAATTTACAGATGAGGAAACTGAGGCACAAAGAGGTTAAGAATATTGCACAAAGTCACCTCGCTGGTAAGTGGCAGAACTGGAATTGAAGACCAGCAGTGGGAGCCTGTGGTTTTAACTCTGACTATTCGATGTTCTGCCTTCTAAGGGTTTTCACGGGGGTAAGGGTAAGAGGTTAGGGAACCCATGAGAGGATTTCTTAACTCCTTCTTTCAGGTGGAGTGTCTACCATGGAGGTGGTGACAGCTATGGTGATTTCCAAAGGACTCATAGGAATTGGTAATAAACAAGATGGGAGGGTTAAGGAAGAACATCATCAGGTAGAACCTTATTAAAGGGCTCATACTTTACCCTAGAGCGCAGTGAAGAGTTGTATGCAGAGGAGTGCTGCTTTCAGCTTTGAATATTAGAAGCATGGCTCTGGCAGCCATGTTGGGCATGCAGCAGGGCTGGGGCAGGATGGTGAGATGGGTTGGATTGAAGGCCATGGAGTCTGACAGACTCAGTGATCAGTTTGGGGGTGGACAGGCGACTTAGACTGTGTGAGTCTTGATTTTAAAATGGAGACTAGCGATAACACTTACCCAGTAGAGTTACCCTGGGGATGAAATGAGAGCTGTTTGGCACAGTAGACACCTCATAAAGGTCAGCTATTCATACTGTGAGCTGTTCCAAAAAAAACAGTTAAGCCGATGATGGTTTTGTCTGAGATGGTGGCAGTGGGAGTGGAGAAAAATGGATAGATTTAAGAGAAGTGGAATTGAGAGGATTTGACCATGGATCAGATGGGGTTGGGGAGAGGAGAGAAAGAGAGAGCTGGAGAGGGAGGAGAGTGTCAGAGAAAGGAGAAAGCATGAAAGGAGTGGAGGGAGGAGTATCAGGGAGATGCAGGTCCTATAAAAGTACTCGGTGTTAGCCGAGGTGTAATCACAGGAGAAGAAGTACAAAGGAAAGACAAAACCAAGAAGGAAGACTTAGCGTTTGATGAGGGAAAAAGCCACGTATTCATTCAGCCATTGCTTATGGAGCACCTATTATATTAGACACCAGTCAACAAAACAAGATGTTCTGGTTACTGTGTGTTTTGGGTGGGTATTTGCTCGAGACTTGGTGCCTGTTAAATGTGCATACTCTGAGCTTAGTGTAGAAAGTAGTGATATTTATTTTCCTGCATAAACTCCTTTTGGTAGTCACAGTTTTCCATTAACTCATCATGGCTACAGTCTAGAAATTAGTGTGTTTTTTGAGTGGTGAAAATGTATATTTCATGTGGACTGATGGTTGACCTATATGAGCCCCTACCTCTAGGATTTTCTGTGACAGCTCCAATTTTGTGTCGTTGTGACATATTCCCAACAGATTTGTAAAACAACTCACTGTGCTTGAATATGTAGACCTTTTCATTTAAATAAATATAAAGGCAGAAACCTCTCGTGTTTGAATGTGTCCTGATTTTGTTTTAGAAGGCACAGATCTTAGAAAGCTTAACTAGTAAATCCATTGCCATTTTTCAAGCTGAAAAACTGGGGTAAAATGTAGTGAACCCACTTGTAGACTTTAAAAATATATAATAACTTTATTGTGATATAATTCACATACATTTAGTGTACAATTTTTAAAGTGTACCATTCAGAATTTTTTTTAGTATATTCACAGAATTGTGTAACCATTACCACTATCTAGTTTTAAAACATTTTCATCACCTCCAGAAGAGACCCCATATCCGTTAGCCGTCACTACATTCTTCCTTTGCCGCAGCCCCTGGCCACCATGATTCTCTACTTTCTGTCTCCATGGATTTGCCTATTCTGCATATTTCATGTAAATGGAATCATATGATACATGGGCTTTTGGGTCTGCATTCTCTTACTTAGTATAATGTTTTTAAGGTTCAACCACACTGTATAGCATGTATCAGTATTTCATTCTTTTTCATTGCCAGATAATATTTCAACATAAGGATATACCACATGTGGCTTATCTATTTATCAGTTGGTAGACATTTGGATTGTTTCCACTTTTTGGCAACTATGAATAATGCTGCTGTGAACATTCATGTATGGGTGTACGAGTTTTTGTGTGGACTCATATTTTCGTTTCTCTTGGGTGTAGACCTAGGAATGGAATTGCCTGATCATTTGGTAACTCCATGTTTAACAGTTTGAGGAACTTCCAAACTGTTATTGAGAGTGGCTGCTTCATTTTAAATTCCCACCAGCAATGTATGAGAGGCAGAAATTTCTCTACCTTACCAACACTTTGTGTGTCTTTTTGATTTTAGCCATTCTAGTTGGTGTGATGTGATATCTCACTGTGCTTTTGATTCAGATATCCCTAGTAACAAATAATATTGAACATCTTTTCATGTGTTTTTTGGCCATCTGGATATCTTCTTTTATGTATATTCAGATCATTTGTTGTCTTTCTGATCAGGTTACTTTTTTTTCATTGTTGAGTTGTAAGTGTTCTTTATTCTGGATACTAGATTTTTGTCAAAGATATGATTTGCAAATGTTTTCTCCCATTGTGTCATCTTTTCACTTTCTTGATGGTGTCCCTAGAAGGACAAAAGTTTTAAATTTTGATGAGTCCAATTTATTTCTCTTTTGTTGCTCTACTTTTGGTTTCATATCTAAAAATCTATTGCCAAATCCAGTGTCACAAAGATTTATACCTATGTTTTCTTCCAAGAGTTTTATAGTCTTAACTTTTTGTTTTAACTCTTATATTTAGTTCTATGATCCATTTTGAGTTAATTTTTATATATGGTGTGAGGTAGAGGTTCAACTTCTGTCTTTTGCATGTGGATGTCCAGTTGTCCCAGCACTCTTTGTTGAAAAGACTATTTTTTTGTCCATTGGAAAGTTCTGGAATTTTTCTTGAAAATCAATTGACCATAGATGTAAGGGTTTATTTCTGATTCTTATTACATTGATCTATGTGTCTTAATTACTACTGCCTGTGGTAAGTTTTGAAAGCAGGACATGTGATTCTTCCAACTCTGTTCTTTTTCTAAAAGATTGTTTTGGCTATTCTGGATGCCTTGCATCCATATGAATTTTAGGATCAGCTTGTCAGTTTCTGCAAAAAAGGCATCCGGGATTATGGTTGGGATTGTATTGAATCTAAAGATCAACTCGTGTAGTGTAGTCTTTTAATAACATTAATCCTTGCAATTCATGAACTTGGGATGTCTTTCCATATTTTTAGGTATTCTTTAATTCTTTAATTGGACTGGGGATATTGCACAGAGGGTTTTGCAGCTTGATCCAGGGCAGAAGGTTCTGGAGGGTACTTGATGCAGTTTCTTCAGGCTCCACGGTGAGGGGACAACTTGCTCCCCATCTTTGGAAACATCCAGGGCCTAGGGCCTTCTAGAGCAACACTTGAGTATTGTGTCATCAGTGTATTTTTAGAATTCACTGGCACTTAGATTAATTCCCCCAGGTGTAGAAACATCCCAAAGCACTGGCAGATTGGTCACTCTGCTCTGTTCTAAGAATATCCTAGTGTTTAGGGGAAGGGGGCCTGAATTCAAGTCCTAGCTCTGCTTTTCACAAGTGGTGTGACCTCAGGCATATTACTTTCCCTCTCTAAATCTCAGATTCGTCATCTGCAGAAATGAGAAAAAAAAATCTCCATCTCATAAATCATTCTAATAACCAAAATTAAATTAATGTATGGAAAATGGCTTTGTAAACTGTTAAACTCTACAAAGGTTAACAAATAGCTCTTTTTTTCCTCACTTGGAAAAAGCCACTGAATGAATAATCTCTTGCATGAGTGTCCATTTATGTCAGCCTGCTGAGGTCATATGGTGTGGCTTTGAAGTGGAGAAAGTGTGACTGTCAGGTTTTAAAAAGGAAGCAGAGAGACTGTATTTCTCTTCCCCCTGCAATGGACCAAGCACAGCTATAAAGGCAATGATTTCACAGAACCCGCAGCACCTCGCTGGGGCAGAAACAGGCAAAATAAGGACAACCAAGAAACCAGACTCGGGCAAGTTGAAGAAATGAAATAAAAACAGACCTGAAGGGCGTAATAGCACCTTCATTTATAAAAAGTGTTAGTAAAATAAATAGGTTCTTATGTTTCTTTTGTGGTCTTCCTAATAAATTCCACCTAGTGATTCCCTGATCAGTTTTATCTTAAATAGATGACTGAAGAAAAAAAAAGAAACACATGAAGTTTTTATCTTGGTACCTCATGAAAATTGAGAATGATCATGTTTCTCAAGATGAAGTCAGATCTATCGTGGACTCTTAGGGAATTTTCACTGATTATTTTGGGACCCTTTCAATCAGAAAGAGAAAAGCGGTCAGGCTGCGGAAGACTGCAGGCATTGGGGTTGGCAGATGTGTGTTTGGTTCCTGGCTCCCCTTTTTCTAGCTGGGTCCTTGGGAAAGTTGTTTACCTCAGGTTTTCTTATCTATAAACTAGGGGTTATAAAATACCTTTTCGATAGGGTTGTGATGAGGACTAAATAAACAGCAGTAAATCTCTGTTGCCTTCCCTGGCTTCTTCTGGGTTTAACTTTCCCATATCATAAGGCCAACATCTCAACATCTCTTAATTAGGAAACATTTGCAAACAAGTCCTTCCACCTCATTCCAAATATCCTGAATGGTCTGACTTTTCTTTGTCCAGGAACATCCAGATTCCGAATGACATCTCTCTGGCCCATTGACTCCCCTAGAGAATTCTGAGGTCCTAGGTCAAAGCCTTGAAAATCTAGGCATATGAACATAATGAAAGGTTTTCTCAAACTGAGACTGCTGTATCAGCCTGGGTCCGTGCAGATGGCACCCTCCAAGGGATAAGGAAAGAAAAGGTAATGAAGGAGTTACTTCAGAGCTGTGGGCAGGCCAACTAGGGTGTAGCCGTAGCAGGGACCATTCCCAGGGGGCCAAGGGGAAGAACCCACTGGAGAGGACTTAATATGGGAGGGGGGCTGCCCGCCCTATGTGGAGACACATAGCCATTGCCACCCAAACCCCAACAGAGAGGTGGTACAGGCAGTGGACACCTGACTTCTCCCCTCTTCCACCCTCCAGTCAAGGGAATCTGGAGGAAGCCTCCTAGAACATACAGGGGAGCAGAGAATAGATTTGGAGGGGCAGAGGAAGACCATCCAGCAGAATTGTCCTCTCGGTGAGGGAGGGTCATTAGGACAGGCTGTGGCATTATACAGACTAACTCTAGTCCTTGGAACCACAGGACAAGGGCACTACACTACAATAAACACAACTTTTGATTTCACCCTTTCACTTTTTTCCCTGTCCTTTCGCTCATCTAGAAAGGAAAAAGATATAATATGTCCTGGATTTGGTTCTGAGAAGTTGTATTTACTGTTCGCTGTGCATTCTTGGGCACAACTCTAGCAGTACCCATGTCAGGAGACAGCACCTGTTCACAAGATCCCGCTGAGGATTTATGAAAATGGAGGAGTTACTGCTCCTGGTGATGCTTGCAATTCTTTACTTTCCTTCTGTAGACATGACGACGAGTTGCTCTTGTGGGGGTGATACGAGGTGTGCAGAAGTCACTGCAGCTCACATCAGCCTGCCCATCTGTCAGAGTTTCTCCACATGGTTTTCTTCATGGGGCTACTCTGTTGAAGCTGTTGTGCAAATGCATGCGTCCCCTAGGATGGGTGGCAGGGAAAAGTCATTGTCAGCCTGATGCCCATATCAAGTTGGCACCCTAGGAAAGAGAGCATCCCAAGAGAAGCAGCAGAAATGACCTGGAGATGCTGGTCTGTTCAAGAGGAGTGGGGCGTGGTGAGCAGCTTTGGGTTGCCTGCAGAAACATGAAACTCTGCCACTTTGTCCGGATGGCCCCTGGGGATGGGGGTGAACCCAGTGGCTACAAGTTACAGGCAGACGGATTAGCTCCCTGTGAAGAGGAAGTTTTTAAGCAATGAAGGCAAATGAAGATGGGCCAGTGGCCTTAGAAGGTCATTGGGTACTTGCGCGAGGGGCAGTTTAATTCAAGGGTCAGAATTCAAGAAGCTGTGGCAGAGAGTAGATCCAGATCCAGAGCCTGGGAACAGAGTGGGAGGCAGCACCCAGTGCCCTGAACAGAAGTCATGAGCTGCTAATCAGGAGAGCTTACTTGCAAAATAGAAATGAGGCTCCCAAACTGCGATGGCAGGCAAATGAGAGGCTTGAGGTGCTGGGCTCATTTCTGGGATTGGAAGCCCATTTCTGGGCTCATTTCTGCTCCAGAGGTGTGGGCCAGTGCCTGTCTGCTAATGCTGCCAGGCATCTTAAAGGCGGTGCCCAGTCCCTCAGAGGGCAAGTTCACCATTACTGCAGGTCCTCCAGCCATATCTGGATGATGAGGTCTTTGGGGTGTTACTGAATAGACTCAAACATCAAATGTATGGTCAGACAAGATAACCATGACCATCTCATTCAATGAAGATTCGAGTAAGCTGTGATCAGGTCTGGGTCTAGAGACATGGAGTCAGGAGCCTGAGACAGGAGCACGTCCGCTCAACCGAGGATCATGGGCAGTGGGTTGGACAGACACCAGAGTGGGGAACAGAAGGTGCTAAGAATACTAGCTTAATTCTATTTTCCTAAACTCTGACTCCTACAGGTAGATTGAATCACTGCCTGTTCTGTGCTCTCAGACCTTGAAACTTGATCTCACTTTTACATAGACATGTAGTTATCAGCTTGTGTCTGTCTCCTTTGAGATCATACAGCAATAGTTAACTTTGTTGAGAACTTACCAGATTTATGATGATTTATAGGCAGTTCTCATTTAATCTTCACAACAAACATATAAGGTAGTTATTATTATTTATTCCTTATTTTCCAGGTGAAGGAACTGAAGTTCAGAGAAATTACCAATGTGTCCAAGGACATAGAGCTATTAGTGGTAAAGAGTAGAAGGACAGGGAGAGGATCAGACTCAGTGCTGTGTTACTCTGAACTTTGACCACTAGGTTATTGCTTGGGGACTGCTTTTTTTCATCTAGGTCTCTCCAGTACTAAGCGTGGTTCCAGGCAAGATAGGTTCCAATAAAAATCGTGTTTGATAAATCAGAGGACGACATGAGCCCCCCCTTGTATGCTTGCCACACTGTGTGATTATACACTCTAACAAGTATGCATGCAGACTTACTGAATCCTTTTCTACACTGGAGGAGCAATATAAAGACAGAATGATGGCAAAGAAAATGCTCATTGGAGAAATTAGCTCAGGCAATTAAGAGTGTGCTGAGTAGTCCTGAAATTATAGCTTGTGTATAAATATATGGAAACAAATAAAAAATTAGGACCTTGATTTTTTTTGACACATAAACATAACAAGTTTATACATGAATAAAAATTAGTGTCTCTGCCAATGAATGATACTAAAATGCCATGCTATTCTTGCTTGTTATTTTTGTCACCATAAAATAAACCATATTTACATGATTGTGTAACCATATGCTTTTCAGAAGTTTTAGATTCAGATTTCATAATAGTAATAAGAACTGGCAGTTACATAGCACTTACCATGTGCCAGGCACTGTTCTCAATTGTTTGCATATGTTAACTCTTTTAATCCTCACAGACTCTTACACCCTATGAGATAAGTGCCATTATTGTACGATGTGAGGAAACTGAGGCATGGAGAGGTTAAGTGACTTACCCAAGGCCACACAGCTAATTAATGAAAGAACCAAGATCTGAACCCAGATACTCTTTTTTTTTTTATTCTTATGTTAATCCCCATACATTACATCATTAGTTTTAGATGTAGTGTTCCATGATTCATTGTTTGTGCATAACACCCAGTGCTCCATGCAGAACGTGCCCTCCTCAATACCCACCACCAGGCCAACCCATCCTCCCACCCCCCTCCCCCCCAGAACCCTCAGTTTGTTTTTCAGAGTCCATCGT
>NC_138380.1:42971884-43020215 GCF_054177405.1 Leptonychotes weddellii | reverse complement strand
TGAACCCAGATACTCTTAAAGACTACATCATGCAATGAGTTGTGATTTACTGAATCTTCACTATATGCCTCATTCAGTCTTTACCACAACCCTGAGTAAAAAGGACCCCTTTGTCCATTTCACAAATGAGGAAACTAAAATCCAGAGAGGCATAGAAATTTGCCCACGATGGAACAGGTAGCTGCAAAGGGCAAGGCAGGCTCGTGGACTCTTACAGTATCTTTGCCATCATCACAGGCTTCCAGATATATTATCTTACATTGACTTTTTGTTTTTGTTTTTTAAGGATTTTATTTATTTGAGAGAGGGAGAAGGAACACGAGCAGGAGGAGGAGCAGAGGGAGAAGCAGACTCCCTGCTGAGCAGGGAGCCTGACTTGAGGCAAAAGCAGATGCTTAACCGACTGAGCCACCCAGGTACCCCTTACACTGAGTTTTTGATTTATTTTGTATATAACCAATGTTCATGATAGAAAATATATATAGAAATACAACACATGGGGGCACCTGGGTGGCTCAGTTGGTTAAGTGGCCGACTCTTGATTTCTGCTCAGGTCATGATCTCAGGGTGGTGAGATGGAGCCCTGTGTTGGGCTCTGTGCTCAGTGCAGAGTCTGCTTAGGATTCTCTCTCTCCCTCTCCGCCCCCCTCCCCCCGCGCTCACGCGCGCTCTCTCTCTAAAATAAATAAATAAATCTTTTAAGAAAATGCAAAAAATGCATAACCTCATTGCCAGCTGCAACCACTGTTGATCTGTTAATGTTTTAGCATATATCCTTTAAGATATCCTTTATATATAAAATCACAGCTTGAGATAAAACATGATTTGTCAATTGCCATAGTTTTCTTGCCCAACTTTCAATGGATAAACCTAGTCTTTACATTTAAAATGATTACTCAGTTCTGTAAAAACCGAACCCGACCAAAACAAATCTCACCTACCGAGAGATAAAAATTACATTTGATGCACTTTTTCCACCCCAGTGAAAATGTTCTTTTAACCACTAAATCCAAAGTATGGTATTTAGTAGTCAAAGCAAAAAAATAAAGTAGTTGAGATTGTCCTAAATTTAGCTATATGGCACTGAAAAGGCCTCAATGTCTTGTTTGAAAGACAAGTCAAAATAAATAAATAAAAATTAAAAAATAAAAAAAAGAAAGACAAATGAGAGTCCCTTCTAATAGAAAAAATGTAATTATTATTATAATTACAGCTAATAATGTATATTCAATACCAGAAATTATTCTATATTCTGTATTCCATATAGGATAATAAACTATTATATATTTATGTTATATCTATATATAAATCTTTAAAACAAGCCTATGAAGTAGGTAATATCTCCATTTATAGGTGAGGAAACATGCGCAGAGAAGTTAAATTACTTCTCTAAGGTCACAGAGCCATGGTTTGAAACCAGGCAGTGTGACCTCAGGCTGCAACTAAAGTGGTGACTGAAAGAATTAATCCCAAGGTGGGGCTCTTTATTTTTTCTTGTGTTCTCTCTACCTCTCACTCCTAGGACAACATTCTTATGGGGGAGGGGGGGAGTCTACATCTTTATGTATGAGCAAGGCTATGTTTAGTTTATGAGAAACTGAGCATCTACACTGTCTATTTCAGCCTGTGTATTGTCCTGGGATACCTTTAACCCCTGCCACAACCCCAAAGTAAGTTGTCAGGATCCTCATGTTTCACAGGAAGATCAAGGAGCAGAAAAGTTAACTGTTTAGAGTCCCTCTCTCTACAGCCTGGAATTCTTCAGTGCTTTTCTTTCACTCTTAGAATAAATCCTATAAATCCGACCCTTGGATGATTTGAGGCCTCTCTGCTTGTCAGTGACTGTGGGGCCCTCTGTCCCTCACCCTCCACCCTGCGGTGTCACAGGCCTTCTTCCAGTCCCTCAGACTCACCAAGCTCTTTGCTTTTGCAGTCCCCTCTACCCGGAACTCCCCTCTGCTTCTCTCTTCAGGCTATTCTGACATTCTTCAGCCCCCAGGTGGCCTGCTCTGAGAGATGGGCCTGATTCTACCCCCTGGAAAGCTCCCTCTGTCCACCTTTCTCTATCAGATCACTGTCTCTGTCTCGTTCAGTGGACTTCCCAAAATGTACAGCTGTTTTCCTTGTTCACTTACTTAATTTGTGTGCTTGTGGTTTTTGCTTACTTTTGCTCTGTGAGCAGAGGGACCTCATCTGGCTCCGTTCCCACTGCTCCCCCACCCACACACCTAACGAGGTCCTTCAGAGACATTTGCTGAAAGACTGACAAGTCTCCTGCAGGAAGACAGGGGAAATAAGGAAAGAGGGTGGCTCTTCCAGCAGCCTTAAAACCCTAACCCTGCCCTGGGCTTAGGAGAATGAGGTTTGTGCTCCATGGTCCGTGGTTGGGACAGGAATCTGGGGTCAGCTGATGAGGGAAGACAGAGGCCGCTGTCCATTGTCTGGAAGGGCCCAGCGCTGGTTTATTAGGCCAGATGTTCTTGGGAGTGTCTCACTGTCACCTTTGGGTCCATGACCCTGGCCCGTGGCAGGGGAGCCTCCCTTGCACTTTGAGGATTCCTGACAGGTGCTTGGGGTGTGCTTGTGTGTACTGTGGGATTTGGCTCCCAAGAGCTTCATTTTTAAGGGACTGTCTGAAACCTGCTTTTGCTTTGTTTTTGCTTTCCTTTTCCTGCCTTAGCTCACTGAATCACTTGTTTCAGGGACATGTAGACATCCAGGTTGACTCACTGCCTCGCGCTGACATTGAGCAAATTCTCTTGTTCTGCAAAGTCCGCACTGGCTGTTCGTGGCCGGTTGGAGCCTCTCTGACAAGCTTCCTCTCTTACGCTACTCCTCTCTGAGCTTTCTTTGCATACATTGCAGAGATGGCTTGGCTGTGAGTACTGGTTTGGGTAGGAAAGCTCGAGAACCAATGAGCTTGGACTTGGGGGTGCATGCCGGCAAATCCTGACCTCAGTGTCCATGGGCGTTGATGGGTAACTATTGGTTTCCAATGAGAGAGGAGAGCCTTAATCTCACGATGTGTGGGATGTGCCCCATGGGGCTGTGTTTTGTAGGCAGTGAAGTTAAGGCTTGCCCAGAAAAATAACATGTTTTCCTTGCCTGGTGCTTGAGCTGTTTGCCTGGTGACTGGCTGATTGGCGGTTTGGGAACCGTTGGTTAACTTGGGTGTCCGGGGGATTGTGTGTGTGTGTGTGTGTGTGTGTGTGTGTGTGTGTGTGTTTGTGTAAGTAGCTGTTTCTGTTTCTTTGGAAACAGTAGAGGACTGATAAAGAATACTGTGTGGTGACTAACGTAACATAATAAAATAAAGTAAAATTTTAAAAAAAAGAAATGATGATACTATTACTTTCAACTTGTGTTCATGGTCTTTGAGGCATCTTACACATCAGCTTGATGTCACTATTTAAATAATGCCCTCACTTCGAGAAGACCAGCAGTCCTTTGATGTAGGTATCACAAAGGTGTATGGGAAAACTGAGGGTGTGGGAAATAACTGGGAATTTTGCCACCCTGACTCATATTTGCACTGCTTTACCCGGCTGTGTTTCCTACAGAGGTACTCAGTGGAGAAGACAAATCAAAGCTGTATCTAATCAAGGCTTTCTTTCAACCTTGATGGAAAATGCTTTTTTGAGATTAAAAATGCCCGACCCATCGTATGCAGTGGTACACGGAAGAGAGATTTCCATTAAATAAAATTTTGACTATTCCCAAGCATTAAACAACACAAAATTTGTTAGGTTTTCTACATATACAGACCTTTTCACATTGGGAGGTGACCACCTGCTTTCAGGGACAGAGGTCTCAGGCTATTCATATTGAACTCCCCAGTGTCCTAAGGATAGGAAATGTTGCTGTTATGGAGATATCAAGTCCCCATGTTTCCAACCAGATGAAATGCCCAGATATTTGATTGTGCTCTGACTTCCCTTTTTTCCACAGCTAACTTGCACAGCTTCATGCGTTAGTCAAAATATTTCTATTAATGGAGTATTTGGGGAATGAAAAGGTGAGAAAAGAAAAAAAGGAAGGAAGAGAGGGACTAAGAATAAGGAGTAAGATGATAAAAAGTATATAATTTGCTAAAGAAAATTTAATAACAAAAGGAAGATTCAATTTCTTCTTTGATAGCCCAAGTGGAGAGGAGATGATGTCATAATCTCTCCTCGTCTTGTTTCTAATGACTCTGGGTAAGCCTATAAGCACCTATTGACAAGAACGTGCTGAGTTTCCTGGTTTACCCTGGGCACCTTCCAAACTCTACTCTTTCCTACCTTCAGTGTGAATGGAGTCTGGATTGCAAGAAGAGCATAGCCAGGCACAGGTGAAGGGGTGGACCTTCCCAGCAAAGGCCTTTACCTGCATTTCTGCGGTCTGGAGCAATGTTATGGGAAGATAAACAAATTCATATGCAGTCTGGCTGTGGCTCCTCCAAGCCCAGGGCAAGGTGTCCGATGGTTTGCTCAGCCAGCAATAGCCAAATTTATCCGAGGGTCAAGTGACCCATTGCCCAAGCTTAGAGGTCAGCTCGTATGTCACAGAGGTAGGGTTTGAAAACAGACCAGACTCCAAGGCATTTCTCAGTATCATGTCTCCATTAGAAGACAAAGAAAATAATTCTACCTGGGAGCCTTCAAGTAAAAGGCTAGTAGATAATGTTTTGCTTGATAATTGGTAGATTATCAGAAAATCATAGAAGGTCAGTCTCTCTTTAATCATCACCTTCAACACCCTTCAGAATCTTTAATCTCTTTACACATGCTGTCAAGTGTCAATGTAACTTTGCACCAACCGGTACCCCAGCAGTTCCATGTGCTTCCTACAGGTGACTGTATAATAAATACAGTAACTGACATGGCACAGCACTTAACAGTTTATCAACTGCTTCCCCAAATATCATCCATTTGATCCTCCCAATGTCCCTGGGAGGCAGCTAATGCCGATATTGTCTATAGTCTCTTTTTCTAGTGAGAAAATAACGTTCAGATGTTAGTCAGATATTCAGAATAATGTTAAATAACTTGGTTGGCTCCATAGCTCAGGGGTTAGAGTGCTGATCTTGAACCATGAACTAAGTTGCCCAAGATGGCACAGCTAGTCAGCAACAGAACTGAGATTTCATGATCAACTTTTTAATGTGAAATCTGGTCCCCTGGCCACATTGTTGGGTTTACCACAAATAATACAATCTTACTTATCAAGATTAAAAGCAAAAGAAAGCCTAAGTTTAAAAAAACAACCAAAAACCTTATTTCTAGTACAGTTAAGAGATTGCTCCAAGGTGTGTGTGTGTGTGTGTGTGAATGCACATGCACCTTTTTTTTTTTTTTAAAGATTTTATTTATTCATTTGAGACACAGAGATACAGAGAGAGAGCATGAGCAGGGGAGAGGCAGAGGGAGAGGGAGAAGCAGGCTCCCCGCTGAGCCAGGAGCCCAATGTGGGGCTCGATCCCAGGACCCTGGGATCATGACCTGAGCTGAAGGCAGATGCTTAACCATCTGAGCCACCCAGGCGCCCCCACATGCACCTTTAATTGGCGTTCTGTTATGAGAAATACTTAGTTGTGAAAGGAGATGATATGGTGTTTGATGTAAATAATGAAATAGCCTTGCTTTCTCACGGCCTCAGGACTCTCAGAGAACTTTGGTAAAACGACTTTTTGGCCTCTAATTCTGCCTTCTGTAGATGTCCATGCAGGCCTCACCTCCCTATTGGGTGATCAGAGCTTAGTGAGCAGGGGTTATTTTGGTGGAGTCCTGGTGCTCCTAGCTTGGGGCTTAATGCATGGTAGGTGCTCAGAGGCTGTGTGAGGAAAGAATGAATGAATGAATGAGACCAGTGTCCTCAGATTCTGATCCTACCCCAGTGCATGCCAAGGTTGACTCCCTTTTGAACAAGTTCTCCGTGATAGGTAATCAGTCACTGTCCACAGGCCACTTTCCCTGAAGCAGCCTGTGAACAATGCTCTGTGAAGATCCCCGGATACCCTCCCGAGCCACTGCAGTTTACACGCGTGGATTTGGGGACTTGCCCCTTCCCTTCCCCTTTACCCAGCTTTCAGTGGAAATGTCTGATAGGCCTCCCTTCAAATCCCCTGCACCCTTTCCCTCTTTTAAAGGCTTTTTCTCTTGGAAGAGTCAGGTTCAGGGTATTTCCCAGGGCCTGACCTACACCCCCTGAGCAAAGAGACCACATTCATGCTTCAGGAGGGGTCCTCAGTTTTAGAGAGCAGGGGCATTAAAAAAATCCTCTTTCCCTTTCTGTGCTGATTTGGAGTGTTGACTGAAAAATGGTGCTGTTGTCTGGGGGCCGAGCCCTGGGGGATAGAAGGAGCTGGCCCCTGCGTTTGTTTGTGAATGGCTCGGACCTTTTGATGAATTGGGAGTCTGGTACAGCGTAACCTCTCGTGGGTGGTGGTTCAAGGAAAAGGCCTTTTCTTTCCGTGTCCTTTTTCGAGGGAGTTTTAGTGGATTTGTCGGCTTTAGTGAGTGACTCTTTTGTTTAATAGGAAGTTGAGAAAGGCATTAAGGACTTTTCTAGCCCATGGAAACGATTTAGTGATCCTCAGAAATACAACTTATTTTTGTACTTCTAAAATACAAGTTTAATGGTCCTTAACTGTGGTGGCCTTGTGCTGAGAGGCAGACATTCTGCCCCCTTGAGAGCTCAGTATTCTCCTCTGGATATTAGGGACTAGGCATCAGTTTTGAGGGTTGAACTAGTTTATGGGGATGAAATCATCTCATCTTATATTCATACATATAAACACACACACCCCAACTTCTCAGTAAGAAAACAGGCCAAGAGAAAAAAAAAATTAAGTGTGTGTGTGTGTATTAGGCTTATTAATATATTTTCTTATTGTGTGTGTGTGTATTAGGCTTATTAATATGTTTTATTATTGTGTGTGTGTGTGTGTCTATTAGGCTTATTAATACGTTTTATTGTGTGTGTGTGTGTGTGTATTAGGCTTATTAATACGTTTTCTTATTGTGTGTGTGTGTGTGTGTGTGTGTATTAGGCTTATTAATACGTTTTCTTATTGGGAAGTTGGTTAGGAGGCCAGTGTTCCCTAATAAGTGTGCTGTGAGTTGATGCTGATGGTACCAGCAATGTGAAAACAGAATTTAGAAGCTTGTGGTGTTCTGGGGGCGCCTGGGTGGCTCAGTCGTTAAGCGTCTGCCTTCGGCTCAGGTCACGGTCCCGGGGTCCTGGGATCGAGTCCCACATCGGGCTCCCTGCTCGGCGGGAAGCCTGCTTCTCTCTCTCCCACTCCCCCTGCTTGTGTTCCTGCTCTCACTATCTCTCTCTCTCTGTCAAATAAATAAATGAAATCTTAAAAAAAAAAAAAAAAAGAAGCTTGTGGTGTTCTGTACTTAAATTTTAAAAAGAGGGGCGCCTGGGTGGCTCGGTTAAGTGGCTGACTTCGGCTCGGGTCATGATCCTGGGGTCCTGGGATCAAGCCCCACATCTGGCTCCTGCTCGGCGGAGAGCCTGCTTCTCCCTCTCCCTCTGCCTACCACTCTGCCTACTTATGCTCTCTCTCTGTCAAATAAATAAATAAAATCTTTAAAAAAAATTTTTTTAAAAAGAAAAACATGCTCTTTTTGGTGACTGTCCTCAGCAATAATATAAAACCAACAGGCAATTATCAGGAGTGAGAAGGCATCTGAGCAAAAGCCCTATTTCCACCTTGGGCCAATGCTTTATTTTACTTCTGTTGAGTCAACACTGCTTAAAACGGTGTGGTAAGTTAACTGGAGAGTGGGGACTCTAGGGAGCCAAACCAGGTAATTTATTTAAAAAAAATCTAGGTAGCTTCTACTAGCTTACTCATCTGTCTCCTCTGTGGATTGAACCTGAAAGGGTATGCTTATGCTTCGTTAAAATTTCGGCAACAGTCCCCACCCCTGCTTCACTTGGAGAGGGAATGAGAATTTCACACACTTTTTTGAATATTCATAACGTTTTCCTTGGCATTGAATTTAGCCCCATCCTAAGCATAACTGTGTTCGAGATTTTTAGAGCTCTTTGGAAAGTATAGAGAGGTGGATATGCATTTAGTCCCTTGTGCTCATTTCCTCTAGTGTGTGCTGGCTTTGTTTTTATCGTTCACTCTTAACTATTCTCTTACCTGCTTTTTATCTGTGAACCAGGTGGCGTGGGCCAGGGGGCCGTGCTGCTCATGCTATTATTACTCCTACAGAGGCCGCACTATCGGTGTAGGGTCAGGAGACTTGAGTACTGCACTGTGCTATCTGTCCTGCACATTGCAGAATATCTCACAGCCCTGCCCTCCACCTGTTAAATGCCAGTGGGGACTCCCAGGGACAGTGGGGACCCCCAGGGACAGTGGCAACTAACAATGGGCCTCATGTATTTCTGCATCCCCTTACCAGACCAGGCAGAGAAATTATGCCTTCTCTGGGAATGCAGATGAAAACATGCCTTTTGCTAGTATTCAGAAAAGGACCCCTATTAGAGTGATGGCAGCATCTTCAGATGACATAAGGGTTTTGCCTTCACATGGCCTTTAAGTGACCTGCTAGTACTGTCAAATGTTCACAGGCTTGACATTTGAAACATAGTGTGTTAGGAATCTGAAGCAAGTCTCTGAGTGGAGTTTGACCTTGTATTCAACTGACACCATGAGATGTAGCCGGCTTCGAGCACAACTGCCGACCTGGGGAACACCCAGCTTTCTGTTGGCATCAAGGGCAAAAGTACCTCGTTCCAACTGATCATTCGCAAATGTCTTTTAATAGTAAGTCAGTAATCATAATCTTAGGATGAAATCGCCTCTTGCCAGGCCCTGCAGAAAGTAGAGAGGTCTGGCATGACCACCACTGTGTTTATATACAGTCTCACGTTTTGTAGTTCAGATTCATGCACAAGAAGGAAGCTCAAGGTTTCAGGTATTACTGCAGCTCATACCTCAGATGGACTAAACATAGAGTGTTGCTTGGAGATGCAAGGATACTTATATAGAACAGAGATACAAAGGAAAGAGTTCTACCCCATAAAAATCATTTGAATGTGTGCAAAGAAAACCAACTAGAAATTTGTGATTTTCCAGACTATTTAAAAATATTCATTGTTTATAAAAAGTTTAAAAACCAATGTACCCAAAATGTCTTAAAAATTATCCCGAGGCAGAGCAGAATTATTTGGGATGTGTTGTAATTCCAAAAAGGCAGATTTTACTATAGTAGAGCAAGAAAGGAGTAGAAAAAAACTACACTGCTGACTTTTTCCTGATTTTCTACAGGCAAGCCAATTTTGACTCATAGAAAAAATAGATCCAGTTTTGCATTTAATCTCTTTGCTGTCAGAGTTTTTTCTTTCAGGATTTCAGGGGACAACTGTTTTAAATTGCAGTGGGAGACTTTCTGGAAAGGTAAAAATGACAATGTCAACTAAACCCCGGATCACCTCTTATTCCAATTTAATTTTTTTCCTTTCCTTTTTTTTTTTCTTTTCGTTGCTTTTAGTGTGTTCATATTGGAAGCAGGTAAAAAGGAAGAGTTTGCTGCCTTCAGCTTGTCTCCTGAGGTTGTCCTCAGAAACAAGTCAAGTTACATTTAATATTTCCTGAGAATCTCTATCCTAGTGTTTTGTTAACCACATGCATGCCAAATAAACTTTTATTTTTGAAGATGGAGTATGTCCTGCAAAAACAAACAAACAAACAAAAAACAAAACAAAAAACCCCAACCCCCCCTCCAAAAACCAAACACACACACACACGCATGCACACAGGGCTCCATGGGAGCAAGAAGAGGAGTAGGACCTAAATACCCATTCGCAGGCAAAGACACAGACCCTGCAGCGGCTTATTCAGCTCTGCACGTTTAATGCCCAACACTGATGCTTAGCAAATACGTTCTGAACTATTGAACCCATAGATAGGAAAGCTGTAAGACAGGATTGTGCAAAACGTAAGTAGAAATTAGCCAGCAACTTTGAAAAGAGGCCTCATATCCAAAGAAACATATGGAAAACTTGAAAAAAAAAAAAAAAAAGAAAAAAGAAAGAGGAATCTAACATATGAAAACCCAATCCCACTGGAATGTTTTTTCATACACAGTATAAACGCCACATAAATAAAACCACAAACCTCTGCAGAAGTACATGAGAGGACGTGAGCCCCCAGCACTCTCCTGGTAGGGCCTCCTTTGGGAAGTAAAGCCTGGGTGAGTTTCCAGAGACAAAAGCTGTTTGGAAATCCTTCCTCCCAGGAACGGCGGACCTAGTTTGAAGGGGACTTTGGACAGTCCCTTAGCACTGCGTGATGCTGTTGTGTGAAATAATCCTAATGAAGTCTCTGATTCAGGTTGTTAGGATTCCGAACTTTGGGGGGACCAGTGGATGGTGAACATCTTTTAAGGACGGTGATTTTCTGGTATGTAACTGAGGCGGTATGTGTAAAGTTTAGGACTTCTAGGGAAGAGTTCTGGCTGTAAACTGCCCAGCAACACACCCCAGTCTCGCCAAGTTCTGTTGAAATCTTCACGTAGAAGGTATGATCCCACTGTCAGTCTTGTTCCCGGTGTAAATCTCTGGTTTGAAAACTTTGCAACATTCAAGGCGTTTCAAGCTTGAGGGCTGAAATGTCACTTTAAAAGTGGGAGGTGGGGGGGGGTTAAAAAGGTCACACAGCTGCAAATAATAATAGCCCAATGAAATTCAGATTCTAGCTGCAGCCCACTTCAAGAATAACACTGAGACAGGAAACAAGCCTACTATATCTTTTTACCAGTAAGTCTATGTAAGAACAGATCTGATAAAATGTGTGTGTGCGCGCGTGTTCATGTGTATGTGAGACAGATACACAAAGAGAGACAGAGACAGACATACATAACAAGACAAATAGAGACACAGAGCAATAGGCACACAAAAAGAATTTTCAAGAGCAAAGATACACACAGAAAAAAAGAGAGATACACATAGAGATGCAGAGAGCGATGCAAAGACACACTCACAAAATAATTGATTTTCTTGGACTTAAATTCAAGGGTGTTTATTTTTTCTATTTGAAGTTATGATATTAAGGTTAGAAAACTAGAGGTATATTTGAAATAAAAGTATTTCCTTTCCTGTCATTTTGCAGTTAGCATCCATGGATTACTTTTTCAAATGATATGTCTTTGAATGGTCTGATTTTACAGTGTTTTACTAAAATGGTCCTGTTTTACAGATGAGTGAATAAGGTAGTGAAAGATACAATATCCCTCACAAAGAAAGAAAGTCCTGGCCCCAAACTGAATATATAATTCCCTTCCAGGAGCTAGCCATGTGTTAGAACTTTGGAGAAGAAGAACAAAAAACAGAACCATCCTGCCTCCGTGCTGTTAAAGTAGAATCAGACATCTTAGAATAAAATAATTTAGAGTGTGTTTCTGGTGCATTTGTTATTATCATGTGAGGCCATTTGCCTTTCTGACCAATACATTGAGAGAAATGTTTGCTTCCCCCCGCCCCCGCACCAGAAACACGAAGTACAAATTTGCTGTGCAGTTAACTAATTTAGTTAATAAGCAACTTTTGTTTCCAGAAACAAAGACTGATCTGGACTCTCACACAGTGTGACTAACTCAAGATGCTCCTGTTTGTTAGCTGTCCTTGGCACTTTAGGAAGGACGTGTTTCCCCCTCTAAAACCCTTTCTGCAGGCTCGTAACCTCAGCAAGGTAACGAGGTCTCTTTAACATGAGTCCCGACAAGAAGGCTCTTTCCACACTCATGGTAGGGCAATAAATGCTGACAGATGTTGTTAACATCAGTCTTAAAATTTGAGCCCCCCCCCCCTTCAGATCTATCATGTATTCGTGGTCCAGATTAACAATGGCATAGCTGATGGGGATGTATCAATAATATTATTAGTCCTCATTTATATGTACAACTTCAGTTTGTAGCTTTGAAGTTCCCCTAACTTTCCGTGTTGATAAAAGTGCACGAGGATTTTTAGTTGAAAACAACATTGTTAGTGTCTTAATATTCCAAATCCCGTATCACTGTATGAATCTGTCTGCTGTTATTGGAAGAAATTTGTGCCATTCTAAGGTTGGAGATCAAAGATTGGAGTTTGTTGTTAACTAAGGATCAGTAACGGCCTCCTATGATGTAGACAGGGAAGCAGTGCTCTTGGCTCATTTCAGCAAACCAAGATGATGGAGGTTTTTTCCTTTTGAGCTCCGTTGTTGCCCTTATTTAAAATACATATTTACAGTATCTTGTGCAGACTCTCCAAGTTTTTAGTAACATTTATTTTTTGCAATATTTGCCTTTCATGAAATGGTAATTCCAAGTATATCTCTAAAGGCCTGGCAAAGCATTTGAATGGATTGCATCAGCCATTGTGGAAGATTTCCCATTTTAGACCAGGAGGAATTTGTGGGGTCAAACGCTGAACAATGAAAGAGATTCTTGCTCATTTCAAGGCCGAGGAATCCAGTGGCAGTTGAGGGTTTGAATTGTAAATCAAGCCTGTCATCTCCTTGTCAACTAGGAAAAACCTCTACTCCCTTTATGCACTATTAGGGTTTGTTATTAGGGTTTTTGTTGTTTTCCAAAAATTTGAAGGGAAATTAGACTCATAAGGCATTTGTTCTAAGTGAGCACTGAATCTGAACTTTGGAGAAGAGGAACAAAAAACAGAACTATTTAGAAACTCTTAAATGATTAGACAGTGTCTGCCATAATTATGACTGTATCTAACTAAATTTATGGGGCCACTCAGTGTTTCTCAATGGGTGCTCTGTGGGGATCACAAGGAGCCAGCACATGGCTAATAGACTGGACTTCAGTGGCTTCACTGTCTATGGCAATATTAACAGACTGAATTTATAATGAATGAATACATTTACACGTGAAATTTAATGAAAACTAACCTCGTCTCGTCGTTTTCACCTAAAGCCATTTTGACTTTTTTTTTTTTTTTTCTTCTTTCACGGACTCTGGTGAAATTTCTTCTCTGGTCATAACTGAGAATGGGGGGAATAAGTGGTCTGCACAACCTCTTGCCTTGCTGAAAACTTGGTTCTGGGCCAAAAAGTTTGAGAACCACTGCCTTAGGAGTGGAGAAAAGGCACGCTGTTTGGGGTGGTTTATTATGATGATTCAGGCTTCATTATCCATTCCACAAATATTTATTGAACGCCTACCATGTCAGCTCGATGCAGTGGAGCCTGGGGTATGGCAATTGCCAAACAAAACTTGGTTCATTAGAATGTCCCAGCTGGTAAAACAACAGAAGGGGAAAGAAGAGGATGAGGCCTGACTTCTGTGGCTAAAATCGTGTCTGAGTGATTTGCCCCACTTGATGGATGATACAGGAATATTTACAGGGCTTTAGTAGAGTCTGTTGAGAGAATAGTTATTACACTCTTTGCTAGGAAAGAACTATAATAATAGGCCATAAAAATAGGCCAATGGTCCTTCACTAATACATCAGACCAGATTGTACTAGTTGATAAAAGTAATGAAACCTGTGTGGTAGAGTGGTACCATTTAGAAAAACTATCACAAACACCCACACAGCAAGGAATGAGTAAGGGTGTGCTATTTGCAGAGGGCTAAATGTGGGAACCGCAGTGCATCAAAATAAAGCAGTTGAGGTTCACACACTTATATATACACACCCACTCGCCTCAGACTTTATTAATCACTTAAGCCTATTTTATTTTAGCAACTGCCATTTTACCTTAGGACTTTTATTCCACCACTATGTTGCCAAAGCATTTGGCCCGTGGCATCCATAGCATATAGTACATTGATACCGATTCGTTCGTGTTTAAAAAATATAATAGCAAAATGACAGTGGTCACTTGGCTGAATATATTGATGACTGAAATCTAATTGAAAGCAGACTGTATTTCTCTGATTAGTCCTATTCCTCTAAATGTAATATCCATACTGTGAGGGCTCAATAAGACAGAGTAGATCTTTATGGCTGGAGCTTATTCTTTCCTCAAGCATCAACACCATAGTATAATTCGGTGGTATTTGCTACAGCTCATATGCACATTACACGTTGGTTACAGCACATGGTAACCAATAATTAAGATAAAGCAGCTAATGTTGATATCAAGCAGAATTGCTGAACTATTACCATTATAGACTTGAATTTATGGGCAAAGTCAGCATTTTAGTGAAGTAGGGTTTGGGGTAGAGTTGTGATTATGGTAGAAAAATACTTTCTTCCCACACTTACCTGGCAGGGCTTGGCCGATCTCTCGCCTCACTTCGGCTTTTTAATGAATCCCTTTTAACCTTCAGTTGTGGTACTTCCAATCTTGACCACTTCTATTAATTAGACATTAATCCAATTATTATCACTAATTACTACTTTTAGATGTACACCATAAATGGATTTATATGGAGCTTTCGCATTTTACTGTCAGGTCATCTTAATATTGGTTAGTCATGTTACTAATGCTGGCATTCTTTTGTTACCTTAGCAACTAAAGCGCTTATGTAGTATCCAAGAAAGACTCACCTTCTAGCAAATTCTCTTTTATAATAGGGAATAGTTAACGTTAGAATGTGGTTCTAGTAACACTTGCTCACAGAACCTCCCCCACCCCACCTCCCAACACCACACACTTAAATACAAAGACCTTTCTCCATAATTCAGGCATGTCTTACAGGCCTCCTAACCGATCAGTGTGATATAGAAATGAAGGAACTGAAGATTATATTTATAGGCTTGTTGTAAAGGAGGGGAAATTGAGGCCCAAAGCAGTTAAGTGACCTGGCAGTAGTTAAGCTGATCATGGTCACAGAGACAGAGAAGTTCCAGGAAAGCTTTTAAAAATTTACTAGAAAAACAAGGCATATTTAATTAATGGATAACCCAATTACTCTGTTGTTTTTTCTATCTTGGATCAAAACCAGTTTCTCACCCTTTATTTTGAGGCTTAGATGTAAGTCAGCCTTCACAGGGGAGAGGAGAGATGCTCTGTGATAAGTGATGGCAAAATCAAATGCATAATGAGATTTGAGAAGTTATTTTAATTGCTCATGACTTCCCTCAGACAAGGACAAGTGGAAAGCTTCTAAAGCTACTTGTGTTTTTTGCTTATTCTAAATATAATAAAGTAATTTACACAATATGCCTGATCCAGGAAAGCTGTAAAATTATGCTAAGTTACTGTGTTGGTAGGTGACCAGTGAGTGGGAAGTCATTCCAGACATGGAGGGGAAAGGGTAGTACTTAGTGAAAATTGTATAATGAGGAGGCAGCATGAAGAAGAGTTTGCGTGTGTAAATTTGTTTTGTTCTTTAAAATCTGACTAGGAGTGTTATCTAAGGCAAGTCTTTTTGCTTTGCATTTCAGGAAAGCGAAAGCATGCACCTATTCCCCAAAGAAGGTCGGTTAGTTAGTTTTTGGGGAAGGGTATAGTGACAGACAGAATACCGTTGGGGTTTTTTGCAAGATATAAAGCTTCCTTGGAGGAAGGGTACCTATATCGTTCTTTTTTTTTTTAGGGTACCTATTTCTTGAGTAGAAGCAGAGTTCCCTCTTTCAAGGGTGAAGGTGACTTGGGATTCCTTTGGTATCACCTACAGACATCATTTTAAGGAAGCAAATTCCTTCCTGTGCTTCAGAGATAAAGCAATCGGTTTTAGTCCCTTGATAGAGCCATGTCCCACCAGCAGCACATGTAGCTTATTTAAACTCAACTCTAAAATTGGCAAAAAGTATGATTTAGAAAATGGCTTAAATTGTGAAACTTAAATTTGCATAGTATTTTATGATGTTTAAAAAATTTTTATGTAAAAAGTGTGAACATCTCTGGTGTAGTTTGAGAATGTAATAAACGCCTTTGTTTTGTCAAAAAAAAATTGTTTTATGTTACTGTGTAGGTTAGTAACCATGAAACTATGCGTATGTATTTATATCCGTTTTAGGGAGGATTTATAAAGGTAATTTTGATTACGCTCAATTTTTGCCTAATAAACTTACCTTAGAACCTAATCCCTACATAAGAACACACTAGAATGTAACATGTGACTGAGACCATAACATAAGCTTTCTCCCCACAAAGCTACCTTACTCCAGATAACTTCTGTCGATCAGATGGGCAATGGCCTTAATCTAATATTAATTTCAAATTAGCCTGTCAAGCTAAATTCACAAAATATCCAAGGTGATGTTTTCCGCATTTTCTTATTTCTGTTTATCCCTGCATAACTCGGATGATACTTTTTGTTGCGGCATCTGTGACTGCATGAAATGAAAAGGAATTGAAGACCATGGCTCACCACTGGGGACATTTGCTAAGCTGGCTGCAGGGCTACTCTGCATCCTGTGGTCATCCTGAAGCTT
Organism: Leptonychotes weddellii; assembly: GCF_054177405.1. Classification (NCBI taxonomy): domain Eukaryota; kingdom Metazoa; phylum Chordata; class Mammalia; order Carnivora; family Phocidae; genus Leptonychotes; species Leptonychotes weddellii. The sequence goes on along the minus strand of NC_138380.1, from coordinate 43,003,877 downwards.
GGCAGGGTGATCATGGCTGAATTACTTGACCGCTGCTCAGGGTTGGTCACCGCACTGTGATAACCCTGTTTACTGCCCCCTCTCTCACTTTTCTAAGGAGCCAACTCCAAAGGACAGGTGTGAACTTTGCTTTGGCATTTTCTTGTGCAGGTGCAGTCTTACCGGGTAATAACACAGTGCAGGTGGTTTTCCAGAGACAGAATTTCTGCTGCAACAGCCCCATGGCATTTTTCTTCAAAGTACAATAAATATGCACTCAAGCAAACAATAGGAGCGCAGACTGCAGAAAGCTTAGTGAACTTCAGCAAGGCGGGACCCGTGTTTGTGTTAATGTTTATCTTGTCTAATTTGGGGATTGGCATAGAAAGGGGCTCCCAGCAATTGCCTTTCTCATGTTTCTTAGGTAGAAGCAGGAGATATTCATGGATTTCTGTTTTCCTTCCTCCCTCTCCCTCTGTCCCTACAGATTTATGAGGAATCCAAGATGAATTTGGAGCAGGAGAGGCCGTTTGTCTGCAGTGCCCCGGGCTGCTCTCAGGTGAGTGTGGGGATCCTTTGGTCTGTTCTGACGGGGATGTAGCTGCCTTTTGACAGGGAAACAGCTCTCACTTGGCCATCGTGCCTGCTGTAGGCTTTCTTTCTTCACTAAGATATCGTCAAAGCCCCCTTCACCACCACCACCATCAGCAGCATCTTCCTCCTCATTATTGCTGTTTTCTACTTTGAATAGTTTGAACTACTTCCCTCACAGCCCCTGAAATACATCAGCATTAGCCATTTCCATCCTTAACTTTCCCCCTGGAGGTAAGCCAGATGCATCCTGCCCACCAGATGTTCAGGACTGTTATTTCAGAAAGGGGAGGGAGGATGCTGCTTTTACAATAGTCACTTGATACGGGGCCTTTGAATTACTGGTGAAATAGCTCACCATCAGAGCTGAATTCTGTTTTCTTTTGTTTTCCTTTTTGAGTACAATAAGCCCCCTGTAGCTTTTCTAGAACCCACAGTTTTTTCATTTATCTAAACTTTAAGAGGGGAAGTTGGCATGCTGTGCTAGATTAAACCTCTTTGCCTCCAATGGCTCCCATCAAGTGGAATCATTGTGAGGATTAGATGAGATACTACATGTGTTTAGTATAAGGCCTGCACATAGTAAATGCTCAATTAATGTTCACCGTTGTTACTATTACTGCTGCTGTAATTATGGACCGTGTCGCAGAATTTCCCGAGCTCGGCACTGTTAACACTTGGGACTGAATGATTCTTTGCTGTGAAGGGCTGTCCTGTGCATTACAGAATGTTTTGCAGCATCCCTGGCCTCTACCTACTAGGTCCCAGTGGTCACTCCCCAGTTGTGAAAACCAAAAATGTCTCCAGGCATTGCTAAATGTCCCCTTGGGGGCCAAAATGGCCCCCAGTTGAGAATGACTGCCTGACGGTTTGCGTTTTGGCTTTAGCTTTGTTGTTGTTGTTGTTTTTTAATCCCTTCCCTTTTGGGGGTCCCCTAATTCAAGCTGATGCTCTCCCACTCCATTTTATGTGTTGCTGTAAGCTGTCTTTTCTCCTTTTTGGAATCAGGCAGGGTATAAATAAATAATGCCACAGACGTGCGGTCACTGGTGTCAGACGCTGCTAGAGCCGGGACAGTGAGAGGCTGAGCAGAGGCTGTTGGGTTTGGCAGTTGGGTTCTGGCGGGTGACCTATGAGAGAGGAGTCCGGGTGGGGGCCAGGTTGGAAGGGATTAATGAGTGAGTGGGTGGTGAGGAAGTGGAGGTGGCCAGCATAGAGGACTCTTTCAAGAGCGCTAGGGAATGACTGGAAACAGAGTGATATAATGGTAGCCTGAGAAGGAAATAGCCCGAGAGAGCTTCTTTTTAAGTGAAAGGCTAGCTGGGTGGGATTTAGTCAAGGGCAAGGAGAAGTGAGCATGTTGGATTGAAGAACCACAACTGAAGCGCCAACCCCCAGAAGACAAGGGTGTGGAAGATCCCATGAGGGAGAAGGGGGTGCTATTCCTCTGAGGCAGGAAGTAATGGAAGTAACACTATGAAGTTACACGCAAATTCTAAGGTAGAGACGGTAGTGAAGGCTGGGGGATGCGTTTCTAATGACCTTGAATTCAGGGAAGGAGCAGGTCATTTCCTTGAGAAGGCTGAGTGGACTGGTTGGACAAAATGAGAATTGAGGATTTCTGTAGTTTCTTGGTTTTAAGGTAAAACTCCAAGCCTTTCCCCTCAACCCCTTACAAAGCTGCATGTAAAACTTGATGTTTTTATTTAAGGTGGAAGTGTTTCTTTTCCTTGACAAGTTATTTTAAAAATATGTGCATCTTTCAATTGAAGAGGTATTAGAATTGAGGAAATGTAGCAGTTGCCTAGTGATTCCAAGGGTTTCCTGGTGGGTGTTAGCAAATCACAGTCGAATCTGTTGTTGTGATCATGGCATTTACCGTAGTAATGAGCCTGGAGACCTGCATCCAGAAGAAAGGATGGCTGGGGATTGGAAAGGGGAGTAAATGTGAGTTATCAGTGCTTGTGCTACATTGGCAGTGATGGAAGGATGTTTCCCCCTTTTCCCTCATGGAAACAAGCTCTGCTCTATTAGGAATGGTCTATAATACCTGGGAGGTTTTTTTGTGTTGCAGATCCTTATACATTAGCTTTGTCCCAGAAGTGAAGAGAAACAAGCCTCCCTTGCTCTTTCTGAGCTCAGAGTCCATTGTTAATTTCACAGCTCCTTTGCCCTCGACATGAACATGCTTTGAGTTCCAGGGGCCTCTCTTAGCTGGGTATCTGTCATAGACTGTACATTTTGGTTATTTACAATTTGCTGCTCTTTTCCTGCTAAATTAAAAAGGCCCCATGAAGTCCCATATTGTCTCTTTGGGGAGGTATTTATAGTTAACATGACATATTATGGAAATTATTATTTAATGAGTAATCTGGATAATATTCTATTTTAGGCTATTATTTTACAGAACCAAAAAATGGCTTACAAATACGAAATGTAGGATACTACCATGTTGTTTTTTGATTATATATATATCCCACTAAAAATTATAATATGGATTTTAATGGAAAGACTAAGAAGTTTAACCTGTCTCTAAACCACATATGGTAGGGTCCCGTATTTGATATAGTCATTATAAGGTATGATAAAGGTTCAAGAGAATAGATGAAGCTGCAGCAAAAAGTCTTTATAAATCAGACTTCTGTGTAGTTAGTACTCTGACATAATTGCTGTGCTTTGCAGATTCTATATGCTCCAATTTATATGATACAAATGACAAATAACTAGGCGATATTTATTCCCAAAACTACTTTCAGAATATTCCAAAGGGTTTAGCCCAGTGAATTCCCTCATTCACATGAACACAAATCTGTACCATTTGCAGAGAAGATTTCTACCACAGTATACAATGGTAATTGAAACTTATAATGACTATCTTGAGGAACTGGGAAGCTCTGAGAGACTATCTAAATTGTCAAAGATTCAGAAATGTTCAGCAGAGTTTATTGTCTTTTGTTATGTTTTCATTTGACCTTGATAAAGCAGATGCTCTGTTAAGTTCAGTTATTAAAACATACCAGCCTGAGTCAGGAGAGGCTAGGATCTACTGCAATAACAAATCACCCCAAAGCTTCAAGGGCTTAAAACAACAAAAGGCTTATTTCAATCGCCTAAGCATACATTTCTACATTTCTGTTGTAGCTTGGCAGGACCTTCTTCATAATCCTCTAGAATTCGAAAATCCTTCAAAGATTTAGGATAATTGAGGGGTCACTATTTCTAATACTGTGAATTGCCGTGTTAAAAGGAAGAGGGTCTTGTACCAGGAATTAGTTGCTGGCATGTGAGTGACCTGTCACTTCCATTCATGACTCCTAGGGTAGAACTAGTCACATGGCCCCACCCAACCACAAAAGGGCCAGGAAATCCAATCCCATTGTGTGACCAGAAGCGAGACAGCTGAAAACATTTGAGAGCTGCATTTTTAACAACTGTAATATCACTCTTTGAAAATGAAAAATAAAGTGTTGGTTTACTACATTGTACAGAGTATAGAATACTAAAAATGACTTGTCATGTCACTATAAATCATCTATACACTTATAAAAGATCACATAATGAGCACAGTGTGCAAGGTCTTCATAAACAGAAACATACTATACAAATCTCACATGCACATTTGTAGGTTTATGTCAAACAGTTAAGCATGACATGTAATTCTTTCCCAGTGTCTGACATGAATCAAAATTCTTTTCCTGCTTCATGCATTTTTCCTACTTTTGGTTAATCTCTAGATAACGTCTAGCATACTTATTATGCCTTAGACTATTTTCTACTATTTTGTAGTATACTATTTTCTACTATTATGTAGAACGGTAACTGCTAGACAAAAGTTCCCAAATAGTTTTGCAAAACTCCAGTGCTACTTAGGTCTAAGTTCACTTTTCTATTTGGACATGTTTTCCTCTCATATATAGGTAGAAATAAGAGAATTTACTTTGTTATGCTGTCACTGTTAGTTTCTTTGTGAACATACATGAGCATTCATTCAAACACTCTTAATCTTTGAAGGTATAGCATATTTCTATTATATAGATTACTTGAATACTTTCAGCATTGTTCCTTTACCTCTTTCTCATTTATTCTTTAACCAAACACAAATTTAAGGTCTTCCCTCAGATGCAAACCTCTAGTTCCTAAGGAAATATCTAATTGACTGATGGGTCTTCACAGTTGATTATATTCAAAGACTATTTAGGAAGTAGAGGCCTTTAAAGGAATTCCCAGGGAAGGTGTAGGGAGTCAGAGATGATGGCAGGCAAAGGTCTCCTATTTCTTATTACTGTTCAGCCAGATTTTACTGCAACCTATTAAACCCCTGGTAAACTATAAAGGAAATAATGATGCATATATTTGGGTGCAATTCAAAGGACTATCTCAGCACATTTGCTTGCAAAAAATAATTTGGCATTTAACTTAGTATGCTTTCACACTTTTTCAGAACTAATTTTTTGTTTTGCCTGTCACATGTACAATGCTGGATACATCTTTTTCTCTGTGATGGCAAATATATATTATAAAACTGAATGGCTCCTCTCCCCTCTCCCCCCCTTTTTTTTCTATTTGTCTGACAGCGCTTCCCAACAGAGGACCATCTGATGATTCATAGGCACAAGCATGAAATGACTTTGAAGTTTCCCTCAATAAAAACAGACAATATGTTATCAGGTAAGGAGCCATCAGGCAAAAAGGCTTTGGGTGAACGGATCAGCCGCATGGGAGATACTTGTTCTTACGATAGGATGATTTCCATTGGCATATTCTGTGCCTTGAAGACGTATATTTCTAAGGTACAGCAGAGACTTAAAATAATGGTAGGCAGAAATGTAATCAGCTAATGTGGTGTTCACTCAAATAACCAAAGAGCTGTGATTTCTCATTTTCAGGAATGTAAAATATTTATTACTATGGAAGTTGGCTCCATATAAGTATTTTTAAAAATCACATGCCTGTAATCACTCAAGCAAAACATCTTCATTCAGTACCTACTATGCTGTTCTGAGTACCACAGGAGATGCAAAGATTGGTATGATTCCTGTTCTTGAGGACACCACACTATAGTGTACATGTGAAAATGTAGCTAAACTAGAGGACTGTCTAAGATATGTTTCACATGAGTATTGTAAGGAAAATGCTAGATGGCTTTAGTAGAAGGAGCTCTCTCTCTCTCTCTCTCTCTCCCTCTCCCTCTCTCTCTCTCTCCCTCTCTCTCATGGAGGTGATTAGTGAAATTTTTTTAAAGAAACAGCACCTTCCTCCTAAGTGAGAGATTAAATGAGATGATAATGCATGGAACCATAGCCCTTGCTCAGCAGATGTGAGCAGAAATAAATAAACATCACAATTAATCCATCAAGTAATTGCCATTCCTTCCCATTTTGATAGGTGGTGCAGTGAATTAAAACAGAGGGCAGGGCCAGGAGTGGGGAAACTTGAACTCTAGCATGGGCTCTCTGCCAGATGACCTTGAGCCATGTTAGTGAACCCTTTTGGGCCTCAGTTCCTTTTTCTGTAAAATGGGAATGATTTTGTCTGCCCAGTTTATTCCATGGGCTCATTGTAAGGATCCAGTGAAAGAATGTAAGTGAAAGTGTTTCCTAATCCCTGGCAGGGTAACTGAAGCCTTTCCTGTTACCCTTCTTAGGCTAGAAATATTTCATTGAAGCCACTGTCTCCTTGGCATCACGAGAGAGATAATACTCCCATAAACATGCTTTAAATGATATCAGAAGAGAAACGGACTGCCCTGGCAGGCCCGGCCCATATAATTTAGCATTTCTATGGCACTTAAATTTTACAAGTATTTTATTATTCCTATTATTAGTAAATCCTGTAAGAGTGTTGTCAGGCAGGTTATTATTACAACTCATATTTTACTGATAGAGAAGAAGGGGCCAAAGGAGACGGAGCAGCTTTCCCAGGCTGACCACATAGGGCAAAGATGAGGGTCCTTGATGCTGAGTGCTAGCCCCCCGACTTGCACGGCAGCTGCATTGTCAGGCTTCAGCAGTTGACAGGCACGATCTCATACTCCTGGGGACAGAGCCATCCACACGTCTTCACAAACCCGCCCGTGACTTGTTAATGGTGCAGATGTGTTGTGGCTTGGAAGAATCTCTAGTTCAAAGGCAGCCTCTTTCCTTGCCTCCCCCGCCACCTACCACCTCTCTCTCAGCCTGTTCGTTTTGATTGAACTAGTTGGCTCTTCAGAAGTAGTTTTATCTTCCCTTAAGTCGAGAAAGAGAGATGCAGAAACTTCAATCTGTAAGAATTATAAAAGCCCAGAAGGGTTAGGAAGGATGATCTGTTCTTTTGGTTTTATCATTTAGTTTGTTCTGTCATTTATTATACGCTGTAACTTCATAGTTAAACAATGAGCAGATATGTATGCAAGTAGCAGGGTTCCCAGTATTTCGATTTATAAGTTCGCCTTTTATTTTTCCTAAATCAAATTCCGAAAATAGGCTCCTTGGTGGTAGGAGAGTGGGAGGTGGGTGTTAAATGATGTGGAGATATTACTGCTTAGTGGTAAGCACCAGGTAGTATCTTTCAGGGACACGGCTGGGATGGCCCTACAGGGAGCCCCATTCAAAGGTCTGAAAAAAAGGAATTCAGGATGTGTGAACACTTCTATATGTTGCCTATAAACAGGCTTTTGATTAAGCTCTTGCAGCTTTTCAGTTGTTCTCACCAGATCTTTGTTAGCTTGAGGCCACTGCTGCCAATAATTGGCAGTGCCAGGTGGAAAGTTACTGAGAGGAAAGGCTCTCTAATTTTTATTATGTCAAACTTGGAATAAGAAAATGAAGGGAGAAATAAATATGAGGGAAAATAGCATGAATAAAATATTGGCGTATTTTCTTCTGCTTTCTCAGGGTTTGTGTTGAAGCTAGTATGAGGCCATTTCTTACTCCAAGTGAAATTAGGTGCTATGTTTTAAACTTACTATCCACTTCACATGCTTGCCGTGTCACAGAATTTTCTTGCTGGAACAGAAACTGAGCTATCCAGTTTAGCTCATTACTTTGCATTTAGGGGACTGAGGTCCACTATATGTCATAGGCCAGTGTTGTCTGCACTGCATTCTAATAGGCTGTCTGTTGGGTATTTTTGCTTTGTTGTTGGTTTTTTTTTTCCCAAGAAAGACTTAGATGTATTTATCTCAAACCTCATGTTAGTTTTAACGTATTAGATTGTGATTGCAAATGTGACTGAAGTTTTACTTGTCTTATATCTTGATTTATTTAGATTTGAATTTATCAAAGGCTCCAAAGTCTACTAAAATATCTGTTAGAATTTTATTTCCGAATGTACCTTAAGCTTATTTTGTGGCCTATCTTTAGGATGAATGATTTCCTACAGCTTGAGATATAGTAGCAGAAATAATAAAAATTGCATAAATTAAATCTGAAATCAGCACTCATCAGCAGGGCAAAAATCTTCAAGCCCCTCTTGGGCCACTTTTTTTTTTTTTCAAGCAATATTCAATTACACAAAATTTAATTCCAGACGCACTGGAGTTTGACACATATTGTGAAGAGGAAATATGGTAGGTGTGTTCATTACTAATTTCAGGATATCTGGTTAACTTGTATTTTGGAAAATTACTTCGTCCTACATTAATTGCAAATATTACAGTCAGGGAAATTATTAAGATGCCAGAGATAGACTTTTCGAAGGTAAGTGTCCAAAGAGTTGTAAGATCTGAAATAATTTCCTAGCTTTGCCATAAAGTCCATTTTATTTAGACCAGGTACAATTTATAACTCAAAATGATTGTAAATGATCTTTGACATGCCATAAGGCAGAGTAGTAAAAGTGACAGTCATGATGTTTTAAGATGAGTCTGCTCTTATGGATAGACAGTAAAATAAAACCTCATTCCAAAGGGACAGTACTAATTGGGACATGAATGGGGTGGTGATGGTGGATTCTGAGGGCAAAGACTTCTAGCCCCTCCCACCTTGGTCCTTCCATTCTTATTTGGTCCTGGTGGTACATTTCCAGAGTCCCAATATGGTGATGGACTTGAGTCTTTCCCTTCAGCTGTTCTTGTTGTGATTGAAGATAATTTCATGGTGAGGGAAGTTGTGATATCAGAGGTTTTAGGTGCCAAGTTTGAAATGGGAACCCATTGAGGACAATATACTTTCACACACAGATTGCAAAATTATCAGCTATTATATGACAAAAGATCTGTTTGGTTTGAAAAGTATGATCAAATTTTAGTATTAGAGTTAAAGCGTGTGGTGTTTGGGTCTATTTTAATGGTATTATGGCTAGGTATTCAGGGATTCCCACATCTTGCCCTGTGAGAAATCCCCACCCCCACTTATTGACACAGTTCCCAGTTTCTGTGCAGGAAAAAAACAGAATGGGAATCAAAGTGCAGTTTTATTTATAGCCAGACAAGCAAATAATCCAAATGAGAAGAATGTGTGTGCGTGTATGTGTGTTGGGGGTGTATGGTGGAAATATTGACCTAGAAGATGATGAATTTTGCTTCATGAAAAGGAAGTGAGGTTCAAGAGTGTTGCGCACCTTTCCTCAAAAGGTAAAACCCAGTCATCACCTCACGTGGGAAGCCTGAGAAGGACATGCATGAAACCATGCCTTCAAATGCCTAATAATTCACACCAGACATCACAGCCCGATTAATGCTGAAGGCAACTGGTGTGTGCTTGGAGGGAAATGAGGACAGGCACCAGCCGAGGTGTGGGAAGAGGGGCTAAAGTTGCCCCTCTTGACAACATAGTCCCTCAGAACCCAACTGTGTCCCTGGATTAAGTCTAGAATTAGGGATTTTCTCTAGTTCCAGGCTCTAAACCTAATTCTCGCCATGGAGAAAGCAAGAATGTTGTTCGATGGAGTAGAACCTTTTTTTTCAAGAGATTGATCATGATTAATCAGATAATCTCAGAACCCAGAGCCATTAGCTCATGGCTATTTGCTACAAACCTACTTAATAATCCATGGACATTCTATTTTTTGATTGTTTTATCATTTTTTATTTTTTTAGAGAGAGAGGGCAGGGAGGAGCAGAGGGAGAAGGAGAGAGAGCCCCTGACATAAGGCTTGATCTCACAACCTGAGATCATGACCTGAGCTGAAACTGAATTGGATACTTAACCAACTGAACCACCCAGATGCCCCTAATCTGTGGGCATTTTAAAGGGGAAGTCAGAGAAAAGGTGACATATCTCACTCCACATTATTTTTGGAATATATATATATATATATATAATATATATATATATTCTGACTGAATAAGTAAATCTCTCTCTCTCTCTCACTCACACTCACACACACACACACACACACACACACACATATACAGGGACCATATTTACCTCCTCTTCCATTGATGGCGAAAGTATACAGTAACTTCTCACTATTGAAATTAGTCAGGTCTTTATGAAACAGAGGGTGGTGGAAATGGCACGCACCAGGGTGCAGCATGATAATAACAGTAGCTACCATTTATTGCCTTATCTTATGCCTATAATTGTGCCTCCTGTTTTATATACATTATGTCATTTAATCCTGGCCACTCTTTTCATATGAGGAAACAAGATCGGGAGGATAAACAGTTTGTCCAAAGCTCCTGTCTGTCTATAATTTTCTCATTGTACATCTAGATTTGGTCAGCTCCATGTACTGAGAACATGTCTTGGTGTTAGATTTATGTTTGGATATACATCTGTGAACTGTTTTTTCTTCTGTTACTGGCTTATTTCTTCAATAGTCATCAAATGGAGAAAATAGTCAAAAGTTTTCAGAAGGAGATTATACTGACACATTAGCATATAGAGGAACAAAGAGTGTGTTTGTTTATTATTTATTTATTTATTTTAAAGATTATATTTATTTATTTGACAGAGAGAGACACAGTGAGAGGGGACACAAGCAGGGGGAGTGGGAGAGGGAGAAGCAGGCTTCCCACTGAGCAGGGAGCCCCATGTGGGGCTCGATCCCAGGACCCTGGGATCATGACTGAGCTGAAGGCAGACGCTTAATGACTGAGCCACCCAGGTGCCCCTATTTATTTATTTTAAAAGATTTTATTTGTCAGAGAGAGAGAGAGAGCAAGAGCGTGCACAAGCAGGGGGAGCGGCAGGCAGAAGGAGAAGCAGGCTCTCTGCTGAGGAGGGAGCCCGATGTGGGACTCTGGGATCATGACCTGAGCCACTTAATGGACTGAGCCACCCAGGTGCCCCAAAGAATTTTTTTAAATCAGATTTTTCCCTCCCTTGTGACAAGTGGCAATCGACATTTATAGGAATTGTCGACTTCTCATTCATTCAGGTTTCTAGCTGGTCAAGCAAAACTGAATTTTGAATAATTTACCTGAACACCTCAGAGGCCTTGATCTGCAGTACTTTTTGTATAGGAAAAGCTGGCTTTCAGTCTCTTCCATCTGGAGGCCAATCCTTTTTGACGAAGAGTGTAGACCTCAGGCAATTAGTGACTAAGTGGAAATGTGAAGCTTTAGCTTCCACAGTCCAGGGCAGGGTTTGATAAGAGACTCACCTTGGATCCCTTCTGTTCACCTAGCCTGCAAAGACATGATCTCAGTGTTCATAACCCTTTCCACCAGCTCAGCTCCTCTAATGTGAATTAAAATTGTGGCTTGATTGCTGTTGGAACACTCTGGCTAGGCCATGGCTGACAGTGACTATGGGTGGATTATTTACTTGGTTAATTTAAATCTGGATCTGTGTCTTCTGGAGCCATGTGTCATAGGAGATGCCCTTGTCAGAGCATTTTCTAGTTGACTCAAGGCCCTCCTAAGGGCATCTAGTCTGCCAGCTCTCCATCTTGACAGTATGTGGATTCCAGAGTTCTGCCACTGTGTCTCATCTCTCAGGGACCTCGATTACCCATGCCATGGGCAACTCTTAAGCATTCCACAACTATTGTTTAAAAACCTGGAGTTGCCTTGGTTTGTCCCATGGCAGCACTGCCTCTTGGGACAGATGCAGGGAAATAGTAACATCAGTGTTATGGAGAGGACCCTATGGCTCCTTTGTGTATTCACATTCAGTAAAAGACACATTTATTGTAAAGGAGCCTGTCTAAAATTCCATGGAATTCTGTCAGTTGTTACTGATTGTGGCTCTTATAAAGGATTGTATATTTTAGAATTTGCTTAATGTAGACTCTCCTGATTAAGGCTTTATTAAAATTCACACAGGGATAGGAATTAAGTAAGAGTATTTTCAAGAAAGCATTTGCTGAAAAATTCACAGGATAAATGTAACTATAAAAGGAATATTAAAATGTCTGAGAAAAATGCCTTTTCTGAGAACCCCAACTCTTACTAAAATAGATATGCTAATCCCAATACTTTTCTCTATTGATTTGAGCAGCATTCTTGAGGGATTCCATTAAGCTGCATTTTGTTGGTTGCATCTGAGTCATGCAAATAATAAAAATGCATTACCTTTAAAAAAAATACCCTATAATTAGAATGGTCACCAATTCAAACTGATCTGTCTTATAACTGGTATTGAATTAGTGGGGCTTTTATAGTATTCTTAGTCACTGTCAGTTTAATACAAAATGATGTAAAATTACTTCTCATAGTCCTTTAGTGATACCATTGACAACATTAGACCAACTGGAAAGAAGATTTTACTTCGGAAGTTTGCATTCTTCTTCTCTGGTATATTATGGGAACTCTGCTTTTACTTTTTTTTTTTTAATTGATGACTTGTTGCCTTGCCTTTTTATCATCGAGGAAAATGAAACATAGACAAACATGTAGCTCAAATGCAGCTCTGAAACCGAATAAGGTAGCAACCTATTATTAAATGTAGAGCAGACTAAACACTTTTTAAAAGAAGAATCAGGTTTCAGGCTTTAGCTTTGTGCTTGTCATTTAGACTTTGGAATAATCATACTTGCTGGGGCTGAAGCACTTGATGCTAGGCAGACTATGGACTGTAGTGAGTTTCTTTTTTTTCCTCTAACAGTTGTAGCCCTATACTTGTGGTCCTTCCCAGATGTAGTGGGGTGCAGGATTTCCGATCACATAGCTGAGGGGTGAATTTCTAAATCATAATGTCAAGCTTGTGGCACTCTTTCGGGTAGATATACAAATAGGGTCTCTGCATGGCAAGAGTCGTCTACCTAGCTATTTACAGAAGCAGCAATTCCATGAAAAGGTACTCCTTTTTTCAAGGCACAGACTCACCATTCCAGGAAGGGAGCCAGATATTGAAATACGACAAATTTTACAAGGGATTTTTTTTAATCCCTTTTGGTGCCAGTCTTGTCCAAGTGGTAAAGAAATCCTAAGGACATATAATATAGACAGGTAAAAGTGGCTAGGATGCCTTACGTGCACGGGGCCCAGCTGCCTGGGTGTCCTGAGAAGCTGTTGTGCTCTTGGAAACTCCCTGGGAGAAAGCAGCCCGCGGGTGTTTATGCAGGGACAATTCAGATTTGCAAAGGTAATAACAACAAAGTACTTTCAACTCAAGTAAAGCCCAAACTCAAAAGTTATTAACTTTGAGTTTAGTTGAGATTTGGGGTTATTTCTTTCTTGCATTCAGATGGTCCTCACTCAAGTGGAAACACTGAAAGAAAGGTGAGGAGAAGTCCTCCAACGAGCATCTCCACTCTGAGTTCCCATTGGAGCCAGTTCCTGGAAGTCCTTGGAGTGCGGCCTGTTACTCCTGAACACACCTTAGATATTATCCACCAACGGAGCACCAGCCACTGTTATTCACGACATAGAAATTGCTGCTGCCGTAGCTGGTGCATGCCCTTGGTTCTAAAGAAGGTGTGGTTTATCAGAACTTTAATTTATGGCCATGGATATTACTCACCTACTTCAGGTCTAATTTCAGCTGGAATACTTACTTGACAAAGCATTCGTGTGGCTGAGAAACTGACTCTTTTATTTAAGCTGCTGATAGATTTAGCTGTCCCCTTTTTGAAGACTTGCACATTTCCTGGCTTACTTGGAACTGGTACCATGTGGGATCAAAGACAGCTAGAGACCTTGTATTAATTCTATAAATGTTAAAATAAAAGTTAAGCTCCATTTTCTGGTTCCTGTTGTAACTGGAAAGAATAGCTCATTCACAAGAAGAAAATGAATTAAAAATTAGGAACAGCATGCCTTATCTCTTCCAAATGTGGATGTAGATATCGGTTTTGCTTTTCCCTCATTATATCACGCAGCAAAGAAAGTCACATTTCATAACAACGCTGTGACCTCCTCCATCCGGGTCTTCTGCTCTAGAGATAGGAGGGAACCAACTCTCTTTAGGGCCCATGGCTCCCCTTGCTTCATACCTTTTGTTTCCCTGTTGCTGCAGAGAGGCTCATGGTGGTGGAGGTTTGCCTGTACCATCCCTATGCCGTGTCCCTTCCACCTCCTTTGCTGATGTACGTGTGTATATGTGTGCATGCTGGAATCCAGGGATGATTTTGCTGAGGGAAGACAGAAGACATTTCTCAGCTTTCTTGGGGCTTGGCCTCCAAATGCCAGTCTGAATTCAGTTTGATGGCCCATCTCATGACCTCATCTCAGAGTTCAGGAGTCATATGGATCCCGCTAGATGACTGTTCTCTCTACCTGGAATCATGGCCCTCAACTTGTAAATCTCCAATAGAGAAATACAGAGGAACAGAAGAAAAATTAAAACCTGGCAAACTAAATTCCTATTGATGATGAATGATCTAATACTTAAGTTCCGTCCTGTGTTGTTTTCTCAGGTTTTTTTTTTTTTTTTTTTAAAGATTTTATTTATTTATTTGACAGAGACAGAGATAGTGAGAGCAGGAACACAAGCAGCAGGAGTGGGAGAGGGAGAAGCAGGCCTCCCGCCGAGCAGGGAGCCCGATGTGGGACTCGATCCCAGGACCCTGGGATCATGACCTGAGCCGAAGGCAGACGCTTAACGACTGAGCCACCCAGGCGCCCCTGTTTTCTCAGGTTTTTTGCTCACAAAATGGCCTGCAAGATAGTAGAAGGTCTGTAGGATTGTAACATGGTTCTATTATAGGAGGGATCTAAGTGATTCCAAGATACTTTAAAAGAACCAGGGATGGTTAGGATTGTCAATTACCGATACAGTTATGTGACTCAGTTTCTAAATGGGGCCTGGGGCGAGTTTTAGTTTCCTCGTAAGTAGAAGGGGGAAATGATTTTTTTACCAAATGTTAGTGTAAAAATTAATGAGATGGCGCATCATACAAAGCACTTAGCACTATCCCTGACAATAAGCACCCAATAAATGGAAGAATATGTACACACACACACACACACACACACACACACCTTTATTTCCACTGTCAGGTCTTGTCTATTTACAGCTTCTGTTCAGGAAACTTCTTTATCTGTCTATCTGGCCTTTACTTCTGGCCTAATTTCTGGTGTCTAGCCAGCTGTTCCAGATGTTGCCATTAAGCTGTCCTTTAAATGGTCATGTTTCTTTGACCTACTGACAGTGACTTTTGAAGAGAACCCATTACGATGGTGATTTTAGGATTCACAGAACCATGTAACTTTAGAACTTTATTTGAAAGATGAGGAATATGAGGTCCAGAGAATGTAGGTAATTTCCCCCAAATCACACAGTTCTCAAGTCTAGATTTCTGGGTTGTCAGTATTGTCTTTTACGTACGTAAGAGTCCTTCAGACCCAGAGGAGAGTCTGGGCAAAGCACAGGATTTAGATTGAGAAGGGGTTATATTTGAACATAAAAGAGGACTTAATAGTGATAAAATATTTGCAAATTGTGACCTTATGCAAGGTGCTTATCTCTCCATTTCTAAAATAATGTGCACCTACTTGCCTCGTAGGATCTTGTGAGATCTAGATTCTAGACAGTGTAGGTGAAAATATTTGTAAGCTGCAAAATGCTTGTAAATACTAATTTTTTCTTTTATAAGCATATGACACACTACATATACGTATATATGTATATATACATATACGTGTTATATGTGTATCGGGACATAGGTGTATATGTGTGAATCTTAATAAATTAATGTGCTAATAAAACCATTTTCAATCAAACCCAACTTTTGCATGGCTTTTATCTGTAATGTCCATTTATGACCATCTGCGGTAGGCTCTCTGTATGCTTCAAAAGAGAGCTCAGTATCTTGGAGGTTGGGCTAAAAATGGGAAAGAATGCAGAAGGGGATTTTTGCTGCCTTGAAATCCAGGTCAACCAGCTGGGTGCTTAACAGGTAGAAAAGCCCCTTGCCATAGGGCATCAGGAGACCTTGCCCTAGAAGGGCTGAATATATGGGGACATCAAGCTGTTTTCAGCTTTATGAATATTAAGCTATTTCTTTGAATCTCAATGGATGATTTACTGGGATTAACTGCTCTCTGTATGAATTAGGAAAGTAAATACAATTCTAGTTTCTTGTCATACAGGAATTTATAAAGAGCATGCAGGAATGGCACATTCATTTCAACTTGAGGGCACTCTTCAGTTGCTTGGTGGTGAGGTGTTCGAGAACTAAGCAGAAAGAGATTTGGGGACTGAGTGTGGGTCAAGATAGACAAGTGCCATCATCATTCTAGTAGTGTGTGTGCTGTCGGCTTAGGTGGGAACAATACATGTGCATATTGAAAATGGTAGCAGGGCCTTAGTTATAATCCTGGTGTCATCACATCTACCTGGGAGACCTTGAACAAGACTCTGAATCACCCAGGACTTTCATTTTCCTCATTTACAAAATAATTAGCATGGCCATCTTCTGTTTCTGAGAAAGGGACAGTGTACGGTTTTATTCATGTCAACTCCAGGACATCTTTACCAGGGAAGATGACTGTCCTTAGTGGTTACAAAGGTATAATTCTACCCTATTTACCTTTTAGGCTCTTGTGAGATCTAGATTATAGAGAATGTGTGTGAAACCATTGTGTAAACTGCAAAGGCTACATAAATATTAAGCCACAAATAGTGGCTTCAGATCCTCAAGTTTCCTAAGTAGTATGCTCGCTAGACAGTCAACAATATGAAAGAAATTCTATTCCTTTTAAAGAGTTTTCTCAGAACATTCCTTTGGCTATAGCAAAGGAAAATAAAATTAATAATTATATTTTTAATGGATGAAAGCTGAATGTGTTTGACTTGGAAACTTTCATCATCCTCTGTGACTCTCAAAATGAGAGAGAGAATTGCTGTATTTTCCTTTTCCATTAAGAGAAAGGAATTAATGTGCTTGTTTGTTTCTTTTTGTTTGATATAAACATTTATAAAACCTTTTTTTTCCTCCCAGCCCCCTGAAATCAAGCTGAACATTGACTCAGCAGATTTTATTTGGCCTGATTTTAGCTAAATCATTCTTTTTTCCTGTTTAGAGAGAAAAAAAAGTCATTCCACACATTGCGATATATATTCAAGTGATGGGGACCCCAGAAAGTTGACAGGGGGAAGTTTAGAAAACCCTCACATATGCAGCCCGCTACACATTGTATTCCTCCTGTGAGATTTGTGGTTTTATTTTCTTCCATATTGTCATCTTATTTAAAAGGGTGGAAGATTATGGATGACCAGTTGGCATCTTAATCAAGGCGAGGGGAGAGTATTCGTGAATTGAGCTCATGCTTGCCCCTGGCTTTTGAGGAAAAGAACCCATGTATGATCACTCGGTCTCTGTTTTCAGATCAGACTCCGACCCCAACGAGATTCCTGAAGAACTGTGAGGAAGTGGGGCTCTTCAATGAGCTGGACTGCTCCCTCGAGCATGAGTTCAGGAAGGCTCAGGAGGAGGAGAGCAGCAAGCGGGTAGGTTTGCTTGAATGGACTCCTTGGCAGGTTCCTCCCCTAACCCCCGTGAGAATCTTCTGTGTGGGAACTTTGTTGGCACTACAGATTGTGCGGATGTGGCCCTAAAACAGCATTTTATCCATTTGCAAGTATTTGTCTATTTTTTTTTTTTTTAAAAAGGATGAATCCCTGATTGTGGTAGAATCCATCGTGGCAGAAACAGACATCTGAAATAGGAAATTCAAGCAAAAAAAAAAAAAAACCCAAAACAAAACACCTGATTCTTGAACCTTGAGTTGGATAACTCACAGACTCTTTATATTCAAAACTAGTTGTTTTACTTTGCTAAATATTTAGTAGGAAGCCTTACATGGGTGTTGCATGCAGAAGACAAGAGTCAAAGAATAATTGTAGCAGTAGGAGAGGGGGTTTCATCTGATTTTGTCCCAGGTTCTCACTGTCCTATTTCCATAATCTTCCCGGTAGACCTCCGCCAGTTTCAGTTACTTCCCATTCGTATTATTGAACATCTGTTATTGTTGAGACAAATGGTTTAAATATACGTGTGGATTATTTGTTCTTACAAATGTAGAAAATCCACTTTATGCATGCCTCCAGAATATATTCAGTTTCTCGTAATGTTATGCTTGCATTTTAAAAATCACTTTGCGAGATTAAGGAAAGGAAACGGGGTCACAAGTAAATGTGATAATGAAGCTCTTTAGCATTTTTTCCATTGTTACGATAGAGCATTATTGAATGCTCACAATGTACCAAACAACAAATTAGACACATTCCATGATCAGAGACTTAAAATGTGGAAATGGGTTGAAAGGAAGGGCTGGCTAGGTTGTAATGGATTCTGAAGGTCCAGCTGTTCCATCCGGAGAAGATATTGTAAAGGCTCTGATATTTCAAAACCTTCGAATTCTCCTCTACGTGAAATTATAATAATCCCCCTCCACCAGATTTTTCATGTCACATTCTCACATTAAAACAGTCAAGGGCTTGCACTGAGTCTGTGCTGCTTTTGGAAAAATCATCGTAATTGGTGGAGGATACAAGAGAGGTATAAAATCTCAATCAGCTCATTTTATTTATGTATAATTAATTTACACAACCACTTTCCCCACCCCTCAAGTGACATGAAAGGCTTTCCGCCCCCCACTTTTAAAATGAATACTTTTTTAGCACTTATTTGCCAGGCACTGTTCTGAGCACTTAAAAATTTAACTCAAAAAAAAAAAAAAGGTGTACATTCTATATTTCACTGCAATAGAAACATATTTTTTCAAAAATGAGAATTTACAAGGGTGAAGAAGAACCAAAACGTCTAGTAAATTTCCTCTGTTTGAGTTCTACATTTAGCTCTCTTGGTAAATGTGGCATTTGTGAAAAAACTGAAGGATTATAAGTTCGTTCATTCCTCAAGATAGTCAAGGTTGGTTTCTTAGATTAAACTGAACTGTAAGAAAGGTGTATGCTAGTTCCTATTGGTTTATATTGTCTTCATTTCTGAGAGAATGGTTTTAACTGAAGTATGTGTCCTTAATTTTCCTACAGACATTTACCAAGGACAGCTTTAGGAAGCCCTATGGTAAGGGTGTGGTTTTAGATGTTCTCCTTTACGTAGTACTCATGACTCCTATATGAAGCCCCATGGGAGGAAATTCTTGCAGATCTGAATTCCAGGAAATTGTTTGCTTCCCCTAAGGAACTGAAATATTTTCTCCGTGTGGACAGGAGAATCATGTAACTAGTTCTGTTTCTCTTTTCGCTTTGACTGCTCGGTTAACAGAAAGCCAAGTTTACTGCTTAACTTTGAGAACTTTTTAGAACACTGTGATGAACATATTTTACTTCCCTCCAGACTAGACTTTCAGTTCTAGTTTATATTTCCTCTGGTCCTGATTTTTTTAATTTAAAAAACATTTTTATGCTATACATTTTTTTTTTCTGAATTACTTTTGAGTCCTTGTGGGTTGAGAAAGAGTACAAATAAACTTTATAAATTAAAATAATCAGGCAAGCAACTTTGAAAAAAAGGACAATTGCAGTTATAGAAATACATATTTTAAATACATATTTAAAATATTTTTAAAAAGTGTCTTTGAATCTTGCTTTTGTTTTTTAATTTATTTTTTTAATTTAAATTTTAGTTAATATACAGTGCAATATTGGTTTCTGAAGTAGAATTCAGTGATTTATAACTTACATACAACACCCAGTGCTCATTACAAGTTCCCTCCTTAATACCCATCACCCATCTAGCCCATCCCCCACCCACCTCCCTCCATCAACCCTCAGCCTGTTCTCCATCATTGAGAGTCTCTTACGGTTTGTTTCCCTCTCTCCCTTTTTTCTTTTCCCCCTTTCCATATATTCATCTCTTTTCTTTCTTAAATTCCACATATGAGTGAGGTCATATTGTATTTGTCTCTCTCTGACTGATTGATTTCACTTAGCATAATACTCTAGTTCCATCCATGTTGTTGCCAATGGCAAAATTTCATTCTTTTTGATGGCTGAGTGATACTCCATAAGACACATAAAATACATTTATGTAATATATAAATTTTATATAAATATATTTATATATATATATATATAGACACACATACCACATCTTTATCCATTCATCAGTTGATGGACATTTGGGCTCTCTCCATAGTTTGGCTATTGTTGATAATGCTGCTATAAACATCAGGGTACATGTACCCCTTCAAATCTGTATTTTTGTATTCTGTGGGTAAATACCTAGTAGTGCAATTGCTGGATCGTAAGGTAGTTCTATTTTTAACTTTCTAGGAACCTCCATACTGTTCTCCAGAGTGGCTGTACCAGCTTGCATTCCCACCAACTGTGCAAGAGGGTTCCCCTTTCTCCGCATCCTCGCCAACACGTTGTTTCTTGTGTTGCTGTTAATTTTAGCCTGAATGTTGCTTTTAGCCATGTGCTAGTTTTGTGATGGGTATTCAGGTGGGGAATCCTATAGCCAGCTTCCCTCGTGGTTTTGGGTTTGGCGTCTCAGGAGATCACCTTCTCAAACTCCAACTTTACTTGCACGCACTGAAAGCTGGACAGCATTCAGGCTGTTGAGGTATCCTCTTCCCTTGCCTCTTTTTTTTAAAGATTTTATTTATTTATTTGACAGAGAGAGACACAGCGAGAGAGGGAACACGAGCAGGGGGAGTGGGAGAGGGAGAAGCAGGCTTCCCACCGAGCAGGGAGCCCGATGCGGGGCTCCATCCCAGGACCCTGGGATCATGACCTGAACCGAAGGCAGATGCTTAACGACTGAGCTACCCAGGCACCTCCTCCCTTGCCTCTTTTAAACCAGAGCAGCCAAATCCAGCCTTGGGTGGCCATAGCTTCTTGAGACCTAATGCACGATGACTTCTCCAGCAGCCAGATGGGCTGTGTTGGTGGCTTCTGCCTAGCATTTCTTTGGAAGCCACAAATGGGTAAATTAAAGGTGGGAGATACTCTCCAATCTACCAGCATACTTTTATCCAAACTTTTGACCACATTTGTCCAAGCTACCAACATCCCTGGCACACTGCCACCCCCGGCTCCTGCTTCGTTTATTCATCCCCTACTTGAAAAGTAGGACTATAAGCTTTCTATTCAATGCATACCTTATTATTATTGAATGTTATCTTCTTCCTTCCTTCCTTTTGCTCTGCATTCAGATAATTATTTCTTTTTAATTCTACATCTCCAACTTTCTTCTAATTTCTTTTCCTCTGAGTCTAAGTTCTTTATATAAAAAAAATATTGGAAAAATTGGGCCGGTCCTTCCCTCCACCTTTAACTTTCTAGCTGCAGTTTGGTCTAGAAAATTCTATTCAGGAGCAAATAGAGAATTGATCCTCACTTAGCTCGTTCGGCTGTCCATTGGGGAAAATTCTGTTCTATAGACTATCTCTAATCCTGACACCCCCAGCTCCTGCTTCATTTATTCATCCCCTGCTTGAAAAGTAGAAATACAAGCTCTTTATTCAGTATATCCCAATGTATGTATAGAATGAGAACAGGCTAGAGGCAGGTCATGACAATGGAAAAAGCCCTAATATCTCAATCTTCCACAGAAATATAAGCTCGTGGTTTCAAAACTCTTTAATAAGAGATGTTTTTCCCTTCCATCACTAGCAGGCCTCACAAATCTGTTTGCCTATGGCTTAGAAGTCAGGCTAGTCCATGTCCTGAAACAGGTGGGAAACTTGTGTTCACCCTTTATTCATTCAGTAAATATTTTTGAGTGCTCGTCATGTGCCAGGCATTGTCCGAGGCATTGATGACTATACTGTGGACTACAGCTCATTGAAAACAAAACCCTGCCTTTAGGTAGCTTACTTCTCGTGGGCAAGGCAAACAATAAGCAAGTAAAAACCATGAAACATATAACATGTCAGAAGGTGATGTGTGTTCTAGCAGGGAAGGGGCAGAGGCAGTGCTGGGGGGAGGGGTGGTCAGGGAGGACATTGGTAGTAAGTGGACATGCAGCAGAGACTGGAAGGAAGAGAACAGAGCTCTGTGTCAGAGCAGGTGTACCTCGGGAAGAAGAGTGTTCCAAGTGCAGAGAGTAATAAGTGCAAAGCCCTAGGGCTGGAGGATGCTCTGTGGGTCGGAGGAATCACAAAGAGGAGGGTTTGTAATAATGCTAAAGAGTGGGCCTGGGAGGGCAGAGTCCGGAAGGCCTGCAGCCTTCAGATTTTCCTCTGAGTGAGATGGGGAACCATAAACAGTTTCAAGCAGAGGAGTGATAGAATCTGATTTAAATATATTAGAAAGTTCACTTTGGCTGCTGAGTTGAAAGTAAATTGTTGGGGGACGGTAGCAGAGAGAGAGAGAGAGAGACCAGTTCCAGAGGCTAATGGAAGAATTAGGATAGATGATGATGGCAGATTGGTCCAAGGTGGAGATGGACATGGTGGTTACATTCTGGGTCTCTTTTGAAGATAGAGCCAACAGGATTTACTGATGAATTAGATCTGGGGAGTAATAGAAAGGATGGAATCAAGAGTGAACCAGGTATTTGGCCTAAGCAACTAGAAGGTTGGAGCTGCCTGTGGGAGGAGCAGGTTTGAGGGGAAAACTGTGGAGACGGTTTTTCTACTTATATGGAGATATTGAGTGGGCACATGGATATAATGGTCTGTAAATCAGGAAGAGGTGACCCGTCTGGAGATATAAATTTGGGAGTCACTGGCATATAAGTGGTGTTTAAATACATGAGACTTGATGGAATCATCTGGGCCTGGAATGAATGGAGATGAAGTTGGAAAGAGGTCTAAGCATGGAACTTGGCAGACTCCTCCAGAACCTCCAAGACAAGAGTGTTCAACTCTCCTCAGTGGCCAGAGATAACACAGAAGACCCTGAGGCATTAAGAATCAAGTCAAGTGTAGGGATATTAGTAGTAATGCTCAGCGGACCTCAATAACCAGCAGTCAGCATGCCGATTTCATGTTCCACGTCAGTGGAAAAAAAATAGAAACAAAGACAAAAGGATTTTTAAAAAGAGAAAAAGAAAGAGGAAGGTGAATTGATCTTTTACATTTGATTTTTTAAAAGAAGGAATAATGCTTATCCAGGAAGTGGGATATAGCTTCATCATATGATAGCAGTTGTGTGGGAGTGTGTGTGTGTGTGTGTGTGTGTCTGTGTGTCTGTGTGTAAGAAAGGAAGGGCAGTTGAGAGGACTAGAAATGAACTCCTTTGTCTTGCTGAGAGAAATATAACATTACAGCCTAACGTGGTTAAGGACCTTGAGGATGAAAAGCACTGTGTGTAAGTGCTGAGTGTTGCTCTTCTCCCATAGGACCTAAATTTGACTCATTATGCTGATGGAGCAATAGCAAATGAGGACATTTCCATGCTCTAGAATTCCTACCCAAATGATGAAAAGTGCAGTCTATTCCCAGAGGGTACTGACTGTTGAACACATGGAAACAAGGGACAAGCTACAATCTTAAGATCTCGGATCCCAGCTCAATAGGAGTCATGGAACAGGGCATGGCCAGGTCAGCCTCAGCTCAGAAACGGGGGCTGCTCAATCTGATTAAACTCTGTACCTGGAAATCATGTTACTCGACACCACCAGTGACTCGGGGAGAGAGGGTGCAGAGAGGGAGGCCCTCTGCCTTCATACACAGTCTAGCTCTATCAGCCCCTAGCTGGCACGGCCGTCCTCTGGGGAAGGCATGAGCGACCGCTGAATGGGAAAGAAAAGATACAAAAGATAGGGAGTGGAGCAAACTCGCAACAGCTGCTCTGTTAGCGTGTGGCCTCTACAACATTTGCATAAAACAGTCCCTCCCTCTTGCAGAAGTCTGGAGAAAAAGACTCTCCGAAACTTGAAAACTTGATTTTATTCTGGTTTTGAAAATGTCATCATGTTTGCTAAATCCTGGGAGATGAAACGATGAAACTGGTTTTGATCTTTGCGTGTTTTGTTTTGTTTTGTTTTTGATCAGCATGACTGAAAGGAAACACCCACTAGCAATGCTAGAAGAGATAACAATCTATTTCTTCCCCCATCCCAATGACTGGAAAACCTAACCTTTATCTTACAAGGATTATTTTTGTCCTCCCATCTCAGGACATGACAAATGTAAGCTTTTTTTTTTTTTTTCAGCTTTCTCCTAGGTTTACATTATGCCCTCAGCTTGAGTGGACTTTGACACTGGAAGAGAAGTTAGCTTGGTCTTTGCATCCCACTTATGGGAATGACTAAACCAGTGGAAAAGATCAGAAGCTATTTCATGTGTTTTAGTTTCTGGAATTTAGGGTTAATGTGTACAATCTTTTTTTTTTTTTAAGATTTTATTTATTTATTTGACAGAGAGAGACACAGAGAGAGAGGGAGCACAAGCAGGGGGAGTGGGAGAGGGAGAAGCAGGCTTCCTGCGGAGCAGGGAGCCCGACGCCGGGCTAGATCCCAGGACCCTGGGATCATGACCCGAGCCGAAGGCAGACGCTCAACGACTGAGCCACCCAGGCGCCCCTAATGTGTACAATCTTACAAGAGATTATTAAGAGTTGGTATCCACTGCCATATGTCAGTGAATCAAGATGTGATCTGAGGCTCTGCCTCAATTTTAAAATGGAGTGGGAAATAAAAACTCATAGGGTTTTTTGGGGATGGGGCACCTGGGTGGCTCAGTTGGTTAAGCAGCTGGCTCTTGGTTTTGGCTCAGGTCATGATCTCAGGGTCCTGGGATCAAGCCCTGCATCAGGCTTCGTGCTCAGCGGGGAGTTTGCTTGAGGATTCTCTCTCTCTCCCTCCCTCTGCCCCTCCCCCTGCTCACCTTCTTTCTTTCTCTCTCTCTCTAATAGTAAATAAATAAATCTTTTAAAAAAAACTCATAGGGGTTTTTTGCTTTATTTAAAAAATTTTTTGGTGGAAAGTCAGGGCATCCTCTAAGTGACAAAATGCATGGTCTATTGCCTTGCAAAGAATGAGCACCTTTTATCAAGTCTTTTGATGTGGATGATGAGGGAAGGCCTGTGGTTTGGAGGAATACTGACTAAGAGGGGTACCAGGGGTTTGGTCATCTCCTCCCTTGGAGAATTTGTATGTTTGGATAATTTGGACTCAAATGGATGAGTCCTCACAACCTTTCACACTGAGGAAAAAAATATGTTATCTCTTAAAGCTGAGGATCTGATCCCTAAAGCTAAATTATTTGGCAGTTCATGGCTCTGCCTCCAACCAGTGTTCTAATCAGAATTGAAAGGGGGTTGTGGCATTGGTGGGAATTGCAGATAAATGTCTCAGCCTGTGAGTGGCAGGTTGTATTGTTCTCTGAGTTCAGTATTAAGTGTTTAAGTTTTTTTGTCATAGGTCTTATTGGTATCTGCTATCCCATGACATGTGTCCCGGCAAGATAGAGGTCTTTGCCTGATGTCTTTTGGAGAACCGATCACAAGGCTTCCAGAGGCTTAAGTTTGAATGAGAGAGGGTTTGCACTCATTCCGTGCTGTGACAGGTGGTCTCATATGAGGTACTTATGTTTCCACTTGAAGCTACAGAGTGGAAGATATTGGGAGGCTCAGACCCTGTTTAAGATATAACAGGAAGGGTACTAGAGAGAACTGGGCATTGATTTTGAGAACCGCTATTGTGTTGGGAATATTGCGGAATAAAATAGTATTTTCTTGCACCAGTATTTCCTGTTCAGTTGTGACAGGGTATAGCAATGATCTAAGTACTTATATATTCATGAAGTATATTCAGGCCCACGCATGATGTTTTGAACATGTTATTAATGATCATTTGATTTCGGTCCCTTTAGTTCACAGGGAATAATTATAGGTGATTATACTGGTACTATGTTCTCCACTGAAGTGCAGAGGGATAAACTATCAAGAGAGACAGAGTGTTGCTAGGCCCTCACTACGGAGGGCCAACAGTAGGGCTTTTCTCCTAGCTCCCTGTTTTGTCTCTGCCTCCTTGTCTGTTGGCTTTATCCACTCCCAGGTAGTTTCTGTTTACATCTTCTCTTCAGAAAACTCATAAATTCTGACTACGTATCAGCCACCTCCACTGGACGATTCCTTCAACTATATTCTATTCTTCAGACTTGAATATTAGCCTCTAATCTCCAGCTGCTATCCACATTCCCATCTAATACAACTCTGCTACTCCCAACTGCCCCCAAACTGTGCTGAGAGCTTCCCTGTGACAAGTCGCTGCCCAGTCTAGTCAGAGGCATGTTTCACCTACCGCAGGAGTCAGCTCTGCCTTCCCACCCTCCTTTGCCCCCTTCACTGGGTCCCAGCAACTTTCTAAGGAAAGAGACTTCCTACCTTCCCTTTATTTTCCCTTTCTGTTCCCTCAAGTCTAGACTATCATCTCTTCCTCCTGGGTTATTGCTGCGAATTCCAAGAAAGGTTTGGAATGCTAATCTAACTTTAATGAAATACCTAGCATTAAGTCTTGCAACATTGAATGCATTTTTTTAATACATAAAAAGTACCCAAGATGTTTACAAGTCAAAAAAATTGTTCTTGCAGCTCTTCCACTTCTGACTTGTAGTTAAGTCCAAAGTCCCTCCAGATATTGTCATTGTTGAGGGAGAGGGGTTGGTGTGGGATGTCAGAGGTGTAGAAAGGAGTGCGTTGGGAGCTGTTAAACATAGTCTTGATTCTATGACATTCTGTGCATGGAATGCATCTAAAAGGACGAAAGCAGGGATGGGGAAGCTCTGAAGGGATGATGAAAGGACACCAAAAATAGCCCAAAACACAGCGGAGCCCCAAAGCTCCCCAGGCACTACCATCAGCCCAGGCTCGGCCTGTGAGGACCACTTGTTTGGCCTGTCTTCCCATCAGGTGGCCTTCCTGTAGCTGAAAATTAGTCCAATTGAATTATTTGGCTGGGAGGCTCCTCGATAAAGCGATTACGAAGCTCAGCTTTAAGGGCCCAGAAAAGGACAGCTTTTCCCAGCAGGAGACTTTCTCAACAGGCTGATTTTTCTGTTCCAGGTTGAGTTGGGTTGGGTTCTCAGCTAGTTAAAAATCACTCCTTACCAGTCCCGAGGCAGGCAAGCCAGGCTGGGATTTCAGGGCAGGAACCCAGTGGAATCACAGCGGGAATAGATGCTCTCCTCTGAAGGCATCCATTTCCAGCTCTGAGTAATTCAGGCCCAGCCACCC
Organism: Leptonychotes weddellii; assembly: GCF_054177405.1. Lineage (NCBI taxonomy): Eukaryota > Metazoa > Chordata > Mammalia > Carnivora > Phocidae > Leptonychotes > Leptonychotes weddellii. The sequence goes on along the minus strand of NC_138380.1, from coordinate 42,976,899 downwards.
ACCACACAGGCCCCAGGGAGGCGGGTGTGTGCACAGGGGGCCTCTGCATGTGCAGAGGAAGCTCATACTGTCCTCTGGGAGGCCCTGCATTAATGCTCCCAAAGGCAGGCAGGAAAACAGAGCTGTTTTCAGGGCTGGATTGAACCAAAATGACTTAAAGATGAAGCTTCCGTTCTAGGCAGAAAACAGCGCTCACATTTGGAAAATTGGCCCAAATGTTAGATAGACTCCATGCACATCTGTAGCTAAGAATTACCTACCTGGGCCCCTCGCAGAGATGTGAGGGAAAAAAAAAATTGACATTGTAAAAAGAGAATAGGAAAATAATATAATAGTTGCAAGAGTCGCTGTCTCCATTGTCTCATAAATCCAGGTGAACGTTAAGTATGGTCCGGAGCAGGTATGGGAATGATTTATTCTGGGAACCCTGCTTCAGCATTTGTGTGCTGTTATTTCCATATTGATAAGGCTGAGGCCAGGAAGTGGCATTCCAAGCATTCCTCCCGTCCATATTTCCAGCATGTTGGCTGTCAACTCAAGCCTGTGGTGCAATTACTGATTTTAGCCTCAGAACCCCCTAAAAGGACATTTTCTTTGTTCTTTACCCAACTATCACCAAAGCCCAAAGGCCTAGGAAATAGTGGGGTTCTTTTCCCCCCTTGAATGACTTGTACCACGTTCTTACATTTTTGGGAACTGGCTGTTTTGATGACCCGGAGGGGCTCACCAGCTGTTTGGACTGGAGATGCAATCAGCCCGTTCTCTTGGGTAGCCACGCACAATGTCACCTGCTTGCTCCTTGATATTGGGCTGGGTGATCCTCACACCCCAAATATGACAGGATATCAGCCGCCGTCTCTTCCGGACCATTGCCGGGCTTCACTTTGTTCTTTGCTTTCTGGGATATTAGAGGCTATTTTTAGCCTGTTTGAACCTATGACTCTTCTGTGTGATGAGCCCAGTTGTCTCATTTGGCTCTAGAGTGAAATGGAATGCTGAGAGACTTTACCCTCAGCATCTCCTCTGGGCACGAATTCTTCTAACAAGATGCACTCGCATTGGCAAAATCAGACTGTTGCGTATGTCGGTGATATTTTGACCTTTGCCCTGAAGGCGAATGTGAGCTGTTTCATTTGAGAGTGTTGGAGCTAGAAGAAGAGATAGTCCCACCTGCAAGCTCTCCCTTCATTGGGGAGTTCTCTCCGTGGAGTCGGGGTGAACCTCACATTTTGAATTTAGTGTGGCTGCAGGCACAGCCATCCCTGGGATCTGAGTGATGTGCAGAGCACACTATCTGTTATATGAAAACTTTGAAAGTTGATCACGGTGCTGTCCGAACCCCGCCTTTTCCATGGTTTTATGTTTGGGTGGGGGGCTTATTTGGGCTCTGTAAGCAGTCAGATCCCCAAAGAAGAAAAGAAAAATCGATGTCAGGTTGATTGACTACAGATGATGCAGCACTGGGCATTGTGAATCAAAGCCGCTCTCAGAGAACCCATCCCCTGCCTGGCTTCTCCTGCTAAGATTTGTGATGCACAGAGCTTACGAACTTTCCCAGAGGATTTACGAATGTGAGGCTTTTGTTGGATTTGTTGGCACAGTGGGCCCAGGCTTCCTGTCCTTTCCAGGGTAAGCCTGGCATCTGCAGCGCTCTAGAATGTAGTATTGTGGTATGGTCTGCCCAAGTGTGCTGTGTAGTGTGGTGGCCATGTGCTGCTGGTCCACCTGAAAATGGCCTCCCAACATTTCCAGTGCTATTCGTAACAGCCCAGGCGTGGGTGGTGGAGAAGTAATGAATTCAGGACGGGGACAAGAAATCCCGACTCCATTCCATCACTCTCTAAAAGTCATGCATGACTTCATTTTCTCAGTGCTAAACTGGGCCTTTTGAAAACTTTGGAATTATACACACACACACACAGTTTGCATATAAAGATCTGGAGAACAAAAAATTAAAAATTAAAATTAAAGCTCATTCTAGGTGGGTGGTATTAGATGCACACGTCACTAGAACATCTAATCACACCTTGAACATTCTTTCTGATGTTGATTAAAATAAGTGGTCACAAAAGGGTCCTGGGGACAGATACTCAAACTGCACATCTACAGAGACAGCATCGCAGCAGTGACATTGCTTCCTGAAGGAGCATCTCTTTCCTGCACAGTGGGGTAGGAGCATAGTTTTTTGTTCCTGATCTCTGCTAGACTTTTTTGTCTTCATTTGTATCATAATCACACATACGTGCATGCTTGTTTTAGACAAAGTGGGCAACCCAGGCTTTGTGAATAATGCCTCATTATTCTGACCAGTAGCTAGAATTGCCTACAGGGTCCAACACCAGCTTTTATAGACATTTAATGTCCAAGTAGAGCTACCTGCTGCCCTCCGACTGTTAAGATGGTGCCACGGATTTGCCCACCTAGTGTGAACATAAGAGTTGATCGACCATTCGTGGTGATGGATTTGCACAGATCCACACACACATGCCCTCCTTTGGACCCCCTTGTAAGCAGAGGCGCATATTGCCAGACAGCTGGCTGGGGCCAGGGGTGCAGGCTGTGATCGCAGGGGAGAGGAGCCGCTCTGACCTCATTAGCGCCGTTCTTCTAATGGAGTGCTTACAGGCACAGACTCAGGCTCCCAAGGTCTCACTCTTGATACAACGGGCTGGTGCATTTTACAGAAAAACAATCTGCTTACCACACCAATGGGACTGTCCAAATACCCTTCTCTTTCCTGAGATTCTGTATTTTGCCCCTCCTGAAGTCTATTGCCATGTGACACAGTCTCACGACGCTGCAGCAGACCGGCCTCAATCTTGTGGCAGCAGTTTGTTGTGGTAAAGAGTATTGAGATCGCACGTCTGTGCCTCAGTCACCCTGCACATGGACATGCCAAGCAGTGGTGCCTGGGAAGCTCAGAGGGAACGGGGGCGGGGGGCAGGGCGCAGAGGTGTCTATGATCTCTGTGTACCGGTCGGTGTGAGCAGGGAGGGTGTGAATGGCGCTTTGTGTGCCTGGGGGGAATGGCTTGAAAGGGACTTAGTCACTAAAACACTTTGCTTGGATGCTTTGTGGGATTTATTCAGCTCATCCTCCTGGACTTACTGGCTTTTTATCAAAGAGTAAATACCACTCCAACAGAGCCATGCCCTGTGAGTGTGAGTGTAAAATGGTTGACGTGGTGCAGTTTTTGAACACCCCTTTCTGACTTAGGGAGCTCACATGCTTTGTCCTACTTCCTCCTCCTTCGTTTCGAAGTCACGGCACTTACTTCCTCATCCCCCCCCACCCCCCCACCCCCGCTCAGGGTGTCTGTAGAGACTTTTTCTTTCAAGTCTGCCGCTGAGACCATTTGACATATTAGCCAGCCGGAGAATGAGGTTGGAACCGAGATGACTAATATTTGTATTTGCCTTTCCTTTCCGTACAAGAGAAGAAAGAGACCAAGTCTGATTTTTAAAGTGGTCCTCATTTTCTACAGCCCCCTGGCAGAGGTGACCTGCACCGAGTGCCAGATGCCTTTCCCAACAGCTGTTTGGTGATTCCGTGTCACTGGGCTCACTGTAAAATCAGGCATATCCTTTTAATTACCTGTTCATATTTCAGCCATGCCGAGCTCCATGGCACAGAGAGAGAGGATAAGCCTTCATTGTAATGGATTTTTAGTAAGACTATCTCTGAGATAAGAGTCCTAAATCTTGGCAGTCTCTTTAGAGCACACACTTTGTGATTGCACACAAATTCTTGGCTCCCCAGAGCCATGTTGTAAATGGAGTGCACTGCACAGGGCTGGGTAATAAGATACTGCAGATACATTTGAGAGCAAGGTGCACTTTTGCTTTATTTATGAAGATAGACATGCTGGTTGAGGGCTTAATCACAGCTGATAAATCATTTTAAGAAAGCCTATTAGAACCATATGCTGATTTTTTGCATTAATATAGTGTGTCTGTTTCCAGTCTAATAAGACAGGGTTTTCTCGCATGCTCGCTGTCTCTCTCCAGTGTGGACTATTTATCTGTTTAAGTGGTATCACTTGTGTGGGAGCGTTTATCTCTGTAAGAGGTACCATTAATAAAAGAAGGTGAAAGGAAAGGGGGAAGGAAAAATGAGTGAAGGCGCCCTTCACACAGTGCCTGTGTGTGTGTGTGTGTGTGTGCACGCGCACGCGCACCCATGTGCGTGCGTGCGTGTGTGTGTGTATGGCATTACAAAGGAAGGAGTCAAAAAGCTGAGAACAGGAAACATCTCAATTAGAGTTTTGGAAGACCATGAACTGGTCTTCACTTGGCATAAGGTAGTCATTTCAGCCCAGGTGGTTATAATACTATAGTAAAAGATAATCTGAACATGGGTGTGTGTGTGCGTGTGTGCGTACACGCACACACTGACATTTTGGTTACCTCACTTCTCCCCCGGCTAGCAGAGGTCTGCCCCAGGAATAGGTCCCAAGGCTCTTTAATGAGAGCCATATTGGGGCTCCAGCTCCGAGCCAAGTTCTGTTTATCACTAATTGCAGGGGTGCCTTGCAGATCTTTTCTATTATTTCCTGATTATACCCCTGCTCTTTTTATTATCTTGCCAAAATTCAAACAGTCATAATTGCATGATTTATTGTTTATTTATAATCCCTTCTACTGCATCAATCGCTGTATTATTTAATAGATTTTAAAACAGCAATAGCTTTTACCAAATGACTGAATCTCTTTTACTTTCCACGGAGAAGTCATGTATTTGTGCATCTCACTTGGCGTTCTTCAAAGTGCGTCCACGGTACTCCTCCAGAATCCTGTTTCTGACCGTCTAAGTAAGGGCTGTTTTTGGTGCACAGAGAGAGCTTGTGCGCCAGGAAGATGTTTTAGGAAAGGATGTTAATTTATCCTTTAGGATTACATCCAGTTTGGGTTATATGACTCCTAAGTTTCTTTCCAAATCAGAGTTTCCATGATTCTATGAGAACAGAGTTTAGAGATAAAGTTGAAAATCCCATTTTATTTATTTTATTTTATTTT
>NC_138380.1:42956127-42971384 GCF_054177405.1 Leptonychotes weddellii | reverse complement strand
GGTATCTCATTGAGGTTTTGATTTGGATTTCCCTGAAAATCCCATTTTATACAAATTTAGAAATAGTGGGGAAATATAACACCAAATTATTGGAGGTGGTGATTAGAAACTAGTAATAGTAAAAATCACCACCATTCATTGGGTTCCTGCTGTTTGTTGGGCACAGTGCTAGAAGATTTTTTTTTTAAGATTTATCTATCTATTTATTTATTGAGAAAGAGAGAGAGAGTGAGAGGGGCAGAAACAGAGGGAGAGGGACAAGCAGACTCCGTACTAAGCGTGAGCCCCATGCAGGGCTCCGTTGAGATCATGACCTGAGCCAAAATCCAGAGTTGAATGCTTAACCGACTGAGCCACCCAGGTGCCCCACGGTGGTATAAGTTTTGTTTATATTATTTCCTGATCATCACAAAAATCCTGCGAGATAGATGTTTTTACCTTCATTTTACATAATAAGAAATTAAAGCTTAAGAGTTTAAATAATTTGCAGAAAGCCACAAAGCTAGGAAGTTACAGATCCAGTATTTGTATATAGGGCTGTGTGCTGGAAAGTTTCACATGCCTCCCGCTACTTCAGATTGCCTCTTCCCATCTTTATTTCCTTATGATACATGTATGTTTTAATATACATGCTAATTTACTGTTGAAAACTGTTCAGTGGAAGCTTTGCAAAACATCAAGCTGTGCTTGGCCTTCACAAATACATGAACAAATCTGGACTGGAGCCATGATATCCTGGTCTTTGAATATTCTAATTTAGACTTCCAGTCTCAGCTCCAGATTCTTCCATGTTCTGTGGCTGCAGACAGCAGGCTGATCCTGAAACTTCAAAGGCACCCAGTCCACTGTGAATGCCCTACTCACCAAAATACATCATTCCAGTTCTAAACCAGGCATGGGCCAATCCTCTCATCTCTAGCATTTTGTGAGCAACGTCCTCTTGCTGTGGGACATTTCCTTCCATGCCTGGTCCAAGTGACCACTGCTTTCCTGGAGTAAAATGAACATTTGTCACGTGGAGATGGACTTGGAACGTACGTTAGATTTTAGTAAAGTAATATGTGCTTGAGCTACCACCTCTGAGAGCACACTTAAAATGCTGCTATGGTCTCCCAGGGCATGCCTTGAGATTCAGGGGGTTGCTATGCCAGTATTTCTGATGTCATAGGAGTTTTGGCAGTAGGATAAAGAGTAATTGCTGGGATATAGGCTGTGGTCAATATATCATATTTAAACATTGGATTTTAAAGCACAGCATTGCTGTGCACCTTCTCTTCACCCCGAACTTCCACCAGTGGAAGTGTTTCTATTTTGTCCTCCCAATTCAATCCAACAAACTTTAATTGAGGGCTTAATATCGCCCAGGCGCTGTGCTAGGTGGGCCAGGCGCCAAGGCTACATTCTGGTGGGGGAGCTGCTAGTTTTGGGGTCTGGAGGAATGTCTGCCTTTCTTGATGAGTTCTAAGCTCATCTGGGACTGTGTGTCCTGTAGAAATAGCAATGACTGTGGCTCCTCAGTTTAGCTGCACATTCTTCATGATTTGACCCTGACTTAATTTATCAGTTTTCACTTTTGTGTCATTTTTTTTCTCTTGTGTCTTTTCTGCTCCAGGAAAATGGACTAAGTCTCCCTTCCCTAAACCTATCTGTGGCTTCCCCACCTCAGTGTGCTTGCCCATATAGTTATCTCCACCAGGAAGGTTTTCCCCTTCCCCTCTTCTTTGACCAAATCTAACCCATCCATGAAAGCCTGTGTCAAATGCCACCACCTCTGAAGCATTGTCTGGTTTCCCCTTACCTGATGCAACCTTGGTCTCCCCTGAATCTCCACATTGCTTTTCAAGTGCTGCTTGTGGCACTCCCAGCTGCCTATCTTGTGCTCTGGTGTTTGCTGTGTTTTCCTGTCTCCCCCTGGACTGTAAGCCATGCTCTTGCAAGGCTCTCCCTGCCCCCTTGTATGACTCCCAGCACCATCACCTTACACACAGAAGGAACTTCATGAGGACTTGTTGGAGTGGGTGAATGAATGAGTGAGTGGATGCCCCTGCACATAAGATCACATTGCCTGGTTTCTCTGAAGCAAGGAGTATGGAAGTACCTTCTACCTCCAAGGAGAGATGTCTCTTAGAGTTCCATTATCTACTTTCTTTTTAAGAAATTTGTTCATTCATGATGACTGAAGATACAAAGTATCCAATAACATGGTTATCGGCTAATAGCCATCCTGTGCAGAGAATCTTGAATTGAAAGCAAGAAGGCTTTGAATGAGAAATTCATCTATTCATTCAACAAAGTTGTATATGTGTCAGTCATTGGGATACAATAAGATATCACTCAAAATGCCAGCACTTATAATCAATATATATCCGTATTATGCTATTATGGCATAAACGAAGGATTTCCAAGCCCATTAGAGTGTGTGTGTATGTGTGTGTTGTGTGTGTGTGTGTGTGTGTGTGTAGAGAATAGTAGGTATCAGTGGTAGGTCTTGGTTAAGTAACCTAACATTATGAGCCTTGGTCTTCCCATCTGTAAAATGGTGATAAAACCCAACTCGTGGGGTGTTCGTGATGATAAAGCAAACCTCCTATATAAATTGCTGTAATGTATATGCAGTGGTGCTTGATGATGCTTGTCCTCTCGCCCTTGCTATGCCTGCACCAAAGGATCAGAGGCTGCTGAGACTTTGATGCCTAACTGGAATGGGAATTTAAGCAAATATTCTACGCCCATAATTTTCCTGGATTTTGGGTGGCAGTTGTGACTCAGAAGTCCCTTTCACCACTGCAGTGGGCCAAGAGACTGAAGCCTTCCAAAAGTTTTAGTCACAGCTCAGAGGTGTGTTTAGGGTCTGCAATCCATACCCAGCAGGAGATAGTCTTTCTGTTGTTACAGGTGAGTCTTATATAAATCAAAAGTCTCAGGCCTTCTCCAGCATTTCTTTTCACAGCCCAGGTAATGCAGGATACCCGCTATTTATTTTTAGCAAGATTTGGCAGATGTTGGCTAGGCTGACTTCCAGGTCAGAAAAAACGTCCAAGAATGAGTTCTTGAGAGCAATAGAATAGAAATTCCTATGGGACAAATCGAAATTAAACCTTAACATCTTCAGAGCACACTTGCCTCTTCCTCAGTTACTCTCCCGCTGAGGCCATCTCCTTTTGCCTCCTTTGGCATTTGAGTCACTTCCGGGAAAGACATGCTTCTTCCGGCATCTGGGGTGTTTAGGACTACCAGAGTTTTGGTGACTACAGAACACTGTTGGGAAAGAAAAATAAACTCTCTCTTTGGGCACATCCACCGTCAAGGCTGAGTTCACCTTTTAGGTATGTTTGGCCTGATTGGAGAAGAGAATCTCTGCAGCCACGTGGGCTGGCCACACGGGGAGTTTCAAGGCCAGGTATGCATAGAAGAGGTTCTGCCTGCCTGTTAGTCCTGGTCCTTCTGGGGGTAGGGATCCAGGCGAGAACACTGGTCCACGCACAGGTCTACACTAGCTGGAACACAGGCCCTGCACCATACAGTTCATTAATTCTTGTTTTCTCTTTCATTGCAAATATTACAGACTCCAGGAGGCCCTTTCTTCTTCTCCAGGAGGTACTTGTGGTGTCTAAGTCATCCTGTGTACACCTGTGCACAGGTACATCCTTAGTACACCTGTGACAACAGGTGCTTGACATTTGGACACCTACTCTGCACCCCTTACCAAAAATGGGAAAATTGTGAAATATTAAATCTGCGATAGTGGCAGAATACTGACTTTTTCACTTTGTATCAGACGAAGGCAACTCATTGGGAAGTTAGAGCTGAGATATGTCATACACCCTGCCCTTTTGTGAAAATCTGATTAGTTGCAGTGAGGCATGCCTACATGGGTCTTTCCAGTTTTCAAGAATGAGTTTGGGACCACCACAACCACGATTGCTATTATCCCTTCCTAAGTAAGAGCTGAAAGACCAACTTTCTGCCCCAGTAAAAGCCTGTCCTCTTGTCTTTCCTTTTGCTACTGGAACCAAGTATCCAAAGGTCAGTGCCACACGAGTACTTCTATTTCAGTGTTTACCAAAATGACTTCCTTGGAAAATTTCTCGTGGGAAATATGCTGCATCGGGATCACCAGCATCACCAGCATCACCTTGGACCTGGCTCAAAATACAAATTCTGGGGCCCCACCTTAGACCGGTTCACTAAGTCTGGGTATAGCAAGTTCAAAAGTGAGGCTGATGCTGCTGGGCTGGGGACCGCATTGTGAAAACCACTGTTCTAAGAATTCCCATTGTCAAGTATGCTCACTGTTTGTTTCATCCTGTTCTTCTCCTGGGGACTCACAACATACATGGACATTTAAAAAATTTTTTTTTATTTTTTTGAAGATTTTATTTATTTTTTTGACACAGAGAGTGCCTGCACACACACATGAGAGAGAGAGACAGAGGGAGAGAGACAGACAGACAGAGCAAGCACAAGCAGGGGGAAGGGCCGGCAGGGGAAAAGCAGGCTCCCTGCTGAGCAGAGAGCCTGATGTGGGGCTCGATCCCAGGACCCTGGGATCACGACCTGAGCCGAAGGCAGACGCTTAACCAACTGAGCCACCCAGGTGCCCCAATACATGGACATTTTAAAGGCCTGAAAAAATTTTGCAAGAAAGAAACTTCGTCCAACCCATTATTTTTCTAACTTATTATTTGAACACAGAACACTTTTCTTTGTGTGGAACAGCTCTTAACATCCCACGAAACCATGACCCATTAGAACCCACTTTGCACGATCGTAGTGGAAAGCACTTGAGATTTCTAGACTTATTGGACATGTATCCTTGCCAGGTTACTTTTCTAAGCCTCCATTTCTATCCACCTTGCAAAGTTATGGCAGGGTTTAGACATAATTACATGTAAAGGGTCTCTCACTTAGAATATATTTAGGGGCGCCTGGGTGTCTCAGTCGGTTGGGCGTCTGACTCTTGATTGTGGCTCAGGTCATGATCTCATGGTCGTGGGATCCAGCCTTGCGTCGGGCTCTGCGCTCAGTGTGGGGTCTGCTTAAGATTCTGTCTTTCCCTCTGCCCCTTCCCTCTCTTCTCTCTCTCTCCTCTACCCTTAAAAAAATGAATATGTTTAATAAATGGAAAGTATGCTTTGTTTAGTTCAAGTCAGAGTTATGTTGACATTTGCCCCACTCACACTCTCTTTTGGACATTTTGGATGTGTCCAAAGATTTTTTGAAACTTGAGGCCCATAGTTTCTGTCTTCAAGTGAGCAGATCTTCTTAATATGGATATAATTGAGTTAACATTCATTGTTCTGTAATTATCAAGGGGAATGTTTCATGATGAAGAAAAATGACCGGCAGGATAGTTTTTGAGGATGCTGTGACATCAAGACTGTTTAGCATTTCAATTCTAAATTATGTGAAAGTCGTTTATAAGCCTCAATGTGCTATAAAAATGAGTGACTGATTATAATTATTATACCTTAAAAACGCTTTAGATTTAAAAAAAGAGGCTTGCCATTGCAGAATAGGGTGTTTCTCACGTTCCAAGGAAGAATATGGTATTTCTTTCCCTTCTTTGATCATCCTCTGACCATTATCCTTCTGAGAATCTCTTTGGGAGGGCCCTCCATAACTTTAGGGCTATTCTGGGCCTCTTACTTCAAGGTTGGACCCCAGGGAGACAATGAGAGGATAGAGCATCAAACGACTTTGCAGTAAGTCCCCATAATCAAGGAAACAGTCCAGTCATTCTGAGGCAACAGACCTGGGGGGGGGGTGGGCGGGTGCGAGTTCTCTGGAAAGGCAACGGATTCCTGGTGAAGAACGTGGACATATGGGAGTGACTCTAAAGCTATGGTCTGGAGCATGCAACTGGTTTCTATGATTGAGTTGTGTGACCAGCTAGCCTCCTGGAAGGAGATCTCCACCCCAGAATGCAGGGAAGGCATGAACAGACTGCAAGGCTCAGTGAAGCCGGAGGCCCGGGGAGTAGACTTCTCAGCACAGCTCCCTGCAGGGATCCCTATTGGCAGGAAGAAAAGGGTGGATCAGGAAAGTAGGAAAGAAGTGAGGCAAGGGGAAAAAAAAAAATCACAGATGTCCCAAGTTTCCACAATTCAAGTTCCACAATTTTATCAAAAAAATTTTCCATGACTCATCTTGTGACTTTTCCCCAAATTTAATATGATAAAACCACGACTCTAAGTATAATTAAGCTGTAATTACCCAAGAGTAAGAGGGTGGTGCATTTTAATCAACGTCTTCATTCCCTTAACCACCCAATCCAAGGTGGGGAAAAATACTGAACAAAAATTGTCTCTTTTCCTTCTTCCATCCTGACTGTCCCTGCTCCATGGCCCCCTAAGGGGGGGGGGGGGAGGGTGGGCAAAACAGAAAACATTCCAGAATAATTTCCTCCCTCTCCAAAGTAGTGAAATAAAGTGAGAGCCACGTAGAGGGAGCTGGAGGACTGAGGTTTTCTGCTTGTTTGTTAACCCAACTTAAAGCTATGTTTGGCTTCAGCACACTTTGCATTACCTTTCCATATGTTGATCTGCTAGGCAGGTTTCCTTGATGGTGAGGATATTTGGAACACTTGATAACAACTTGATAATAACTACTCCTCACTGAGCACCTATTATCTGCCAGGTGCCTTACAGACATTATCTCTTATCCCAATAAGAGGCCCTCAAGCTTTACGGATAAGAAATGAAGCTCCAAAATTCAGTTACTTGTTCTTAGTCACCCAGGGGCAGAGCAGGGATTTAAAATCAAGACGGTCAAATTCCCAGAGGCCCCTCTGACGCTGGAAGGAGCAGTGGTGAAGGTAACAGGAACAAAAGCTGTTCAGATTTGCTGTTACGGCTCGTTAATGCCCTACAGACTGTTTGTCACGGGCTCACAATCCCCTCAACCCTGTTTTCCTCACTACACCGGATAAGAAGGGTCATGCTTGACCTGGAAGGTGTTGAAAGACCTGCCACTGCGTGCAGCTCATTGAAGGGGACAAGGTTCACCATTGCTGTGACCTGGGAAGGTGCTGTTGTCCAGCTGGACCCCTCTCTGGCCGCTCCAGGGTGGCTTGGGCTGCTCTCCAGAGGGCACGAAGCCATAGCCAATGTCAAGGGCTCCTAACGTCCAAGCAGGAAACTGTGACTGAAAAGCTGAAAAAACATATGATCCCATAAAAAGCCGCCTCTGGGGAAACAAGCCATTAGTCAGCCTTATTTATTTATTTTTCCTTCTTGCTGCAAAGTTCAATACAGACGGAGGAACTGTGATTATCATATAAAAGGCTATGCAAAATTGCCCTCCCTGTATAATGCTGAAGAAAACTTTACCCTGGCCCTTGGCCACGTTAGCTTTGTTTGTGTTCCTCAGATTCTGAATGCTTTGACCACAGTTGTGTCAGAGCACAAGTGTGTCTCAAAATAAACAAGCAGAGTGGGAACTCTCCAGAGCCCCCTCTCATCTCCACCCGCATTTCTGCCTTTTATCTTGTCTGATGACAGAGGCTGGAGGAACAGGGTGGCGGTGGCCTTATTAAGACAAGATCTTCTGCAGGAAAAATGTGCTTAATGAGCTTAGGAAATACCTTGTGGTCATGAAAGAGTAATAAAATTTCCGCTTTCTTGGGCAAGATCAGGAAACCTTGACTGTCCACACAGGTTTTGCCAGTTTCACTTGGGAATGTACTTTTGGACGGTCAGATTTTTTTTTTTTTTTAAATGTGTGGCAGGAAAGAAGAACAATATAATATTTTGAGGAAAGCCCCATGGTCCATCCATGGATGCAAGATAACCACACCTCCCGTCTTTCAGAGATCTCTTGGGGCTGTTTTGTTTTTCTCTTACCATCTATATTAGTTTGCTATTGCTACTGTAACAAAGTACCACAAACTGGGTGGCTTAGAACAATAGAAATTTACTGTCTCACAGTTCTGAAGGCTGAAGGGCCAAGATCAAGGTGTCAGCAGGGTTGGATTCCTTCTGAGGGCTGTGAAGGAGAATCTCCTGCATGCCTTTCTCCTAGCTTCTGGTGGTTTGCTCCACTCGTGTGATGTTCCTTGGCCTGTAGATTTATCACCCTGATTTCTGCTTTCATTGTCATCTGGGTTCTCCATGTGGGTGTGTCTCTGTCCAAATATCCCCTTTTTATAGGGACACTAATCATATTGAATTAGGGGCCCACCCTATTCTATCTTAACTAGTTACATCTGCAGTGACTCTATTTCCAAATAAAGCCACCTTCTAAGAGACCAGGGGCTGGGACTTCAACAAATTAATTTGGAGAGAGAAACTATTCAACTTGTAACACCATCTGACAGACTTATCCAAGTTCTCTTTTACATAGGAATTCTGAAAGTAAGCTAATAAAGAGGGGTGTGTACACACTAACTAAAAACTGAGGTTAAAACTCTATTGATAGAGGGGTGCCTGGCTGGCTCAGTTGGGGGAGTGGGCAACTCTTGATCTTGGGGTTGTGATTTCGAGCCCCATGTTGGGTGTAGAGATTACTTAAATAAACAAATAAAAACCCAAAAAACTTTATTGGTGGAAAATTACTGGTTTAATTTGAGACTCCAGTATTTGCTTGTGAAGCAGGACATTGTAGGGTTTGGGGGAAGGCAGTGCCATGTTGTGAGACAGTCAGATGGTCCTAAGGAGAGATCCATGTGGTCAGGAACTGAGGCTTTCTGCCAATACAGCTGTATAAATGACCCATCTTGGAAACATCTTCCAGCTCCAGTCAAGCCTTCAGATGAGTGCAGCCCCAGCCAATGTCTTGACTGTAATATCATGAAAGATCGTGAGCCAGACCACTCAATTACATCATTATTGAATTCCTGGAAAGAGAAACTGTGAGGTTACAAATATTTATTGTTTTAAGAAACTAAGTTTGGGGGCAATTTGTTATGCAGCAGTAGAGATTTAATATAGCACCCACTACCCCAATCCTGGAGAAGCAAAACTGTATTTCCGTGGTGAACAGTAACTAGAGCAGCAGGATTGTATAATGGTAAGAGCACAGAGTTCTGAGCCAAGCTATCTGTGTTCAAATCCCAGCTTCTACCAGATGTGTGATCCTGGGGTGGGAAGATAACATTTAGGACATGAACTGTCTTATAGTTGAATTAGGGTGCATGTTGAAAGGGGCAACCTTTCAGAACTTGCATAATGAAGGTAAGACTGGGCTTTCATAACCTACCTTCCTCAACCTTGGTAAATATGTGAACATAATAAACGTTAGGAGGGAAAGTAACTGTCCCTTATTACAGAGGAGATACTGAGACTAGATAGCTTGTTCAAGGCCATAACACACGAGAAAACAGTAATTGCCACATCAGTCCCAAAAAAGTGTCTATCCTTCTTTCCTTTCATTTATACCTACACTTTATGTGGAGATGGTGACCCAAGTCATACTGTCAAGAATTCCTATCAGAATGTGCCACAAGGATTTCCTAAAGGACAATGTGTTTTAAACTCTACTTGATAAAGAAGTTTCCCATTCCCTAAATGGATATCCCTAAAGGATATTTTTATAGGATTTGAGCTCTGCATTTTACAAGGCATTTTCTAAGAAGCCTTCAATGGGCTTAGTCATGTACTGGGCAGAGACACCCTCCTCTTCTCTTCTAAAGGACCTTGAAATTCCTACTCCTATTTTTACTTCTTGGTACAATAACCAAAGCTGAGTATGTTGTGTGGTGCCCATCCTGAGCCAAAGCCCCAAGAGGTTCATCTTCATCTTCTTGCTCCTCCCTCCCCTCCCCCTCCTCCTTCTTCCCCTTTTCTCCTTCAACTCCCTCTCTTCTCTCTCTCCTCCTTATCCTCCTCTCCCCTTCATCTTCTTCCTTCTCCTAAATGTTGCTACTATATAGGCTGGGTCAATATCTCTTTTAAAAATTAAAAAACAAGTGTAAACATTTATGAGTCACAATGACAGGTCCCATTTGGGACTCTAACATTTGCTTTCAACACAAGGTTTTTCAGTTACGTTCTGGCGACCCAGATCCTGTCACTCAACCCTGGAAAAGCAAATCTGTATCTGCTTTGTGAACAGTATTATCCTGACAACCTCTGGTGAAAAGAATCCTAGACCAACAGTGCCTCGGGCCTCAGGGATAGGAATTTCTAGAAGAAAAAAAAAAGGAAAAAAGAAGAAGAAAAAGGCATTTTGATCCAGTTGCCCTTCATATTATTGTCTCCCTGTCCAATTTGCTAGAGAATTTCCCACCGGCTTTTGGCTTGTTCTCAAATTGGAGTGCAGTCTTTCAGAGATTACTCTGTATGCTAAAAGACAAGGAACTCTTTATTAAACAGAATGGGGAGGTCCTGGCTTCTAGGAAGGGCAGATGGATGCTCTGGCCTCCATGTCATAGCCCCACCCTGCTCCTCCCTCCAGAGCCCTCTCTAGGCCCTTCCCTCTCCCAGTGGAGGGGGAAGGACAGTGTGGACCCCTTTACTTAGGGGAAGCGAAAACACTGTTGTAAGCTAACTAGCAATTAAGGCAATCCCTCGCCTAATTGGGACACCTCTCACTGAACTATTACTGCAGCAAGATAACATTTACAGTCGCACATTACAGTATAAGATACGGTACTCCTTCTTTACCCACTTTTCTCCAACTTTGAGAATTTTCAAACAAGAGTAGAACTCTCAGATAATACTTTCTTCTCTTCACGTCCACTTCCTCTTTCACTTCTCTTGCTTTTCTTCACTTAACGTTTAACTGAAAGGCCTGGATTTTCCAACACCATCTTCATTATCATCACAACCACCATTTACATAGTGCTTCCGTATGAATTCATTTCCTCCTCACAACAACCCTAAGAGGCAGGTGCTACTGTTTTCCCCAATTTGGAGATCAGAAAACTGAGCAACAGAGAGACCAAGTCCTTTTCCCAGGGCCACACAGCTCCTAAGTGGCCAAGTCCACTTTTGAACTCAACTGGTCTGACGCTGGAGTCCGAGTTCTCAAGCCCCTAATGTCCCACGTCACTTCCATTTTATTACTTCTTTCTTTTTAGAAATTAATTCTTCCCTAACAGTTTGTTTCTTACCAGAGGGCTTCTGTGCTGCAGCTCCCATTTGAGGTTCCTCCAGTCTTGGGTGAATGACTGAGATACGGCGAAGCCTCTGGCAGCAGTGGGATCCCCCGTCCATCCCCTCTTCACAGTCACACAGGGGCAGCCATCCCAGGAGCACTGGGTCACTCTGATTTGTTAACAAACTCACATCTCTCTGCAGGAATACTCATACTCTTGGGCTAACTGTGTAGGCTTTGTCCCCTGCTGCCTGTAAATATCCAAGTCCTCTGTAGTTCAGCTGTTTTCTTTAGGAAAAGAGAGGAAGGGAGGAAGGATGGAGGATGGAAAGAAGAGAGACAGGGAGGAAGGTAAACAGTAAGGGAGGAAGAGGAAAGAGAAAGGAAGAGAGAAGGAAGAAAGGAATAAAAGAATATTCAGTGACATGGTGACCATGAGTTTCTTAGGAAGGATCTTCTTTCTGCCCTCCTATGTGTGGTCATTTCTGCAGCATGCTTCTTTTTCTCCTGGGTTGGGCCATACTAACTCTGTCCCACCGAGATTTTACATTTGGAAGCCTGGTCATGTTCTTTAGGTTTCCTATCTAAAAAGAAGGAATGAGGAAAAAAAATGTTGAAACACATCAGACCTAATCAAGATCCCAAGCCCGGAACTGTGAATGGGTCCCTCCAACATCCTGAGTCTTTCTTCGGAGAGCCAAAGTATTTATTGTCGCGATTTACTGCTCAGAGAATGTCTTGATTCCCATCCATGTTAACAGGCAGCCTGCTGGAGAAACCAGCAGGCCAGCGCTCAGAAAGCACCTGGAGCTTAGGGCTCCCAGAGGGCACTCTTTGTAGCTTCCCTCTTTCTATGTCAAAGACACAGAATAGTTTCAAGAGAAGAGTGGGGAATGTGTGCCTGTAGACTTTGCAGAGGCTCTCCAACATGGCGTCCGTATTTCTCCATTCCCTCTCAGGGTCTGCTGCACCTTCCTTGGCTTCTCTTCCACTCCATCGTGAGGTGCGTCTCTCTCTGGCTTGTTGTCTTTGCTGCCTGCCTGCCAAGTCCTGAATTCCCTTCCAGCTCTGAAACTCCGTAATTCTAGTGGTGGGAACTCTGTCTCTGCCGTTTCCAGGCCCGATCCAGCTCAGACCTCAAGTTCCTTGCAACGGGATTTGACAGCTTCATGAGGCCGCAGTGTGCTGGTCTGAGCAACCTGAGGTTTGTGGAATCACTTCATGAGTAAGGTTCACTTCCGGCATTCCCGTTCAGAGACAGTCATCCGTCTTAAATTTCAATGTTATTAATAGTATTAGTACCATTATGAAGAGTATCTACCACTGGTTTCTTAACATTTGCCAGGTGCGGAGTATGTATGAATTGCTTGAGAGTGTTACTTGTTGCCCATGTAGTAGTATTTATACACAAAGTCTTGTTTAGTTTCACTTAATCCTCGTAGGGTCCTAAAAAGTAGCTGCTCCATGCCCATTTTACAGATGAGACTGAAGCGCAGGGCAGTTGAGTAACTTGCTTAAGGTCAGTCCACCAGCAAGTTGAGAAATGCGAAGTCTGACTACTAAGCTGGCTTGTTTTTCTCTGAAGCCAGTACCGCTTTACCTATATCACTGTACCTCCCAAACACTAGCTGTGTGTATCACGACTGTGCTGGACGCTTAACAGGTACACTTTGATTTAGTCCTCAGAATCATCTTGCAAGTTGGGAGGATTAGCTCCATTTTTCAGGCGAGGAAGCTGAGATGTAGAGAGGTGGAAAATGACCACTCTGGGATAGTCACTGAAGTCCACTAAATGTTTAGAACAGCCCTGAATTTCACCACCAAACCGCAAAAGGGGTTTCTATAACATGCATTTAAAGACTTTCTGTTTTTCAGCATAGCAGAGTGTCTGCATTTATTTTGAGCACATGGTTGTTGAAAATTATACCCTGAGATAGCTAACCTGATGTGGATGCCTCAGAATGGACATGGAGAAGATGCAGACTGCTGGGGTTACTTGGAGGGGGTTGAAACACAATTTAAAGATGGGAGGGGCAACGGAGGCAGAACTGGGGATCTGCTTGATGTTCCTGTCAGTGAAGAAGTGGGAAAGATTAGTGAGAGAAACATGAACTCACAGCAAAAAGGTTCTGTTTACAAATCTTGAGACTTCACAACTCATCTGTTGGATGCAAAAAGTAGACAGTAGTCTGTCATGAGAAAGGAGACCTGAATCTCAATGTCAAGCCTCCTACATCACACTCAATATATTCACATCCTTCTGTTTCTCATTCAATCTTTGTTTCAGGTAAGCAGTTTGGGGTGCAGTTTGGGTTTCTAACCATGCATCCCTTAGCTTGATGTACAGGAAGGTTTAGACCTTTCACTAATAAATCCCTGTAAATGAATGTGGCCAAGTTCAAGTAAAACATTTTTAAATGTCGCTTAAAAAATACTGGGGGAAAAAAATCTATATGTCGCCTCCATGGTTCTTTAACTCATTTCAACTAGGCCCATGGACCCTGTCCTTGCCGCAGTCTCTCACATTGCTGTTTCCTGAAAGTATTTGTAATGGAGCTCACGTCATTTGCTCAGCTGTAAATCCTCTATTCTGGGCGCTATGTAAGTATTCAGAGGGACATTTTGGTTCAAATGCCAGTGTTTTGCTTTAAAGAACAGTGAGCAAAAATAGACTTTGGTTTTTAAAATTTAAAGCCAAGATAAAGTTAGAGGTGATGATGGACTGGAAAAAGAAAGACACCTGACAGGTATATCTTGTTTTTCTCGAGAGCTCAACTATGTGACAGTTACTGTTCTGAGCGCGTTTGTGTTACTTCTCATAAACGAAAAACAGAAAGCAAGCAACAGAGCATACCTATAAGACAGATGCTACTGTCACCCCCATTTTACAGATGAGGAAACAGAGGAAGAGACAGATTAAGCAGCATGCTCAGAGTCACGTAGCTGCTCAGTGGTAGAGCTGGGATTTGAACTCAGGTGAGCCTCACTCTAGACCGGACACTGTCTTTACCGTGAAGGAAAGAAGACCCCTGTATCGTTCTGGGCCACCCCTTACTGAAGAAAATTTTATTTTGCAAGAAACCCATAGGAAACAGCAGTGCCCCAGCCTCAGCTGACCTGTGGTGATGCCTGCATCAGTTTTTTAAAAGACTTCGTGCTGACTATAAATAGGTTACAAATTCATAGAATAATCTAGCCTTTGGCTCCTCTAGCATTTGGAAAGAGCACTGAATCTGGAACCTGAGGGCTTGTATTCAAATTCTCACTCCATCCATCACTGTCTACTGGAACCATGGACAAATCACCTAAATTGTTAAGTATCAATAACATGGGCAACAGTAATATTTCTGTCTACTTCACAGAGTCGCCCTGAGATGAAATGAGAACTCTTCTCTGTCTCTAAAAACTCTCCTATAGTCTACAGAGATTGAGGGAAAAGAGTGAAGTCCAATATCATCACAGTTCTCAGACCTTATAAACTTTAAAGGGATGTAGATGTCATGTCTTTCGTTGATATTTGGGGAGAAAACTTAAAACTAATTTACACTCATTGGAGCTAAGGAGAAAACTTGGCTTTGGATTTTAATTTCCTTTTAAGTAAAATCCAAGTATTCAAAGGTAGATTTTGCCACAGACAGTGGCATCATAAGTGTTCCTGTCTGCCTGAAAATGCTTGTGGCTACTTCAAATAATGATTCCATAATCATATTTTAGCAGTGGCCAGGTATATTTATACCCCTCCTTTGCAAAACAACATCTCCAAACGCTGGGGGAAGAATATATCTTCTGTCTCCATCTGTCAAGATTTTTTGGTTTTTTTGGTGTCAATTTTATAAATTCTGATTATCTAGGAACTCATCCCTTTAAATAAAATTTCAAACTGGGGTGCCTGGGTGGCTCAGTTGGTTGGGCGACTGCCTTTGGCTCAGGTCATGATCCTGGAGTCCCTGGATCGAGTTCCGCATCGGGCTCCCTGCTCGGCGGGGAGTCTGCTTCTCCCTCTGACCCTCCCCCCTCTCATGTGCTCTCTCTCTCATTCTCTCTCTTTCAAATAAATAAATAAAATCTTTTTTAAAAAATTAATTAATTAATTAATTAATAATAAATAAATAAAATTTCAAACTTATTGGCATAAAGTTTTAGAAAATATCCTCTTTTTATCTTTTTGTTGTCTGTGGCATATGTAAGCAGTGTCCCCCCTTTTTTTTTTTTTAAAGATT
>NC_138380.1:42849891-42956027 GCF_054177405.1 Leptonychotes weddellii | reverse complement strand
AGAGAGAGAGTGAGCCAAGAGTCGGATGCTCAATTGACTGAGCCACCCAGGCACCCCATTTTTGGTAACTTCTTGAGATGGATACTTAGATCATTGAGTTTTTAGCCATTCTTCCTTTCTAATTATACAGTTAAGACTATGAATTCCCTTCTAAGCACAGGTTTAACTATATCTCATGAGTCTTGATATATTGTAACTTTTATTATCATTCAGTTAAAAATATTTTCTAATTTTTACTGTGATTTTATCTTTAACCCTTGAGTTATTTTAGAAGCATATTATTGCAGGTCCAAATGCTTGGGAATTCTCTACTCCTCTTTCTGTTATTGGTTCTAGTTTAATTTCATTGTGATCAAAGCGCACATTCAGTATAATTTTAATTTTCTGAAATTTACAGACACTTGCTTTATGGCTTGAAGCTAATAACCTGCTATTGCATTTTACTTGAACAGTTTTCCTCGGCTATCTTTTAGTACCCCTACTGGAAAAGTTATTGTATATACCACCGGCAAGTTGCTTAACCTCTCTGTGCCTCAGTTTTCTGTTTCTAAAATGGAGATAATAGTAGTGTCTTCCTCAAAGAGGTTTACATTAGATTTGGTAACATATTAAAAGTTTTTAGGATGGTACCTGGCCCATAGTAGGTACTTAGTAAATGTTAGGGATTATTAATTAATTAATATTATTACTGGTTATTATGTTGGATTTAATATAAATATCCCCTGCCTGTCTGTAGTACACTGAGCCTGTCTGCTCTCATTTGCTGTTAAACTGTAAGGCATGTGTTTTGAATATTGTTTAAGTTTTGCAGCATTCCGAAGAGGTAGGTACTATTATTATCTGTGTTTTACAAATAAGAGGACTGAGTGCAAACTAGGTAAGTGACTTGAATGGGAGTCTCTGTTTCTCAAGATATTAGCAGCAACCTGTCCTCTAATTCACATCTATATTCTTAGCTCATATTTTATTCCAAACCAATAAAAGAAGTAATAATTTTGCAATCAAGTATTTTTGTGATTGACATCTTTGTGAGGTGTTCCCCATGGATGTCTACATCCTTCAGGCCAGAGGGAGGTCTCTTCCCTAATTGGCAGGTTAGCCTCACCTCAGCTGCTCAGTTTTAGTCTGAGAAAAGGCAGAGTCCCAGTGAGCTGAAACTATGTCCAGGTTCCCAGCCTTTAACATCATCCAAAGGCAAACCCCACCGTCATCAGCTTGTGGGAACTCAACAAATGGTGGTTGATGGACCGTCATGGTATCGGTCTGAAAATAAGCACAGACAGTTTTGGTTACCAGCCCACCGTCACCAAGTCGTAAAGCAAGTGAAATCAACATTCTTTCCCATTCATTGGGCATAAATTGTTATGGCTGTTTCCAAGGATGCATGGTACATGTGTAATGTGGGGGTCTTTCAAGGGAAATTTGACATCAAGCCGAGTCTTGAGAGACCAGTTTGTATTTTCAAGGAACACTGAAGACTTTAACATATTTTATAAAGGGCATTTCCAAAACCCTATTGGTGCTAGTTTTGCAACCTATTTTATAATTATGGAGTACCTAGTCTCTTACCTAGCATGATTTCAAAGGGGCTGGTATCATTCTTCTGAGTATCCTAAATCTCCCTGGATGCCTTTTAATTGCATAATTTTATTCCTTTAGCATGTCACCTTGATACTTTGTTTATTGGTTCTAATGCACAATCCCTTGGGAAAGGTAACATTAAATTTCATTAATTGTTCATACTGCGGGTGAATGAGTTTTTGCTTGGCTCCTAAGAGCATGTTTTGGTTTAGATTGAGAAGGGGCTGGGTGACAGGGTCCTGTAGTCCTGAGGCTGGGCATGGGATAGCAGAGGAGCCTTCATGTTTTGCCTGCAGCTGCCACTGTCCACATCCTACTGCACATCCAAATGCCATTTAGTTAGATAATTGCTCTAAGCCTTCAGCAGTACCACCGTCATTGCCATGTCACTAAATTCTGTGTTTATATAACAGACTGCTCTTTTTCTGGTTCTTCGACTGGTTGCACACAGGTATTCCTTCCTGGTTTTAGACAGCTCTTAGGGTTGTATCTGGTGTTAATGGCAAAGAAGACTTGAGAACGGGAAAGTAAGGCGGGATTTCAAGAATGTCAGTAAGAACTGTTATAATGGAGGAATCTACGGCTCTTTCTCCCTCTGCCATGATACTCAGGAGCACATGGTGGAACTTCTCTTGGTGGACCCAAACTGAGCCCACCTGGCAGATTAACTGACACTCTTCATTCTCTCTTTAAAACAAATCTGCTGATGCCCACAACACCTCGAATGCTTGCAACCACCAGCTCTTTAGTGTGTGTACCAGACATCAGTTGTATTTATTTTCAAACTGTCGTTGCTGGTTGTACCTAGTTTTGTAATGCCATAACTTAATTAAATAATGTATACATGAAAAAATATGAGCACGAAAGGAAAGACCTAATTGGAATGCTTGCAAAGAATACAGGAGAATCTCTTAGAAATACTATCAAATTGAGTATGGGCAAAAACTATAAGAGCTTGTGAATGTATTTGTGGAAATAGAGAGAGGTTCTGCACTCAGAATGTTTCCCAGTGGCCTTTGAGTTCTCGCTGTACTGTTAAAAGTCTAAAGCTAGAAATCATAGACTATACATTCAGGGTGTGGTTTATGCGAGAAAGAATATGCTGAATCCCCCCTACCCCTCCCGCCCGTAGACCCACACTCAGAAAAGGCATTGGCCCTACATCAGAAGATTGGCAGTGCATGTGTGTTTATACATTTTAAGTTAACAAGATGCTTAAAGTATATACCTATCATTTTTAAGGTTCTTCCCCCTTTATTCAACTTTTTTAATTAATCAACTACTACTCTCAATGGCTTCTACTGTAGTTAAAAAACTCCTTGCTGTTCTCTTTATGTTGAACTCAAAAGTTGGCATTATCTTGATCCTTCTTTCTAGTTTCTCCTGAGAATCCTATGATACAACCATGATTCTTAAATTCTTAGAGTCTCTCTTAAGGCTATTTGTAGTTTTCGCCTATATTATCAAATATGCTTATTTGCTGCTAAATAAAGGTGATAATGCTGCTGGCATTATAATAGGAGCAACATTTGACAAGGGCTCCATTTGTATCTAGACTCTGTACTGAGCACTTAACTAATATTATCTCACTTGATCCTCACAACAACCAAAAGACTAGGTTCCATTAGCATTTCCATTGAACAGGCAGTTGAGCACAGAAAGGGAAAGTAGGTGGCCCAAAGTAACACAATTAGTAGATGGTGGGGCCAGACTCTAACACAGACCGAATCCATATCATAACTATTGCACTCTTTACTTTTAAGTATCTTAAGTCATTGTTGCTGCTTATTATGTTTATGGCTCCTTTTGGGAGGCAAGGGTGTTGGGGAGCAAAACGGACCACCTGCCAATGTTCCTTTATGTCCAGAAGGTGAGAGAACACTGGTTGTTTCAAACACTGCATTTTCTGTGAACAATTCTGTTAAATCTTGCCAAAGAGACACTGTGGAATATGCAGCATTATGCACTTAGACCAATAATCATTAATGCAGTCATGAGTGCATGCTCGTGTGTGTGTGTGTGTGTGTGTGTGTGTAAGCACATGTGTGTATATGTGTCCCCTTTCCCTGCTGCTAATGAGGAACTGGCATTTTAGTGCCCTTTTGTGCCACTGTGCTTTTAACTGCTGTTAAGATAAGGAGTAATGTCCCTCTAGCTGTACATAATAGTGTTGTAATTCCATCAAGAGGCTTTGATAACTTCATAAACCCTGACAGAAAAGCTTGAGTGGATTTTCATGTCACCATAACACCAAGATGGAATTACAGCCTTAATTTACTGGGTGTACATTTTGGGGGGTACATTACTTAATGTTTAATCCTGTTAAAAACAAATCAGCTGATGCCATCTGGCTGTTTCCACTTCATAGCGGCATCCCAGCCTCCCCACGATTTTGGATCTTTGTTCTTCTTCAGCCTGCTCCTTCGGATTATTATCTTCTTCATCCTGTTAATTACCCTGATCAGCATCATGATGAGTATCTTGTGTCCATACAGCTTTCTTCTTCGTTTACAGACCAGTTTCTCAGACACGCTCCTGTTAGCCTCGTAAGAACCTCAATACTTGCTTTCTTCTTTCCACTGGAACATCTGAAATTTAGTTATTTGTGTTATATGAAACAAATGTCTGTTGGCCATTTTTTAAGAATAAAAGCAATGTGTGCACATTGAAACTTTCAGACAGTGCAGGAAGGCATAAAATGAAAAGTAAAGTTTCCTTCTGCCTTTCTCGAATACCTCTCCCCACAGGTGATCCCTGTTAATAGTTTCCTTTTGTATCATTCAAAAAAATTTATTCGTGTACCATAATTCATAGCCTCCCAGAAAAAACAGTATGCATTTGTTTGGCTGTCTATTCATTTATCTATCTCTCCCTTTTCTCTTTATCCAAAGGAGATTGTTTGCCCTGTGTCATTTAAAAATACTTAATTACATACCTGAGGCATCTTTTCCATATCATTACAAGTAGCTTTCCATCACTCTTTGTAGCAACCATATAACAGTGTCAGTCATCCAAAAGTCTGTTTTTCAGATACTATTTTAGGTCATAAAATGTGTGGATAAAGGATACCTAAGTTTGAAGAGGTGGGCTTTCATTGGCCCCATCTTGTCAGGACGGATCTCAATCCAGTCTGTCGGAGGAAAAGGAAATGGATTTCTTTATACTGAAATGACTTCCTGTATTTTGTATTTATTACAAAAGTGGATCATTCTGAAACTGCCATGCAATATGCCACATTCCTGTGTGGCCAGAAGTTGAGACAGGAGTGTGCAAGGTGTTCAGGGAGGCACTCTGGACCAGGTGCCTGGAGACCAGTCATATAACTTGGAGCCTTTCTGGCCTCCATTTTGGTTTTTTTGGGTGTGGGAGGGGTCATTTATCTAGGCCTCAGTTTCTCCATCTGCAAAATCAGACAGTTTGGTAGATCTAATAGAGAGTGAATGGAGGTTAGGAGAATGGGTGTATTTTGAATTCCGGCTCCATCAGTGATTCTCCATGTTGGGCAAGTTACTTAACAGATCAGAGCTCAGTTTTCTCACCTGTAAAGTGGGATTAGTCATATCTACCTCATATGGGTGCTGTGGTCATTAAATAGGGTGATTATTTTTGCCTTGATAAATGGTGAGTTTTATGAGTACTCTGAGGCTGCTTCACCATCTTTAGCTGATGAAGTAACTTTCCTTGGAGGTAGCTAGATTTTTAATAGCTATTATCCTTCCAGGACTTAGCATTTATTATTGTCCCATAGATTTCAAACTTCTAATGTAATGGAATTGACTTTGAAAGGTGACTTACAGAAGCTGGTCTCATTGTCTTATAGTTGCATATTGTTTGTTATTTTCTCTCACACAGGCTGGCACAGGGTGGGTGTTTTGTAATCCTGGTCGATCTAGAAATCTGTGAGCTTTGGATGTTGTGTGGGAATGCTTAGTTATAGGAAGCTATCAATGCATTCCTGACTTTGGGAGAGCGGTCTATACTCTCTGATGTGTGTTCCAACTCACCTTCCAAAACTCTAGCACTTTCTCTTTTTAACAGAAGAGCAGTCCATTGCAGATTTCCTAGCATGCATGACTTTTTAATTTAACTTTTGCCCTAATAGACTTCCTGCGAGGTGATGCATACTCCATAAAACACAGAGACTTCAGCAGACTGATACACTTGCCTACTACTTTGCAGTATGTTAAAAAAAAAAAAAAGTGGCAATATATTTTCCTAGGAAAACAAGTTTCTCCAGAGGACAGGTCTCCTAAGATAAACCGTGCACTCTGGGGAGACGTATAGGATAATACCCAGCCCCGTCTCTGCACAGCCCCAAGCCTGCAGAGCTGTCATTTGGAAAGTACACTGTTGCTTCATGAAGATACTGCCCGAGCTAGAAGCAAGGAAGGGAGTGTGGAGGCAGGGCAGAAAGATCCATTAACCTAGCTGGTGTGCAGAGGCAGCAAGACACAATATAAATCTAGAAGCTGCTCAGCGTGGTGAATGCCCCTGCAGGAGTTAGAGTAACAGACAAATTAGCATAATGTAATTGGTTGGCAGGGTCAGCCCCTCTCTGTGAGCATTAGCCACGGGGATGGTAGGCAGAAGCAGATAAAAGATTGGGGGGCAGCGTTTTGTCTGTCAATGGTGAAGAAGAAGCTTTCATTTCAGCACTGCATAGATCAATTGCCATCGCAGAGACAGCCGGACCCTGCAAGTTAGTAAAGTTCCCAGTTTTGAAAAATTCCTTCCTTCAAAACAAAATCTAACAAGTCCATTCACTCCCCCCTGCTGAAGCCAAAACCCAAACCAAACAAAATCAAACAATGTAAGTTAGAAAAAAAAAAAAAAAAGAAAGAAATAGAAGGAAGATTTTCTTTTTTCTTTACTAACCTATTTACTCCACTGACTTTCTGGAACTTTGAGGACTACGTGTTATCTTATGACTGATAGGTCTCTGGGTGATTCATTTGTTGAAATTACTTCACTCATTGCCTGATTGTTGTGCAAGCACTACCTTATCCTTTCCGAGGGAAATGAAGATCTATTTATTTTCTTCTGACCTAAGCATCACACCAGCCTATGCAGAAAAGGAGGCAGAAACACTTCCTTGCTCCCACGGCAGTTTATACCTGGGCCATTCGACTGCTCATATGATTTTCAGAAACAGAAATGTAGAAGATCATTCACTGCTGTTGCCATATATTTTTAAAATTTTCATTTGCTTTCTTTATCTTAAAGTTTTCTTTCCAATTTCCGGTGCTGAGTTGAGTTAATCAACATTATTCAGTAATTTTTCAGGTCAGTCACAATTTCTTTGTCATCATGGGTTTGGGAAAATCTCCACTTCTGCTCTACTTTCTCTCCTCTGTCTTCAGTTCCCACACCATTCACCTCTCCTTCCATAGCCACCCACTCCAAAATATTCATCATATGTTCTTTTTTTGTCTTTTAAAGATTTTATTTATTTTTTTAAAAACAATTTTATTTATTTACGTATTTATTTGAGAGAGAGAGCACACGCATAAGCATGGGGGGAGGGAAAGGGACAAGCAGACTCCGGGCTGAGTGTGGAGCCCAATGCGGGGCTCAATCCCACAACCCGGAGATCACTACCTGAGCCGAAACCAAGAGTTGGACACTCAACTGACTGAACCACCCAGGTGCCCCTTATTTATTTATTTTAGAGAGAGAGAGGGAGAGCAAGAGCACACGCACATGTGTGGGGGAGAGGGGCAGAGGGGAGAGGGAGGGATAGAATCTCAAGCAGACTCCCCACTGAGTGCATAGCCTAGGTGGGACTCCATCTCATGACCCTAAGATCATGACCTGAGCCTAAATCAAAGAGTCAGACACTCAACCAACTGAGCCACCCAGGTGCCCCATCATTGTATGTCCTTCAATCTGATGTATGCTTATAAAAATATAGTTGTGTGTATGTGTGTTGTTGAATGGTAATGTGCTATATATCTTCTGCTATTACTTTTTTCATGCAATGCTGTTTTAAAGACCTATCCTTGTGCACTTTTTCATTGCTTCTAACTGCTATATAACATTTCATAGTATGAACCCTCTTGTTTTATTTATTCATTACCACAATCAATTTTCAAACATTTTTATCACCTCAGAAAGAAACCTCATTGCCCATTAGCCATCGTTCACCATCCTCCTTAGTCCTGGGCAGCCATAGTCTGCTTTCTGTCTCTATGGATTTGTCTATTCTGGACATTTCATATAAATGGAATCATATAATATGTGCTCTTTTGTGACTGACTTCTCCCGGTATGATGTTTTCAAGGGTCATCTATTTTGTAGCATGTAGCCAAATAATGTTTTATTGTATGGATATACCACATTTTGTTTATCTGTTTATCAGTTGATAGACATTTGGGTTGTTTCCACTTTTCAGCTATTATGAATAATGCCGTTGTGAACATTTGGGTACACATTTTTGTATGGACATCGTCCTTATTTGTCTTGGGAATATACCTTGGAGTAGGATTGCTGGGTCCTATGGTAACTCTGTGTTTAAGGTTTTGAAGAACTGCCAGACTGTTTTCCAAAGTGGCTGCACCGTTTTACAGTCCTAACAGTTTGGGGCTCCCAAGTAGGGTCCATTATTGCAAGGACAGACTATATCCCTGACCTTCTATGGTGTCAGTGGTCAAGACCTGGTTATTTGAGGGGTAGGGGATCTCCATGGAGCTTGTATGTGGGCTTCAGTCTTTATGTGGCAGTGATTCTCATCTAGGGTCACCTTTTCCCATCTCAATAGCTCAATTTTAGGGTTATTTTACAGGTAGTTGTCTGATCAGTTTTGTCAACTGAAAATAACTGAGCTGCGCAGGATTGGGAATCAGAAAACCTGAATTCAAGCTCTGATATTGCCACTTATTCTGTCTTCTCAGTAAATTGTCTGGGTCTTGGCTTCTTCGTTTATAAATTACATGCATGCATATGGTACCACCCTTAGTGCAGATAGTCAGTGGTTGGGAACAAAAGAGGAGCAGGTTGGGGGCCAGAGCTAGAGGTTAAAGGTAGAACCCCAAGGAGTGGAGAATTGTGAGTTCAAATCTGGCCTTCCAGGCCATTATGATTGTACATTTGTCAAGGTAGGAGATGAACATATTCATAAGTTGATTTGTGACTATAAACAATTTAGTCATGTAGGATGTAGACCTCCATTTGTATACTTGCCCTGTACTCTACAAATAGAAGGGGGCTAGGTCATGAGCATGATCTTTGTATGACCCTGCATGAGAATATAGGGACATACAGCCTATGCATATTTAATTTCCCTAAATTGACCCTGGGTGTTTCCCAGAATGACCACAGAAATGTACACAACAATAGCATAGGGTTCCTAAATCCCCATATCAGCACCAACACTAATGATAATCCATGTTTCTGTTTTTTGCTGTTCTCATTTTAGTTTCCATTTCTCTGATTACTAATAAGTTTGAAGATCTCTCCATATGTGTTTTAGGCATTTGGGCTTCCTCTTTTTTGAATTCCCATTCATATTTTATGTCCATTTTCTACTGGCTGTACTACCTCTTTTTTGTTTATTCTCAGGATATATGCACGTTATATATAGAGAGAGAGAGAGAAAGAAAAAAGCCAATGACTTTTAAATTGTAAGGGAGTCAGAAAAAAGCCGTAGCTTCCTAAAGAAAGTCAGCATTACTTTAAAAAAAAAAACCCTATATCTATATCTATCTATCTATATCTATATGAGAAGTGTATGGCAAATTGTCTCCAACATAGATTCCAAGCAGTCTGTTCTTTATAATTACAAAGATTCAGAATGTATCTTTCTGGATTGCTGCCTTTCAGTTAAGATTATGTCCTTTTTTCTTAGGAACAGGTTTGAGACCAGTCTTGCCTGAAACCCATGTGAGTGTAGAGGAGATCTCGCCTTCGCTCTCTTTTTGATCCCTGCTCTTAGGAAACAATGTTTGCATGGGGTGGCACAGATGCTATTGGATATTGTGGGGCACTGCTTTGCTTGAATTGGTGGAAGGGAAGTGAAGGCCAAGGAAGCTGTTTGCAGTGGCTGTGTCACCCTGGCTGGAGGAAGGATTCAGACAGAGCCCTTCTTAGTAGTCACAATAATTCTTTTGACATCTTGAAGTTCTACGTTTGGCCAACATGACTTCCTCAGTTTCCCCTTTTGGAATAATATCTACCTGTAGTGTTTCTCTCTCTCATTTTATCTTTCTCTGTAGGTCAGTGGGCCACATCTTGCTTTAGTTTATATTCCTTCAGCCATTAACAGGGAGTACAGCAGCAATTAATCTCACCCCATGGAAATGCTACTTGATCTTCAAGACCCATCTTTAGTTCCTTGTTGAAGAGCTCCCTGACTGCACCAACTGACAGTCGTCAAGGGTCTTCCAAAGAAACAGAACCAGCAGGAGAGATATATCTACCTCTCTATCTCTTTGTCTGTACAGAGAGAGGAGAGAGAGAAATGGTAGAGGGGAGGGACTAGGAAGTCTGAAGCTTATAGAGCAGGCTGGCAGACTGGAAATCCAGGCAAGAGTTGATGTTGTAGTTTTGTTTTTTTTTTTAAGATTTTATTTATTTATTTGAGCGAGAATGAGAGTGCGCATGGGGAGGAGAGGGGCATAGGGAGAGGGAGAAGGAGAGAAGCTCCAGCAGACTCCACACTGAGCACAGAGCCTGATGTGGGGCCTGATCCCAGGACCCCAAGATCATACCTGAGCTGAAATTAAGAGTCGGATGCTTACCTGACTGAGCCACCCAGGTGCTCAGTTGTAGTTGTATGTTTTGAGTCCAAGATGTTGTAGTTTTGAGTCCAAGATTTGTAGGCAGAACATGCAGATAGAGTTTCTATATTGTAGTCTTGAGCAGAATTGCTTCTTCTTTGGGAAACCTCAGTCTTTGTTCTTAAGGCCTTCAACTGATTGAATGAAACCCACCCACATTATGGAGGGTGATATGCTTTATTCAAAGTCTTTGGTTTTAATGTTAATAAGATTTTAAAAAATGCCTCCATAGCAACATCTAGATTGGTGTTTGACCAGACAAACTGGTCACCATTGTCTAGCCAAGTTGACCATAAATTTTACCATAACACCTCAGGACTCTTGAACCACTAATTTGGCCTGTAATCATATGCAGGCTAATGACATCTTTAGCATTGTCTTCTTTTGACATTTAACTTTTTGTAAGTGTATAAGGTTTGTCTTGCCAACTTCTTGAAGACAGGGATCATATCTTATACTTCTTATGGGTTTCCCAAAGTACCTAGTAGGATGGTACACATGTTGCACTTAATTTTTGTTCAGAAAAAATGAGTGCATAAAAGTGGCTTTTTGAAAATAACGTCAAAGTAAATATTTAGAGTTAAGAATTGATCTTTGGTGTTTTGTGTCCTGTTCTTTTTACTCCCTAGTTACAAACCAAAAGACCTCAACAAAGTCTCCAGACAATTTTTGATTAGAATTTTAGCAGGGTCAACTTTTTCGGCTAGACAAGCATTTCAATTCCCTTCTCTGGGAATCAACTTGAGTTTAGACTCTGAGACTGGCCTATGAATTCAATGCTGTTCTCTTGGTCTTTTTCATACCTGAAACACCTGGTCATTGGTGTGACGTTCTATGTCTTGAAAGTTCCTTTTGGTTCATGCGTTTCCACCTTTTCTGGTCTTTTTTAGCTTCCTCTTTCAGACCCTGGACAATTAAATGCATGCTGCTCCAGTGTATTTTGGGGCATTAGATCCCAACTTCGGTGAAATGCAATGGACCCGAGTTCTGTGGTTTTCTTAGCCATTGGTGAAATGTCTCCTAAGTGTTAAGGCTGTATATCTCAGACTTACACAATAAAATGACTGTTATCAGTGACAGATGACATTCATGGTACCACCCTAAAAACAAAGAATAATTACAGTAAGATAATTGAGTGCCACGACATTAGTAGGGCCAAATGGATATATAGAGAGTTAAACGTACAGTTTTATTTGTGCTGGGAACTTGCCGAAATTCAGAGCACAGAAATCCCCATGATGCTAGCTAGCTCAAGAGATAAAGCTTCCAAATCATCTGAATTTCTGCTGCCCTTTGGAAAACAAGCAGATTCTTCTTTTACTCACATGGTCAGCTGTCCTGAGGGCTAGTTAACCCCAATTTTTTTTTTCTTAATTACTTATTTGTTAAATATTATGACACATTATTTTCTCTATCAGTTTTCCTCAGGCCAGAGGCTCCTAAGCTTTCTCAGAATTTAGGCACTCTCTGTGTTTCAATATTTTTTTCACACCACGCCTTGGCCAAAAGAGATAAATCATTCTGCTTAGTAAGTAGTTAGGTCCAAGCAACTTAAAAAGTATATAAACATCTCAGTAGCTGTTTGAAGTAAATAACAACAGGTATTGAAATAAAAAAAGAATACTTTAGTTGCATTTTAAAATAACCATAATTACTTGCTAATAGGGTGTGTGTACCTGTTGGGCTCTCCACAACTTCCCAAACCATTGAATCACAATGGACAGCACCACCCTTGTTTTCTGTCCCACATTTATTTTTGCATGGTATTTACTTTTTATCACAGCAACCACCAAAAATCCAGCTTTGCAAAGTTGTGATATAATCCAAAGGAATGCAGTATGATCTAATGTTGAAACACTTACAGCCTCTGAGTTTCTGTGGTGTCCAATAGATGTCAAATATTGCCATGTTTCCCTCAAACTTGAAAAGCTCTGTGCAGCACCCAGGGGCAACGACGCACACAGTTTGGGAACTGCAACTCTAGACATTAAATGTGAATTATTAGATCAAACGTTAAAATCTGTGAAATCTAGGAGCAATGGGAATTTCTGATTTGCACTTAAGACTGAAATTTTTGTTCAAGGGATCACATTCTAAGATATATACCTGTGCACCTAGCTGCTCTTTGCTTTCATAGAAAACCATATGCCTGTGTTCAGGATAGCATTTCTCCCCTCTTTTCATTCTCTGTCTTTTGAAATACACACAACTTGCCATGTTTCTCTTTGGTTCCTTGTCAACAGTCATATTTGCCAAAACAGCCTGGTGAGCAATGTTGTTTATTTCATTGGATGCCTTTTATTTTTGCAATGTCAACCGCCTGTTTTATTTTGGTTATTAATTAGTATTAAGTCACCCTGAGCATGAGAAACTTAGTGCAGCACCTCCAAATGGGAAAGAGAAAATACTGTTCTCTCACAGAGGTTACACACCGCAATACTTGTCATTTCTGATGGTTTGCTTCTAGCCTTCAACCATCCGTGAGCCAGCAAAGGTCGCATGAGCTCAGACCCCAGAGTGCCTCAGCTACTTGGTTGGTTTCTCGTGCCTGTGCTCCGGCCTCTGCCGTGGATTTTAATACCTTGGCCTTTGGCAGCTTTTCTGAAGAAGTCTCATGACATCACTAAGCTTCAGGATTGATGATATTTTAACCTCACTTTATGTCTCTATTTTCTCAAAAAGTTTTTGCTCCTGCCACTTCTACTGTTGTTGCTCCTGCCATTGTTTCTCCTTCTTCTCGTCCCCCTTCTTCTTTCTTCCTCTTCCTCCTGCCCCTCCTCTTCCCCTTTCTTGGCCATCTCCTCCTCCTTCCCCTGGCTTAACTTAGTAACATGTCCACTCTTTCCCTGGCAATATCTTAGCCCCAGAGGAGTGAACACCAAACTGTTGGATGAGTGGCTACTGCAGCTGGAGGTCAGCGCTGTCTCCCAGGTCCCTGGATCTAGAACACTTTTCCAAAGGACAGGGAGGTTAAGAATAGGAGCACTACCCAATCGCAGAGGTAGCTTAAATCAGTGCCCAAGATGGCCATCATGGGCATTTTTTTGCTTCCCAATTTAATAAAGAACTGTCAGATGCTGACCCTGCTCGCTCGCCTCTGTCCCTTCTGCCTTCCCTAACTCCTTTCCTGGAGTGCCACCCCATTCCCTCTCTCCCACCAGTCCTGTACCACCTCGACTTCTCCGCTTGAATTTTGCATTCCACTTTTGACTCCAGCCTGTAAAATGTTCTTGTCGCCGTCCCCAGTCAGGTGGATGCTGCCATAACTCCTGTGTGATATCAATAACCCACGCTAGTGAAGCCAATGAGGTAATTTTCCCTGAAGCTCTAAATATAATTTAACAAGTTAAACACTGTAACATTGTGGTGAATGTGCTATTAAGGGACTGTAAATTGCTTACAAAGCATCAATAAACACAGTGCCCTAAAGCGAGGGGCTGTTAAGACTTTATAATCTAAAGCAGCACTTGGAGTATCACCCCGAGGCTATAGCTTCACGTCAGATAAAAACAAAGCGGCTGAAGTCTTTAGCTGATGCCAAATGTATGCAGGAACACAACAAGCTTTAGGGGGTAATTACTTTTTGAGTGCTTGATGTGGATTTGCTGGGAAACACATCTGTTATCGAATTTGCCAGTGATTAATAGGATTCTTCCATTTCCCCAGAAAGTGGGGAAGTCAAGCGGCTGCTCCTAAGTGCCAAGGCAGTTGGTATGTGGCCCCTATAGGCTCATGCTGTGTCATTTTCTTGGGATCAGAGCAAGAGTTTCAATATAATCTACTGTCACACCTTGGGTTTTACCCTATAGGATTATGTGTGTAGAAAAATATTTCGTGTAATTTAATTATCTTTGGTGTTGTTGAAAGGGTGCCGAGTTTTAAAAGTTAAATGGCCTCTGTTGGAAGCGAGATGATTCCTATTTTAGATTTTGCAAGCCCTAAAACTTCTTGCCCCTTCCTTTTCTTTCCCCAGATGTGCACCCACCATAGTCAAATCCTTTCACAGAACACACTCCTTCTGCAGTTTCTTCTCAGGTTCATATCCTCAGCCAACTGGTGACTAACCCTTTTTGTGTTTTTACTGTTATCCAGAGTATTTGGTCTAAAGTATTTGCATTTGAGTTCTGGAAAGCTCCTAGCATTTTACAAATGTTACCTCATTAATCACACAGCCATCAGACTGACAGTGTTTGCCTTATATTAAAAGTGGTGGAAAAAAGAAAGCTCCGAGTGGCCCAGAGACCTGACCAAGGTTGCATGGTGAGTTGGGGGAGAGAGGGAGAGAACTGACCATCTCAGACTATCCCATCCCCTAGCCCCCACACCCTGTCACTGCCCAACACACTCTCTGGGGTAGGGCATTCAGGTCTGTGCGATCTCAGGGTCACCTCTGTGATTTCTAACTGTTCTGTTCTTTATCTTTGATTAGCTAGCTGAGTTGTATCTTAAGCTTGAACACAAGCCCCTGAGTAGGATTAAAAAGTTCCTTTTCTTTCTTTATCATCAGGGCTATCCCAAGATTATGGGGACTTTCTATCTTGTGCCCTTGGGCTCTAGTATGAGATACTAATACCCTGATGACAGGCAGTAACTGTGAGGGAGGGTTGCATCACTGGGGTTCAGAACAACACGCAGAAGGCCCTCTGTCCATACACTACCATGGCCAGGTAGAAACTCAGCTCTCAGCTGGGCAGTCTTGAGCTTGCCCCCTCTCCCTTTTCAGCCCCATCCTTCAGCCCCATACCATGTTGTCTGGGACTTCGTCTGTTCATTGGGACACATCAGGGTTCCTGCTGCCTGGGCTCATCAGCATGAAGGTTAGGAAGATGGTGGAAGGAGGGAGATGATGCAGGAATATTTGATCTGGGCCTCATAGTCCACTAGGGATGGCTTTGGTCCTGGGACTTTGGGAATTCATTCTCTGTGGTGAAGTATGAGGTGGACAAGATCCAGGAGATACTTCTTACACATAGATTACTAAGATTGTTTCCAGCTGGGAAACAGGTCACCGGCCAGAAGTTTCCACTGATGCCAGTCATCCAGGCTCACTAGTCATGTATCCCCAAGCATGGCGGGCGTAATTCAGTTTTCTTTCCCGGCTTTCCTCATACCTATAGGATACACTCAAAGTGAGCTACTTACATCTTGATGACAAATTATAAAAACACTAAGATCAAACAATTGTCTAAATGAGAACAACTTCATCTTACTTCTGAGTGGCTTTAGTTAATTTCCAAAATCTGTAGTGGTGTAGGACACCCCCCTTCTCACCCATCCCTAATTTATTTCTTAAAACACAATCCAAATATATCATGGGAGATGTACCATAACTTTCCTTTCTTTCAAGTAATGCATTTTTGTGTAAACATGTTGTTTATGAAAGAACCTTTTATGGATGCTTTGTGTTGCCTTTGTGTTGCTCAAGAAAATACATTTTAAAAGAATTCTCCCCAGCCTGGCATGTAATGTTTCATTAGCCAACATAACCTTGTTTATTTGCTTTTTAAAATTTTATTTGGGAAAGGAAATCAATTTGCACCCCTGACATGCTGCCAGGTTCCTGTTATAAGCACACAATAGGCAGCTTGGAGGGGGCAAAAATATATAGTTTATGATTTCAGCATTAAGTATGACACAATCTGTATATGAAACCATAGAAGCAATAGTGTTTTCCTGTCCCTGCAGCCATGCTCTGCAGTCTCAGCTTTTTATCAGAGTATTATCCAAGTGTGCACAGAATAAATGGTCCTAAGCATGCTGGGCACTTGCAGTTTGAGGAAGAATTGTCAGGACAAAAGGAGCTCTTTGCTGGTTTTTGCTTTTGTTGAGCAAATACTTGGAGCGACTGGCTGAGAGTCCGACTTATAACTGTGCTGTGCTTTGGGGAGGCTTGACGTGTTCCTCCAGTGCAATTAAGAGTGTCCTCGGAATTTCTGCTGTCAGAGATCCCGAGAGGCTGCAGGGAGACCGGTGGGACCTGAGGACCAGTGTGTCCATCGTCAAAGAGAATCTCTTTCCCTTCCCTCTAAACCCTTACCAGTCATTCTGAGGAGATGGGCGTCTCTGGATTTGACCCTAACTCTTGCCTCTTTAGGGGCCTGCCAGCTTTTTGCATCCCCAAGATGAAATAATTACCTTATTAGTCCAACATATCGAGGGTCTGATTTAAACATGAAATAAAGCCACTCCCTCCACTTCACGGAAATAAAACTCTAAAATCATTCATCATAGCCAAAACAGCACTGAATGAGGAGTCAAGAGATCAAGACTCTTGTCCTGTTTCTACCTCCACTTAGATGTGGGCTGCTGTCCCCTGGCCTCTGTTTTCTGTCAAGTCAAGGAGTTGAGATTAAAGGTTCCCTATGGCATCTTTCAAATTTAAAGTTCTGAGAGCAGGTACTCAGAGGTTTGCTTAAAAAAATCTTTTCCAGTCAGTTGGGCATCCCACAAGAAGAGTTCTTGATGATTTTAACCCCAGTAAATGGAAGGGAAGAGAGGAAGGGGAAACAGGTGTGTTTTAACCTTGACAGCACTTCTTCAGACATGGAGCCTAAACCTTTATCAAAAGTGGAGGTATGACAGGCTGTTAGAATAAATGGGGTCACATACAAGACAAGGCATCTATGAGGGCCCCGAGGCTTTAGGGACTGGTTCTCCTATGCCAGCAGAAGTGAGATCAGACTTTGTGCCTAACTGTTGTCCTTGTTTCTTAAAGAGAGAATGGAGAGTGAATTAGCTACCCAGAGAAGTCAGTATTTTTTTTAAAGACTTATTTATTTATTTTAGAGAGAGAGCACACAAGACAACACAAGTGGGAGGGGCAGGGAGAAGGAGAGAGAATCCCAAGCAGACCCCAGAGTAATCATGGAGCCCAACATGGGGCTGGATCTTATGACCCTGAGATCACAGCCTGAGCTGAAACCAAGAGTCAGCCACTTAATGGACTGTACCCCCCAGGTGCCTTCCAGAGAAGTCAGTATTATGTGTAATTGCAGAACTAACATGTAGGCAAAGATGTTTAACCAAGGTAAAGATAATACAAGAAATTCAGATATTTTGTGCTTCATCTTTTGTTCTGAACAAGCCTTTTACCAATGGTTATTAACCTTTAAAATGGCTTTCATACTCAGATTCTATGTGACGTTTAAGAGCAGACTTAAATTTTTAAATTCATCTGTAGGAGTTTGAAGCCTATTTCATAAAATAATTAATAAACTATATAGGTGTGGAAAGACATCTGAAAAACATTTCTTTATACAGAGGCCTGCCACTGGACTTCTTTAAAAGTAACCAGACAACATTCAGATATTTAAAAAACAAAAACTTATCTGTGGAGCAAAAATAAACAAACACACACACACATATGTATTATCATTAGCTTATGGACTTGAGTATCAACACATAGGGAAGGATGTGAAGCCTTTTGTCCAAGGACTCACTGAAAGCTCCAACAATATGGGTGTGGTTCTTATGTGGGTCCCTGACTCCCCTAAGATCTCATCTTATTTGTATTTTAGATTTAGAAATATTATTTCTTAGTCTATCAAATAATCAGTGACTCGTTCCTCTTTGAAGCTGTCAGTAGAGCAGTGGCACAAGAGGATGAAAATGAAGTCAAGAGGGAAAAATATAGGATGTTCAAGTTGCCAAAGACCAAGGACCTGTAGACTTGGTGTTCTAATATAAGAGTGAGAGGTTGCTGGGAGAGATTATTTAGACAGAGACATTTCCTTGGCATTAGTGCTTCTGTTTAGCAAGCCAACCCATAAATCCTGACTGTCTAGAGTAGAAAAATGCACCTTCCACATTCTCTCACTTTCCTGCCATTTGACAACTTCGGTGGAAAGAAGCACTGAACTCAGCACTGTCACAGCTCTATGGTATGGAGATGCCAGGTGCCAAATTCTTCCCTCTGTGACTCCCACATAGAAAGCTATTCTTATTCCAACCTTGATTGTTTCACCAGGAGGAATGTAGACACATTGGAAGCTGTGTCCTAAAAGTGAGACCTTGTTTTGACGGTGTGTAACTGGGTTCAGAGGAGTTGTGCTTGCCCCAGCTCATCTTTGTGGGGTGGAGCCGGGTTACTTGGGCACACTGTGGGACAGGCTTCGCTCTGCCTTGTATTCTTTTTATCAGGCTCATCATGATTTGTTAAGCACACGGATAAATGCAGAGCAAGTTCAGTTAGTGATGGTCCTGCCCTTACATGGTTTAAATTAGAGAGAAAGGAAATAAACATACAGATAACATTTTTTTTTTAAAGTCATGGTGGAGGGGGGGTGCAGTGCAAACTGTGTCACTGTGTCCCAGTGGGGTTTCTGATCTTCTGGATCTCTTGTAAATCATAATGTATGTATATATATTGTATAATGTGTGTCTGTATACTATAATGTGTGTGTATGTGCATATGTATAGAGAAAATATCTGGAGAGAGAGAGTAAAATATTAGTTTTTTTCTGCATGTTGGGATGGTGGGTGATTTTGTTTCTTCCCGCTTATTTTTTTTCCTCCTAAATTTTCTCTAATGAGCAAGTATATTGCCTATGAAATAAAATAATGCAAGTTTAACCACAACATACTTGTACTAGATATTTTCCATCTAGGGCCATTCTTCCCCTTTTCTACTTTGCTCTCTGCTCTGAAAGGCTGACTTTTAACCTGTGTTTTCCTGTTGGATTTGGGCCATTGGCCACAGAACCATCGCAGGTTCCAGAGGGAGCAAAGGGAGCCTGGGTGTCTGTTCTCCCAGCTGCTTCAGTTAGTTGTCTTCTTTGACCAAGGGTCACAGGTCCTGTCAGGTGCCCTGTCCACACAGCTCTGTCCTCCCTCGTCTCCTGCTAACTTCTCTCTCTCTCTTTCTCTCCCCTGAGGTCTGGTAGCCTTTCCCTTCTCTCACTTCTGTAGGCCTAGGGACGCTAACAGCTCCCCACTGAAATTGGCCCCAGGGTACTGCACTATGGCTTGTGGCTTCCCTACATTCTGCCCACACCTTTGCAAATAGTTCCTTTATTAATCACTCTTCTAATTATGCAATTTGAGTGTGCTGTCTGTTTCCTCCTGGCAACCGGAGTGATACAGTAGTCAAACTCTCCCATTGAAATTGTGCATGTATCTGCAGCAAGTCTGCCCAGACTAACTAAAGCATCAGTTTCTTTCTGTTTGACTAGAATTTTATCAACACTGTGAGATAGTAGTGTCTGATGGTACAATAGAGTGAAATGAGATTTTAGAAATTAAGGAATGTGAAAGCTTCAAAACACTGGTATGGGAAAAGGAATTCATGACTTTTAAAGAAGTATTTGCAAAACATGTCATCCCAGGGAGAAAGAGATAAAAGAGATTTCTGGTGGTTAAAAAAAAAAAATGGAGTCATTGGATTTTCTGTGTTTTTTCTGTTCTTACATACTGTTTTTTTCTTTTTTAAAGATTTTATTTATTTATTTGACAGAGAGAGACACAGCGAGAGAGGGAACACAAGCAGGGGGAGTGGGAGAGGGAGAAGCAGGCTTCCCGCCGAGCAGGGAGCCCGATGCGGGACTTGATCCAGGGACTCCAGGATCATGACCTGAGCCGAAGGCAGACGCTCAACCGACTGAGCCACCCAGGCGCCCTATTCTTACATATTGTTTTAAGCATAGGGATCAGAAGTGGTTTGGTGCTTTTGGAGTAGGTGAGGAAGGAATGGATATCATAAATGGTAAAGGATGAAGTAAGGGAAATGTGGATTCAGGGAAGCAGAGTTGTAATTTTGGAGGGCCCAGCCTTAGACGCAGGGCTCACTGGGAGGGAACATTTGAGCAAACATTTGGAAGAGGTGACAGAAGGAGCTGTGAGGATAATGAGAAGAAACCTTCCCATTGCAGGGGTGGCAGCCAGTGCCAGAGGCTACTGTATGTTAGCACAACATTAGGGAGGTCAGCACATGTCTAGAACAGAATGAATAAGGTAAGGAAGGATTAGTAGGAAATGGAATCGGAGTGGTAATGGGTGGTATCATGTAGGTTTGGGGATGTACCTTGTATGCCTTGTAAACATGGAAACCATCTCATTGACCCCCTCTGCACTTTTCTGGATTCCTAAGGATCCAGAGAACCCAAGTTACTGGTAGGAATTCTTATTTTAAAAATCACTCTTTCCAGAAGTTTCTTTGAGGACTGTCACAGCTCTATGGTATGGAGACCATAGAGCTGTGACAGTGGACATCACTGGATGACCATTGCATCCAGTGGTGTCCAGTGCCCCTGTGCTACACAGTAAGGCTGTTTAGCTTGGTATGGTCAGGATAAAAATGTTATCTCTTTTCTATTAGGATTTCATCAAATAAGACAGACTAAATCATTGATTTCCTGTGTTGCATTATGTGATTTGGTTTTTGGTCTCAGACTTAACAAACACCAGTAGCTATGATTCAGTTTGCTTGGACGCAGTGGCGATTGAAGTGAACTTGTCTTCCAATAAAACATCCACTTCCCAGGATAGAAATATGCTGCTTAATTAATATCGATCATTAGCACAGCATAGCAGTAACTTTTGTTTGTAAAGTATCGAACAATTTACAAAGCAAGGCCATTCACGGCAAGCCACCTGACGGGTTCCACCAGAAGTGAAATGAAGGGCAAGTACTCTTATTCTCTATTGTTTCAGAGGAGGAAGTCTATCTTGTAGCACATTTTCCTTCCCACTGAAGATCACATTTCTATTTTATGTTAAGAGCGTGCTGTTGCCAAATATTCAGGAATGCAGGTACCCAACCAATGCTCCAGGCAGGGGAGTTTTCACGCAAATTCATCTTAGCGGACAGCCCTACCCTCCAGCTCTTTTGGCCTGGAGAGAAGAGCTGAGGAGGGGGCGCTTAGGGGAGGGAAAGGCAAAATCTCTTAGATCTGCAGTATACCATTAGCAGCTACATTTATATTTCTGGTCATTAAGTAAGTATTTGGTTCTCTTTGAAATGCTGAGGAAACAGACCCTCAGCATCCTTGTGGTAGTTTTAGATGCACTCTTAATTTTAGTAATTTTACATTTTCTGGGGAGAAAGGAAGAAAGATGTGTTTAGCAATTCTAGAACGGGCCATTTGCCTCTTGCGTGGCTATGCCAGGTTCTTAGTGTGCCTCCTCAGCATTTCCCTGTATGCTCAGTGCCCCTTTCACAATATTCAAGAAACTTTTCTTCCCTGTGCCATGCAGAGATGTGAGCCTGATAATGCCATGGGTGCCATTCATGTGCCTCCCCCATCCCTGCCTCAGGACACCAGTTCCTTCCTTGTTTGTCACCATTTCACTCTGGCGTTTCCCTGTCTATTTTCCAGTTACTTAGGGAGGCCTGTCTTGCCTCACTTCAACCAGTGATTTGAATTGACCAAACACAGGGCAATTTGAGGAGACTGTTGTGCTGTTTCTGGCCTCTCTCTATTGGTAGGACTTACGAGGATTCAGATCAGCGAATGTTATCTCTTTGTATCTCAGGCTTAAGATGACCGTGTGCCCAACTTAGACAAGAGGAAATTGTAATTTGATTGCTCTTTATTCCTGTATCATCACCTCAGAAATCATGATTCATTTCTCCATTCGGTCATTGGTTGCCTAGTTCATTGTTGGCCCTGAGCTGGGCACTAGTGATAGAAAATGAGACAGACACTTTCCCTTCCTTCCAGGAATTTATCTGGAATTGATAATGATTATATATATATAATCTCACTGGAAATAATCATGATAAACATTGTGCCTTATGACACATGCTATAAAGGAAAGGTTTGGGGTGCTGAGGTAGAAAATAACAGGGGGTTTCTTTAGTTAGGGAGGTAACATTGAGAAGGCAATATTTAAGGTGAACCTGAAATGAAGAGAGGAAAGCAGTTTTTCCAAGAATGAGGGGATGTCAGAGGAGAGAAGAGCAGGGGAGGTAGGATAATCCATATGTTATTAAAGCTCTTTTCAAACCATTACTGTATCTTCGCTTTTAGTTAAAAGGAAGCAGGGGCATACTATCCTCATTTGTACTTGAGAAAAACACTATCAACCAATTTTATTTTGCTTGGAGGATGGGACTTAGGTACGAAGAGAGCAAACTCTGGGCCTGGAGAAAGTACTTGTAAAGGTGTGAAGGGGGTAATTTGAACTCCTGAGTTGTGTAGTGAGTAGAGAAGTGTGGCTGGAGTGGAGGGTTGGCATAGGGGACAGGGGTGAGAGATGAGGCTGGATATATAGCGCCTTTGAAGGCAAGGCTAAGAGTGGGCTTTAGCGTTGTAAGCAATGGGGAGCTCTGGGAGGTTTTAGAGTTAAGGTGTGGCATTGGGAAAGTGCTGATTCATACCAATTAATTGGACCGTGAGGTCTGGAGTGGTCTGGGAGGGACCAGAAGGTTTGGAAGCCAGGAGGACAGTAGGAAGCTATAGCGTGATCAAGATAGGGGCTAGTGAAACTCTGGAGCTCATGGGATAGCAATGAAAAGACAGATGTGGGAATCATTATGAAGGCCAAATCAAGAGACTAAGAAATTGAGCAAGATCACGTGCTTAATGGTGGAGCTCACAGGAAAACACAGACCCATTGACAGGCCCTGCACCATTTAGGCCATGGCTTCATCAGCTCTAGATGATGTGTCTCTCTTTGTCTCTATTGCCTGTGTAAGTAAAGGTAGTTTTGAGATTCATTTGTTTTTCATTCCCCTCTGTCCCTAAATTTCCATATTCCCTCTAAACTGTAGGCCTTCTGGGAGAATTCATACTTTTTCTTTTTTCTCTTTCCACAGCCCTAGTTCCATTCCCTACACATTCATTTGGTAATAAGCTTCTATGCGACAGGTATTTTATTAGGCCCTGAGAAGAGCTATGTGAAATTGGACATGGTTCCTGTTGTCAAAGTCTTCATAGCTAGAAGGGGAGGACTGACCTTAAAAATAAGTAAATATATCAATGTGTAATCAGAACTTTGAAAGAAGCATTTATGGGGTACAATGGAGGACAAAGGAATGGTTACTTGATTCTACCTAGTGTAGAGGTAGTGTTAGCATTGGTTGCGATCATGATAATGGTAATGATAATTATAGTAATGGCTACTAACATTTATTGGACATTTAATGTATCCAGCATTGTACTAAGTTCTGCATTTGTATTACCTAACTTAATATTTATAAAAATCTTACAAGGTACAGTTGTTCCTCTTTAACAAATGAGAAAACTGAAGCAAAGAGAAGCAATAAACTTGCTCAAAAGCACATGTCATTCATTTATTCACTGAATAATTGAATTTATTGCACATCTACAAGGTGCACACCAAGGAGCAGACACTGGCTGTCCTCAGATGAACGTGGTGTATTCCCTAGTCCAAGTTTGACAGAGGAAACACTTGTGGAAATAAGTCAGGCTCTTTAATGGTGGTGTGGGAAAGGTACCGTGGGAGCACAAACAGGGAACAGC
Organism: Leptonychotes weddellii; assembly: GCF_054177405.1. Lineage (NCBI taxonomy): Eukaryota > Metazoa > Chordata > Mammalia > Carnivora > Phocidae > Leptonychotes > Leptonychotes weddellii. Next base: position 42,932,251 of record NC_138380.1, on the reverse strand, counting down.
CGATGGGGCCAGGAGTGGGAGAAGGCTCCACAGAGGAGGGGACATTGGCACTGGATCTTGGATGACTGCAAAGAGGAAATATTACGTGCAAAGGTAAAAAAGAAACATGAAGTGGTGAGGAGTAGTCAAGAAGCATTGAGGTCTGTGTGTGTGAATGAGAGGGGAGAGGACAGAGAGGATGGGTCGCCAGGAGGTGATATGGGAAAGATTGTAAAAGGTTCGAGTCATACATCAGAGGTAGGGCCAGCGGAATTGTTTAAGTAGGCTGATGCCACAGCTTTCTTGAGGAAGACTCTTGAGAAAGGAGGAACTTTACCAGTGAGCAGTGAGTACAATATTTTCAGTGGCATTAGACTAATTTCTAACTTCCAAGATATCTGTAGATGCATCAACTACAGACATGTGCTCAACTGTAATTCTAATAACCTGAATGAAGTGGCATCATTTCCTTCCTTTTAACCCATATGATTATACTTAGCAGAATTAACCAAGACAATAAAGTGGTAGGTGAGAGGAGAGACACCGACAGTCCACGGCACTGAGAATCTGAACAGGAAGGAGCAGGATCTTTGAGAGACACCCAAAAACTGTTTCTCACAGTCAAGGGTGGCACCTGAGAAGACATTTATTGTCTTGAGCATTTTACTACAATATTAAATGAATAGCTATAAAATTCTTACAGGGATGGTTCAGGGCTCTGTTGTCTAAACCCAGTATTAGAAAGGATGACAGAGGTCTGGAGTTGGAGGAGAGCACAGGCCGGTCAGACGGATCTTGCTGCTCTGTATCCTGCAGACTCGAGTCTAGGACCCCACTGGGAGGTGGGGCTGCCTACTGCCTGGAAACGGGTGAGTTGCAAAAGGCCACTGAGGGTCACATCAGTGTGCAAGCTGCCTTTCTACCCACTGTAAGGGAAGTTGCCTCGGAAGTTGAACTTGATCCAAACATCAGAGAAATTATCTCTTTCTCAGCCTTTTTCTTAACTCTGGGAACTGTTGAAGAAGGTGAACTAACATCAAAGAATGAGTGAGTGAGAGTTGGTTGTTTTGATAGTTTGATAAAAGTATCATTCAGAAGTTTTTGAACTACAGCTTTCTTTCCTAATCTTAATCTGCCCTGTTCAGTGTAAACCAGTCTAAAAAGACCTAGGCAGACAACATGACATTAAGACAAGGATCGCTAATCGATAACTTTGAAATGAATTAATGGTGTATTCCCAGGCTTTTGTAGGTATGAAGATGGTGGTGATGACATAGACCCAAGTTAGTGGTATGACTGTAATTCTCAGGATCACATACCAGAATTAATAACTTCTTTTAACGGCCCTAGAAAGGATATTAGGTACATTTTATTTTTTGCCATGTCATTTTCCACTAGAAAATATTTTTACAGCAAGACTGTAGAGGCAGGTTTGGCTTAGTAGGTAAGAGCCTGGACTCAGAAGCCAGATGGCCTCGATCTGAGCTCCTCCACTTCTTAGTGGTATGACTTTGAGCAAGTTACTTAACCTCTCTGTGTTTCAGTTTCCTCATCTATAAAATGAGGATTAATAATCGTATCTACCTCCTAGACTGATAAGGATTAAATGAGTTTTCTGACATATGGCAATGCTGTGTAAGTGCCAGCCATTATTAGTAATATTTCTATTAAAACCAATTATGGGGAGTAGCCACCCAAAATGAACATGACTCTCTGAGCTTCACATTTGGAACTATACACTACAGTAAAAGGAGAAAAGTACACGTATGTAGTTGGCACTGTGCTGGGGCATCTATCATCTCATACAACACTCATTACAACTCTGTCCATTAGAGGATTATCTCTGTTTTAAAGATGAGGAAGCTATGGCTCGGAGAACTTAACATGCTCCAGATGATATGGAGCTAATCTGAACTTGAGCCCTATTCTGGTGCTCATGTTTTCATTCTGTACCATGGTTCCCCTTAGAATTCTTCTGGGATAAGTAGCAAACTCTAAAAAAGCAGAATTTAAATGTGCATGTCACAGCTGGGGTTTTCACAGTGCTCCTTCCCCACTTGCAAAGGTTGCCTGAGATGGTTTCTTGTCTTATGTTGTTCCTCTTTCACTGTGCGGCTACACTAAGGAGAATATTATGGAGAGAGAGGCAACTGGCATGGCCCCTGGTCTGCTTCCCAACCCCACCATGTCCCCTCTAATACTTCTCTGTCTCCTCTGTCATGGAGCAGCTTATCCTCTTAATAGGATTCAAAATATTCACACTGGTATTCCAGCTCCTGAGAGCACCAGAGAGGAGGAGTCAGAATCCTTCTAGAATCCTTCCTAGACCTCCAGAAAACTTAGTCTCTTCTGGAAGGTTAGAACTTTTGTTATCCTGTGAATGTCTCAGACATCTTTTGGATGCAATTCATGGATGTTTACATCTGGGAAGTTCTGAAAGTCTTCATAACTGCCCGGGCATCATTAAGATGCAGACAATTCCAAGATTGCACAACTCGACTTGTAAACGCGTGTCGGGATGACCCTGGCTCTTTATAGAGAAACCCATAAAGTGCCCACACCTTGGCAGTTGGACAGAATATAGATTTGAAGATAACATTTTGGGACCTTATGGGAATCAACAACCTTTTCCTTGTACGCTCCAACTTTTACTTTCATTTGTGGTCCACTGCCCTTCATCCCTCATTACCACACCCTGAAATTATAGGTATTTGTAAGAACGTATATTCATATACATTGGGTTGTTTTTTTGCATATTGTATTCCAAGCCCATGCATGCAGAAAGACAATTACCACTCTACCCCAAGCTCACTGAGTATGCAATCAAGGTTCATTATGCCCCCGGTTCTCATCCCATTTACACCCTTTATGTCTCAGAACAACAGTGAATGGGGAGCAAGGTATACTGCAGGATATGAAGGGAGGAAGTCAAAGGAACATGCAGAGAAATTGGAACCAAAGAGTGAACAATTTAGGTGAAAATAGTTTGTGGAATTTTCATCTTTGAAGTCTGAGAAATTTTACTTTGTGTTGGATCCGTTTCTTGAATCATGATCCCTTGGGTCTGGCATAAAGCTATAATTTTCAGAAGGCTCATTTCTGCAAAAGCTTATGGTTATGGAGAAAAATCAATGTTTGTAGGCCCATGAATCAGAGTCTAAAAAAGTCTGTTTGGATATTTAAGGTCTCATAAAATGTAACATCGAGAGAGACTTGTGGAGTATCAGAGCCGGAAACAATCATGAAAACCAGGTAGTCCAGCCCCCTGCTTTTAGCGATGAGGCTACAGAGCTGACGAAGGTCGAGTGATTTATCCAGGTTACATGGCTGCAAGGAGGGGTAGAGAGCCAGGACTAGAACAGACCTAAGCCAGTATATTTCCAACATTATCACATATTGCTAATCATCTAGAAGCACTGAGCCAAAGTATGAGCCATGGATCATAAGTGAGAGAATCTTAGCAATAGAAGAGACCTTGGAGGTCATGTAGCGCCATCTCCCTCCTGATGCAGAAATCCTCTTGGTGACATCCTTGAAAGATGGCCACTATTCTCTATTGGCTTAACTCTGATGCCAGAAAGCTCAGTGCTTTACAAGGCAGCTTGTTTTGTCTTTGGACAAAAGGTCAAACTTGTATTTTTAAAAGATCAGTCCAGAAGGAGTGAGGGTGGCCAGAGGTGAATGACATATTTTTAGTGATGGTGAGGAATTTTACTCTCTTTATCATCTTAAAATGAGGATAATAATGCTGACCGTGTAGTGTCATTGCAAGGATTAGAGGTGCAGTTTATAAAGCATCTACCATAGTGGTTACTTCAAAATAAGAACTCAAATTATAGTCATCATTGGCTTTTATCATCATGATCCCATTTTTTTGAAATTATGCCCTCTGGAGTAGCATAGACTACATCTAATCCCACAAATATTTAAAAGCAGTTAGCATGACCCTCTAAGTCTTTTCTTCTTCAGACTAAATATTCCCTGATTCTTTTACGGTTCTTCCTGTAAAGCATTTTGGATGCCTTCATTGCTTTCATTCCCTCCTGTTTGTCAATTTCCCCCTTAAAATGTGGTGGCCAAATCTGGTCAGTTCAACGTGCTCTACAGTGGAATAATTACTTCCCTTGATCTGGACATTGCACTTCTCCTACAGCAACCTAGATTTATGTTAGCATTTTTGAAGGCCAGATCATAAATTTGGCTCAAGTTAAACCTGACTCTACTACCCAGAACATAAGCTATGCCTCCCAACATTGTGTCAACTGCAGATTTGATAAGCATGATTTTTACATCTTCATCCAAGCTGTTGATAAAAATGTTGAACAAGAGAAGGCCAGAGTCTGAGCCTCGAGGAACACCTCCGATCCTTCCCTGTATATTGACCCCCATCCGCTGGTTTGGTGACACTGTTTCATCAGCTCCAAATCTCTGCACCTATACTAGCAAAAATAACTCCGCGAGATGTGGTCACTCGTTGTGTTTTTGAAACTGGATATTTAATTTATCCAGAGGTAAAGTGCCATTCTTTTATCAATGAAGACAGGTTTTGAACCCATAATTGGGAAAATGTGAACTCAGAAAATAATTTCATGTTTGAGTTACTATGTAATGCTTAAAGGGAAAAAAAATCATCTCCTCTTAATGTGAAATGATAATGCTTGCCTAATTGTTTATTTTTCCAAAACGTTTTGAAATTACTCTCTGGGTCTGGGGGAGTGAGTGTGGAGAATTTGTGGATTTCATGTGTGGTAGAAAAAAGAGATTATTGAAGAATTAGAATACAACTTTTAGGAGCCTTTTCCATCTCAGGTGGGGATCACAGAGTCAAAGAGATGTCTTCAATGTTGGTGGGAGAGGATGTGAGGTATAGTCCTGCATAGTTTTTAAAATTCTTTTTAATGATTCTCATTAAAGAGGCCGTTCTTTCTTTGATTTAACACACTTCCCTCTGAAGAAATCAAACCAACTTCTTTGTGCTATAGCATAGCATATAGATCGGTTTTTCCTAGTTTTCATGGTGGAGATAAGGAATTGTTGTTGCCAACCTTTGAGCCAAAGTGCTCAAAGATTCAGAGCTCACTTCTTGGCATCTTCCTCCAAGGGCTCATTTAATATTTTCTCAAAGGCTTTACTTCCAGTCTACATCCCATGTTTGTGGATTTCTTCTTAACTCTGGTCCTTTCTATTTCTCTAGCCCATAATCAAACAAGTACCTTAATATCTAAAACTCTATTACTGTGAGCATACTTTGAGATCTCAAGGTAAATAAACAAAAAGTTAGCACTCTCAAAAATTGACCAGGGAATAAAAGACCCCCTCATACTGAATATTTTAGGAATGTCCATTTTATAGTTTACTCACTCACTCAGTATTTATTGAGCACTTATTATATTCCAGGCACTGATCTAGGCAACAGAGGCAATGGGGAGTAAAGTCAGATTTAGTCTCTTCTCATATTGTGCTTATGTTCTCTAGGAAGAAACATGTTAATCAAACCAAAACTATTGTGAACTTGTAAAAAGTGCTGCAAAGGAGAGGGTCCCCATCACTACAGAGGTCAGGGAAGTCTTCCTCACATGATGCTTAATCTGAGATTTGAAGGTTGAGTCAGGGGAGGGCCCAGGTAGCAGAAAACAGCATATCCCAAGCCCCTGTGCTGAAATGGAGCACGGGCAGTATGAGGGCAAGAACATGCTAGAAAGGTGGAGTGAAGAGCAGAGAGCAAGAGTGAGAATAGCGTGAGATGAGCTGGGAGGTAGGAAGGGTCTCCTATAGGCCTTGTAGGTCACACAAAGAGTGCTCTCAGTGTCTTCTGAACCATGAAAGCCATCTAAGAAGCTTGTTGGGTGGGGGTAGGAAGGTGTGGTTGGGTAAGGAGAATTGTATGATATGATTAGTTTTGTTTTTCGAAAAGATCACTGTGGCTGTATATGGGCAAAAGGAGAAAGGGAAGCCATAGTGAGTGACAGGTCAGTTAGGATACCACTATCTAGTCCAGGAAAGGAGATGATGCTGGTTGGGTGTAGGTTGGCAGAAGGTGAAATGGAAAGATAGAAAGAGATGAAGGATGTGTAGGTTGAATTTGCAATACTAGGGGACTGCATATGGGGGTGATGGAAAAGAGGTATCAAGGGTAACTCAAGGAGAGTTCATACATTTTATATCCTTCTTTGGCAATTTAAAGATTATTATTTTAAATTTTAGATTATGTAGCTCTACTCATAATCCTTGATAGCACAGCACAACAGAAATAATTCTAAAAAGAAAGTCTGAAATCCTTCTGTGCCTCAGATCTATTATTGGCAAAATAGGTGACTGTGAGCAAGATGAAAAATGGTTGAGTATCTCCGAGGATCCAAACAACGGAGGAAAAAAAAATATTTGTAATTTTTGACTTCATCAAGGCCTCATTAAGGCCCAGGGAAATATGTTTGTTAAGGCTCACTTTCAAAAGAAGTAACACAATTATCTTTATTTTCATTATTATTTTAGTTCAATTCTCTATGTCTCCAGGCCCTATAAAAAGAACTTAAGCATATCCCTACACTGCCACTCCAACACAAATCACCATTTCCTTTCATCTCGCTTTAACCAACCACAATATTTTCCCACGTCAGAAAGACCTTCCAGTGTATAAGAGGAGCCTTTGGACTGTGTGTGTGTATAAAAGCCTGTTCATGCCTCTGGGATCCCACGATAACACAGTCGGCTCGCGGTCTAAACCAGGTGCCCAGTTTCCATCTGGACTCCTGACAAACTGTGTGGTCAGGATTTAGAAATCAGAAATCTGGGAAAGGTGCAATGTGATGGACACAACCACCCCAAATACCATATGTTATCACCATCATTTAACACATAGTGCAGGAAATCCTGTTCTTTGCAGAAGAACTTCAAAGAACCACTTCTGGTTCTCCTGGGTAACATTTATTTTTTTCTTTGCTAACCCCAAAGCGCAGACAGATATATATTTTCCCTCTAGTAAATTGCTAGTGACACTCCATTTCTTTCCTGCCATCCTCAACCCCATTGTCCAACTGACCTCTCGAATTTCACTACCCTTCTAGGCTGAGGAGTTGTGCTTAGCTATTTACAGAGGCCCACTTACTTACTTGACTTTACCCTGTACTTTCCCTTTCTTTTCTAGGCTCTGAATTTCTCACCTTTTAGCTCTGCCATGTTGAAGAGACTTCCTCTGCCCCTGTGTGAATCCTCTTCTTTTGTCCCAGTAACTTTTTTTGCTAGAAAGAGCTGTCTTTTAAGACAGCTTTACCTTGCATGTTTTACCTTACTTTTGCATTTTAAACAAAGAAACCTTCATTCAAGTTATCAGAAATAAGCACATGATATTAGTTCCCTTAAGTGACTGGGATGTCTCATTTAGACCTTCACTAGTTTATTCATACAGTGTATGTTTACTGAGTGCCTACTGTGTTCCAAGCACCACGAGAGCGAGTTACGAACATAAACATTCTACGTTCTAGAGTAAGACAGTGAACAAGTAAATGAACAAGCAGTCATTGTTCTGTATTCTGTTATTCCATAAAAATTGTTAGAGATTGATTTTATGGACATGCAGCAGAAAGTTGCAACTTTTGCTCTTGGCATTGGATTCCAGACACCTGGTCGTCTGTTCCAGTCATCCATCCTCACTCTCCAGGTAGTTGAACTTGGGTCATGAGTACCCAGATTATGATTTGGAAAAGTAGTAGTTTCCTGGGGAAAAAAAAGTAGGTCGTTGGCCACTCTCATAGGACTGAAAAAGAAACAATAACCCAGTGTGCATGTCATTCAAAGCAGGATGTTGAGCAGTTCTTCACTAAATCATAGTATTGTGCACTTACCATGGAAATCATTTTCAAATGCAGTATATATCACACCAATTCAGAGAAGATATGCACCAAGTGTCTCTGATATAAACCTCACATCAGGATGGCGACAGAGTGATTAGTGAACTTCATGGTATTTTCTTATGTGCTTTACTGTTAGGGTAAATAGTTATTTTTCATCTGCTCATAGTTGTAAGTTATCACAAGATGGATGGATCCATGGCTTGCCAGAAGCCATAACTCTTTATTTAGTTGACATGACCAGATTCCTAATTTCGTCCTCTGAGAGCTTGAGAGTACAATAAAACATTGACTTCTTCTGACCTTCCCCTCTGTCTTCTCTGGGCAGAATATCTCGATGCATAACACAGTTGGTGGGGCCATGGCAGGGCCCGGAGCTCACCAGCTTGGCAGCACCCGGATGCCCAACCATGACACCAGTGTTGTGATTCAGCAAGCCATGCCGTCACCCCAGTCCAGCTCTGTCATCACCCAGGCACCTTCTACCAACCGCCAGATCGGGTAAGGAGACTTCCTCGGCTGTCTCTGGGGCCTGGCTGGAGCTCGGAGAATGTTCTGGACTTTCTCCTTGTTTCTGGTGCTCAGACTGAATGAGACAGAAGTTGGTGTTCCTGGTTGGCGTGAAATCACCTGGCACTCAGAGTGATGCTTTTAATGGGAGAAGGGAGGGGAGCCCCCATTTGGTGGAGACTATTTGATCCTGGACTTTGGGGGACAAAGCAAGTCATTCTGTGTCATCATTTCTTCAGACAAGATTTGTGACTGTGGAAAACGCCTTGGGTGTTATGGAGAGCAGAGCATAGTTTCCAGGACAAATGCTTAAGGATGGTAGAGGGAAGTTTCACCAGCCCACTTTCCTCCCCAACAGAGTGTGTCCCTTTTTTCCTAAGATCTGCTAAGCACATCCCCTGGGTCTTTCATGTATTTCCAGTCTTCCTTCCTCTGATGATTCTTCCTTGCTTCTTTTCCTTGTTAATACCTCTTTATTAGCTCTCCCCTTCCTCTGTATTGGTCCAGGCTCATTCCTGGTGTAGACAAAACAAAAAAAAAGTAAGCCGTTTCCCCCTCATTTATGTAAAAAAGACAGTAGTGTGGTATTGAGCAAAATTGGTAGAAAGCTCCTGTCAGAATCCCAGACACTCTGAATTTTCACTTCTGAGTCTCAGGTGACAACTCTAGCCCTTGGCTACTCGAGTGTGGTCTGAGGACCCGAAGCCTGGGCATGACCCGCCAGCTTCTCAGAAATGCAGCATCTCTGGCCTTCTTCCTTACCTTCAGGATGATGGTGGTGTGTCTTCTTTCCACCCTTACAAGAGCAGAGTGAAGACAAAATAAAAGATTTAAGAGCAGTCAGGTTCTTAGGAAGAAAAGGTAGTAACTTAAGCCAAAGTGCTCTGATAAATTTATATTGCTGGAAGCTGAGAACTGCTTGCTGTATGTTCCCAGAATTCTCTCTCTAAAATAGGAAAGGGAGCTTGCGGTGTTTAGTATGTGCAGCAGAATTTAGTGTGAATATTCAGCTGAATATTGGATATGGTGATTTAAAAAAAACCCATTAGAAGCTGCCTGACAATTTGCCACTGTGTCTTTCCCCCTTTGTTTTTGTTTTTTTTTTAAAGATTTTATTTTTAAGTAACCTCTACACCCAACGTGGGGCTTGAACTCACAACCCCAAGATTAAGAGTTGCATGCTTTACCAATTAAGCCAGGCACGTGCTATCCCCGCCCCCCCCCTTTTTTTAATGCTTGTAAGGATTTCAGATCAAGAGTGAGCACCAGGAACAACGTTGGCTTATTCCTCCTTAGAATGCCCTAGAAGGCGGGGGTACCTTGTCTCTCACATTTCTCAACTTACCAGATGGGTTGTGATTTGCGAAGACCCATCTTAACAAAAGAGAGCTGTGGGCAGTGACTGTTTTGTGAGTCTGTCATGGGTACATTTGGTTTCCCATTTAAGAAACAGAATATTACTCTGGCCATTTGAATGCTTGGCTTTGTTAGAAGAAGCCAATACTAAATTAGATAGTATCCCTGTTAAATATTTCTTTCCTTTTCAAATGACTATGGGAACAGATATTGCCACCATCCAAAGCAAGAACCTATAATACACCAAGAGAGTGGGGTGGGTTCTTTAAAGACAGCATCTAAATTTCAAGGGACTCTTTCACTCTAGTGGTTTGGCTTTGGGCAGACAATCCACAGTTAGGCCAGCTAATTATAATTATTTTATTTTTCTTTCAAGGGGAAAAAACATAAAATGTGTTGGAGTTTACTAGCAGTTTTATAACATTCCTCCCCCCCTGGAGTTCTCCTGCCTCCCCCTCTCCCCACCCCAGCTACCCTCTTGGAGGTCCTTAGTATTGTTAGTACAATGCTGGTTTTTGTGAAACAATCTTTTAAGGGTTAGCACTCAATTCTAAGATGGGTGTTGACTCTGTCAATAATTTACCCAGCTGGCCCAGGGCTGTACAGTTGGGTGACATTTCTAGGCTGTGTCACTGTGCCTGGATGAGTGGGAGTGTTTCTCTGGTACATGTGACCTCCCAACCCACTCCATCTTCTCATTTACTCCCAATCCTGGGGTGTTGTGTGTCTCTCCTGGTGTGTTCTAGGAGATAATTGTCACTTTTGGGACTCTGTCTCATTGCCAAGCTTGAGGGAGGCTGCTTCTTTTCTTCAGATCCTTCCCTGTCGTGCTTACCATGTTGATTCCAACCCACACATCCTGTCATTTCCATTTTCTCCATGTGACCCATCCAAAACCTTGCCCGGATGGCCACGAGGACTCAGCAAGGAACAACCCAACCCATCTCACCAGTGGATTCAGAATGAAACTCTAGGTGGTAACATTTGGGGATGGTTGACTCTTTTATTTCTCCCAGCAAAGAGGAAATGAGTACTTATTTTAAAACATGAGTTCCCTCTGGAGACTGTGTCTTTAAATGAGCATTTGAAATTGCAGATAGTTTTTTTTTTTTTTTTTGAGACTGCACAGAACCATATTGTAGTAATATTCTGATTTTTATCACAACCTCAAATATTTAAGTGTCAAAATCTGGCCAAGCCACCTGCAAATGTTTGCCATGGCTACTGGCCAACAAAAACAGCAAACAGCAATGAAAGTCTTCATTCAGGCTCAGCGCTTAAGCTGCATCCAAGCAGGGAGACTGGGACCCACCTGTGCCCACGCACAGTGCTTTTTGCTGTGGCCAGTGGGTGTGTTCACGACTGGAACTTTGTGGGAGAGGGAGGGGGCCGCCTGTCTCCTGCTCCCTCTTTTTTCCTTCTCTTCTCCCAGTGCTTGGCTTCTGCTGCCAACCTTACTTTTGCTTTCTTTTCTGCCCCTTCTTTCATGCTGTATTTAAGCTTAGAGGCTTGAATGTATTGGGAGTGGTGTGGACAAGGAAGGGCTTGGAAATGGGAATAGCACTGGTGTCTGGGGAAGATTTTGGGGGACTAAATGTATGCATTTCTGTAAGCATTTGATTTTCATGTTTTTTGAGCAGGCGCTGAGCCAATGTAGACCAAAATAGATGGAAATGCAAAAATCCAAAGAAATAAATGTAAAAGTAGGTAGATAAGCAACATAGGCAACGTCCGTGCCATCCCATATCACCCCCCACCATGCCCTATGCCCAGTTCTGTCAAAGTAATGCTGTTATCCCAATAGAAACTGGAGGTAAGTATAAATATCCCAAATTGCACTCGTGTGGTTAGGCAGGCTAGAAAAACACACAGTGCTAGGGAGTGTGGGAGGCATCCCCAAACTAGAGACTACTTGTGCTTAGTCAGACTGGCAGACGCTCTGTCGGGAAGAGTGTCTTTGGCTGATTGATGGTAGCATTTTAGGAGATAAGTTTTCCAGATGGAAAAAAAAAGGGTTGAGCCATGGGCTGTGGGGGAGACAAGTGAGACAGAAAACAAGCATGTGTTAAATATAGATGAAATTGATTCAGCCTTGGACCAAATATGTGGCAGATTCCAAGCAGTATCTCTATTGCAGTCATTTTTATTAGATATCATGTAACAGGCTCATTAATTCAGGATTAAGTCAGCAGAACCTGGGAAAAATGGTAGATGAGCATGTAAGTGGTCACGTACATCCCTTTCTCTGTCTCTTACTCTCTCTTTGTCTCTCTCTGTCTCTCTTCACATGAGATGTTTTTGTAGGAGCCAATGAGCAGTTGAGGAGGTGGCTATAATCTTAATAGATTCCGGCTTACCTAAAGAAGCCTATTTCTCTTTATGGAGTAAGTGTGAGCAGGTAATTCATGCTCAGTAATTCTTCAGGAGAGCAATGAAGATAGTATGGAATGTGGAGATCGGCAAGAATGGACATGAGTACAGAATTCTGATAGGTTGTGGGAAGCACTGCCACTGTATTCCACATGTTTTCTTCCTGTATTCTTTTTGTATTCAAAATGTTCTACAAATTCAATTCTCTGTAGGGATTTGGGCAAATAAGCAAGCTTGCGAGATGATTGGTGAAAATTATTTGATCATAATAGTTTACAATACAGAAATGTTCTATGCCTAACATCAAAATATACAAGTGTTCCTACCAAGGCTCATATTTGGACAGAAGATATCTGGCTCATTGTGGAATATTCTAATTAAAATATCAGGAAACTTGAAAATATGGTCACCAGCATGTATCTGTGAAGCCATGTATGTATGAAATTCCTCCCTGATTTTACATCGCTTATATTCCCGGCACATACGTGTCCGTGTCCATGTCCATGTGATGTCATAAACCCTATTTGCATGGGGTTGTAGCCAGGCAGTATACACCTAATACTTAGCCAGAAATATATATAAAATGCCATAGAAGCAAATCTTGTTTTATGTAAAATAAAGAGAAGCCGATACTCATCATAAATTGTGCCTTCTCTCACCCTTTCTGCACTTCTTTCTCTCTTTTCTCTTTGCAATTCTTGACACTATGTATCACACAGAATATCAGGTGTAGCTCAGTGGACATGACCAAGGAAAATAATAATAATAGTAATAATAATAAAAGCTTGTTACATCTCAGACGTGTTGTTTTAAAAAGCAGCGCTACCTTTTCTACCAGAGTCATATGGCTTTGTTGTAGGAGTTGGTGTTGCTGTTTGAGGTGTCCATTGAGATGGGAATGGTAATTGATTTGAGGATTTTTGTATCTCTGTTGCTCGGTGGGGGTGGGGGGGATGGGAGGTCCATAAATGACGCTGTCACAGAAAAGCAACATTTAAAGAAGACTTCAGTAGGACAGCTTAGGAATGTGCTTGCTCTGTAAATGCGTAGGTGTGTAAAATCACTATTAAGAGTTTTCTTGAGCTGAGCATGATTAAGACTGTCACTGCCCACCACAGGCTGATGCCAGTGACATCCAGGCCAGCCTTCTTTCTGCTGGAGGCAGCAGACCAGCAGGTCCCAGGTTGTCACTGGCTCACAGCCCTTTGCCAGGATAGCTTGAAGACCCCCTTGAGGAATTCAGAAGAGAAGCCATTACTTCCTGCTTTGTGTTTTGCTGAGTATCATGGCTATGAACATTGCTTTATTGTTAGAAAGTTGCTGGATCTTTCACAGCCCTGAGAACATTTACGAGGGCCCTTCAGGGGATGCTTTCTGGGACGGTTGATGGATTTAACCATATGGCTCCCGTTAAATCCCATGCAGAGCCTTGAGAAATTACCTCTGACAAGGGGGCCAGCAGCCTTCCACTCACAGAGCTTTATGTGTGGAACGAAAAATTAAGTACTGATACTTGAGGAAATATAAGGTTTCTCAACATTCAGAAGTTGTAATACCACATGGTATTGTGGCCAGATGAAGGGGGCAGAGCCAGAACACCAGAGCACATGGCTGCGTATTCTGAGAAGCAGAAAAATACCCTTGCTCTTGTTTCTGAATCTGGCTCTTGCCTCGGATTCCTCAGGCAAGCTTTGTGTGTCTTGGTGCTACAGCTAGTCACCTGGAACACAGCAAGGCTGGTACCTCAGTCACTTTAGAGGGATAAAGCAAAATATCACACACCCGGTGGCTTAAACAACAGACATTTATTTCTCACAGTTCTGGAGGCTTGAAAGTACAAGGTCAAGGACCTTGGTCAGCAGATGTGGTTCTTGGTGAGGACCCTTTCCCTGTCTTGCAGACAACTGCCATCTTGCTGTGTACTCGCCTGACCTCTTCTTTGTGCTTGGTGGGAGTGGGGATGAGGTGAGAGAGTTAGCAAATTCTGGTATTTCTTACTCTTATAAGGACACTAATCCCATTATGGGGACTCTACCCTCATGACCTCATCTAAACCCAATTAATTCCCAAGTCCCCACCTCCTAATACCATCACATGGGGGGTTAGGTTTTCAACATATGAATTTGGGGAGTACACAAGCATTCAGTCCGTAAACAGCTAGTGTAGTTGGAAGAGAAACTTGGAGGTCACTTCTCAATGGCTCAAACTTTTTGTTAGAAAAGCCCTTGGTTATCAGGCTGATAATGAAGACAAGGAAGCTGACATTTATCCAACATCTACTATGTGCCAGGCACTGATCTAGCATTGCATTTTGTTTCTTATCGTTGTCCAAGAGCCCAGAGAGGCAGGTATTATTTACTCCAGTTTTATTGCTCAAAGAAGAGAAGTAACTTGTCCAGCATCATTCAGCCAGTGAGATGAGCAGAGTTTTGAGTGTAGGTCTGTTGGACTCCAAAGCACATGCTTTCCCTCTACTCCTATGCATAGCTATCCCAGTGCTGTGGAAGACACATGAGCTTATCTGACCATTTGGGAGAATCATCTATGCACAGGAGTTGGCTAATGCTCAGTCTGTCTGGTTCCAGTATGAAGAGCTTCTGTGCTTACACACACCTGCAGGGTGGTCAAGGGCAGAGGGAGACACCTTGAGTTGCCAGCAGCTGCTTCAGTCCTCTAGGAGAAAGATATAGGAGGTCCCTGGCCCCCAAAGAAGGGAGATCAGAGACTGTCTTGAGCACATGGAGGCAGAGAGTTGGTTTCTCCTGGGAGAAACCAACTGGCCAAATACCTTCATTTATAAGAAAACCAAAGTCACTACAGAGAGTGACCGCTCTTTTTTCAACCATTTGGTTGCTCCACATTTGGTTTCTTGGTCTGAAGGAAGACCCCTAGTCCTTGCCTAGATGAAGTCTGACTTCCAGACTTATTCTGATTCCTGCTGCGGATAGGTGACTTTGCCTGTGACCTCCTCTTGGAGGAGGATTTCATTTCTGGATCTTACAAACAGAAGCCCTGCTCACAAAGGTCCAGAAGCTTCCATCTAAGTCTCTCCATGTGTATCTCCCCCTATCCCATTTTTAGAAACAGATAGGCACTGATGAGGATCTGCTTCTAGAGCAAATAGCCCAGGATCATTCGGTTTGTGTCCATCGCAAATCTAGACAATTGTTCTTTTTTGCAGCATATTGGAAAGATATGCCTGGAGAGCAAGAGCTTGCTCAGAGCTAAACTATGTTAGATCAGAGGAGAGTCTTGGAAAAGTATTGGCCATGAGGTCAGAGGTCACAGGTTTGGGATAGTCCAGGCTCTGCCATTTAAAAGGTTTTTAGCCTTGGCCAAGTGTTCCACTTCCCTGGGCCTCACTCAGTTCCTTCATCTATATATGAAAAGGTTAACCAGCTGATTGCAAGTCATTCCCAGTGGCAAACTTCTCATGCAGTGCTACTTTTCTGTCTCAAATGTATTTTCTCTTTTGGTTTGTTTTCTTCCAGGAGCTGAGTTTGGTAAGAGCTCTAGGTTATGTGTTCACGGATGTGTTCACGTCCCGCTGTGGATGAGAACAGAATCGGGCTTGGGAATACTTGGGAAGAGGAGGCCAGTGCAGTCAAACAGAGGGGTCCCAGCATATGTAACCAGAGAGATCTGATTTCTAGGCTCAACTCCTGGGTGAATAACAATAATTTTATAATTCTGTTCCATGGGCGTGAACATACCCATTTTACATTTGAGTAAAGTGAGGTTCAGAAATTACGTGACTTGCCCCAAGTCATACTAATAATGAATAGCAAGAGCCAGAATTAGAAGCCAGGCCACCTACACTGCACTGTTCCACGGGTCTAAATGAACTTGGCTTCCCCAAGGTTTGGTTTCTTCACCTGTAAAATGGGGAGGTATCACTAGAAAATCCTCGAAGTCCTATTCAGCACTAAAAAAAACGGAATTTTCATAACACGTTTAATTTTGAAAATTACTTGGCAAGGCAAGTTCTTTGGGGGCATAGTGCTACACGCATGGCTATGTGTAGTTTCCTCCTTTGCACTAATCTTATCAATAAACTGTTCTTTTATTGTCACTTTGCTAAAAGTATCTTACTGTTGGAGATCTAACAAGAAAAACATCTAAACAACAGCATGATAGTGAAAGATATAAAACAAGTCCAATGCAAGAAACCTTGACAGTGATCTTGCCAGAAGCAGCTCTGTGGGAAAATGCAATTCACTATCTTCTTTTCCAACATTATTATCATTTTGGGGGTTACTTTGTGGAAGACTTGAAACATAGGGCTTTAGCTCATATCGATATTTAGTGTCTTCCTAGAGGTAACCTTGGATAAGGCACCAAATAACTAGACAGTGGGGGTTGAGGATATATGTTTCCCATAATACAAAAGGCAGTAATTAACTGTACCTCTCTGTATTTGTCATAGTTTCTAATGGGGATTGGCTCAGTGTTTCCTGTTTTCAGGACCAGAAACATGGATGCCTACCTGGCTCACCACTGTCAGTTTACATGGCTCCTGGGGTGGTGTTCAAAGAGAGTCCCTACTAAGTGTAGTCATTCCTTGGTGAATGCCAAAAGGGGTATTAACATGGAGAAATGATTAGTCTTTGCAGTGCTCTGCAAGGTAAGCATGCTAGAAGAAATGAATCTGATAAAGCAGGTCTTATCCTCTGTAACTGGGGAGGACCCTTTGCTCTTTTGAAGACTGAGCATGTCCAAGTAATATGGCAGTGTCTCAGTGGACATTTCTGATCATTTGTAGTTTTCATATTCTCAAGCATTGTATGTCTCCTAAAGTGTGAATAACTCTCATCTGAACTGATTGACAAGTATTTTCCGAGTTAAGAGAGGACTGTTCTAGGAACTTGCAGATAGCCCATGGTGCCCATTTCGAATACCATGTATTTATGTAATTGGACATCTTGGGATTCAAAAGATAAATGATTCAATAGGTTCTCTCACATATATTTTTCAATAATATTAGATCAAATGGATTTTCTCTACCATCATTTTTTATATCCTTTCTAATGAGGATTGAGTTAAAGATTACATAAATTCTGTGGATATTTCGCCTTTGGTGGGATGAGAATAACACATAAACAAACATCTAATTTGGTCTTGGATTTTGGGTATAAAGGGAATCCTTGATATTAGGTTTTAGTTACATCCAGATGGAATTCTATTTCAATGAGGCACAGGGCAAAGCCATTGCTAGAGGCTGAAAGCCATGGCTGGTGGTTCTGACTCTACCACTCACAAGTTCTTTGAAAAGACCCCATGACCTCTCTGGGCCCTACTTTTCCATTTTATATAAAGAAAGAATGAAACTAGATTATCTAGTAAGTGCCCTCTTCTAGCTCTTAGGAACAAGTTTGTTTCTTTATCATGACTAACACTCTACTATAACACTGCTTGGCTGATGCGGATTGTGGAAGAAGAAATTCCATAAAACAGATATTTTCAAATTTAGTAGGCAATCTAGTAATCTATTTGCCTTGTATGTTTTGCTTTTGGTAAATATTAATGTGAAATTCCTGTAGAGTAATAAACATTCTTAATGGTACCAGACACATTTAAAAGAGTTTGGAGTTTTATAGTTTCACCCCCTTTGGCAAAGTGCATTTGGGCTGGTGAATAAGCCGGTAAAGTCTGTAAAATGATAGGACCCTTGTGAGTGTGGGGTAGAGACACGCTGGCATGTGCTTGGGTTGCCTTTGCAGGGTTGCAGAACTTTGCAGAGAACAGATGGCCCCCAAACATCTTTGAAATGCCAGAAATTACTTCCCCAATAATCATAGACCCATTGTATATTGGTTCAGATATGGTAATTCACAAACCAAATGCACAGCACTTCACAGCTGACCTCAAATCTATTATTTTCAGTCCAGAAAACCCAGAAACATTTTTGACACAATAATCATAATGACAAGTGCAACAAGAGACACCCGTCACCAAGTCATCAAGCCACTGAACATTTGTTAAACAATTTGTTGTTCTCAGAATCTGTAGGGGTGGGGGGCCCAAGCATTTGGCAGACTCTCAGGGATCACTGCGTAGCATGACGTTTCCTCTCACTTTTCCCAACGTCTTGCTTAAACTGAATATCTGAAGAGATAAAGTGTAAGTTGTTAGATTAAAGAGAAGTAGAGGCTGCTTCTACTTCAGTATTGTTTGGATAGTTTGAATGGAGCCATTTTGATGAACCTGTAAATTCAGTGTCAAAGTCTACCTCTAACGTCTTTCTATAACCCTATGCTGAGCCAAGGTATATTTTTAATGGCAAAACTAAACAAAAATGCAGCTTTATAAATGCATATTCCAAATTATAGCCTCTCAAAAACATTGGAAGAATGAATTTAAGAATAGGGGCATGTGGCTGGCTCAGTTGGGGGGAGCATGCGACTCTTGATCTCGGGGTTATGAGTTCGAGCCCCACATTGGGTGTAGAGATTACTTAAAGATAAAATCTTTAAAAAAATAAAAATAATCCCAACTAAACTATACACTGTTAAAGGAGAGGGGGGAGTTTTAACATCCAGTTATATCCAAATGAAAAGTGTGTGTGTGTGTGTGTGTGTGTACATCTACTTCATAATATTTTGCTTTACTGGAACATAATTTAGGCCAGTTGACATGTATATTATCTTATTCAAAGCCCTTGAAGAATTTTTCTGGGTGTATTCTGTATATTCTACATAGCATGGTTTTTCATGATGCCCTGAATGTCCCTATCATCTCCCCCTTACATGACAATAAACTATACCAGCACCTTGGAACCACTTTTAAAGAATAGCTCCAGTGACTGACAAGTATAAGATTAAAAAAAAAAAAAAACTCACATAGATTCATATTAGCCCCTTTACCTGATTTTCAGAAAATTGAAACAATTTCCTCATTATCTAGAAAATGACCATTTGGTTGATGGATTATGTTTTCAGGAGGAGCCACTTTTTGTTTCTCTGACACCTTGACATCATTGGCATGTGGGATGAGATACTTAGGTGCTAATGCTGACATCCCTGGAGGGTGGTGACAGCCGAATCTGAGAGCAGGGGAGGGAGAATCAACTCAGGTGGTGATTCCCTCCCTGTGAGGAGGAGGGTGAATATTTCATAGAAAATTGGCTGTGATACTAACCATGGGTTTGGGGCTTCACCAAGAAGGCTTTGATTTACCCAGAGATTCCATTTTATAGTCACAGTAGAGTGGGGGTGGGAGGGCACTCATCTAGAACCCCGACTTTCTCTCCTTTCTCTGCCCCTCCTTCCCTTCCTCTTTTCTCCCCATCTCCCCTAGAAAGAAAGGAGGATACATCAAATTATTCATGTCTGCCATTTGACCATGGCTCTGGCTAAAAGTCTGGAATTGGAGAAAGTTTAAAACTTTTAACAAAAAGAAAAATGAGAGAAAGAGAAAGAGAGGTGTCAATTACTAGACGTGTCCCAATCCACCCTCATTGTGTGGATAGCTGCTATTTATTTAATTTAATTCTGTAGTCAAGCACTTTGCAGGAAACTAGAGGAGTGAGTTTGTCCAGATCTCTTTTGGCAAATATGTGTGTGTTTGTGTTTGTGTGTGGGAAAGAAAGAGAAAGAGAGACAGAGAGACAGAGGGAGGGAGGGGGAGAGAGAAAGACAGAGAAGGAGAGAGAGAGAGAAGAGAGACAGAGAGAGAGAGATTTTTATAAAAAGAGTGTGTGAAACTTTGGCTGCCCCATTGAAGCCACAGACAACCAACCTTATATTGGGTCCACCCTGTTCCATAATTATTACTGCCATTAGGAATAATTATTATTTGCTTCATTGAGTTGGCAGTTTGGAGCCTGCCTGAGACAGAGGCTTTTCACAGGAGCTGTGGCACACAAAGGACCAAGCAATCACCCACAAGTGCTTCAACATGTTTGGACGACGTCCTTCTCTTGGTTCACTTCATTGGGTTTCGCACACATTGAGCTTCAGATTGAATGAAAAGTTCATCAGATTCCTTCAGCAGGAATGAGCGCCAGCACTCAGAAAGCTTTTTTTTTTTTTTTGGATGAGGAATTCTTGGTTTTTCTCAAGTCTGCAGATGAGAGTTCCCTTCACGCTGCTGTGTTCCTTTAATTAAAAATAGAAAAATAAATAATAAGTTGAGTCTTCAGTTAGAGGCTGGGTTGGAAGTGGTATGAGAGGAAAATGAGGAAGAACAGGAGGAACACCCAATGGAAAAGCAGCAAGCTTATTTCAGAGGCAGAATCTTCACAACCGTAACGTCGTTTTTTCCTGATTTGTTTCCACTCTTTGCGCACAAACCCTCCAGATTCCAGATTCTGTATGGTTTCCTTTTCCCTTTGCCGTATCCTTCCGAATCACCTGTGCCGTGGGCATCCTGCACACCCTCCTGAGGGATCGCAGGTAGAATGTGGCCGGGTATTTTGAACGAGTAGAGTGCTCCCAACAGAATCTGTGCCAGGCAAAAGGCCCACCAAGTCATTAAAGTAAGAAGAGCACGACAAGATGTTCTTCCAGACATTATTTTTCCCATAAGACTCCATTGGTTCCTTGCCAACGTCTGTACCAGTCACAGGCCTGTGGGCACTTAAAGAGAACAGCACACAGCCTCAAGTGTGGGGTGTCTGTCCCCTCCCCTAACCTCTTCTTCGTATAGCGGCTGTTTATAGCAAAACCTGCTGACTCAGACCCCTCAAGAGCCTCCTAAAAACTGCTGACTCAGAAGAAGAAAAAAAATCCCCAGCAGCTTCCATCTGACACGTCAGACCCAGCACAACTGAGTGAATGTCAGCTTTGTTTCTCCAGACACCCAAACAGTCTGCCCTCTATCCCAAAGCCAACCAAGATTCCCAGGCAGTGTCAGGGAAGACCAGGGCGACCTTGCTGGGCATGCGGGAGATGCCGTGTCTGTGTAATAAGTATCCCTCGGTAGATCAGGAATGGAAGCACCTGGGTACACACCTTCTCCCAGATTTTGTGGCCCAATGGGGTGAGGAACAGGAATCCCCTCCCCTGTCCTCAGCATTGAAAAGTGACTTCGATTATAACACATCATTAAATGGGTTCCTTGGGTGAACACCCCTGTGTGAATGAGAAGCAAGTAAGTTTCACTGCAGTGGTTTCCAGGGATTTGTGATCCTGGACATTGTATGTAGGAAAACTATTTAGAGGGAAAATTTTACAAGGGAGCATTCCTGTCTGGGTTTTCATAAGAGATGGCAAAATAGTACTGTAAAGAAAAAGAAATCCAGCACTTTCTTCATAGTAGTAAAGCTTGTCTTCAGGTAAGGTGTCCTGCTAGGGTAGAGTTGCTGCTTTTTCATTTGTCATTTGTTTTAGGGATTTAAGGGAGAGAAAGACCAGAGAAATGGTCTTCATTGGCATGGAGTTTAATAAAGGGGGAACCTTAATTTGTTCATTTTCAGTGGAACCACTGAAGGAACCATGTCTTTACAAAGCTGTGTGGAGTGTATTGTTTCTATCAGTCCTTAATAAAGTCCCATTGTTATCTTTTTTTATTCAAAGATCCTGTTGTACCAAGTCTTACCATAGGAAGTGCTTATTTTAAGGGTATTTCTGTGGAAAGCATTTGATCCCTCGTGTTTTAATAATGGGTTTCTCTGGAAAGGCGGGAGTTTTCTAAATTCTCGTTTTTTTAATTGGTTTTTATAGTGATGGGTCCGATGTTTCTTCTATTGAATGCTGTCTCTCCATTCATTGACTTAATTTTAGGTCCTTTTCTACAGTCAAGCAATGAAAAGAGTTTGCAAGTTTTGTTAATTGTTCCAGAATGGGGCGTGTGGTAAGTTGTCAGGAAGCTTCCAAACAGAACTAGGCACTGTCAGAAATGACAGTCGTCATATTAAATGGCTGACCCCAAGGGAGAAGAGGTGACATCACAGTCTGGCATAAGATGACACCAGGGAAATAGTTGTTTTCTCAGCTGCAAAGAGATTTTTCCTTAAAAAAAAAAATAAACTGCCTACTCTAAAAGATGAGCAGTAGACCCCAGTACATTATAATGTGGTGTCTACATGCATGTTACGAAGATGAGTTATTAGAATAGAAGCAGCTAGAATCCACTATACTGGGCCCTGCAGAACCTGCTCTGGACTGCCAAAGTTTAGGGAGGTAGAGATTGAGGCCAGGTAAGCAGGCACCCCATCTCCCAGGTACCCCTTTACCCAGAGCAGCTCCACATTTTTTCACCTAGTCAAATTTCTACCTAATCATTTCTTTGAATAAAGACTCCTGCAGAAAGAAAAATGTTTGAACAGTACAGAATTAGGAGATCCTTTTCTCTTTATGTACTATAAGAAAAAAAGTGGATTTGGGGACATGCTTACATAGGTACCACATTGAAGACCAACTTCCTAGAGAAGAAGTGATACCATCACCACTGTGGAAAAGAAAGGGGATTGGGAAAACCAGCCATGGTTTCCAGAGTGACGGGGGAAAAGTAAAACATGAAAGAACTTTCAGCAACCAGTTAACGGGAAGGAAGAAAATTGTCAAAAGGAAAACATAAAGCCTTCATGGGAATTTGTACATTTTAATCTCTCAGGAAAAGGTAGAACAACAACAACAAAGGAAGTCGTATTGTTTCAATTCACTGTTCCAGCAGGATACATTAACACGTGGGATCCCAAGGTCTGAGGCGCCAAGGCCCAGCGGCCCCGAGAGGCAGCATCATGGATGGAGGGCCTCAGACGCCTGGGCCTCACCCTCCGTCTTCCATCTGTAGACCTTCGCTCTTGCCCCACTGCAGTTGAGCTCTCCAGGATTTCACCATTATTTTTTTTCTCTCTTCACAACCTCACCTTTCCCACAGTATGGCCTGAACTCTGCCTCTTGGCATCCCTAGAAGGACAGTCCCTGATTTCTTCCCCCTTCACAGGCTCGGCAGGTCCTGTGTCCTGGGCAAGATTCAGTGATTTCTATCCATACGTGTCCCCCAAAAGATCTGTTGAAGTCTTAACCCCCTGGTTCCTCTGAATGTGACCTTATTTGGAAAATAGGATCTTTGCAGATGTCATCAAGTTAAGATGCGGTCATACTGGATTAGACCCAGTGATTGGTGTCCTTAGGAGAAGGTCATGTGAAGACACAGGGAAAGGGCCGTGTGACAGCAGAGGCAAAGATTGGAGTGATGCAGTTGCAAGCCAGGGAGAGACAAGGTTTGCCAACAACAGCCAGAAGCTAGGTGAGAGCCATGGAATAGATTCTCCCTCCAAGCCTCTAGAAGGAACCAACCCTGCTGACACCTCAGTTTCAGACGAATACCCTCCAGAACTCTGAGGGAACAAATTTCTGTTGTTCTTAAACCACCCAGTCTGTGACAATTTGTTACAACAGTCCTGGGAAACCCATACATGTGTCTTCATGGAATTATGGATCTATTTGCTTTGCCAGCAGAATTGTGGTTAAAAAAAAAAATCTATCATTTTATTTTCCTTTTATTCAGCTGTACCAGATGTGCAGATACAAACATTAAAAGAAAAAAATGCTAACTAAGAATAAAAATACTACTACTCTGGAGAACTGGTGTCTTGGAGTTGGGACCTGTTTGGTGGGATACCCCCCAATTCTCCGTTTATGTGGAAAGGTAATGAAGAAGCCTGCTCTAAATCAGACAGATCCACCATTAATATCTTTTGATGAAAGATGTCATTAGAGATACATGTTACCTGGGCTGCAAACCTACACAGCCATAAAAATCCACTTTGAGGTAAATGGAGGAGAGTGGGGGTTTTCTTTAGCCTTGCTTACTCTGCTCAGTGGTCTCTGCTGGATTCTGAAGGATGTGCTTTTTGTCGATTAAGCTGTCTGCCCCCATCATTTGCAATGAATGAGAGATCAGCATTGCACATAGGTTTGAGGGCTTCTAAACTCAGCCTTCCAGAAGTTTTTAGCAGCTGATGACATTCTCTGAACATTGATGGCCAGGGTACCAGCGACTGGTCAGAGGAAGGACAGCCCAGGGTGATGGGTTTTGTGTGTGTGTGTGTGTGTGTGTGTGTGTGTGTGTCTTCAGACTAATTCCTTTTAGCCCCTCAGCCAGCAGGCTGATGCTCATTTTCATGACTGATCAGGGTTTTAGCTGCTGTTCTCCTAATACATGTTTTTGAAAAAGGAAGTAGCTTATGTGGCAGCACTGTTCTTTTGATCTGTTCACTTTTCTTAATTCTTTTTGAAGCATCCTTCTGCTTCCTTCTCTGGCTCTGAGTGATTTAAAGGAAAAATCCTGGAGTTTATATGCTTCGAGAAACCTAATGCTCCGAGAAATCCAATAAAGCCCACCGCCAGAACTATGTTGGGGGGTGCAGGGGTATGAGATGACCACCCAGAGCGAGAGCCCGAGTGGGAGGGTGTTAAAAGCAAGTAGACACATACCTGTGTGAGGCTGCCACGGAGTAGGGGTCTGCGGGCTGCAGACACCTGTAAAAGTGGGACTAGACTAACACTAACTTTGAATGTTAGAAAATTCCATGTTTTCTGTCAGGGAAGTCTGTTCACCCCTCAGTATAATAGATACAAAACGCTCTTCTTGCCCACCCCCCACCCCACCCTTAGTAGCTTTTTGTTGGAATTCTCACCTCCTAGGAACTTTGTGTTTTTGGATCCAGAGTGATTCTGGGTTTTATTTTCCTAATGGTCTCATCCCAAATCACGATGCCACCTTGATTTCTTTAGTGTTTTTAATAAACCAGAAAACCGAAGCAATGCCCCCGGCCAAACCACTGAGTTGATGTGAAGTGACACCTCCCAAAACTCATGCTGTTTGCGGTCTCCATCCTTATTGGTTAGAACTCCGGTTGGGCATTTTCCAAACACATGTGTGCCAGAGTGCCGAGTCCCGATGAAAGCCCCGTAGGTGAGCATGGTGGCGGCTAGGGCAGGCAGAGAAGGGGAAGACGCAGAGTTCCCCAGAGCAGCTCAGAACTCTGAGAGGGATCCAGGATGTTCTTACAATTTTTGTAGAAGAATAATAACCACAAAGAAACTTGCTGCAGTTCAGCCCAGTAAAAGCAACAGGGTAATTGTCCCTGCCAGCCCTCTGACAACCCCCACTTCTCCCCAGCTGAGATCTAACGTTGAACCCTTCCCGGGGCTTATTCTGTCCTTTCGTAGCTTTCTCAGTTTCATAAGTAGAGAAGAGTAAGGGTGAAGAAACAGGGTCAGGATAATTGAATCACATTCACCAGCGAGCGTTTTCCTTTGGCATGATAAAGAGAAGTAGGGAGTCATCATGAATCTCAGACTTGGAAATGCTTTAAAAAATCCAACCTAAATACAAAATACGTTTTAATTTCTTAAGGCTTCTAAAAAGTGGCTTGTAAGCAAACTTCAGTGAGAATCACGTTCTGGCTGGTAGCAACGAGTGGGAAAGCATGGGACACCCCAGCATGGCCTCTGGGCGTGTTTGTCCAGCCCACAAAACTGCCTTCTGGTTTGGCATCACTTTTCCCACCGGGCAACTGCCTGGCTCACAAGGGCTTCCATCTAGAGTGCCTGGCGGCATCCCCACAGGGCATTTCTGATAGTAAAAGACCAGAGCTGGCATGGACAGAGTGGTCCAGCCATTGCTTCCGGCAGTGAGCCTCTTGGCACATCATCAACCCCATTACAGGATCACCTCAAAATGTTATTGTAAAAGGTGGATTGTTAAATTCATAGGTTTCTAAATATTCAGCTATTTATCTATATTGGGCTTTATTCCCAAAAAAAGGTATTTGAGGAGACTTGAAGAAAATACAACAAATTTCAAAACACGAAAATCTGTGGAAGAAAGAAAAGCGGTGTGAGAGAATTCTTAAACTGAACGAGACGGTTTGCTGCTCATGATCTTTGTCATGATTGCGGCCATCTTTTAAGTAAAATTCGTGTCTGAGTCTGTCTGCACAGAGCGCTTCTTGCACGAGTCACAGGTTTTGAGGGGAGCGATGAAGCTTGCCTTGGTCCCGTAGTGGATTGTTTAGGTATATGCTCAGCCTCGCCTAACCGTGGGTGCTGTGCGTCATCAGCATACTGTTTTGGACCATGTGTTAATGAGCACTGAAAGAGCAGGCCAAAGGTAGCAGGATTCTTGGGGAGTTAAAAAAAATCAGTTTTGTAAAACTAAGCAGGCCATTGTGGAGGTGGATCGGGAGGGGGGTGGGAGAGGAGGGCAGACTCATATTAAAATCCTGATATAAAGTTCTAAGTGACGAATAAGAGGCTTAAATACATAAAGAGCGAGGCTAAATTTGGACCAATTTCCTGTGAAATCTCTTGTGTAATATTTTCAATTTGTGCTTGTTTAATGTGGTTTATTTTCCTAAGGTTCACGGTATAGGTTTTAAATTCAGCCTTGACTACACACATGTGTCGAGAGGTTATAAAACAAGAGCCAGCTCAGACCAGTCTCCAACTGGATACCCTTTGGTGGAAAACATTACCTCCTTTTCAATACCTAAAATTTCTTCACAGCCACTGAGTTCGTCTTTTCCCCATCCAGCTCCCCGACTGGTTTTCTGTCACCTGGTTTCACCAGCACATATCTGGTTTCGTTAGTTAGTGCACCTAAGGATGCTGCAGGGCCCCTTCAATCCAGATCAGAACTCCAGGGCTATTTAGGGCAGACCTCCTCACCCCTCTGTGAAATCCCAAATTCTTGACACAAAAGGATAATTCCACCCTTCTGATAAAAATAGAGAAACTGCCTTAGGCTCTCCAGAGGGCTCTGATTTGCAGTACAGAGTTCAAGTTTTGGCCTCTGATGTCCTAGATCATACCTCCTCTAGGATGGGGCTGTTACCTCTAGAGCAGTATTTTTTCTGGGGACTTGAATATAGTACGTAGGACCCATATTGTAAAGTTGGACCTTAACAAAACTAGATGGGATCTCTGTTGTCCATGGCACTTAACTGTATCAGACCTTGTATTATAGCTACCTGGTGTTCGTCTGTTTCTTTAGGCTTTAAGTCCTTAAAACAAAGATCATGGTGTATTCATTTTTATATCTCACACAACACCTAGCACTTTACATAATACGCAGGACTGTATGAGTGAAAGTGTGCTTATTCATGTGGGTATAGAAGGGTTGAAAAGAGACATCATGTATATGCAGAGTTCCCTCATTTAAACAGTAAGAAAAGGGCAACTGGGGGGCGCCTGGGTGGCTCAGATGGTTAAGCGTCTGCCTTCGGCTCAGGTCATGATCCCGGGGTCCTGGGATCGAGTCCTGCATCGGGCTCCCTGCTCCTTGGGAGCCTGCTTCTCCCTCTGCTTCTCTCTCTCTCTGTCTCTCATGAATAAATAAATAAAATCTTAAAAAAAAAAAAAAAAAGAAAAGAAAAGGGCACCTGGGTGGCTCAGTTGGTTAAGTGTCTGCCTTCAGCTCAGGTCATGATCTCAGGGTCCTGGGATCGAGCCCCGCATCAGGCTCTCTGCTCAGCGGGGAGCCCGCTTCTCTCTCTCTCCCTCTGCTGCTCCCTCTGCTTGTGCTCTCTCTGTGTCTCTCTCTGTGTCAAATAAATAAATTTTTAAAAATCTTAAAAAAAATAAATAAACAGTAAGAGAGCAGCAATAGGAAAGATAATGAGCTCCATAAGTGTTTTTATCTTTGGGGTGCCTGGGTGGTTCATTCGGTTAAGCGCCGGACTCTTGGTTTTGGCTCAGGTCATGATCTCAGTGTTGTGGGATCAAGCCCCACATCAGGCTCTGTGCTGAGCATGGAGCCTGCTTATATTGCTTAAGATTAAGATTCTCCCTCTGCTCCCTGCCCTCCCCCCGACCCTGTCCCCTCTTGCACATGCGTGCTTTCTCTCTCTAAAATAAATAAATAAGTGTTTTCATCTTCTTTACTACCATTCAACAAAGTATTTTCATTCATTCAGTCATTTTTTTCATTTGGCAAACATTGATCAAGGACCTATTTTTTCTGAGGATACACGAGCCTTCCAAGTCTAGGTTGCAGAACCAAAAAGGCCCATTGACAGTTCCAGCTCTCATTTCCAGTTCTGCCTATGGCACAATGTGCAGTGATGTTGAAATCCTGCATCCTCTCCTTGCCTCTGCTATGTAGTTTGTTTCCTCTTGGCCTGAGAGTCTTTCTCAAGATTGTGGATCTGGGCTCAAGGTAGTCTAGGAGTTGTTCTCCAAGCTGCTGTTTTCCCTGGAAGGGGCATGTCATTATTGGCTTGTGCTGGCTTTCTGACCCCAGATGTAGTTTCTCACTTCTCCCCTGCCTGCCCACTTTCTAAAACCTAAGTGTGGTGTCGGGAATCCAGCGACACCACAGCCCAGAAATATGAGCCTCACTCTATGGTACCTTACCCCCTGACATTCTGTTGTGAACGTTTTCAAATATAAGAAGCTTAAAGAATCACCACCTAGATTCTGCTATTCTACTTCACTATACGTGCTTTGTCATATGTTTATACATTTACCTGTCCTCCATTCATACATCAATCCATCTTATCTTTTGAAGCATTTCAAAGTAGCTTGCAGACACTTCACCCTTAACCACTTCAGTGTCTGTATCACTAAAAGGCTCATTATATGTTTATGGTTCTTTTTGTTGTTGTTGAAATTTACAAAGAGTGAATGCACAAATCCCAAGTATACTTATGGCCACTTTTAATGTATGATGTCATTTTCTTTCTTGGCTTTTCTCATTATCAATAACTAATCGTAAAGATGAAAAATATTCTGTGATATCTAAAGTTAGCACATTTAGGTAGTGAGTATTCACGTAACTTGTTTCCTCGACCTGGCCATGTTTATTTGAGTCAGGAAGGAGCAGAAAGAGAACAGGAGTGTGAGACTTGCATGTTAAAGGCCTCACTTTGCAGACAGACTACCTCAGCTCCTTCTACCATCTCTGTAGTCACCTCCTTTGTCTTGTCTTAAGTCCCTTGTTCCTGCAACAAGAGGAGAGGCAGTGTATGTGGTGGTAAAGGATATGAGTTTTGGCACCATAGAACCTAAATTCAAACTCAAGTTACCTTGACCTTGGGCAAGTTACACTTAATCCCTCAGTGCTTCTGTTCCCTCATCTGTTAAAATGGCAATGATATTGTCATCCAAGGTTGTGATGATTCAGTAAGATAATGGATGAAAATTACCTGGCACGTAGTATGGCCTCAGTGACATTAACTGTTACTACTACCCCCCAAATACCAGCTCAGTGAGGAGTTAGAGGTAAATGTGTATGTGTGTGTAGTTAATTTAGAAAGGCTTTGATACTTTTCAGATTACCAAAGGGAATCTTTTGTATGATCAATGAACTTCTGAGGAAATACTGAACAGTGTATTTTTCCCCCCACTGTTTTAATGGAAATGAGCACTGTGTAGCTTCAACTGAGAAGTCTACTTTTACTTCAGACAGGATAACCACTGGATTTTCCTCACAATGTCTCTGACCTGTGTCCCCACAGTCATGCTTTAGTCAAGGGAAAAACAATGGCCAGAGGACGTCATGTTTCCTCTACATGTTCCCAGGGCTTCCTTTGAAGCTTGAAGTCACAAGGCGGTTTCTTTTTTGCTCCAGCTTAATACCATCCCTTCAAGCACTTCAAGCTTAAAACTCAGGAGTCGTCTTGGCTTCTCCTCTCCATTGCTTCCACCTTAGACCAGCCTCATGTTCGACGGATTTTTCTCTCTCCTTCCCTCCCAAGCCTCCCCTTTCATAGTGGCTTGTGTGGTACCTTGCTTGTAATACTCAGACAACATTTGTAGATTTGCGTAAGTCATGTGATAATTTCTTAGAAACCTATGTGGGGGAAGTTCAGCTCTTCCTAGGAACTAAACTACAGTCATTCTTGCTTCTACTTTGCCTTCAAAAATGATAGGGGGACAAGTTAGAAGCCATGGAAGCTCTTCCAGAAGATGGACAGGGTCCAAGGAAGACTGGCCACAAAGTACGATCAAGAGGGACCCAAAGAGGGAAAATCTGAGCCTCAAGCCCTCTTCTGTTGAAAAGGACAGATATTAGGCATAATGGATTGTGGGGTGTAGGGAAGGGAGGAAAGTGGCAACTCTGACATGTCACTGATACTATATTAGCCATTTCCCAGCACTCTGTGCATGGGACCTGCGTGTTCTGTACGCGACAGACACTAGCTAGGTCAGCATGTGGAAGAAGCCCTGAGACAGTATGCTTCAGTTTCCACTGAGTTGAGTTCAGATGGTCACACATGGGATGGAGTATGGAATAGTGTGGGCAGCACTGGTTCTGAAACTAGAGTTGGAGCCATTCGTGTCCCTCAGCCCCTTCAGCTTAGTCTTATCAGATCAGGCCGTCACGGAGCAGATAGACAGGTAAGTCTTGGGGACCTCTGAACCCAATTAAAGTTATACCACAAAGAAATCAAACTCATGTGGTTTGCATTTCAGAAAGCTACATTTGGTGGGCTGTTCCTGTTTTAATTCGGTAACCTAATGCAGACCATGTGAACATTTGAAACGCTTTCAACAGTTAAACCAGCTCAAATAACACAAAACCAGAGCAGCAATAAAGAATGAATTAAAGCTGATTGCAACTGTGGCCAACATAATTTTTTTTCTTGCAAAGAACTTGGGGGGTGGAATAGAATGCGAGACCAGTGGGGGAAGAGACCAGTACCCCCACTTTCAACTTTGAGTAAAGCAGTGGGCACTTTGACTTCTTTTATTTCTTAGCAAATGTTTGAAACAGATTAACTTAGAAGGTGTACTTAAATCTTGAAGGGATTTTGGATGAAGGAGCAAAGAGGGTTGACATCCTTTAGAACTGATAGCTTGGTAGTTAGTAGCCCTGTCTAAGACAGTTAGCTCGGTGGGCAAGGGCACAGTGCTAAACCTACAGAAGTCAAGAGTTCAACCCTGCACAGGTCACTTAGCCTCCTACTGGAGAAGATGGAGCAGCAAACCTGTTTGGGTGCTACAGTCCGTACCTCCCACATGTCTACAAAGGGTGACCCAGGAATGAGAAACTGAGACAACAGTACTGTGTCCTACGCCCCAGGCACTGTTCCAGGTGCACTCAGTGCCACATACCTAACCTAGCTGCTGAGTCCCTCTGTGCCTCAGTTTTCTTAACCTTAACATGGGAATACAGTTAAAATCCCTCCTTTATAGTTGAGGAGACTGAGGCACAGGGAAATTAAATTCCTGCCTCAAGGTCACCATAGGTAATAAAATGGTAGGGCCAGTTTTCAGACCTGAGTAGTCCAGTATGAAGAACATCAGCACAACTGCATATACCACTCTAGCAAGTTACACACTTCCAAGACAAATCCAGTTGCTGACAATGAGAGCAAATGGCATGAGCCTCAACCTGAGCTCTTAGCTTCTCACCAGGAGAGGTTGACCTCGATGGTAACACACCCAGACTTACCACCATGTGCAGCCTATGCTTACAGTTGTTGCTCCATTCCTGTTGGTTGAATTGCAATTTGTACACACATGGAAGATACCTCCAGAAGAGTGATTGTGTGGTCCATCTTTGGATGTGAATAAAATCTAAAAGTGATGATGAATGTGCCTGGGATTTACTTCCATGTAATTCCAGGCACTTGATGGGAGAGCCCTGGAGTATGACAGAGGTAGCTTGGTCCCAACCCTGTGAGATGTGCCACAGGTGACAACTAACCACCTGCCATATTTCCCAGAATGTGCTTTGTCAGAGATCCAAAGAAATAAGGGAGGAAGGACCCATTAATTTTGGATCCGTTAGCAACAGAAAGCCTGCCAAGTGGAAAGGAGTAAAGCTACAGGAAGAAACTTTATTTGCAGACTCCTGAGAGGTTATCACCAACAGCAGGGAGCTGAGTAACCACCAGTGGGTGGTTACCACACGGTGGGTGAGCCCCTGAATGCAGGTTCCCTCCCGAGCAGTGGGAAGCCAGTCAGTCTCTTCTGCAGGCAATGCCAAGTTCATCTGTCTGACTCTCACAGACACTCCTCTCTGGAGGATGAGAAGTCTGCCACCTTTCCCCTTATACGGTAAAAACTGGTATCAGTGTTGCCTGCTTGAAACCCTGAACAATACCTAAAATTATAAAGTATAAATAAAAAGGTAAAGCTTATCAGTGGTTTCTTTTTCTTAACCTCATAGATAAGATCAAATGGTTAAAGTATCTTAGACTAGGTAATTATTTTCATAGCCCTCTTCTGTTATTAGAGGGGAGAAGTGGATTCAGACACTCAGTGAATGTGATGCCTGTTTGACTTGAAGGTAAGGGAAAATCTAGTTACCTCCCTCTACAACTCTGGTTACAAGGATTACAGCCCACTTAACTCTCTTTAAGGCCTGGATAAACATACACTGCCTAGTCTCCGAAACATTCCTCAGGTTATTGGTCCAGTTACAATGAACTTTCTAGAAAAGTTTTCAAGTTCTCCTGATTTCCCCAGCCCCCCTCTGCCCTCTTTCTGTAGCATGCCTGTGTGGCGTTTAACATGTCACTTACCCAGCTAGATGGGGCACATCGTGTACCTGGAGCTCCATAGACAATAAGTAAATAATTATTGAAGAGTACCTGGTGAATAGAACAAGGCAGAATAGAACCCTGATTAACATTAAGGATAAAAATAAATTTTCTGTCTAATAAAAATTTTTCATCTCAGACTCTATCTCAGCATCTGCTGTCAGTCAACCCAACCTGTGACAGGATCCTTCATACATATGAGGCCCAGCTAACCAAATCCTTGACGTACAAAGAGTTTTAAATTACGTCTTCCTCCTTATTCTGTTTTTTCTGCTAGAATTTAAAGTTTCTGCTCAGCGTCTATAAGCCACTCTAGTTATATAAGAACACAACATTCTCTGAACTTCTTACGGTTCAGGAACATGAGTTGCCAAAGATCTCCTTACACCCTACTCCAGTCCTTGAACATCCTTCGTTTTTTTTTTTTAACTATCATTCAATAAATATTTCCTGAGCACCCCACCCTCCAAACCTCCATCCAATGTCTATGCTTTCTATGAAAAAATATTTTATGTATTATACATATCTATTTTATATAGTTTTATAGATGTAAATAAATAATAAAAGTATGTTGTATTATCTATATATTTATTTCATATTATGTGCCAGGCACTGTGCCGGGCTCTGTGAAAAATAATGGAGAGAAAAATAAATCGACATGATCACAGAATACACAGTCCTGTGAGGGGGTGATGGGCATTAATTGAATATTTATACAAATACCTTAAAATTGTAACCCTCTAAAGTACAAAGGCCTGTTGTTATGGAACCATCTAGTAGGGGAGCTTGACTTTGCTAGGAAGATCAGGAAAAATTTTTCTGAAAATTTTTGAAAGTTGGGGGTATCACCATCCCATAGTAATAAGCTCACTCAAACTTTAAGGGTGGTGTTGGAGACTATCTATCTATCTAAATGGATGAGTGGCCAATCAGTGGTCTAATTTGAAATAAGGTTTTAAATAGTTCCACAGTTCTTTCTGCTTCTACCTCAAGTCCCATGGTATATATGCCTCCTTTCCTTGGTGGGTTCTGCTTACGATAGCAGAACCACTTTAGATAGCAAGCACCCAGCTGTGCAAAAATGATAAATCATTGTTAAATTTAGCCAAACTCTGAACAAAAAGAGGCCTCCTTTTTCTACTTCTCAACCCTTCCCACCAGCGTGGTCTTAATTTCAAAGCTGGTGATGAAGATCGAACATGGAAAAAGGTCTGGCTTATGGCTCTTTCTTTTGGCAGCAGCAACCTTGGGAATAATTTAGATATCGCATTTCAGACCTATTTTGCACACCATCAAAGCAAAGGGGATAGGAACTGATGCTTTTGAAATTGGAGGGGCAGGCCAGTTTTCATGTTACTCCGTTGAAGTTCTCTGGCGTCACAAGTTCAGCAGACGGATATCATACGCCTACCTCTGGTATGGTGTTCTGGGTTCCTTGGGAAATATGATCCTTGGCCTCACTTTCATCGTGCCTACCACAGCGTTTAGGCCAAGACCTCCTAAATCACAACGTCATGCAGCTCCCTCTACCCAGTGGACCTAAGCGTTGGGATTTCAATGACCCCTCCCAAAGGGGCCACCTTTCTAACTGGAGGATTCTTCTCAGAGATGATATGGTGCAATTTTTATGAGACTTTGGGGTGTGCAGCAGCTCCATGGAATATGATGAGTGAATATTCCCACAAATCAAACGATGAGTGCGTACTCCCCCAAAATCGCTTATGCTACATATTCGGACACCAGGCCAGTGGGAGCAGGTTAAAGGTGATCACTTCAAAGTCAAAGACGCTCTAAATAAAACAAACGGAAATTTTACTCTTTCCAAAGGGCAAAGAGAGGAGCCAACCACCCTGAATATTTCAGCACTGAATTTCTTGCATTGCATATATTATAAGAAAATATGATCTACCCTGCAACTTATTTCCATAACAGCACTCTCAGATCCAAAAGAAGTGAGTCACAGATGCTTAGAAGCATCTCAATTGCTCACTTTGAACAGTTCATATTAAATTATTGAAAGGAGGATGCACTAGAATTATTTCTTCTTATCTCCCTCTCCAGCTAAAATAAGTTCCTTTTGCCACACACGTAGTCTTTTGAATGGGTTAAGAGCATGAACTTGTAGCAGTGCGGACCTGGGTCTAAGCCCTGGCCTGGCCAAATAACTACTATGTGACCTTGAACATGCTTACCTTCTCCATGCCTCAGTTACATCATCCCTAACGTGTGGATAATAGCAATCAGCTCACATAGCTGTCATCAGAAATAAATGAGATAATGCATATGTAAAGTATATAGCATTATGTCCATTATAAGGTCTCAACAGTATTCACTACTATTATTATTATTATTGCTACTGTTATTAGCACATAATGGTGACTTTCAATAGTGAAAAGGATCCCAGTTTGCCTAATGACCTGTAAGTCTTGGAGCCAAGATATCACTCTATGATGCTGATCCCTGCATGCTCACTGGTGAAATTTGCACTGGGACCAAGCCCATGATTTAGTATGAAACCTGAAATGCATGATGTTCTAGCCTGAATTCAAGAATGTGGTTAATGGATAGCTGAACCTTCCTGAGTCAAACTCAGAAATTACTGGATCCATTATCTCCTTGGCAGGGTAAGCAGTGTAACCCTTTTCCTTTCCCAGGTACAAAAATGCATGTTGAAGGGACAATCCTGGAACCCAAGGGTTGGATGAGTATGAGTTGCATGAAGCCTTCCTTTTGACCCTCTGTTACTGCATTCTGATGAAGTGTAGACATTAGGCCACCAGGAACAGGCGTTCTCTCAGGAGCAATACAAGAGAGGAGCACACCTCTTTGCAGATGGAAAGCTGATCTCTTGGTCCTGCTTATTCTACCACAATAGTTTTTAGATGTCCTCTGGGGACTCTGAATGATATGTCATTTCCAGTGCATTCTCTACTAATAAAATGTGATAACAATACCCTTGGGAGTGTTTAGAGAGACTTGATGCCAGATCCAGAAAGATAAAGAGTACCTGGAGGATCTGGCCTATATGCAAGTCATATTCCATGCAAATAATTTTTGGAAGAATCTAACTTAGATTTGGATGTTTCTTTTAATTTGGTGTCTGACCAGATTGGTGGGGAGTGAATGGCCTGTCCTTAGTCCCATCTGAGGACCACATCAACCCCTACCTCAACTCTGGAGCCTCCTCAGTCCCCTGATTTTGGGATCCTGATGAGCCACAGCTTAGCTGAGCCTTTTTGGCTCTGCTTAGGGAGGATTCCAAGCCTGTGTGGGAGTAAGGGTGGACTCCAAGGCATGGGAGAGCAAAACAGCAAGGAGAGAAACAACATGCCTCATGGGACTGCCTTCCACTGGAGGGAAAACAGACAATACTTGGTCACTACATTTGAATTCTAAGAAGGTAGGAAAATGAACCTAGAATTATACTTCTTGGGCAAACTGATGTTGACTTCCCTCTGAAGGAAAAGGCAGGACAGAGAGATAGAACTAAGATTTATTTATTTATGACCTTGCACTTTATGAGTCATGTCATTTAAGAGAAGATGTGTAAAAAGGATGGGTAATCATTCTGGGGTTTAGCAGAACCTTTTGTGTGTGGCAAAATGTTTTTAAAGCTACCCTTGGGGCATCATGGGGCACTTGGCCTGTGAATTATTTCTGTGGTCATTCAATTAAGAATTATCACAACTTATCATGATGCATTTGGCCCCTCCTTGTTCCAGGTTAATTAGCACTGGTGAGTCCATTAAGCTAGTGTAATATCACTCAGCCCTAACACAGAACTAGCAGTTGAACACCTTGTGAGCCAAACTCCTTCTCCATCTCACTGTCCATCATGACCTTATCTGAATACTGCTCCCTCTGTTGAGTTGACCTTGCCTAGTTTGCATTTCGTGCATTGACTTGCGAGTGTTAAGAAGGGCAACATAGGTACAACTGGTGAGTTTTCCCTACAGAGTTTAAAGGGGGTCTTGGGGCACCTAAGTGGCTCAGTAGGTTGAGGGTCTGACTCTTGATTTTGACTCAGGTCATGATCTTAGGGTTGTGAGTCAAACCCCATGTTGGGCTCTGTACTGGGCATGGAGCCTGCTTAAGATTCTCTCTCTCCCTCTGCACCTCCCTCCCAGATAATCAATCAATCAATAAAGAGGGTCTTGATATAAAGTAGGGCAGGATTATTTTTATGTTGTATGGTATATTTTAATGGAAAGAAGTGTCTTCATTTTTTTTTTTATAAGTGAGGAATATCTCACATCATTATCATTACTATGTATATCTTAAGTGACTTAGAAAAGGCAAATGAGACTCATAGCTTTGCTGACAGTACAATTTCATACAATTGTATGAAAGC
Source organism: Leptonychotes weddellii (assembly GCF_054177405.1). NCBI lineage: Eukaryota > Metazoa > Chordata > Mammalia > Carnivora > Phocidae > Leptonychotes > Leptonychotes weddellii. The sequence goes on along the minus strand of NC_138380.1, from coordinate 42,895,395 downwards.
TAAAGGTGTGAGGGACAGGCATGGGAGCTATCGAAAAAATACTTTCAATATATATCTTAGGGTCTTTAAATATGTGTCCCCTCTAGAGGAGTTGTGGGACTCAATAACACATAAATAAATAGCTCAACTCAAATTAACACATTTTAGCTAAGAGTTTTAACAGCCAAAGGAAGGGAACATATTAAATCTCCAAGACTGGGTTATCTCCCTTCAAATAATCACCATGTTGGTCTTCATTTTGGAGGATCCTTAAGACCTTCTTCATTCATCTCTCTTTATTCGGGGGGAGAGGAGGTGATGCCTGGATCTACATGGTAAACTTTAATAGACACTTTTCTATTTTAGTGTATGGGGGAGTGTAATATAGGAATTTTTCTAGAGACATATAAGATAACAATAAGAAAAGAAAAACCATGAGAGTAGGAGCAATATGAAACAAAATGGGAGGAATGGTTGGAAACAAAAAAGGGCATTTGGCAAACTGGACAAACAGGGATGCACTCTTCAAAAGTGGCAAATAGTGGGAGCACTGTGTCAAAGGTGCAGGTACTAGAACCAGTCCCCTTGGGTTTGAATCCTGAGTCCAACATTTGCTAAATATGTGACCAGGAGAAAGGTGCCTCAACCCCCCTAGGGCTCAGTTTCTTCATCTGTGAAATGGAAATGATGATAGAAGCAGTTTGAAAGGATTATTTGTAATGAATAGAGGAGTTAGTCCACAAGCATTGGGCATGCAGCAGGTGCTCATACGCATGGTTTCTTAAGGGCTTAAAATGACAGAAAAAGGAAGACAGCTCTACACTTGGAACTGCTAGTTACAGTGGGAATACTTCAGTGTATAAAATGGCTAACAAGTTAAGCAAGGCAGATCAAAACTACTCCGTACTCTTGGAGATTGTTAATTCAGTTCTTCTGTCTGGAAAAAAACAGATATCTCTTCAAATTCTGGACTCTGTGGAGGTCATGGAAACATTACTGTAGTTAAATGAACAAATAAAAGTCTGGGATAAAAAGGTCTGTTTGGGCAGAAAGTTTTTAATAGAGGTGTTTTTGTTTTGTTTTGTTTTATTTTGTTTTAAGTACAATAGAATTAGGACATGTTATTGAGAACTTCATATGGTCACCAAAAGGTAAAAAACATAAGATGAATGCATAGTATTCTTGTATAATCAGGGATAGATTTGTGAATAGATTATGGTATGATGTATTTTCCTCCATTAAAGAAAAATCTTTTCTTTATACTACTAATCTGGTTTGTGTCAGAATTTACAAATTTGGACTATTTTAAAATAAGGGTGTGTTTCCAAATGTCCTTCAATGGGTGAAGGGTTAACCAAACTGTGGTACATCCATACCATGGAATATTATTCAGCAAAAAAAAAGTAATAAAGCTATTAATACATACGATAATTTGGATGGATCTCAGAAGTATAATTAATGAAAAAAGCTAACCTCAAAAGATTGCATACTGTTTGATTCCATTAATATAACATTGTTGAAATGACACAGTTATAAAGATGGAGAGCCAATTAGTGGTCGCCAGGAGTTAGGGTTGGTGGAAGGGCTGGAGGTGGCTATCAAGAGGTATTATGAATAATCCTTAGGGTAATAGAACAGCTCTGTATCTTGATAGTGGCAACTATACATGTGTTAAATTTCACAGAACTAAACACACACACATGCACTCATATACATTCACACACACAATGAGTGCAGATAAAACTGATGAAGTTAATTCTGTGGATTACACTAATGTCACTTTCCTGGTTTTGATATTGTTCTATAATTGTGCAAGATGTCACAGTTGGAAGAAACTGGGTGAAGATAGGGATACACAGGACCTCCCTGTACATTTCATGCAACTTTCTGTGAATCTATAATTATTTCAAAATAAAAAGTTCAGAAATCAAAGGTATATTTCTTTCTAATTTGATTTTAATTTTGTTGATTTCCACAACACTACCATGACAAGATAAGGTAATTCCCTTGCAGGCATCGATGATAATCACTTAAAAGACCCAACTGACAACCAGCTCTTTGAATGTGAGCATCTTTGGGCTCAGGAACTGCATACTACTCCAAAATTCATAAATTCACTGTTTTCCATTGCTAGCAGATGAAGATTCAGTGACAGAAACCTTTATGTGTAATTAGGCAGAGTCTAAAAAACATGCAGAATAATTTTTCCACAGCCTTTGAGAACTTAGCCAATATGACCCAGTATGTTTTGTTTTGATCACAGCCTATCCATGGAGGCCTTTTGATCACATTTAAAGAGGAATCAGACAGTTACTCAACTGAGTCATTGCTCCATGTAGTACGAGCTTCCTTATCACTATTCCTGTAAGCTTCCTATCTCAACCAGATGGCAAAACAGGGAGGAGATGCATTTGGCATGCAGTGGACTCTTCAGAATTTGGGCTCCCCAACCAGGTGGAAGTTGTCTCAAAGAAGGTCTTTGTTGGCAGTGCCACTAATGAGCAGTGACTGCAGTCTGAATGTGTGTGACATCCTGGTGTGGGAGTTTGTATTTAGCTTGTAGATCTTCCAAGGAGTGTGATGTTTTTGAGGAATAATAACTGATTTGTCTGGGGCCCTTTTCTGCCCATAGTTTGGATTTAGATTTTGGAATTTTTTTTTCCATTCTGGTTCAAGACCTGGGAAGCTTACTGAACATGCTGATTTATGCCCCTACGTTTTAGTTAGTTGGTTAGTCTGTTAGTTAGCTGGTAAATTACAGCCAGATGTGCTTTTAGTTTAGAAAATAGAGTGTGGAAGGTTTTGCTGTCGATTTAGGGGTCTTTAGGTAATTTGTAAATGTATTCACAGAGGTCTAACCATTGTTGATGTAAAGAGGAATGTGTCCTCAGGAGATCTGTGGCTGAGAGCTGGATTGTTTCACAAGTTTAAGGGCAGTGCTTATGTCAGAATTTGTGTAGTGTACAGCATTTATAGAGAGGTGTGCATAAAAGGGTGCTAATCCTCTGCATTTGTGTGACGCTTCAAAAGTTTTGAAACCATTTCATGTGAATCTTTTTGTTATCTAAATCCAGGTAGGGCAGGTATGACACCCTCCACCTACATTTTTCTTAAATTGATACAGAACAAAAGACTGGAAGGATCATGACTTATTCAAGGTCCCTAGCTCAGGAAGTGAGGAATCAAGGACTAGTTACAAATTTTTTATTTTGGTGCTCTTTTCACCAGAACCTTCTGCCTCTGCACACATCCTGATACCAAAGAAAAATGATAAATTCTGTTTCTTCTATTTTTTGGCTTTAGATATTTGAAAGAATCTGTTTATGGTGAGGTCTGGGTTTATTTTCTGCCATCAGATGCTTATGTGGGTGAGAAATTGGACTTGAGAAGTATCAGTGAAGAGATCATTTTTATGGCCATTGATCTTTTGAATATATGGTTCCCTATAGAACTAGGTAATAGAAAACAAGACTGCCTACTAAGTAGTGCTTGGTGCCAACTTTACCGTTCAGAGAAATCAAAATTTTCTTCTTTTGAATATTCATTGTATTTCAGTGGTTTGATTAACCTACTCCTTGGCTCTTTCATTGGTCAGATAATCTGTCCAATTAAGAAACTATTGCTTTGTCTAGGTCATGAATTCAACAGGTAATTTGGCACTAAATGATACATAATAAGTCTTAAATGAGTAAATAAATAATAAAATAAATAGGAAGATAATAAAAGTCATGAATATAGCCCTCTCTGCAGTTCTTCTCAAGATATATCATGTTGGTTGTTTTAAGTTTTGTGTCTTAGTTTTTTCCATCTATTACCCCACCATAGATTAAAATAATCCTATCATTGGGATCAAAATTATTTTATTTGAAGTGGAGGGCTTCTTAATGACAAACATTACTCTTCAATAAACTTAAACTATCCCCTTGCTTTATTTTAAAAGAATGATGCAAATTCTTGTATTACTTGCATTATATCCCAGGACCCTGGTAGAATTAATATATTCTCTTCCAATCATTATGTGACAGCAGCTCAAGGGAACATAGAACCCAGGAGCTGATGTTTATAGACAGACTTAGGACACAGAAGAATTTATGCCTTTTCTCATTTAAAAAAAAAAGTCATACAGGAACGTCTTGAAGGACATCAGGAGAAAGACTAGCCTAATAATTTTGATAATTTGGATCCTTCTAATGCTGGGATGGTTTATATAGAAGAGTATCAGGTCCAGAGAGAACTGGATATCACACACAACCAAAAATATCCTTGCATGGTCCTAATAAGAAAAAGGAATTATTCATGTTTGATGTTAAGTGTTGGCAAGTGAAAATTTCGGATTTGTAAACCCAGGAAAATTCTACTTTAAGTGAGAAGACTATTGGTAGATAAGTAATCCATAATTGCTTTGTACTTCTGTATTTTGGCCAAATTCTTCTAGATATTGTGAGAAAACCCATCTCTCCCCCTGATTTTATCATCAAGCATTAATCTTGCATCTGTTTTGTCAAAGATACATTACTTCAAGGCATGTGTGGGAAAGAATATCCAAAGGGTCTTCTTCTTTTCTTTTTTTAAAGATTTTATTTATTTGACAGAGAGAGACACAGCGAACGAGGGAACACAAGCAGAGGGAGTGGGAGAGAGAGAAGCAGGCTTCCCGCCGAGCAGGGAGCCCAATGCAGGGCTCGATCCCAGGACCGTGGGATCATGACCTGAGCCGAAGGCAGACGCTTAACGACTGAGCCACCCAGGCGCCCCGGGTCTTCTTCTTTTCTATTTTTGGCCTTCATGTTTGGAATTCCCTTATTCCAAAAATATCTTTTTGGGGAAACCCAAACAATGTGCTAAAATTAATACCCCAAAAAGAAATGAACTGGAATTGACCTTTGCTGCTTCCTGCTCCTCATTTCCTGCTATTTTGGCGACTTTCTCAAAAGTGGCATCCATCCATCTCTGGTCTTGTTATCAGAGTCAAAGCTGATTTCCTGACCATGAGATGCAGGAGTGAGGGGCACAGGGCTTTGAGCCAAATGGTGGGTTTGGCAAATGGAGATTAGAAATGCCAGACACAGAAGAATGCATTCGGTATGATTCTACTTCCATGAAATTCTAGAACAGGCAAGATAGGCTGTAGAGACAGGTGGCCTGGGAGGAAGCTGGCAGGAAAGGTGCAGGAGAGAATGTTTGGGGTGACAAAAATGTCATATCTTGATTGTGTTGGTGGTAACATAAGTGTAGACACCTGCTGAAATTCAATAGTTGTACACTTGAAGTAAACATCAAATAAATTTAAATTTAATAAAAGTAAATCAATTTAATAAAAATTAAATAAATTTGAAATAAATTTTCAAAATGAAATAAACTTGATTATATGTAATTTATATCTCAATAAAGTTGATTTTTTTAAAAATTGCGATTAGAATGCAATTTGAAAAGCATTACTACCGATTCCCTGCTTGTCCTTTAATTCTGTCTTCAGTACAGAGGACATGACAACATTTGGGGACAGTATTTTGATAGTAACAACCATTTTCCAGGTTTTATAAGGTTAAGATGTCCATGCAATACCACCAAAAGATAATTTATCTCACAAAACAGTATTGTTCTACTTAGAGATGTTTACATTTTATTCTTCAAGATATCCCTTGCCTGTGGGTAGAAATATTATTTTGACTTAAAAATGTTAACATATTAATTTCATTGTTGTCTTGCTAAGGGTGAACAGTTACCTAACAAGTTATCCCCATGTCTTCTCATTCAAATTGCACACCTTTTTATAACCTTCCTGGAAGACACATTTGGTGTACCTGCTCAGCTTTGGTGTGAGAAGAGCTACTCATCCCTGGAAAAGGATTCTCAACAAGCAGACTTGGCTCGTATTCATTTGCCCCCGGCCTCTCCATTACAAAATGTTCCTAATCAGAACTGGTTCTTTGTAAGCCTTTGCAAACAGTTGTTAGGTGGAGCGTGGCTTTTCATGGTCTGTATGCCCATTTTACTCTTTTCTTTTGTCTTAGGAATACCATCTTACATTACTCATACACGGTAGTCAGAAATAGCGATTTATTGTGAAACACACTTAATATCCTTTTGAAAAACTAGATTACGATTTCTCTAGTTAGACTTTAGAGGAAAATATAAAAGTGATTTTCTGATTATCTTGCTGGACCCATTTCAGGGACATTCTAGCTAAATGACAACCCTTTGACTAGTATTTAAAAATACCTGAGCTTCAAAAAGGTATATGCACCCTCATGTTCATTGCGGCATTATTTATAATAGCCAAGACATGGAAACAACATAAGTGCCCATCGATGGATGAATGGATAAAGATACACACACACTGGAATATTTTTCAGCCATAACAAAGAAGGAAATCTTGCCATTTGTGACAACATGAATGGATCTTGAGGGCAAGTAAAGTAAGTGAAGTAAGCCGGACAGAGAAGGACAAATACTGTGTGCTCTCACTTCAATGTGGAAACTAAAAAGAAAAACCAAACCTAGAGATACAGAGAACAGATTGGTAATGGCCAGAGGCAGGGGTCGGGGTTGGGGAGTAAGAGGGCCAAAATAGATGAAAAGTGGTCAAAAGATACCAAAAAAATTGTAGTTTGAGGATAAAACTAATCTAGACATGTAAAATGTGGGGACACAAGACTGAATATAAGGGGAAATAGGAAGAAGTTGTACAGTGTGTCCTTTGAGTGGGAGCAAAGTAGTGCGTACCTACACGTACTGGGGGCATACGAGGCCTTCTAGAGACTTCCAGAGATAGTATAAATGCCAGGAAGATCCAGTCCCTAATAGACTGGATTTACTTTTTGAGAAGATTATACCCATTTCCAATGTTGCCTTATGGATCTGGAAACCTTAAACCAGGTGGATCTCAGAGTTTTAATGAAGCACACAACTCGGAATTACTTGCAGGATGAAACTCTGGAAGTCTGATGCATCGGAAGGGAAGTGGCTTAATGCCTTTTTATTTGCAAAATCATGAAATGATAAAAACCCCTGACTTACCCAAAGGAAGACCAGTGCCCATAGGTTTTTCTTTATGATATGCATACTTGAAAAGATAATCTCCTTGTTCACAAAATAAAAAAGCCAGACTTGGGATTTGGCTTGCTTTTAGAGCTCACAGCAGTACAGTTAAACTGAATTTCTCTTCCTCCCTCCGGCTTCCTTTGTTTTTCTCCAGACTTTGCCCTTTGAAACAAACACTGAACAGCACAGGACATGGTATTTCCTGGGTAATGTCATTGGCTGTGAGCTTTGTTTATTAATCATGACATTAGGGCATTGAGAGATCTTATATGGCTTCCTCTTGTACCATACAGACTTCACACAAACGCACACACATGCGCACACACACACACACGCAGACGCTCAAACTCCTTTGGCCTTCATTTTGCTTTGTGTCTTTCCTCACTCTTTAAGAGAAGGCAGGCAAGGAATGTTTTTTCCCCTTATGTATGTTTACGTGTTTCATACTCTTTTGGATTTTTTTTTCTCTTTTCTTTTGGTTGTGATTTTTTGATAGTGGCGGGGGTAGAAGAGCATAGATGGAAAGATAGGACTTCATCAGTAAAATGCCAGAATGACAATAACATAAATATTATGTTTTATATTATTTTTTAAAACAGAGGTGGGGGGAGAATGTTAAAGGGGAAATAGGATATAATTGAAACTGCTAACTAGCCTATGGTCAGAGCCAGGTTAGAATTTAAGGATGCTGCTCTAAAACTTCATATGGCAATCCCAGTCTCACGGCTTTCTTGGCCCCTGTCCTTTCTTCCTCCCTACAGCACGGTACATTGAACATGCTACAATCCTGGGTGTCAGGACTTATATAGATGACCCTAAAACTATTTTAGAAAATCATATTTCATTGTTCACTCCTTCAGAAGCCATTACGACTTTTCTTAAAACTAAGGCTCTGAAATTTCTCAGGACATGGGCCAACCTGATGATTTGACATGTGTTGATATATGAGTAATCCATAGGTCAGTAAAGGTTAATGATAGGGACTGTTCGTTATAGGTAAGCTTCAGTATGGCCTGGCTCATATATGAGATGAATGGGATCTCTACGTTTCCTCTTAAATTAGTTTAATTTAAAAAGGGGAGATTTTGTAATTTTTGCCATAAATATTAATCGATAACAATAGTCATCACTGTTCATTCCTAATCTGTGACCTACTTGTATGTCATGCTGTATCTGTGGTTATAATAAGAGAGTCAAATAACTCCTCTTGGAGCTTACCATCTAAAGCGGGATGTCAGAGGTATGGCTTTAAATAGTCTTGCAGATACATTTTTCAAAAAACATAGACCTGAGGTAATTATGCAACCACTATCAGTGGTAAGCAGCAATAATGTGAATTAACACGGTAGTTCTTGAGTAGTAAGTCGTATGTTTAATTTTTGAGAAATGCGTGCTCTTTTGACTCATGCATTTTAGACATGGCTTAGTTTTCTTCTTTTTAGGTTCTAGGTCTGTGGGACAGTCTGTCTTTTGCTTTGAAGCCGTTTGTGCTGGGCTGCTTACAGTTTCTGTCTTGTTGAATTTTTAAGCCCTGACCTCACCTGCTAAAGGCTCCTTAGCTCCAGGAGCTCATTTTCAGCAGAATTTGCTTTGGATGGTGGTTGAGCCTGAAGTGCTTTCTCTATCCTTTTCAGGGCATGTGGGATGGCGTATGCACGCAACGGGCCCAGGGACTATTGTTACATTTAGCACGTGCCAATTTAGAATAATATTTGTTAAATTAATGCAATGCCTGGGAGGGATTAGAACATTTCACTATTCCTTAGCCTAGTGAAAAAGTAGTTTTTTTGTTTTTTTGTTTTTAAATAGAAGCCTGGATTTTATGTGGTTTTTTTTTAAGATTTTATTTGAGAGAGAGAGCGAGTGAGAGAGAGCACAAGTAGGGTGAAGGGCAGAGGGAGAAGCAGACTTCCCGCTGAATGGGGAACCTGATGTGGGACTTGATCCCGGGACTCCAGGATCATGACCTGAGCCGAAGGCAGACGCTTAACCTACTGAGCCACCCAGGCACCCAAAGGTAGTTTTTCGAACAATCCTCTTACAGGTATTTTTACTTTGTTTGCTTTTGTCTTTAGGTTAGGGAGAGTCGTATGGCAGATTTTTTTCCTTTCCTCCTGCCATGACTTCTTTCAATGAGTTGGTTTTCTTCTTTTGGTTCCAGTGTGTCAGGAACCAAGGCCAGCTTGTTGAGTTTGGTGCGCTGGGGTGTGTGGAGGTCATTTGGTCTCCTGCCGGCAGCCGCGGTGGCTGAGTTGTGAAGTCTGCGTGCGTGTTGGCTGAAGCCCACAGCTGTCATGCACACCAGCCTGTGGTCGACTGTGCCAGGAAGGCAGATGACAGAGAGGCACGTATGTGAGGTCAGAGGAGGAAGGGGGAAAGGTCAGCTAACTGCCTATAGATTGAGGTTACTCTGGTGAGGGGGACTTTGGGGGGCCTGGGATCTGTGCCCCTAGTGTCAGACAGTATTGACAGAAATAAGATCAAGTTCCCCTTGGCTTCTCCCCTCCACCAAATGCTAACTGGCCTCGAGAGCATGGAACTTGCGTTCTTGGTCTTCAGTTGCCTTCAGGTCCCGCATTCAGTCTCTCATGGCATGTGTGTTTAAAGGCTATAGCCACGTCTGCTGGTGGTTCGTCTTGGGTTTCTTTCTGTGTCCCACTCTGCCAGCTGGGTAGAGGTGGGGAGCCGGCAGCAAAGGGCCAGGCCAGAGGGAAGGTGCTGAAAGGCGTACTCAGAGGTATCTGGCTTTGGGTTTTTACAGAAGTTGATAGCATTCGGCTTAGTGACCACAATTCAATTATAAGCACCGCACAGCCATCCTGAGTGACTATATCCTTGCCAAAAACTGCTGTGTAAAGGCGGCTGCATTTTTGTTAGCCTTGCCTGATGGATTTTTAAGTATATTAACCACATACATTCACACAAAGGGGAAAATTTACTGCCTCAACAGAGGGACCTAAATCCCCCAGGCTAAATAAACCCAATGAAAACACAAGAACTGCATTTACGGGCCTCCTGAAGATAAGAATTCAACCTTTAAAAAGGTTCCTTCAAATGAAAAATGGATGGCTGAGCTGCTAATGGCCCAGTGACCTAGGGAATTAACTCTTCCCTAATGTGCAAGGACCTCGGATCAGTTCCAGCTTCTCGGGCTGGGGGATTTTCGTCCCAGGCTCCTGAGCCTGGAAGGTCCAGTCTTAGCCTCTGAGATTTAATGACAACCTTGGAGGACAGACTATCTTGGCAGTTTTGTGTTGCCTCTGTTTCTCGTGTGTGTGTGTGTGTGTGTGTGTGTGTGTGTGCGCGCGCGCGTGCATAAAGAGAGAGAGAATCAAATATGTGTGTGGGGGGGGAGGGGAGAGTGGTGGGGGCCAAGGTCAGGAAAGAGTACATGTGCCCCAGCTTTTCCCAGTTAGCATTTGGTGGAGGGGAGAAGCCAAGGGGAACTTGATCTTTCCTCTTAAACTTAGGGAAAGAGCTAGAGGGCTAAGAATTTACCTAGTGGCATGATCCTGTGTGTGTTTCTCTATAGAAATAGGCTATCCATTAGGGTGCATATGAGTCAACAGTTCTCTCTGAAAGGTTCTCGATCTTCTGGTGCTATTGAGGGTCTCTGAAGATTGTCACCCATAAATCCTGACACTAGGTTAAGAATAAGTTACAAGGATGTCCATGAATCTACCTGCAGGTGAATTCATGTCTCTGTTGTATCTGAGTATCATTTAAAAATAAATATGGTGGGTGGGAGAGGGGTTAACTACAAAGGGGGCAAGAGAACTTTTTGAGGTGATGACACTGTTCTATATTGATTGTGGTGGTATTACATGATTGTCTGCATTTGTCAAAGCTCATAGAATTGCATATTAAAAAGAGCAAATTTTACTATCTGGAAATTATAGCTTTACTATCTGGAAATTAAACCTGACCTCCCTGAAATAACAAATGAATAAGTAAATAATTTGTGAATGAAGAAATGAATATTCCTTTCACTTGTCCCTGGCTGCTTTGCCAGCCGGTGAGCCATTTAGATAATACCTCCCTTTCAAAGGAAGGACACCACATAGTCAACTCCAGACTATGAGCTCATGATGCCAGTAAAGCAGTTCCAGAAAAAGCAGAGATGGTGTGTGTTTCCTCCTGGGGCAGATGACCTAACCCTCCAGGTAGCAATGCCCTTGTATGGTTAACACAGGTAGGGAAATACCTGCTTCATGCTGACTCACCAGATAAAAAATCATTTCTCTGAATGAGTCAGAATCACAAGTGTGTTCCAAAAAGTCTCATATGTCCTGCAATGTCTAGGGCTCAAAGCACCAATCAGGGTACCTGCTTGCAGGGTCTTTCTGGCCGTATATGGATAATATCCACGACCTGCAGCTCTTACTTCCAGGTGTGATCACATTAAACTCTAACTCACTCAATTGCATACTCAGGTACAGGAAAAACTTATTTAAATTTATGATCTACTAATGTTGCTTATTCAGTTATAGGTAAACCTAATAATGGTAGAACAAAGTGCTCCAATGTTAAGTGTATACCTGGACATTGGGGGAGTGTGTGTGTGTGTGCGTGCGCGCGTAAGGATACAGAGTTAAAGCAGACTTGGGCAATGTAAAATGCCACAGAAAGTAGGGGTTTCCAAGGAAAACATGGGGAAACTCTGTATGTGAATCTAATGTATGCTATAGCTTTTAAAAGGAAACATTAATAGTGAAACATGCCCTCAAAGGGCAAGCCAGTAATAAATTTCGTGTCAGAAATTACCTGTCAGTAGGATTGTGTTAAATAATGTTGAATTCTTATTAGTCGGAGGGGAAAGAGGAGAGTCGCCTTCTCAAAAATGTTCAAAGAGTGTAATGTTTCATACACAAATCCCATTATTGTTTGATGGGATTTTTGTGCTTAGCCCTTCTTAAAGATGTATTGAAAATTTTGGCCATTTTCGTTCATTCCCCAAATGCAATCATTATAGGAAAAGAAGCCACTTTTTCTCTGCAGGAATTTGGGATTACCCCTGACGACCAGTGGATCTTATAAGACATCCGTTGCAGAGTGTCCTGATTGGTAAATGTGTGCCTGCTCCCTGGAGTGACCAAGGAAACTCTCTTCACTCCTATGCCTTAGCAAAGTAGTCATGAAATAGTGGGAGCCCCACTATTTCAACAGTTTGAGCATTTTGCTCGTTTTGGCCAAGTAACTAAAAATATATGTTTCCCCTTGAAAAAAAAAATCTCATTGCAAATGCGCAAGTGCCTAAGAATTTTTAAGGTTTGTTGCAAGATACTGGGTCTGAAAATGAGGACACTCACTAAGCCAGGGCCTAGAACCCCACCCTAGATGCAACGAGGATGAGGGACTACTGGGAACAGAGTGTCAGACGCACTGAGGCTTCAATGTGAGCTAATGCATTGTCACAGGGCCCTTCACAAAGGGCCACTTATGACTCATAGGTGTCAAATCATCATCCCTACTCCCAGAATAAAAGATCGTTTTGACTTTATGTGAACTGAATGAAAAATGATGGCTGCATTGGATTGGGTTTTTGAAGGACAAAGTCAGAGGTAAGCTTTGGGATCCCTCCATGTGCTTTCATTTGACCCATTGATTACTGGTCGTTACCTGCCCTAGGGTCCCTTTAGGAAATTGTCATATTTGATGACATATATGATTTCATGACATTTGGACAAAATCTTGCCAGAGGGTGTCTGCTTAAGCGCCTTGGGCATTTGTGGGAATATTTATTTCTTTAGGTTGTTAAATATCCATTTTAGTAAGTGACCCCAGAAGTAATTGACAAATGGTCTTAGGGGCAGCTTAGTGTCATAGATAACCGTTTTAAAGCGCAAGCCAGTACATCCTTTCAGGGGCAACTTGCAATCTGGAGAGGCTTCTTGCCAGCCTGAAGCATTCAGATCTGCTTTAGGAATGCTCTATCTTGGGGGTAAGGACAATAGTATTTTAAAGCTCATTCAGATGGCAAGCACTGGTGCCCTCCATTTAGGTTTTGATCTTGTGGTTATGGAATGATCTTTTCATTACATTGCCAAAGACATAGTTTCACAATGTCCTGTTTTGAGTTAGTTAAAACATAGAGAGGCTAGGCTGCTGTTATTACCCATAATGTAGTGAAACCGAGACTAAGACTGTGAAACCACACTTTTCCCTTGAGATATCACCCTCACCACCAGCAGGTCCCGTGTCCTGGCCTAGTCTAGCTTCAGTCAAAACAGATTGGATATTCTTGTTATCACTTCTGAGAGATTCCTCATGCCCCACTCCTAATGAGGGTCCCCTGCATTTCCAAAAGCTTCTGAACTTCCTGTGAAATCCCTTCCTGCCTTTCAGGCTTGTTTATCTTTTAACAATTGAGCAAAACCTTTTTTTTTTTTTTTTAATAATTCTGAACAAAACACCTTTAAAATCGTTTTATGATGGAAAATGTCAAACATGGCCTAAGTACAGAAATGAGGATAATGACTTCATAGACCTGTCACCCGACTAAAAGAGTTCTCGACTCATCACCAGTCATGTTTCGTTGGTGTCTCTGCCCACTTCCAGCCTGCCCCAAGGTTGCTGGAAGCATCTCAGATATCGTAGCATTTCTTCCCTAAGTATTTCAGCATGTAAGTATAAAAAGTGAGTATTCTTTAAAGAAAAGTAAACACAATACCATTTTCCACCTTAAAAGTTACCCATGGTTTCTTAATATTTTAAAATACCTTTCAGATTTCCTTGATTGTTTCATAGGACTTTTGCCCTTTACTTTTTTTTTTTTAATTAATTCACTTTATGTCTTTTGTATAAAAACACTACAGTGGTAGCCACAGCTGCAGTCTGGGGCCTCTGCAGGGAGACTCTAGTGTGATTCTGTAGGAGGAGGTCAATTGAATTCCTGATAGGGAGATTTGGTGAATACAGTCTTTCCCGAAGTCAGGGGTGAGGTAGCTGCAGGTCTTGGATATGGCATCAAAGGTGGCCTTGGCATAGTTGTCTGGGGTGACAGTGCAGCCCCTGGTTGAGGTGTGACAGTCATCCATGCTGGCCATTAGTAGCAGCTTCCTGGGCACAGAAGCAGAGATGATGCTGGTGCCTCTGGGGGTGGGATGAGGTGCTCAGTGTGGAGGTGGGCACCTTGCAGGGACAGTGTGGGACTTGCCTGTCTCGTTTCCCCAGTAGTCTCATCACATGGGGAAAATTGAGAGTGTGGCCAGGGTGATGGCCCCAAGCAGAGCAGTGGCTACCCCCTTGGCGCACTTAACACCCAGACCAACATGGCCACGTAGTAGTCCCAGATGGTAACAAATGCCTTGAGTTTCGTCCACTGGGCAGCACACCTCTGCTCTGACATGGGCATAATCTTCAAAGCCTTATCCTTGAGGCACATCTCCAGGAAAAAGTCAGTGATTTAGGACTCTTTGATGGGCAAGAAGAAAAGAGAGATATCCTCTGGGATAAATATCCATGTGTTCATACCCTTGCCTAGGTGACCCAGCTTGGTCTTGCTTCTTCCAGCTCCATGATCTAGGCCAGACTGCCACTTCCTCCTACTCCAAGGCCCCAGGAGCACTGGTGTACCTCCATCATTTTGTGTCTTCTCAGAGGAAAAGTGACTTTTATTTTAATCAGAATTATTCAGTCCATACATTGGAACTGGTTGACATGTCACTTTTAAATCCCAGATCCATGTCCCCCTCGTCTTGATTTTCCTTGCAATTGATTTGTTGAAGAGCCTATAGACAGACCTTGTACAATCTGAATATTGTTGATTCCATTTTCATGGTATCAATTTGACAAGGTCCTCTGTTTCTTGTATTTCCTGTAAGTTTGTAATTACTGGCTATCTAGACTTGCTTTAGAGTCCAGTTCAGGGTTTTTTTGGCAAGAGTAATTCATGGGTGATGTGAAGTGGTACTTCTGTCAGGAGGTACCAATTCTGTCTCTCTTTGGGGTGTTGGCAGTGATTAATAGCCCTTGCCTGGACCCATTATTTCTTTAGGGATTGCAAACTGGTGAAGTCTCATTCTATCATTCCTTCTTCATTTATTGGCTGGAATATTTCTATAAAGAGAGCCTACCCACAACTCTGTGGCTACCCTGAAGTCTGGTTCAAAACTTCTTAAAGCCTGTGTCCCATTAACTTTCATGTCAGAGAGATGTGCTTTTACCTAATAAGTACCCAGAAACAACTCTTCACTCATAAAGGGAAGTATCGTGTAGGAGGGAACACCAGGCCAGTGTCTTGGCAGTCTTTGTAATTGATTCCTCAGAGCTGGTGGTCTCCAGGCCCTTACCTACGTGTCGATCAGAGAAACAGTTTTTTTCTAGTGGCATTTGAACAAATCAGGCCATGACTTTTAAAAATTGTGTAGGGGCACCTGGGTGGCTCAGTTAGTTAAGTCTCCAACTCTTGATTTTGGCTCAGGTCATGATCTCAGGGTCCTAGGAATCGAGCCCCACTCCCTCTGCCCCTCCTCCTGCCTTTCATATGCTCTCTCTCTCTCTCTCATAAATAAATCTTTAAAAAAATAAAAAATAAATAAAAATTATGTATTAAGAGCCTACCACTAAGGTCCCTTTCAGCTGAAACATTTTGTGATTTTCATTTAGGATAAACAAAATTTAAATCCATGTCAGGATATTTAGGAATCAAATGACGAAGAAGGGCTAAAATGTTATCTCTAACAATGCACTATCTGATGTATCCATTCATTAATTCGCTAGTTTATTTATTTACTTATTTATTTATTCTTTAAACAAGTGTATATGCTATCCAAGTCTCTATAAAGTCTAAAGCTTGGTTGGGAGTGAGCATTGTGGACATTTACCTTTTTGGGATCTCCTGAGGTACCATTCCTGAAGCTTTAGCCTGAATTTCAGGAAGTTGAGGAAATGATGCTGGAATTCTTGAAAATCTACTAAAACCATCCATAAGAATGATTCCATGTACTTGAGAGCCAAATTTGGAATTTTCCCCCCATGGAAAGAATGATTCCATGTACTTGAGAGCTAAATTTGGAATTTTCCCCATGGAAAGTGTCTTTGCTATGCAGAGCCAACATAAGGGATATTTAATAACATCCCTGAGAGGGAAAAGCAATTTAGAAGAACATCTGGAGAACTCTCATTAGTTGTTTACATGATAAAGTTAATCTCAGATTGTAAAGGAAAAATCCAATCAGTGCTCCCCCTTCTAAACTTTTCCTCCATCTTTTGCTTTCACCCAGTTACTGATTGCATACAGGTTAGAAGCATGCATGACGTCTAGTGACCACACAATCCCAGGTTCCAAATAAGAAATGTGGACTCTGCTTTCTCATTGATGCGCCTTATAGTCCATCCGGGACATGGGCAGTAGAAGTGGCCCATGTGGAGGGGATGCTCAGGGGAAGGAAAGCAGAAAACACAATTCCAAAATCCCACCACTTGAATCACACTTGGCTTGTGGCAGGAGCAGCACGAAATAAAAGTCAACAGTCCTTGCCTCTGAAACTAGGAGCAAATGGGGGCCTCCCTTCACCACAGTTTCACCCAGTACTTAATCATAGAAGGTGCTGCTGCTCCCCTGGCACTTAATAATTTCCTAATAGGAGCTGTTCCTGGCAGAAAATGTTATGAAACAACCTTAACAGTGATAGGAGAAAAGAGCAATGCTCCATATAAAAAATTCAGAGCCTTTCTTAGAGGCCATGAAGTTCTCATTCAGTTTAATTATCACCAACAAATATTTATTTCTTCACTTGATGAATATTTATTGAATGGCTCGTTTGAGCAGCGAGTGGTGTAGGTGTCACCATGACACCGAGATGACAAGAAGCAGTTCCTTACAAACCAGTAGGGCAGAGAAGGTTTGCACAACTCATGATGAAACAAGGCGAACTTTGACAGCCCTGCATTAAAGGTACACAAATGAAAGTTTTATGAGGACACAGTAGGAAGAGATTAGTTCTAGAGGGAGGATTGAGAGGCAGCTTAGTAAAGGAGATGGGCACTGAAGCTGAACTTGGAAGACCGGAGTGGGGCAGTCAGGGCACATGCAATAAACCGGGAAAGATGCGGAGAACAGCTCTCCTCACTTGGCCTCTGGTCATCCTTGAAGACATTAGAGCTTGGAGTCCATGTGTGTGTCACTGGGTGAGACCATGATGCTGAAGAAAAAGGAGGAGCTATTTTAAAAGTATCCCCTCATTTGTATCAGCTGCACTCCTACTGAACTTGCCCGAAATTAGCATATCATCATCTTAAACTACTGTCATCGTGAGCCTTCCCCTGGGAGGTGAAGGGCCCATCAAGTCTTGGATGAGCACCTACCCCTGGCTAGACAACACCTCCAACTCCTTGATTCCTGCCTCACAAGCTCCCAGTGGGGTCAGTCTAGAGATTAGAATATAATCTATTTTCTCAAAATAGAAAATAATGATTTTCTCGATTTGATGGAGTCGGAAGGCAGGTATAGCTGAAACATTGCAACTTCCTCTTCAAAACGATGGCATTCATTCTCTAGATGCACAGAGCATTTTATGATTTACAAAGACAGGATCTATTTTGATTCTTGTTACATGGCTTTTCATTCTCACTTTATAGATAAAGACATTGAGGGGCTCTTTTTTTAAGATAATAAAAATAACTGCTCTCATTGAGCCCGTTGCCAAGTCCTGTCCTAAGCACTTTACATTTATCTCATTGAAGCCCCTAAATTGTCCTGTGGGGTAGATCATTGTTGATCCCCTTAGAAAACAGGCACAGAGAAGTTACAGAACTTGTTTAAAGGCCCACAGCTAGTAAATTGTAGAGGTAGGATTTGAATTCAGCCAACATGGCTCCAAGATTGCACTGGATGACCCATAATTTAGGTCTGGAAGAGAAAGGTTATTCAAATCTACCATTCAGGGCGCCTGGGTGGCTCAGTTGGTTGAGCGACTGCCTTCGGCTCAGGTCATGATCCTGGAGTCCCGGGATCGAGTCCTGCATCGGGCTCCCTGCTCGGCAGGGAGCCTGCTTCTGCCTCTGACCCTCCCCCCTCTCATGTGCTCTCTCTCTCTCTCATTCTCTCTGTCTCAAATAAATAAATAAAATCTTTAAAAAAAAAAAATCTACCATTCACCCAGCCAACAGGATGCCTGGATATCACAGGGAATGTTCCCCAATGGCAAATGTTTCTGCTGTACGAATACCTTCTCACTCATTGGCCTACTATAACAGGGTAGATTTCAAAAAAGCTGTTAAGGAGAAAATTGTTTGGTGCCTGTTTATTTTCCCTTGTCATTCTACAATGAGACAGATACCATCCTCTTCAGTGAGAAAACCACACATCTAAATCTGCCTCTGTTCCTCCAGAATGGCAGTAAAGAAAACCTTGGGGACAGAGGGCTTTTCCAAGTTTTGTGGGGAGCAGAGACTCATGGGAAGACAGCACTGAGCACAGTGGTCATGTGCTAAAAGTGTGATATTGGGCTAGTTGTTACCCCTCTGAGCCTCCACTATATTAAATAGCGACTCTTCTGCCTATCTTGTGTAAAAAAACTATAAAAATTAGTGTTATCTCTAGAACATTGTACAAATGTAATGAGTTATTCTTGTCCTTTACAGTTTCTAGCAAGTAGTTACTTTTCTCAGAGCTCATCCTCAAGCCTCAATGCAAGAGACTTTTTTAAAAAATGAAATTTGACAACAACTTGTAAATTTCTACTTAAGTTAGCCATCATTATAATAAAATGGACTTGATTTAATGAAAATACTCAAAACAATAACTTTTAAGATGACACGATAATTCATCCATTAAAGTTTGATGTAGGGATATATTTAATCTGTATAGCTAAGAGAAATAATTTTTGCAATCTTCTCATAGATTTTTCTAGAAAATTCAGAATAAGTTACTTTTTCGATGTTTTTAGATTTGGAAAGATTTGCGTTTGAGGAGATTACATCTTCAGAGACAAACAGAACTTCCCTACAGTCAATAGAGGTAGGCTTGAGTGCTTCTCTACCACTTACTGCTCTAGACCTTAAGCAAGTGATTGAGTTGCTCTTAGCCTTGTTTTCTCACCTGAAAAATGGGTACATAATTATAATAAACTTTATAGGTGTTTACAAGGCTTACATGAAATAGGCATTTGAAGCACTTAGCGTGGTCAATGCTCAAATATTATTATTTTTTTTCTGAAAAGAACATGGCTCTGTTGCATATTGCAGAATTAACTTCTTTTTAAAGGTTGAATAGTATTCCACTGTAAACCACATTTTCTTTATCCATTCATCTGTCGATGGGCATTTAGGTTGTTTCCACATTCTTGCACTGTGAATAGTGCTACAATGAACATAGGAGTCCTAATATCTCTTTGAGATACTGATTTCCATTCTTTTGAATAAATACCCAGAAGTGGGATTCCTGAATCATATGGCATTTCTATTTTTTTTTTTTTGAGGAAACTTCATACTATTTTATTTTTTAAAAAAAGATTTATTTACTTATTTGTTGTTTTGAGAGAGGTGAGAGAGAGAGGTTAGGGGGAGGGGCAGGGAGGGGCAGAGGGAGATGGAGAAAGAAACTCAAACAGACTCCACGCTGAGAGCATGGAGCCTGACCCCAACGCTGGTGCTCCACCTCATGACCCTGAGATCATGATGACCTGAGCCTAAATTAAGAGTCGGATGCTTAACCGACTGAGCCACCCAGGCACCCCCTTCATACTATTTCCTATAGTAGCTGCACCATTTTGCATTCCCACTAACAAGGTGCAAGCTTTCCTATTTCTCCCTAGCTTTGCCAACACTTGTCTGGTTTTGTTTTGTTTTGACAATAACCATCATGACAGGTGTGAGGTGATATCTCATTGTGGTTCTGATTTGCATTTCCCTGATGGTTAATGACATTGAGCATTCTTTTTCATATACTTGTTGGCCATGAAAACATTATGCTAAGTGAAACAAGCCAGTCACAGGAGGACAAATACTGCTGATTCTGCTTATACAAGGTATTTAAAATGGTCAAATTCATAAAATTAAAGAGTGGAATGGTGGTTTCTAGGGGCTCGGGGAAAGGGGAAATGGGGAGTTATTAATCAAAGAGTGTAAACTGTCAGTTAAGCAAGATGAATAAGCTCTAGAGAACTGCTATACATTGTACCTATAATCAACAATAATGTGTAATAAGGAGCAATAATAATATATAATAATGTGTAATAAAGTATAATAGTACGCTTAAAAGTGTATTAAGAGGGTAGATTTCATGTGAAGTGTTCTTACAACAATAAAATAAAAAAATTTTAAATGGTTCTGAAAATTGGGAAGGTCTGACCCTGATTCTAAATATAGGGAAAAAATATGTTCCAGTATGGCTATTCATATCATCCTCACAGAATTGGCCAGTTCTTAAGTCTGACAGGATGCAAACCTAGTAGTACATTTTTACATTAGATACAGAATTGACTAGTGACATTTTGATAATATTTAAATAAGATGTTAAACACAAGAAATAATTAGATAGGAAGACAAAGGCATTAATGTGGTAAATTATTTTGTGCAAATTTATCAATAACTGGACCCTGGTACTTTACCAGGTGAGTACCCAAATAGTTGGGTACTCTGATATCATTTGTAGGATAGGATGTTCTCATTAAACCTCAGACTTGGATCTCCAGGAAGCCTCCATCTTAAACTAAATCCTACTCAATAGCAAATAGATTTTGATATAATAAACTGATGAGTTGGCTTAAATTATTGTTTGATTTAAACAATAAATAAGAGTTGTCTCCATCAAACATACAGTTGGAACCCAATCAGCGAAAGCCTTAAAAATTAATAGCTCGGTGGAGTAGTCAAGCCAAGTCTCTGATTTATTCTCTGTTATTGAGGTAGCAGAAATAGAAGGAAACTGCTGTTTGGAAATGCCAAAAATAACTATTCCAGAGCACTCTATGTTGATATTGTTGAAGTCTTTGTTTGGGAGCCATCTGATGAGAAAAGCTGCATTGTAAGGAATTCCTTTCATTTCTTCAATAACTGAATCCACTTGGAAGAGGTGGTCCCATTTATAACGAATATCTCAGCGAGCAGTGCTACAAGAGAACTCTATTTTTAAAGGGAATGTTACAGAGTCCACTTTTTCTGTGAAGCCATACCCTTCCAGGGCCATGTCTTGGTATCTCCAGGTCTTCACACAGGCTTGGTGACTAATGAAAGATCATCATTGTCTCTGGAAAGAATCTTCTTAAGTGATAAAGTTGTTCATAGTATGTGACATTTCTAGATAAAATTTCTATTTGGCCTTATAGAGACACTAGGAATCAAATATTCAGAGAATCCCTATTCTCTTCACTTTTCCATACCTGGCCCTAGGCTCCTCCCATTTTGACCCTCTTATTGGCATCCAGAGCCATCGTGATCAAGGGAAAGGAGGCCAGATTGACCACTTTAGAGTTTGGAAGTGTCTGTATAGATTGCCATGCCCTCTGCCACAGAAATGCTGTTACCAAGGGAGAACCAAATGAAAAAAGGAACACAGTCTATGATCCAGTTGATATTGGACATGAAGAAGTGCTTGCTGGCATTACAAGAAACCCCTAAAATGAATTCCACCAAAACTTAGTCCCAAATTTGGAATTGAATGCTAATTGAAAAAATTATGTTAAATCTTTACTTCCAGAATAATTTCAGAATGACATGTACATTTCCCCCTGGCTGATATGGCAGCATCTTCCGAGGGCCCCCAGAACTGAGTGGCCTTGGAATTGTGTAGTGAGACTGGGGAAGCCCGTAGGGATGTCCCAACTAAGACCATTCATGAGGTGCAATCTAGGCTTGGCTAGCCCCGGGAATTCAGAGGAGTCACAGGGAATCCTGCCTTTTTGGTAGAATGTTTGCCTGGTCAGGTGGTGTATAAACTATTATTAGAAGGCAGGGTTACTGAAAAATGCTGAGAGCCAGAAAGTTTGTGTTATGATAGATACAAACAAAGGAAAGTATTTACAATATCCCTTTAGCCCCAAAATAGATTTTAACCACTATAAAGCTACAATGGAATGTGTCCATTCATTTCTAAATGGGTTGTCTCCTACTCCCATGCTTAGGTCATAGTTATTTCTAGACTTCCATGTGACAAGACCTTCACACACCAAATTCAGTAGTGTCACCTTCTGAACAAAGTAGCTGCATGCGCTGTGGTTTTCCCTTGTTTATTTTGTCTTGTTTTGTTTAACACAGCCTGTATCACTAGCCTCCCAATCAAGGTCAGTAGATTGAATTCAACCCCATTCGTTTAAAAGAGCGATAAATTCATGCCAGCACCATGATCTCACCCCCCTGAGTGGCAGAGTGTGTCTGTGGTGTGCTGTGAAGTCAACCTTCCAGACACAAGTGTCCTTGTGACCCTGAAACCACACCTGAAAGACAGGATGGTGTCGTCATACCAGTGTGAATTCTGACTGCAACTTAATGTATTAAGGGCAACATGTATCCAGAGGTGAAAAGAAAATGAAAATGTCTGATTTATTGTCTTAATTAAGGAAGACCCTATAATCCAAATAAACTATATCAATAGAGATGACTCATCCAAACACCAGCGTGCAATTTCCTAATACTCACTGCCAATTCGCTATCAAGTAGATGGTTAGGAAGCCTCAGGTGGATTCTAATTGTACAAGGGCCAAAACAGATCTTATTGCTAAGGCGGAGGTCAGTGATTAACATTGTGATGTGAAGTCATAGTCCTTGCAGTGCAGCTCTTTACACTGTGCCAGGTTTGAGATCTGTGTGCAGGCAACGTTGACATGTTTGCCTGTGAGTGAAAGTCAGGTGAAGAGGGTGGCAAATTCCTCTTGTCCCGACATGAATTCTTACACACATAGATATTCTCTCTTCCTTCCTCTCTCCTCTCCTCCCATTTCCCCTCCCTCTCATGCACGCTCTCTCTCTCTCTCTCTCTCTCACACACACACAAACACACACACACACACACACACACACACACACCCTTCTTCCCTCCAATCGTACATCCCTTAGTGATGATCATTACGTCGGCCGTGCAGGAGGGGTAAGAAAATGCTTACTAACTTGTAGCCATCAGACATGCCTCCTGAGGCAGCTCGGGATTTCGAAGACATGCTCTAGCAATCAAGGAACACCCAAAGAAGTGGGAAACCATACCATCCTATCACTGCCAGGGCTGAAGGGAGCAGAACTGTAGCTGACATTTCTTAAAATTTTATTATGTGTACTGAGTGCTTTATATGCATTACCTTATTTAAGCCTCACATCAACCTTCTGAGATCAGGACTATATTTACATCTTACAAATGAAAATGAGGCTCAGAGATATTAAATGACTTATTTATGGTTATACAGATTGATTCTAAACCATTGTACAATGCAAGTCAAAACACTCCCACCTACTTCTTTATAGGAGCACGTATGGGATGACATCTTATTACTCTGCACCTAATACAGTGTCTCCCTACATGCCTATGAAGATGGACAGATCTATAGGAAGTATGGGTCCAAGTGTGCACCCATAGATGGACACTGGCACCCACGCATATGGCTTGTCCTGCTACCAAATGTTTTGACCTTAAGGTAGTCTCTGGTCATATTCTAATATAATCAAAGAATCTTTATATTTCAGAATAGCTTTACAGATTAAACTCTGCCCGATCTGAAATGCCTCTTCTCTGTTTGGTGAGGGTTAAATGGGTGTCTCAGGCCAGTGCTTAGTTCACATTCTATAAATGGCTCTTATTCCTTGATCTGACTCACTGTATGTATTACAGCAAAGTCACTTACAGATCAATTTATTTTTAGAATCTTAAAGAAACAGATTCTACAGGGAGTGTTTGTTTCTGACCACAGGCTAGTGTGAGTGAAAACATATCTCAGTGAGGAACTTTCTTTCCGTTCAGTTCCTCCACCCATGGCTCCCTGTTAGTGATAGGTCTTTGCATTTTGTGTTAAAATGTTTTGAATTATTTAAATAGCAGAATGGCAAAATTTTGTGCCAACATTTTACATAGTAAAGGAGTTTTGTGGTGTGCAAGTGGGAAAGCCTTTTGAGTTTTAAGGAAAATAATGTCAGAAAAAATTGAACACAATTAATATTCAGAAAAAAAATTATATGCCTATTTCCTACTTTGCAACTTTGCAATAGAAATTTTCTCTAAGATTGAAACCCAGGAATCAGATAAGAACAATGGTGATGATGGTGATGATGATGATGATGGTGGTGGTGACTACCACCACTGTTAGTAAGGAATTCCATGGATCCATCTATTAAATAAATATGGCATACTGCCCTCTACAGGTATTCAATCTAAATGGATAGTATTAAATTCATACAAATAGAGAAAGCATTCTCAAATACACAGACCAATGCAGAAATGCAAATTGAATATTGAGGCCAGTTAAATAAGCAAATCCTTTCTGCTCTACAGGTCCAATTTGTGCAAATTCTGAAGCCAGAAAAGAAGCAGGCATTTAGTAACTCACTTATTTTAATTTACTCTTTTGAGTTTTTGAGTATGTGTATTTGATGTCAGAATCAGGGAAGAACAAGTGGGAATTCGTGAGCTAGTTTTTTGTTTACACTTGAAAAAGCTAATTGTTGTTTGGTTTGACTAAGCCCTATTGTTTTTTTGCTGACATATTTAAACGAACAGTTAATTAATAATAACAGGTTTGGAAATCTCAACTTTTTTGCAGGTCAAAACGGTTGGATTTTATACTGCATTTTACCAACATTTTAAAATACTAAACTAACAGGCTTTGTACAAAAAGAGGGTCTGTCTGGCTCCTTCTCTACCCCTCTACCTCTGCCTTATCCCAGTCAGTACTCTTGTAAGTTTAGTGTGTAAGTTGAACATTTTAATCAATTTATTCTTTGCTCTTCCTTTGTGTGGATATGAGCCAACAGAGGAAAAATTGGTGGGCAAAGAGTCTGAAGAACTGGTTTCTTATACACCTTCTACCCTCAAATTTAGTTTAGATTAGTTTGGCCTGATGACTGAATAGCTCTTAATTTTATTCCTCTCCTGTTAAAGGAAGGGCTGATTCAGATGGGAAGCCCATTAGTCCTTTCTGGGATTTTATGATATGTGGGCCAGTGAGTGCGTAGGGTAGTGGTGATGAGCGCTAACTTTGGAGCAATCCTGGGCCCATCCCTAGCTTCCTCCACTTACCTGCTGGGTGACTGTGGGCCAGTCCATAATGTTTCTGAGCCTTGGTTTCCCATCAGCAAAATGAGTATAATAGTGTCTACATCATAGGTGTTTAGGGAAGATTTAAAGATACAGTGTAGTATAGGATAAAGCATTTTATAAACCATCTTGTTTAATTCCCATGACTACCTTGTAAAGGAGAGACTGCTGTTACCCCCATTTTACAGATGAGGAAATGAGGCTTGGGGAGATTCAACAACTGATCCCAAGTTCCAGGATTAGTAGGTGTGGACCTGGATCCAAGCCCAGACTCAGGCCATGCTTCGACCACTGTGTATCTTTATTCATTTTCCCCACATATGTGGATGGAGCAGCGAAAAGGATGAGCTTCACTCTACTTTTTAAGATGCCCCCTCCCCCATCGTTCTGATTTCTTGCCAGAAAAATTGGTATCTCCAACTACAAGAGGTACAGAGGACCAGAGAGTCAATCTCTGCTACCTACACTCTCAGTGCTTGGTAGACATGGAAAGACTACAAAAACATTCACGCTACCCTGTGGTTCTCAGAGTTGACTTATATAGTCAAAAAGAAGGGGATCCTTGTTAGTGGCTGGAGTTAAAATCCCAAAGCGCAATCAGCCAAAACCTCATCCAGATGCAAGTGTGTGGTCACTGGTCATGCATTTCTGTTTGCTGAATTCCATACAGCCAAGGCAACTGCCTTGCCTCGCTGAAGATCCACAGGGGAAAAAAGTTATGTGCTCTAGTACAAAAAAACACGCAAGTGGAGTTCTCGCTCATCGTCAGGAATGCTTGATACAGCAATGTTTATTCCGTGGCCTCCGTCCATGGAAAATGTGCCATCAGTCTTCATGTGGGGAAAATCGACCCTGGGCTTCCTTACTGGCCTCTCATTTTGTTAAAATGTTGTAGCATCATGGAGGATAATCTATTCCAATCAAAACAATTTTGTGGAATCATAAAAGTACATGCATTTTAGCGAAATAACTACTGTTAGAGTCTTCTTGGCTGTTGCCAGAGTAAAAATGTATATAAGTTGTCATTACCATATGTTCCTTTTCTTCACCTAATTTCTTACATCCTCTGGGGAAAGTTTATGATAATGAGATCCTAACAGATTATTGTCTTTCTTCCTTATGGTGTGCTCGTTTTAGTAGTTCATTCTTTGGGGGTGTGCTTGCTGTCTTATATTTAAAATATATAGTAGCTGTTGTATGAAAATGTAGTTCATTATTTCCTGTATATTCTTATTATAGATCACTAGGATAAGTAACATTTGTTGTGTATAAAAAATGACACTTGTTTCTGCCTTAAAATATCATTTCTTGTCAAAGACTCCACTGGCTTTATTATTTGAGTTGTATGGTTTTTAATATAAAATCCTTGGAAAGATTGAAGTGTGGAAGGGTTTGAATTCCAATAGAAATTTCCTGGTATTCTCTTTGATAATTGCATTAGCTAACCCTCATTTACTGCTTACTATATGCCGGGCTTGTTCTAAGCATTATGTGTGTCAATCCATCAATCTGTTCAACCATCCTATGAGCTGCATTATGATAATTATGCCCATTTTACAAACAGGAACACTGAGTTATGAGAGGTTAAGTAACCTGCCCATGGTGACATGGCTCCTAAGTGCTGTTTCTGGGATTTAAACCTGAGGAATGGGGCTCAGCATCTGCTCTCACAACCCCTCTCCTTCTGTACCACTTTAAACTGTGGGGTGATAGAATAGAATCGATTTTATTGCTTTTAAAGGACGTTTACTTGCTCTTTTAAATGAGTACAAGTAGATTGTCATCTTTAGCCTGAGAGAGAAGCAAGAGCTTATTCAAGAAGGGATCTAAACAATAAGCAAGAATTAGGTTCTTACGTTCTGTTATAAGGCCTGGTGAAGGAGGCTGAATGTGTCTTACTCCCCCTGGTGTTCAGAATGGGAGCCTGTGGGGGCCCTTAATTAGATTTGGGGAAAGGAGCCCCAGGAAGGCTTCATTTCCTTTCTGTTTCTAAGCTTGAGAAATGAAAAGCAGCCAGAATGTGATACAAGAGTTTCTTTCCTCATCTGTTTTTTCTCTCAAGGCTTGCAATAAGTTAGAAACAATTCAGCATCCAGTTGCAACCCTTGATGGTCAAAGTTATTAAGATTTCTAATTTCTTAAAATTTTTCCTGTTCCCCATCCCTCTCCATTCAGCCACACCCTTGGCCTTCTGCCAGAGTGTCTGGTTTTCCATAATTAGCATGGCGGTTCATATAATCTTTCTTTCCCTGTCTTTTGCCCCGGCTGCTGGCCACTCTTTCCAAAATCTCCATTGTAGTTACCTTGTTATTGTCAGCTCGGAGTTCCTGATAGCCAGCCTTCAAAATGGAAGATCATCCGGAATTTTCAAGTCAACTTGAGCTTCAGTCTTTGTATCAGATAAGATGGCACGCAGGCCATTAGTTTAAAGAGTGGCTCAGCCCTGGCTACCTGAGGGGCTTGAAAAGAATACAAGTGCTTGGGCCCCACCCCTAGAAAATTTCAATCATTTCTTCTGGGGTGGAGCCCAGGCATCCGCCTGTTTTTTTTTTTTTTTTTTCTTTCTTTCTTTCTTTCTTTCTTTCTTTCTTTCTTTCTTTCTTTCTTTCTTTCTTTCTTTCTTTCTTTCTTTTTTTTTAATGTGAGGTCATGGTTAAGAAACACTGGGCTAAATTAATCTTTTGGCTTAAATCTGAATACCAAGACCCTGAAAGGTCTTGGCTCAGAAATATATAAAATTCATGTAAATGGCCAATTGTAATTCCCATGACCTGTCTCTTGAAATGTGAAAAGGGTTTTTTTTCTATACAGTTATGGTCATCCCCAGATTAAAGGGAAAGGATGAAGTTCATGGCACCTTTGAAGTTCTCCCCAGACCTCCTCTGACCACAACCTTTGCAAGAGGTCCATGCTTTGTGGCTAAGGCATTCTGGCTTATCTTCAGCCCGAGACAAACCAGGGCAATCACTAGAAATCATTTTCACAACAGTGCCTGGTGCATACTGGCTGTTTAAGAAATCAAAATTTGTATGTGGCTTAGTATAAAATGCAGGGGCTACTATTACTGTGTTGAGTTTGGAGATGAGTCTAGTTTCTTATCTGTAAAATAGATATACTAATGCTTACCTTCCAGGATTGTTTTACCAATTAAATGACATACAAGAAACCTGATCTACCTGCTACCCTGCAGCACTAATTCCTTTCTTTCTTCTCTTCTGCAATGTTCAAGAAAGTTCCCAGTTCAGAGGAGGGAATTTCTCTCATTCTAACTATCACTACTATGATCTTGGCCAACTTTATCAACTCATCTTTCAGGCATGCCAGTGAGGAGTGATTCTGATATCTCTCATCTCTAAGACCTCAAAGACAGAGAGTCACCAGGGACTTTTGTGGTCTGTACTTACAGCACATATGAATAGACCATGTAGGTTTCCTGAACTTACTTCTATTTATTTACTGAAACCTGTTACTGCCAGGGCTGCCACAGCAACCCACCATGCCTGCTTATCGTCCATCTCCTGTCTGGTCACCTCTCATAGTTCTGATTTGCTCCAGCAGGCTTAGCATCTGTCAATCTACTTTGCCCTCAAAACCTTCCAGAAGATGTTTCAGCAACTATGGGAAATAAACAGGCTCCTCCGGTACCCAGGGGACATGGCCAGGAAATCAAGGGGTAAGAGAAGGAGGAGATGACGGTAGAGTCAGAACTGGACAGAGGGAAATGCGAATTCAGAGAACATTGTGTCCTGCAGGAAGATGGCTGGGTAGCATGGAAATCAGGGGACTTGGCGGTCAAGTGATAGACTCATGAGTCAGAGAGTAGCACCTGAGAAATTGGAGATGATCTGCTGCATGCTAGTGCTTTCAATATACTATTTCTCTGACTTTTCTAGTAAAATCCTTTTAGACATTTCCTCTGCTGTGTTCATCCATTCAGCAAACATTGACCGAGTACCTATTATTGGCCAGATGCTCTACTAATAGTTGAGAAGCAGGAAGGACAGCCCTGACTCATGGAGTACAGTCTGGTGGGAAACACCAGACCATTAAACAGGCATCGAACATTGACAGATTCAACTACATTAAAAACAAACAATAAATTTAAAACAACAACAACAACAACCAGAAGCCAGACTTCTAATACTTCTTCTCCCTCATGTCCCTCTTTTCCTACCCAGCAAGTGGATAGTGGTTAAGAGCCCAGACTTCTACATCAGGCTATCTGTTTAAACAGTGGGTTCACCAGTTACAACTGCATGATCTTGGGCTAAATGATACCTCAGTTTACTTCTCTGAAAATTGACATAATAAAAATACTCATTCACAAGTTGTTGAATTAAATTGAGATTAGTGAATTGATAAAGGGGGTTAAATGAGATAATACATGAAAAATCCTTAGAGAAGTGTTTAGCACATGGTAAGCACTCAACAAGAGTTAGATTACTGGTATAAATCCACTGAAGTATGTTAAGAGATGAGGATGGACACGCAGAGGAAGTCCGTGTAGGGAAGTCCAAATGACTAATTTATTGCCCCATCTTCCTTTCACCTCCGCCCTTTCCTTGGAGAGTTGTTCTGGAATCGTGGACTCAGTGTACAGGTCAGCCAACCTCTTCAGCAGCTGCTGGTTCCTACACTCTTTTTTCTGACTTCTGTAGGCCCAGCCAGAGAGGCTCTGGGGCGGCCCACAAACAGCTCTGTATCACAGCTGAACAGGCAGCTAGCAAGCAGGGAGTTTCTTTGCTCCAAAGGATAGCAGGACAGCCAGTGGCTGAAGGGTCTGTGCTGCTTTCAGAAAACTCGTTGGCCTTCTAGAGTTAGAAAGGTCCCCTTAAATGTAGAGCCACAACATCCTCCTTCTCAGATAATGTTTGCTTAAGAATCACAGGTCTTCTCGGGGCGCCTGGGTGGCTCAGTCGTTAAGCGTTTGCCTTCGGCTCAGGTCATGATCCCAGGGTCCTGGGATCGAGCCCCGCATCGGGCTCCCTGCTCCGCGGGAAGCCTGCTTCTCCCTCTCCCACTCCCCCTGCTTGTGTTCCTGCTCTCGCTATCTCTCTCTCTGTCAAATAAATAAATAAGATCTTAAAAAAAAAAAAAAAAAGAATCACAGGTCTTCTCAAAGCTTTGACCCTCCTTGATTCAGATGTTCTGAAGAGTTGTCTCAGCTTTGTATAAGGGATGGTGTCTATTAAATGCAAAAGTTAGTTGTTGTTTACCAGAGATATCATTAACATGTAAAGGCTCTTTGCTATGTTGAGTTTCCACCATTAGTCAGAGAGGCTTCAGTATTGATTATGCGTCTGTAGACATAGAACTTTTGACCAGTGATGGACAAAGGAGCATAGATTTGGAAGGATGGACTTCTATGACACGTTTAGAAAACATGGACTCCCAAGGTTGGAAGGACCCTCAGAGGTCTCCCAGGCCAACCTTCTTATCCAATAGATAACTTCCAAACAGTCCTGACATGTGGCTGTCCAGTTTCTGGCCAAGCCATTCTGTGACACTCTGTGCTCATTGGCCCCTACAGCACCTTGGGCCTGTGATGGACACTTGGATAGCTTCTGTGGAGCCTGTTATAGGCATACTTCAGAGATATTGTGGGTTTGGTTCCAGACCACCCCAATAAAGCGAGTATCACACTAAAGTGAGTCAAGTGAATTTTTTGGTTTCCCAGTGCATATAAAAGTTATGTTTACAGTATACTGTAGTCTATTAAGTGTGCAATAGCATTATGTTTAAAAAAGTATATATCTTAATTAAAAAATATTTTATTGTTAAAAAATGCTAACCATCATCTAAGCCTTCAGCAAGTCATCATCACTGATCACAGATCACCATAACAAGTATAATAATAATGAAAAAGTTTGAAATATTGTGAGAATTACCAAAACGTGACACAGGGACATGAAGTGAGCAAATGCTGTTGGAAAAATGGCAATAATAGACTTGTTCGATACAGGGCTACTACAAACCTTCAATTTGTAAAAAACACAGTATCTGTGAAGTGCAATATGAAACACAATAAAATGAGGTATGCTGTATGTTTTTTTTTTCTTTCTGGGATTTCTACCCATAGAACTGAGTTCTACCCATCTGACCTAACACTAAGCCCATTTATCCCTTCTCCCAAATGATAGCTGTCTTATTTCCCTTGAACTTTTTTTTTCAGACTAAACAACCCAGTTTGATAGTTTTTAGAATTCATCAGGATTCTCTAGTATCACCTGATCTGTGAAAGTCTCAAATATTGTTCACTTCTAATACCAGCTGATTAATTACTTATTCCTAACAGCAACTTCAGGAACAATGGGAAATCTACATTTTGGTCTATTCTGTTTGAAAATCTTATTCTCAAATCTGTGTTTTTTGGAAAACCAAGAATACTTGAAACCAAGTGCTGAAAAAACATGTGTTTTTCATTTTCACCTGACATATTGCATCTTAAGGCATCATACTGGGTGTGCAGCAGCTGAAAAAGTTTTTAAAAACGTAGCTGCTTGAAACTATAGTGATACAGGGACACATGGTAAAGCACAATGGTCAATGCATAAAGCAATTTGCTTTATAGCTTGGGGACTGTAATCATTCTGATTAAATGGATTACCATATAAAAGGACAAGAGCATGGTTAAGAATCTTAAAAAATTACCCATACATTTTCAACTATTTTCACCTTGATCACCACCCTGCTACTTAAGAGAGTGACTTTTTACACACGCAAGAAATATGTCTGTAGGTTCCTTCAGTATTGATTCAACATTTATTAAGTGCTTCCCTTGTATCCTAAGCAGAGTCTATGTGGTGTCAACACTGTGGAGTGTGTATGACTATCTTTTCCGTGTTACAGAAGAAGAAACTAGGCACAAACATGAATAAGTTATCCAAATTTACATAGCTAGTAAGTGGTCTCCCTGGGGTTAGAACCAGAGATCTGACCCCAAAGTGCATGGTCTCAAATGCCACCTGAGACCAGCAGTGGGACTTGAAGACATATGGAAACCTTTTTACCCTGAGCTGCTGAGTGTATCTTGGGCAAGACTCTTGCTCCTCTCTGCGGTAAGGATATTTGCATTCTGATTCCAAGGTATCATCTGCTTTAGTCTGCATCTGCACCCCAATTAAAACATTCTGCACCCCAGTTGCAATGTGTGGGGCTTTTCCCTGCACATCCAAAGCTGTTCTCCAACACCAGTGGGGTGTCCTACAATTCAACTCAGTTCTGACAGACCATCTATGAATTGGAGGTTCTAATGACCCCCTCCTTGGATTTGATTAATTTGCTAGAGCAGCTCACAGAACTCAGAGATACATTTTACTTTCTAGATCACCAGTTTATTATAAAAGGATGTAACTCAGGAACCACCAGATGGAAGAGGCCTAGGGCGAAATGTAGGGAAAGATCATGGAGCTTCCATGCCCTCTCCAGCTATGCCTCTATTCCCAGATCTTCGTCTTCAACTTGGAAGCTCTCTGAAACTCATCCCTTTGGATTTTTATGGAGGCTTCATTACATAAGCATGATTGATTAAGTCATTAGCCACTTAGTGATTGATTTAGCCTCCAGCTGCTCTTCCCCTCCCTGGAGGTCAGGGGCTGGGACTGAAAGTTCCATTCTAATGACAATGTTGGTTCTCTGGGCAGCCAGGCCCATCTATAGGTGGGGTCCAAAGGCCATCTAATTGACATAACGAAAGCCATTTTAGGAAATTCCAAGGGTTTTAGGAGTTCTGTGCCAGAAACAAGGAGGAAGACCAAATATATATTGTTCATTATAAGTCTCAATATCACAGCCTCCTACTGGGATACCTGGAAACTCCACGTTTTTTTCTTTTTTTAGTGCCCTTGATAGTCATTTGTGAGTTGCTTTCTCTATGGTATGTGGCAGAAAGAGCCCCAAAAACAAAATTCAGAGGCCCTGAGTTAGAGTCGCAGCTTTACCAGATATGAGTCGTGTGTCCCTGGGGAAAGGAATCAGTCCTTGGGGATTCAGTTTCTTCATTTGTTAAAACATCCACTTCTCAAGTTTGTGGTATAGATTCTTTTATTCAACAAATATTGAGCATCTTGTATGTGCCGAGCATTTGGTAAAGCTTTGGGTATGTGTTGGTAGATAAAGTAGACATAAGTGCTGCCTTTTGTAGAGCCTGCAGTCAAGTGAGGAAGCTAGCCAAAAAGAAGTAAGCACACACATGCATAATTACACCTTTGGGTAAGAGTTCCAAAGAAAATTAAAATCCCAGCATTGGGAAATTGAGTGGGTGGGAGCACCTTTGAGATGAGGTGGCTGGGGATGGTCTCTCTGAGGAGGATGCATCCAAAATATGAGGAGGCATCTGCCAAGGGAAGAGCAGGGTGAATTGCAGGTCTAGGACTGGCATTTTTAAGGGCTCTGAGCTGGAAAATAGGATTAAAATAAAATTTATCCTATATGTGTATAAGGGCACTTGGTAAATGAAAATAGACTAAACACATGAAAGTAACTTCTATTGCAAATGAAAAATAGCAATGGCCACTTGCAAAGTACAGCTCCAACCATGTTCTTCCCATAAGAGTCAAGATTAACATTCCAACCTAGTGAAGTTTGTTCCATTTCCACAAGATAACAGCCTTTATTCCCCCACACCAAAATTTTAGGTGCCTGGACTGAACAAACACAAGCAGTAATGTTTTCCTTGATTTCCATCATCTACCAAGGAGCAGAACTTCCTCCCTCTCTCACTTTTCCATTTCCTCCACCTCCTGTCCTTGCAGATTGGGCAACGATTTCTAAAAATTTCCTGCAGTTGACTGATGACAGGACATGGGTGTCTGGAGTCTGAACTGCCCGAGTAGAGCAGGATGAGATGGAGGAAAAGGAGCAGTGAGGGTCCCTCGCTATTCTTTGCTCTCTGTTTCCTGTTGGTGCCTTGATTTGGTGTGACTGTCAGAAGGACTGAACCCCTACTTTTCTTTTCAGATTTGTTGGTCTTTAAATGTTATGTTCATTGCCCTTAAATATATCTGTGGTAGGGGTACCTGGGTGGCTCAGTGGGTTGAGCGCCCGACTCTTGGTTTTGGCTCAGGTCATGATCTCAGGGTCGTGGGATAGAACCCCATGTCAGGCTCCATGCTCAGCGGGGAGTCTGCTTGAGATTCTCTCTCTCCCTCTCCCCCTCCCCATTCTCTCTCTCTCTCTTTCAAATAAATAAGTAAATCTTTAAATATATATATTTAAAGGAAGGACCCACTGTAGCAGAAGGACCTACTGTAACGGATCCTTGGGGAATGGAGAATACCACGACTTGCTTCTGGTTAGTGTTTCTTGCACAGGAGATGTAACTGAGGTCTCAGCAATAGTGTCACGAAGAGCGGATATTCTGCCCACCCACTTGAAGCTTAGCCAGCTCCTGACCCCAGCCACTCTCTATGACATCACCCACTGGCATTTTCTTCATAGTGTTCATCATTCTCTGAAATAATTTGTATTTATTTATTTTGTTTATTTACCTCCCCCACTACAGTGTAAGCACAAGGTGCTCATCTGTCCTGTTCACCCCATGTTCCCAGTTTTCAGACTAGTATCTATCATGGGTGCCCTAGGACTGAATGATGAATGTGGCAATAGATCAAATTTTAATAATGAGAGCTAATACTTCTGTGGCTCTCATCAAATTCTAGACACTTCTCCAAGCACTTTAAAGATATTAATTCATTTAATCTTTATGATAAACACATGAGGTAGGCATTAGTATTATTCCTGTTTGCAGATGAGTAAACTGAGGCACAGAGAAATGAAGTAATTCATTCAAGGTCACACAACTAAGTGGTACAACTAGGATTCAGACTCCCACGTCTGTCTCTAGATTCTGCACTTTTACCCACCACACTGATCTTCTCCTCCTCCTCCTTTCTCCTCCTCCTCCTCCTTCAGCTTTGTCTCTTCTTCTTCGTCGTCTTTTTTTTTATTAGGCTCCATGCCCAGTGTAGAGCCCAACATGGGGCTCAAACTCACCACCCTGAGATCAAGTCCCGAGCTGAGATCAAGAATCAGACACTTAACTGAGCTACCCAGGTGCCCCATCACACTGATACTCTATTGAACATGTTGCTACTCCAAAACATCCAACATGTTTTGATATCAAAATAAACAAAACTCATTTACAAACAAAATTATTTCCCACAAATGAGAATCTTGGTCTAAGAGGAGGATTCAGTTGTGTGTGTGCATGTGTGCATGTGGAAAGAAAAGAAATGTAGAAAATTTGGCACTGTGAATATTCTTTTAGCCTGAACTCTTAGGTTATCAGAAGTTACTTTTGCTTCTGTCTACATCTCACGTCTCACATCTAGAAAATACTTTTGAGAACACTTGGAGAGAGGGTAAGGAACACATCCCTTCTATCAACAAATACTATTTCTACCCTATGTGAGGTGCTCACACGGTGGTCAGGCCAGGCTGAGAATGATGAGTCGGAAACTTACTGGCATGCTTTTGATTTGCTGGCCACTTTTTGATATGGATTTAACAGTGATGACAGTGATGGTGGGGATTTGTGGTAGAGGGAGTGGGGAAGGAGGATTATGAATGTATGGGCTTTATGAGCTTGTCCAAAGAAATAAATACAGAGGCAGTGGCCCTGGGTCCCACTTTGGGTCCCTTTGGTCCTGCAACTTCAAATCTAAAAGATAATAATCTAGCCTGTCTCCAGTTATTGGACAGCACAAATTCTGTGCTGCCTATAAAATGAGACCAAATCTCTAAATCACTGTTATCTGAAGCCAAGAGTCTGGCTCTTAAACAAAAGAGTGAAAAAAAAATCGATGAGTCTGAAAATCTTACCTGCCTTCTTGGCTATCTGATCAGTCAAGATTCCCAGAATAAAAAGTAAAATGGAGATAATTGATAACAATTTTGAGCCTCATCTTTTTCTCAGAGTTCTATGTGTGATCTTGGTGTTTCCCATTATAGCAATAAAACATGGCAGATGCATTTTCACACGAATTTCATTTGAGCTTTAATCTACCCATCCCGGCTGTCTCTGAACAGTGACTGGCAGCTCTTGGCTCCAGAAGGAGTTTCTTTTAAAAAAACTGTTTTCACCCAAAGCTTTAATCATGTCATTTCCCTTTCAGACCAGTGGAACAGATAAACACATACTCATGAATTAAAGTAAACTGATATTTTATAATGGGAAGGGCAAACGGATGCTCAAATCTCCTCATGCTTCCCTCTTTCCTTAAGGAAAAATATTTTAAAGTTTATATTGTTACATCGCTTTGACAATTTTTCTTTAAAAATTATTATGAGCTATGCATTGGGAAAGTCCATTTTCATCCACTGCTCGAAAATCTTAAATGGCCTGACTTCTAGGGACCTTGCAAGCCCTCCTGTATGTGTCTTGCCTTGTTGCCTCAGACTGGTTCTCCTCAGCGACTAATGCCTAGCACTTCAGTTATTGGGTTCTTCTCTCCTTTTTCTGTAAACCAAAATCCTACTACTCATCTTCAAGCTCTGCCTTCTTCTCTGACTTTTTAGCTCTGGTCCACCTACTTCTCTGAACTCTCAGAGGTATTTAGTCTGTATCTCTAATATCCTCCTTTAATTTTATATATTTTCATTTATTTTCTCATGTTTTATGCATATTACTACTGCCTTTTCAAAGAGATATAAGTAGCTTAAGGGTAGAGTACTATGTCAGTTGGGAATGCATTTGCCTGCAAGTAAGAAAACACAAAAACAGGTTGTTGGTCTCATGGAACAAGAAACACTTAAAAAGTACGCAAATCCATAGACCAATCTTGACGGATCTTTTGGTCTTTTCTTATCATCATGGAAAGATTACTAGAAGGTTTGGCTCAGCTCTCAAGCTGCAGAAACAAAAAATGTTAGACATTTTGAAACCATAAACTGCCCAAATTAATCAACAATATTTTATCTTTGTACTTCTTCAGTGCTTCTTTAGCTAGCTAGCTAGCTAGCTAGCATCAATCTATATTTATTTTGGTTTAGGGTGTCATCCAGGTGCCCCAACCTCTTGATTTTTTAAAATTCATTCATTCATATTCTTTTCTGGGACCACTCACACTCCAGAATGGTCTGTGTCAGTAGACACGGTGCCTCCCAAACTCTTTGCAGCGTACCTGAGGATTCTGAATTGTGCTCAAACCATGCTATTGCTGCATGTAGCTTGGACCTGTTAGCCAAGCTTTCTGAAGAGATGGACAAAGCATGTCCAGCAACTTGTAAACTGAACATGCCCAAGGAATCAAATAAAATCAACAAATAATTACTGAGCAACAAAAACATAGGCTTGCAGAACTGGATGAAACCTTAGAGATCATCTGTTCCAATTTCCTCCTTTTTTTTAAGTTTAATGGACTGAGTTTTTATTTTCATATTTTTTTAAAGATTTTATTTATTTGTCAGAGAGAGAGAGCACAAGCAGGGGAAGTGGCAGGCAGAGGGAGAAGCAGCCTCCCCGCTGAGCAGGGAACCCAATGCGGGACTCGATCCCAGAGCCCTGGGATCATGACCTGAGCCAAAGGCAGATGCTTAACCAACTGAGCCACCCAGGCATCCCTTTATTTTCATATTTTAATCTTCTTTTCTAATAAGCAAATAAATTCTCACAATACCCCTCATTTGACAAAAGGGAACAAATGAAGGGCAGGATTATACAGCTAGTGGCCAGAAGCCATGTTTGTGTTTCTAGCTCATGCCCTAGATTCCTTTGAGGAACCATGTCTGAGGTTCTCGGCTGGGAAGGATGAGGGACACAAAGGAGTAATAGTAATTACTTTAATTTTCACATATGATCATTGTCACGTATGGAAGGATTGACAAGGATTATTAATGCCACATTACCGATGACTTTATTATTTTCCTCTTCCTCCAGATTTGCTCCTTCCTTCTGCATTCACATACACCTGGTCACCTTTTTTTCTGGATAGCATTTACTTCTGCTATGAGAAACTAATTAGCTTATATATAATTATTTGTTTATTGTTGTCTCTCTTACACTATAAACTCCTCGATGCCTTTTATATCTCCAGTTATTTGTTGAATGAATAAGTCACCATAATCATCCTAAACTCTTCCCTTTCAACTGTAACATACACCCGGAAAGTTTGTGTTCTATGTATCATTTCTCTACTGTGAAAGTCTCGTATTCGTCCTTTTGTATTGATTGCTATCATGACTGCTTGAGTTCAGCCCCTTATTCCTCCTTCTCTAGTTCTCTAGTCTCCTACTTTGTCTCTCTTACCTAGCCTCCACAATCCTGCAGCTAGAGTTACTTTTCTCAAATGCACATTGGATCACACGATGCTTCCTAGCTTAGAGTATCTTGAGCTTCAGTGGTGCCCTATAACTTTCACTCATTCATGCTTCCACTCCAGAAATAGTTCTTGAGAGGCTTCCATTTGCTAGGCACTGTATGAGGGACTTCCTATGTAGAGGTTAGTTTGCTCTCAAGGAACTTACAGACAAGTGAGGAACGTTGATAATAAACAAGTATAAAGTGCATACACACACACACACACATATAAAATTAAAATGTGTTGATTGTCAGTGTGAAGGAAACAGGTAGAATGCTATAATAGAGACTAATGGAACAAGGGAAGGGAGGAGGGAGAAAGAGATGTTTTTGATGGGTTCATAGGAAACGTGTGTGCATCTGAAACATGACATTACACATGAGACCCCAGGGATCAGAAAGAGCTGTCCATGTGAAGATGCAGAGGGAAAGCATTTGCACAGAAAGAACAATGGGATGAAGGCCCTTTGTTGGGGAAGAATTTGCGTTGTTCAGTCTGAATTAAAGGTGTTGCTAAAGATGATATCTGAGTCCTCCTGGTTACACAAGTCAATCAATTAAGAACTTAACATTTAAACATAAAGCATTGGGTGATTTACAATTTTAATTTTTATTTTTACTATGTCACTGTAGTTTTCCAATAACGCTTGGTGAATAGTTTGACCTGATAAGATTAACAGATACCAGTTTTGGAAATGAAAGGATTTCAGGCAGCTCAGTGTTTGAAACTGCATGGTTTTATCAAATTATAGATTGGTACATCTTTTTTACTACTTAGTATGTGTCTCTTGGAATCTTCATTATTAGCCTCATTAGCCACAGGATCTCTTTCCCTGGAAGAACATTGTAAACATTGATTTACAACATTTAATGAATAGTCTTTCCCAGATTTTCCCAATGTTTATCAAATTTCTGGGCTTGTGAATGCTGGATGCAGGGGTTCTTGTGAGGTCTGTCAGCTAAGACATGGACTAAGAACCTATAATATTGTAGCAATCAATATAGTGTTGGTCAAGAAAATCTTGGTCCAGTCTTCATTCAACTTACTGTCTAAAAGAAAGAGATCAGCCATATACAGGCTCACCTCAGATATACTGCAGGCTCAGTTCCAGACCACTGCAATGAAGTGAGTCAAATGAATGTTTTGGTTTCCCAGTGCATATAAAAGTTATATTTAGGCTATACTGTAGCCTATTAGTGTGCAATGTTATTATGTCTAAAGAAACCAATGTGCATACCTTGATTTAAAAATACTGCTAAAAAGCAATGTCCACAATAGCCAAACTATGGAAAGAGCCAAGAAGTCCATCAACAGATGAATGGATAAAGAAGATGTGGTATATATATACAATGGAATATTATGCAGCCATCAAAAAAACCCCACAAAATCTTGCCATTTGCAACGACGTGGATAGAACTAGAGGGTATTATGCTAAGCGAAATACGTCATTCAGAGAAAGACAAGTGTCATATGATCTCACTGATATGAGGAATTCTTAATCTCAGGAAATAAACTTGAGGGTTGCTGGAGTGGAGCAGGGTAGGAGGGATGGGACGGCTGGGTGATAGACATTGGGGAGGGTATGTGTTATGGTGAGTGCTGTGAATTGTGTAAGACGAACCACAGACCTGTACCTCTGAAACAAATAATACATTATATGTTAAAAAAATAGAAGATAGTAGGAAGGGAAAAATGAAGGGAGGGAATCAGAGGGGGAGACGAACCATGAGAGACTGTGGACTCTGAGAAACAAACTGAGGGTTTTAAAGGGGAGGGGGGTGGTGGATGGGTTAGCCTGGTGTTGGGTATTAAGGAGGGCACATATTGCATGGAGCACTGGGTGTTATATGCAAACAATGAATCATGGAGCACTACATCAAAATAAATAAATAACAAAATAAATAAAAATACTGCTAAAAGAAGCTAACCATTACCTGAGCTTTCAGTGATTGCAGGTCACCATCACAAATATAATAATGATGAAAAAGCTAGATATACTGCAAGAATTACCAAAATGTGACACAGACTTGAAGTGAGCAAATGCTTTTAGAAAAATGACGCCCATAGACTTGCCTGACGCAGGGTTGCGACAAACCTTTGATTTGTAAAAACACACCATGTGCGAAATGCAGTAAAGTGAAATGTGATAAAATGAGGTCTGCCTGCATGTGTCATACGGAGCTGGTTGCTACTAGAGTGTACCTATTCTTTCTCAATCTTAAATAAGAGACAATACACCAATGCATTTGATATTATTACAGCTTGTATTAACAGTATACTCCACTCACATTAGATATTAGTTCATTTTATATATGAATAACCTAAGACTGATAATCTACCAATAATTTTCAACTCACATAGCACATCAGAGAACAAACCCCGGACATTCTGTCTCCTCTGAAAAGGAGGTTAGATCATTAAGTAGAGAATATTTTGCATACTCCTTCCTAAATTCCAAAGAAGTGAAATATCTATATCGATTTTTTCCCTCTGATTATGTATTGTATCAGAGGGAAATTAGCACATCTACTTATTTGAAATACATTTTGTGAAAATTCTTGAATGGAATATATTGAGTTGGGAACGTGTAATGCCCACACCCAACCCAGTAGCCTTCCTGCTATGCTTCATGAACGCTACATAGCATTTGTTCCTCCAGACCAACTGAATAATAATGACTCAGTATAACGATTCCAATTTCCCCTGATACTCAATGAGGGATCTAGTAAGTTTCTTTGCTTTAGTCTTGTTTCTGTTTGGCCTTTAGCATTTTCTAGAATATGTCCAATATTCTGATGCAAGCATGGGTCTCTTCTTAAAATAAATCAGAATACAACCAAACAAAATTCCTAAAAAGAAATGTGCTGTATTAAAATGTCAACAGACACTTAGCTCCAGAGGAGAGTAAGCATTTCGGTAGGTTTCACTTTTGTGTCTCAAGAGATGTGAACTAGGAAACAGAAATATGGATTTTTCTGGTATTTATTATGTTCTACCTCAACTATACATTTTTTATTTCTAAAAGTGAGAAATGAACATATATCCAAATTCAATAAAAGGGATCCATATTTCAATTTTTCATAGTGTGCGAGTGAATTGAAAACAAAGCATCCATCATTCCTTGCTGCTGGTTCTCCCTGGAAGTTGAATAATGCAAGCTGGTCATTAAACATGGACCGAAGACTGCACAAAGCCTTATTTGAGGCTCTTCAAAAGCAAACAAGGACTCTCGATGTCTTGTCTTAATCTGCTGTGTAGGAGAACCCAGTTCTCCCCTGTGTTTGAACTGCAACAGGCAAGAGTTGTTATGGATGAGGTTCCTTTGACATTTGAAAGCATTTCAACCCTGAGGCCAGCAGCAGTGCTGTGGTGTCAAAATAGGCGCCTCTCAATCCTGACAGAGACCACAGGGATTCACAACTAGTCATGTTTGTGGTCTTCCATGCACTCAGTGCTGCAGAAACTTGAGAGCGGGCGTGCGCGCACACACGCATGAATCAGGTGGATATAAAAGAGAAATATAATCCCCTGTTGTTTCACACTCCTTTCCACTCTGTATAAAACTTGGGCCCCGCAGTCTCAGGTCTGGGAAGAGCTTGTTTGAAAATGTTAATTTAACCTCAGCGATTCCCTGCGCTAGAACCTCGTAGGCAAGTGAGCGCGAGGCTCTGTTGTGTCACCGCAGCCCCACGTGGTGAGGTTTCAGGCAGTAAATCAAGAGCCTGAGCCACAGAGCCTAACTCTCCACCCAGGCTGCTCACACCAAACAAATGTGATGGGCAACTTTCACTTAGCCAACACTACTCAGAAATTTCCATTTTTGCCACATGAATTCAGTGACAACACCTGCGGGGCATTTTGGCTTTGGTCACACCTGGACTGAAAGAATGCCAAAAACCCTGTGATGTTGGTGAGAAGCTTACCAGACATCTTTCAAAACAACAGCAACAAGGCAGAAATAGCAATTTCAACAACTACCTAAAACTACAGATACGTGGCTCTTCATTTCACCATTTGGGAAAAAGAGAAATGCTCCTTTTATGTTATTTCTATCAACTGACTATTTGTAACAAAATTGGATTAAGAAAAATTAGATTAGGAGCATTCTTTAATTTTATGGTGATTGTAAGGAAGAACCATGGAAATAACTTTCATATGGTAAGCTCCATAATTAAAAGAGATTACAAAATAAATATGAGCTGGCCACATTCTGGAAGAAAATGAGCCTTGAAATTGGGAAAGTGACAGGACAACATTTCAGAATGATATACCTCCTATAAATGCATGAAATTCATGTCTCCCCTTCAT
Organism: Leptonychotes weddellii; assembly: GCF_054177405.1. NCBI lineage: Eukaryota > Metazoa > Chordata > Mammalia > Carnivora > Phocidae > Leptonychotes > Leptonychotes weddellii. The sequence continues at coordinate 42,852,588 of NC_138380.1, read as the reverse complement.
CAAGCTGATAATTTTTGCCTCCTCCCCAGAGCAAGACCCCCTTTCACACAGTACTGAGAGAAAATTATTTCCTCATCTTTAGTTCATTGGTTACTATAGCAGTGTAGCCCTGAGAAGTAGTTTTAATATCTTGTTCTGTTTTCCCTCGGAGCCTCATTGACAATGCTTTAAAATCAAGTCTTATTCTCAAACACATTTTGCTGTTTGTCCCAGTTCTAAATCTTTGGCATAGTTGGGGTTCCTTTCAGAATGTTGGCTTTCTCCAAATGGTTGATGAGTGTCATCCTGAAAGGGATCTCTTTAACTTCCACCTCAAGTCTGGGGCTGAAATTTCATCATTAGAGAAGGCTCATTTTGGCCTGTAAGAATCCTAGTGGAAATGCAGTGTTCCCTGGGAGCTGACAACCTCCGGTTAATGTTAGTTAATACCTTGGAGGAGATTGTCTGTCCCAGGTGATTTCCATAGAACCCAGCACCGGACGGTTAATAAGTTCTAGGGGAACAATCCAGAAATTGGGTGTGAAGGACCATGACAAATCGTCCATGGGGTGATGGCTAGAGGGACCATCTTTGGGTTATGGAAGATGGGTCTAAAATTTCAAAGACAAAAGCATGGAATCAAGAATATTGGACCCAGACAGTCCTCTTGGAAAGTCCCTTTGTTCAGATAAAGAAACTGGGACTGAAGGAGTTTAGTGATTTGACAAAATCCACCTAGTAAGTTTGTGGTGGCCCAGACTAGCCCATGGGTCTCTTGATTTCCAACCCATCTCTTTCCATTCTGCCAGAGGGAATTTTATCCTCACACATGGCAAGGGTAGAGGAGTAGCAGCATCTTCTTCCGGAAAAAAAAAATGTACTTTGGGTCTCCCACATTTCTAGTTACATTGTTTCCTCTAGAAGAAAGGAAATGGTGAGTTATACTAAAATAAGAAAAGATTTTATAAATCCAGCTTAGCGAGGAGTATTGTCATGTCCTTGTTCTTGTCCCAGATAAAATATCCTAAGTCCATCAGGATTTCTCTTTTTTTTTCTTAGTTTTCTCTTCTCTGATCTCCACTCCCTATCTCATTAGTTTTTATGGATGGATCATGGAAACCAGAAATGCACACACAGCAAACACATCTGCCCATTGGGTAAAAAGAAAGGCATGTGTGTACATGTGTGTGTATGTATTCGTATGTGTGCATGCCATAATGGGGAGCAAGTTCAAGAGGAGAACCAAAATTAATGAGTTCTCCCACAAATAGCTGGGTGCAAGATGGCCTTTATTCAACCCAGCAATTGTGTTGGAACCCCAAATTAGAGTCTTCATTGTTCTTTGTTGCCTTTGTTTTAAGCTTAACACCAACTTTTTTTTTTTTTTTTGGCTATAAAAAAATAAATCTGAAAACAATAAGTCTCGTTCATTGACATAAACCGGCTGTCGGTTCCTTGTGGGACCTAGGCTGATAAAAACCAGGGAAAAACTATTTTATTTGCAATGTAAAGAATTTTAGCCTGTGGAGATTTTTCAGTTCAGCAGCAGTAAAGGTAGGGACAGCAACCAAATAAGCTGTTAAAATCTGTATCCCCCGCCCTCACCCTTCTCCCAGTCCCAAGAGACATAATTAAAACTGCAGAAAGTGAGAAGCTGTTACTAATACTAACATAACTATTTAGTGCAACAGAATCATGCATTTACTAACTTCATTTTTTTAAATAGTTCAAGCTGAATTTTATTTTGCTATTTCACATACAAAGGCCTTTTCTCCGTGTGAGTGCTTTAATATGATCTGCCAATCAGCTTGTTAATATTTGTCAAAGGGTAGACATGTTGGTCAACGAGGGGACAATACTTATTAGGGCCACTGTGTACACTTCAGAGGTGAACTTCACTCCTTCCGCTGAAAATGTTCTCAGTGGTGGCTCATATATTAGCCTCATCCCAATTCTGTTAAGAAAGGGATTTGTAGCTCTAGCCGACTAAACTGTCCTTTGTGAGTTTTTGTGTGTAACCAGAGTAGAGGTAGGAGCAGATGGAAGTGTGTGTATATAATAACTAGCATTTTTGTTGAAGTGGATGAAAACAGTCATGCCTTAACCTTGGCCCAGAGTATACACAGATCTTATTCAACATTTGCCAGAAAGAAAATAGAATAGATTTTAACCCTTATTTTTCATGTTGGTGCACTACTTTTGAGGGATTGATTTTCTCCTTCTTACACACACACACACACACACACACACACACATCCTGGCCTGACTGGCCCCCAAAGTTCTAGACACCTTATGAGGAAGCCTGTTTTCTCAAGATTCAACTCTGAATGATCAGGTTCTGGAGGTTTGCAGTAGCAACTGCTTTGAACTTTTAGACTTTCTGAACTTTTTGTCTCAATTTATGTAATAAAGCAAGTATATCTATGAATCAGATAGTTACAGATCTGCCCTTGGAACCAGCTTTCCTAGGAATTTCTAAAAACACTTGCTAATCCCCAAAGGAATCTTCCAGCTAATTTTAGGGCATATTTGTCCAAGGTCACTAAAAGGGCTGGAGTGCTTGGGTTGAGCTTCTAGGTGTTTTGTGTATTTGGTGCTCCTGTTCCATTCTTTTTTTTTTTGATGTAGTGATTCATGATTCATTGTTTGGGTATAACACCCAGTGCTCCATTCAGTACGTGCCGTCTTTAATACCCATCAGCAGGCTAACCCATCCCC
>NC_138380.1:42815300-42849391 GCF_054177405.1 Leptonychotes weddellii | reverse complement strand
ATATATACCACATCTCCTGTTCCATTCTGAAGTGACTGGAGTGGAACCTTTCATTCTCTGAGTGCCCACCCTGTCCCCATAGTGACCTTCAGCCACCCCTACACACACACACACACACTTACACACTTTCAGACACACATCCTCTTTAACTTGAATGAAACTATAATGACCTTAGAAAAATTAAGTCCTTTCTGTGTTTGTTGATTGATAATGAGGATTTTAAAAAAGTATCTGTTTCCATAGGTGTTGGGACACTATATGAAATAATACAAGTAAGGAGGCTGAAAAGGGCCTAGCACACGGTAAGATTCAAGAGGGATCAGCTTTTACCATCATCATCATCATCATCACTATGTTGAGCTAGAGGCAAATGCCTATAAGAGAAAAGCCCATATAATACAACGCATCATCTTGGGATGAGCGTATTGGTGGGAGATACGCTGCATACACTGGCCTTGGGCTGACGGATGGCTGATCGTCTTTCTTCATGAATGCCTTTCCCTCAGGCTTTCCAGAATAGCATCAGAAAAAGTATTGACAGTTTACCAGTGGGAATTCCAGATTATTCAGATGTAAACCCATTTTGCGGGTGGGGCGGGGGTGGCTAGACTATCAATGAAATTGATTTCCATTATGGCAAAAATCCAACTCTATCTAGAAACGTGAGCCTTTCTTCTGGCCTGCAACATTCCACCCTGCTGCAAACTAAGGAACACAGGATATTATATGCAAATGAACCTGAAAGGGGGGACGGGGGTGTGCCAAGAGATTCAAAATTAGGATCCAATTTCAGATTCTATTGGCAGATATCACTGACGGTTAAAAAGAAAAGAAAAAGAAAAGCCAGAAGGATTCTAGTGCATCTATCTGCATTTAAATTGTTTACCTATGATTAAGAGTGCCTACTGAGCCTTAATATTAGATTTTTTTTCAAAAACCTGGTTAGTTTTGCGGTCCCACCAGTACCACTTTGTACCAGTTTTTCTAGATTCCTCTTCCAGTGAATGATGACCATTGTGTGTAGCATGCAAAATCCAGGGAGTGTTTATGCTTATCAGAACATAGACACATGAAGAGACATGGGAGAAACTCTCCCAGAAGTGCATAGTCAACTCTTTGTTTTCAGATGGAAGATCTCTGGTGCCATTTTCATGATGGGAATATCCAGGTCAAATTCTGCTTCTATGCCAGTCAGTACCCTTTTAAGTCCTCTAACTAGATATTGGTTCAGCCTTTAGATGGGTAATAAAGAGTAAGCCTAGAAGGAGTTGAAGCCATGGAGAGGTGGGTGGCTTTAAGAATAATTTCATCTTATCTTGAAAACTGTGGATCTCTTGATATTATAATTGCTACCATGATAAAATCCTAATTACTTTTGAATCTTCGTAAGGGAGAACAAATGGCTGAAAATGTGATCTCTCTGGATGCTACATAAAACTACAATTGTTCTGTTGATGGTGATTTTACCTTCTTCCTGAGAGAAGAGGAGGAAGAGGGGAGAATATTTACTCTTATGGTTGTTTTGAGATTTTTGTTTTTTTTAATGGTCAGAGGGAGAACTGAAATGGCCCACGATCAGTTGGTGATATGAACCAGGAAATAAGATGTGCAGATGAGGCTGCTTCTGCTGCCAGGGAGTTAGAAAAACTCCAAACTCCCTCTTCAAGGAGAAACCTTCCCAACCTTGTTTTCCATGAGCAATATTTCAGTCCAGAGATCCCAAGAAAATGGAGAGGAAGTGGAAAAGAGAAATATCAGTCACACCTTTCAATGGAGGCCCAGTGCTGTCATCTCCTGAAGTTTTTTGAAGTAACCCTTTGAGATGATACATACTTTATCTTTCAAAGCCATCCCCACTTGCATGGGCTTGGGTATGACTGCATTAACAGTGCAAAAGGCTATCCTCTGAGTGCCTTCAGACCAGGATTATTTCATGTGTTTTGAAGAGAGATAGTGCCAGTTACCATGATAGCATTAACCAAGGATAACAGAGAACAAAGCTTTTAAACTTAGAAGAAAGAAATCTTTCAGAGAGGGAAGAATGTTTTTGACACAGAAACCCAAAGGGCATGTTGGAAGTACCACGAAGAATGTGAAGTGTGTCTTCTTTATGTTCCCTCATCTTTGTTTGTAGGCTGAAATAACCCTGTTGAAAGTGAGATATTTTTTTTTCAATTGGGCTTCCACATTATTTATTTTGCAATTAATTGTGATTGCAAATTTTCTAAAAAGTAGCCCCTGGTACAACATCAGAGTCCTTTGCATCTGAGTTTCTTTGGATGAAAACTAGATTAACATGACATGGTTGCTAACAGAATTGGAAATAACATGGGAGGTAACACGGGTGGTGTATCGGTAGAGGTTCTTGGTGGTAAAAAGAAAAAATTCATTTGTTACCTGAAGCAGAAAAAGGGAACATATTCAAAGGATATTTGTTTTCCCAGAATTAGCCAGAGGCTGGAGGGGATCAACATTATAAGGGAAGCAGAGATCAGAGGAGCTCCAGATGGCCTCGAAAACTTGCAACACAAACAGCCTGGCCAGGATATCACTGCGGCGGCCACTGGGCACTCCCCACCACCACTACTGGACACCATCACAAACATGGCACAAATGACCCATCTGCTCTTTCTTGACCTCATTTACCCCAGATTTGTAGGCTAAGGTGGTTCATTTGATTGACCAAGCCTGTATATCCTGTGCTCCACCAAGACCTTATTCAACAGGAATTCCCCAAAAAAGAAGATGGTAGATTGGATGCTGGACAACTCTCTGAAATGGCATTTGTTGACCATAGGTGTATGATAAAAAGTACTTTGCTAATTCCTGTCACTGAACATGGGAGGTAGAAGGCTTAAAAAGAAAAGCTTCCTAGCCTATTATTAGAGGGCAGGACTTGCTAATACTAACACATTGTTCATGCTTGTAATTTAAAAGACTAATTTTATTCTGAAGAAATAAAGAACTAGGTCCGTCAGGAATCTTAGCTGATATAAATAAATCAAGAAGATTGACTACCATAACTGCTGTCTTCCTACTTTTTCATCTAGATCAGCATGGTCCAGTAGCACTTTTGGAATGATGGAAGCGTGGCTGTTGAGCATTTGACATCTGGCTACTGCAACTGAGAAACTGAATTTTTAATGTTGCTTAATTTTATTTAGTTTAAATTAAAAACAAATAGCCACCTAACGCTGGCAGATACTGTGTCTTATGAAAATCACAGTTTCATAGTATAGAACTGGAAGGGCTATTTGAGATTCCTATAGCACGTTGGATGTTTGTTACTTTTAATGTAAAGTATGTGGAATTTTTAATGTAAAGTATGAAAAAGATGGTTGGGTTTACACCTGGTGAGAGGGGATGGGAGAAGATAGAGACTGTCATTCTCAGTGGTTAGATAAAAGATAATCAGGATCATAAAGAATTTATGTTGGGAAGGGACCACACATTAGCACCAGAATGTGTGGTTTCTCTTGGTCGTATTTCATTTGAAGAGGAGCTAGAAGGACAATGGGCTATGACCTTAGGAAAGGAGTGTCCAATTCCATTCACAAGCAAGAACACTAGTATGGGGACAAAGAACAAGCCACATTGCTCTGAAAGCTGGACCTCGTGAAGTATAAGAGGAATAATCAGATGATAGCTTTGAAAAAGTGCTATCAAATATTTGGCTATCAAGAGTTACTAAAATAGTTTTGTGAATTTCCATAATATACTTGAGAATCCTTTTATTGAAAAAGAAACAAAACAGGAAGCCTGTGCTTTTCTGAAGTTTCTCTTCTTTTGCTCTTTCTAATTAAAGCTATGCCTTGAGTACTTTTGATGTACCAGTAAAGTATTTGTGCTTTGGGAATCTAAACAGAATGCTCCTGGCAGTTCCAACCACCAGAGGAAGAGGGACTGGTTTTCCGTAGGTGTGCAGAGAGCCCACAGTGCTTTCCCTGGAAGGCATGGATTATAAGGGTGACTTCACATATGTGGCCAAAGGTGAACTATACACAAAGCAGGTGATTGAAATTCCTGTGATTCTTGGCTACCAGCAAGATTTACCAGAAAAAGGAAGTCCCTAAAGCGCCTTCCTTCAAGCTAAGACAGGGGTTGGTAACCTACAGCCCTTAGGCCAAATTCAGCCTGCCACCTGTGTTTATATGGCTCATGAGCTAAAAATAGTTTTTACACTTTTAAGTGATTGGAAAAATTAAAAGAAGAATGACATTTCATAACATGTAAAACTTATAGGAAATTCAAACTTCAGTGTTGACAAATAAGGTTTTTTTGGAATACACCCATGCCCAGTCATCAACATATTGTCTATTGCTACAACATAGAGGAATTGCAGTAGAGACCATATGGCCATATCGATGGCAAAGGTTGCACTTTACAGAAAAAGTTTGCCCTCCTCTGACACATGGCCCAATGTGTGGATCATCCTTTAAGCCAGCAGGGAGTATTCAGCCCACTTAGAATGTATTTGACTCTAGACTGAGAAGGATAGTTTTGCCTTTTCATTTGAGACCTTTTCCCACCATCCTCCCAATAAACTATAATTTTTTTGAGGAATAGACCATGGGTTATTTTCTCTTATGTCTTCTTATAGTGCCTTACAAATAGAAGGTAATTAACAGTTATTTGTTGAATGAATAGATAGATAGATAGATAGATAGATAGATAGATAGATAGATAGAGTTTTGAAACAAATTACTTACCTTTGCATTATTGCTGTCTATGAATATCAAAATTATTATAGTCTCTATGTAATGAGCTAATTAGCCAGCTAATTACTAGAAAACAGGACAATATCAAGAGCAGTACAGTGTGACAGAAGTTCTGTTAATTGAAAACCATTCCCTTTTAAAACATGCTGATTAATGGCTACGTCCCACAAAACGTGCAAAGCCAGTATGTAACTTTCTCTTGCTCCCATTTATACCTACACCACCACTTGAGCTGTGTACATACTAAATGTCCCCAATATTTGTTTATGGTGGTTGTACTTTGTACTAAAAATGCATAATCCAGTGAAATACTAGGAACCTTCCATGACCAAAATAAAGTGGGAGAAAAGTAACATTTGTTAAATACCTTCTTTTGGCCAGGTGCTGACTTGGGCACTTCACATATACCTAGAAACCCAGATTCTCTGGAGCAAGATTTTCTGTTGTACACATTCTTTGTAAATTATATCTACTTGCAGCCACTGAGTGGGACCATAGCCTAGCTGATCTGCTCAGTTTTTGCTGTCTTCATAAGGAGTATTGATTGACTTGGTCAAATCAATTGTGTGGCCATTTCCATATACACATCATTTAGCTGCCTGAACTGATTGCTTCTGCCAGGCCACAGTTATGTTGTTTCAATCATGTAGATCCAGTTTGTCTCAAATCCTCCAAGTGGAACGCTGAAACATCAAAACACCAGGCTCTGGAGAATTAGCCGGGCATATTTTTCCATAGGAAATTAATGTTAAGATTTGGAGGAAACAAATCATCAGAAGGTTATATTGTTCAATAATCCAAAGTAAATCAGAAATTTCTGGAGCACATATTCCTTAGTAACGAAGAAAAAGAATATCCAAGCTAAGTTTGCATTCACCTAGATTGGAAAACACCTTTGGTAGCAGATGGCTCTTTAGATCTCAAATTCAATTACCTTTTTTGAAACAGAGAAAACAAATGGTGATTTAAATCACCTTTGATTATTGGATGTTGGCATATTGGACTGAAGTTTTCTGATGTGTTTACTGGACTCACATAAAGATGGCAAGGGTCTGGGGCCTGGAAAACAAAGTACCATGCTGAATGGGACCAAAACCCCTTTTGCAGGTCATTTTCAGTAGTGGCAGTAATCCAGAGCTGGCAGTGGTGGTAAAAGGGAGAATGGGAATATAAAGACAGCTCATTGCTGGAGGACATGATTTAGCTTTGACGGTTTTTTTGTGTGTGTTTTTTTTTTTAATTTTAATTAGTAGGAAAAGCAGGTTTGTACCTCCTGGCAAATTAACCTGTAAAGCAAATATATATTTTAACAAATATACTTTAGCATGGGCCAGGTAAATTTTATTGAAAATCACAGTAGTGACTAGAGGCTGATTTGGAAGAATACTACTGTTGCTGTCTTTTTTGAATGTGGTGGAGGCTATGCTAAAAATAACACAAAGGGCTCTAACTGCATTCTTGGGGGAAGGGGCAAATGGAGAAAAAGAATGTTTCTCAGTGCATACATTCAAAAAGTAGCCTCACGAGATGCTTTATTAAGGTCGTAGCAGTGTACATGTAGCAACATAGAGAACAAGCCCTAAATGAACTTGCAACACAGGCCTAGGAAGTCTTCTGGGCCTTTCTGTTTCTGTTTCAACTTTTTCTGGTCCTGTTTCATCCACTAGGTACTGGGGACCAACCTGTGCCAGACCTAACATTTTGCTTAACTTTTTTCCTGCCATCCGAGCTGTTGGAAGGTGCTGTTTGCATTGTGAACTGTGCCAGTCACATTTTGAGCCAGAATACTGTTATTCCTTTGTCAGAAGTGCTCCACCTGTCTCTTGGGCTTTCACTATTACCTTATCAGCTTGCTGTTCTGTGTCCTATGGCAGAGAATGCACTAGATGGGAGTCGTAAGAGCTGAACTGCAGTTCTCACTCCGCTACTTTAGAGAGGCATACGTCAGAGATACTGCGGGTTTGGGTCCAGACCACCACAATGAAGTGAATATTGAAATGAAGTGAATCAAATGAATTTTTTGGCTGCCCAGTGCATATAAAAGTTATGTTTACACTATACTTAGTCTGTTAAGTGTGCAATAATAGCATTATGTTTAAAAAAAAAAACCCAGCGTACATACCTTAATTAAAAAATACTTTATAATAAAAAATGCTAACAATCGTCTGAGCTTTTAGCAAATTGTCGTCATTTTGCTGGAGGAGTTTCTTGCCTCAGTGTTGATGGCTGCTGACTGATGGGAGGTGGTTGCTGGAGGTTGGGGTGGCTGTGGCAATTTCTTAAAATAAGACAACAATGGAGTTTGACACATCGATTGACTCTTCCTTTCACGAGCAATTTCTCTGTAGCATGTGGTGCTGTTTGATAGTGTTTTACCCACAGAAGAACTTCTTTCAGAATTGGAGTTGATCCTCTCAAACCCTCCCACTGCTTTATCAACAAAGCTTATGTCATATTCTAAATATTTTGTTGTCATTTCAACATCTTCACAGCATCTTCACCAGGAGTAGATTCCATCTCAAGAAACCACTTTCTTTGCTTATCCATAGGAAACCACTCCTCATCTGTTCAGGTTTGATCATGAGATGGCAACCATTCAGTCCCATCTTCAGGCTCCACTTCTAGTTCTAGTTCTCTTGCTGTTTCCACCACATCTGCAGCTACTTCCTCCACTGAAGTCTTGAACTCCCAAGCATCCATGAGGGCTAGAATCAACTCCTTCCAAACTCCTGTTGATGTTGAAATTTTGACCTCTTCCCATGAATCATGAATGTTCTTAATGCCATCTAGAAGGATGAATCCTTTCTAGAGGTTTTCCATTTACTTTGCCTAGATCCATCAGAGGAATCACTCTCTATGGCAGCTGTAGCCTTACAAAATGAATTTCTTAAGTAATGAGACTTAAAAGTTGAAATGACTCCTTGATCCATGGGCTACAGAATGGATGTTGTGTTATCAGGAATGAAAACAATATTAATCTTGTTGTCCATCTCCATCCGAGCTCTTGGGTGACCAGGTGCACCGTTAATGAGCAGTCATATTTTGAAAGGAAGCTTTTTTTCTGAGCAGTAGTTCTCAACAGTGAGCTTAAAATACTCAGTTAACCATGTTCTAAATAGATGTGCTGTTAGCCAGTCTTTGCTGTTCCATTTATAGAGCACAGCAGAGTAGATTTAACATAATTCTTAAGGGCCCTAGGATGTTTGGAATGGGAACTGAGCATTGGCTTCAACTTAAAGTCACCAACTGCATTAGCCCCTAACAAGAGAATCAGAGCTTTGGAGCCAGGCACTGACTTCTCTCTAGCTATGAAAGTCCTAGTGGCATCTTCTTCCAATATAAGGCTGTTTCATCTACTTTTTTTTTTTTCAGATTTTATTTATTTACTTGAGAGAGTGAGAGAGAGAAAGTGAGAGTGGTAGTGAGAGCAAAAGAGAGAGTGAGAGAGCGAGAGTGAGAACAAGAGAGAGAGAGCACAGAGGGAGAGGGAGAAGCAGATGCCCTGCTGAGCAGGGAGCCTGACACAGGGCTCGATTCCAGGACCCCAAGACCACGACCTGAGCCAAAGGCAGCCGTTTAACCAACTAAGCCACCCAAGCGTCCCTCATCTACTTTGAAAATCTGTTGTTTAGTGCAGCCACCTTCATTAATGATCTCAGCCAGATCTTCTGGGTAACTTTGCTGCTTCTTATCAGCACCTCTGCTTCACCTTGCACTTTTATGTTATGGAGATGACTTCTCTCCTTAAGCCTTATGAACCAAACTCTGCTAGCTTCAGACTTTTCTTGTGCAGCTCCCTCACCTCTTTCAGCCTTTGTAGAATTGAAGAGAGTAGGGCCTTGCTCTGGGTTAGGCTTTGGCATAAGGGAATATTGTGGCTGATTTGATCTTCTATCCAGACCACCAGTAAGACTGTTTCACTTTCTTACCATTTGTGTGTTCACTGGAGTAGCACTTTTAATTTCCTTCAAGAACTTTTCATTTTCATTCACAATTTGGCTAATTTGTTTAGTGTAAGAGATCTAGCTTCTAACCTATCTTGGCTTTCGATGCCTTCCTCACTAAGCTTAATCACTTCTATCTAGCTTTTGATTTAAAGTGAGAGACCTGAGATTCTGCCTTTCATTTGAACACTTAGAGGCCATTGTAAGGTTATTAATTGGCCTAATTTCAATATTGTTGTGTCTCAGGGAATAGGGAGGCCCAAGTAGAGGGAGAGAGACATGGGACAGCCAGTCAGTGGAGTGGTCAGAACACACGTATTTGTCAATTAAGCTCCCCTTTCTTATATGGGAGCAGTTCATGGTACCCCAAAACAATTACAGTAGTAACATTATCAAAGATCACCGATCACAGATCTCCATAACAAATATAATAATAATGAAAAAATTTGAAATATTGCAAGAATTACCAAAATGTGACACAGAGACATGAAGTGGACAAATGCTGTTGGAAAATAGCGCCCAATGATTTGCTTGATACAAGGTTGCCACAAACCTTTAATTTCTAAAAAAAAATAAAAAGGCTGTGTCTGTGGAGAGCAATAAAAAGAAAGGCGATAAAATGAGGTATGCCTATATTCATCTGAGTTTCAACGCCTCGTTTGTAAAATAAAATAAATAATATTTGACCTACTTGCTTTTTGTGGTTGAAGTGAAAGATATTGACATTATTATTAGGCAAATTGGTAAAATAACCAAAGTATGTTTTTGGCTGTGAAGTAATCTCTCACTCCCAAAATAATTAATAAACAATTTTATCTTAAAGGTAAACATATAACATTAAACAAATTTATTCTAGTAACCAAAACTCTTTATGGTTCTAATTTTATAAATGTCAGAAACATGACTACTATGGAAAGCACATAGGGAAGGGAGAGCATCAGTCTGTGGTCTTGTTAAGATAGCACTGTATTGAGACAGGTGGCATAGTGAAAAGAGGCTAGCCTGAATTCTGTCTCCTATACTTTTTGTGTGGTCCCTCTACTTTCTTTGAGCCTGAATGTCCCCATGTATAAAATGGGAATAATAATATCTTGTAGTAATGTTGTAAGGGTTAGAGAGAATACATGCAAGGAGCTTTGTACACAGTTTAGATGCTCAGTAAACTATTATTACATAAACATCTCCCCACACACATCCACCTGGCAATGAACTCTCTTACGCTTAGGTGCCCCTTGCTAATGGGGTGATCATAATGAATTCCTGTGATGCTACCCAAATATGTAGTTTCATTGCAGGCTGTCATGTAAATACAGGGAAAATCTGATTTAATGAAAGATGATTGGTGTCCAGCTGCCTTGGCACACATGCCCAAGAAGTGAAAAACATGGTGATGGATATTCCAAATTCAATCTTGCTTCTTCTATCTATGAAAATCCTTTTCAATGAGACTTCATGGCATTGAGCCCTGTACCCCCAGACAGGAGTGAAACAAAAATTAGGAAACAACTAAAATTAGGAAGAAACTAAGATCAGGAAAATAAGTAATCCAATGTGTTTCATTTGGCAGGGAGCTGGAGTAATTACCTTGGATAATTTCCATGCAAAATGTTAACATGGACTAGAAAATGTTTCTTGTAATCAAAAGATGTGAAGTTACCACTTTAACAGCAAATTTTATTCTGGAAGAGCCGCCCATAAATAATTAAATTAGAGTTACCATATGAAAAGTACAAGTGGGCGTTTTCACTAAACTTCTATGAACATGTGCTGTTTTCCCCTTGGAGGCACTTTGGGTTGATGGGATTTTTGAGGTGCGGGTGATTTTCTCGGGAACAGAAGTAATTCTGTAACTTGTCAATGTGTTGACATGGCATGCCCTTTCAGATTTCCAGCATGAAGGCAAGTGTAGTGTTTTATTGAGGCTGACTGAATGTGGGTGAAAACATTCATTATACATTTATTTCTTTAGAAGTAGCTATTTCCATGATAGCCATTTCCTGATTTACACTTTGGGGAAATACGAGTTTTCCATTCATCCAGGAGAACACAATAGGCATCACCTTACATTATTTGCCAGCTAGATAGGAAGATGTTTTTCCATAACAACTATCTGTGAATGAATCTGTAAGCTATTCAAAAGACTCTTTTCAGAATCCAGTAAAAATTAGGTGGAGAGGCAAACCCCACCATCCAGAAGGTGTGTAGAAGCTGTGGTGTATTGGCAAACTGCTTTCTGCAGGGCGAAGTCTTGATTTGTAGGGTGTACCAATTTCCGTGCTCCTACCACGGTCCATTTCAACCTCCCAACAGTTGAAGAATGGCTTACAGGATTCCTGAATATTTAACAATTGGCTCTCACAAAGCTGGTGCAACTGGCTTTAACACACCTCAGCCTTTAGAGTGAATTTTTAAATCTCAAGCCCTGACCATTTGATTTCTTTTGGCTCTGAAGGCATCTTCGTGAGACTGACAGGTGCCTGTCATATAGGAGCATGTGGATTTTTCCCATTTACTTGTCTTTACTGCATCATTTAAAGCTTTCATTTCCAGTAGCTGATACACATCATACCTGTGAAGTTTCCAACACAGTGGACCTCTAGTGAACACATCGATGTATACAAATAAAAGATTCTCTCTCTATGCAAACAGTTAAAATTCTAAGATATACTATTGTGCATATTCCCTCAGCCATTAGCCGGGGCTTGCTGCTTCCAGGAGTCAATGTGACTCATTCACTTCTGGTTCTCAGCTTGCTGCGCAGTTTTGCTGACACCACTGTAACAGCCAGGGCTTCTAACTGCTGCCTGTCAATGGCTGGTGGAGTGATTTGATTCCTTTATGTATGTAATATAGTAAAGCGCTTTGAGGCTTGCAAATGGCACTGTTTAAATCAATACATAATGATTTATTACATATTGTGGAACACTTATAAATATATTATGAAGCCCTAGAGCACAACAGCATGATGGGCTAGTGGGAGGCAGGGGTGGGTGCCCTCCATGTGGTGTTTTCTGCTACTGAGATGATGTGTGACCCTGGATAATTCATTAGCCTTTGCTGTACTCCATTTTGTATGTTTGGAGAATGGGGTCACCCAGGGATGAGATTGCAAATGGTTTAGAGACATGGGATGCCCAATGGGCAATATTTTTACAAACTAAGGAATTACTGGGGCACTTGGGTGGCTCAGTCTATTGAGCATCCGACTCTTGGTTTCAGCTCAGGTCATGAGCTCAGGGTCCTGGGGTCAAGCCTCCCATAGGGCTCCACACTCAGCAGGGAGTCTGCTTGGGATTCTCTCTCTCCCTCTGCCTTTCCCCCTGCTCATGTTCTCTCTCTCTCTCTCTCTCTCTCCCTCTCTCTCTAAAATAAATAAATAAATCTTTTTTAAAAAAAGTGTTATTTTATTTTTATATCTCTCACATAACCACACATCACAGTGGATACCAACTAGGCATCCCGGCTAAAAAGTGAGAGGTTCAAAAGTATATATATGTAGTGAAAGTATAAAGACAGATGTAGGAATGATAATCACCAAATTCAAGACACCATGACCTCTCTAGCTGGTGGAGGGGAGTGACTAGGGACCCGGAGGGGGTTACAGGTGAACATCTAACTCATCCAATTCTATTTGTAATATTTTATTTCTTAGTTTGAGTGGTGGATACTTAGCTTTTTATTGTATTACTCCTTAAATTTTTACCTGTCTATAAAGTTACACCAAAAAGTCTTTAAATAAAATGAAATTTAATGTTTCTGTTAGTCATGGTATATGTGAGTTTAGCTTTCATAATGGTGTCATATTTACAAATGAATGAATGGGACTTGTTGCTTGTGTCCTTGTTTTACCCAACAGTGCAGTTTGGGGAGCTCGCAGTGTCCTCAGTCAACCGAGCTGTGTGTAAAGACTGTAACAGGAATAACAGCCAGGGTTTAATTAATCCCCATCAAGGCCAACAGTTAACATATTCTAAAACATTTTTTAAATCTAGGAAATTGAGCCAATTGAATAATATTTCTATTGATTAAAAGAGAAAAGAAATGAGGGAATGGGGGCGCCTGGGTGGCTCAGTCGTTAAGCGTCTGCCTTCAGCTCAGGTCGTGATCCCAGCGTCCTGGGATCGAGCCCTGCATCGGGCTCCCTGCTTCTCATTCTCCCCCTCCCCCTGCTTGTGTTCCCTCTCTCACTGGGTCTCTCACTGTCAAATAAATAAAATAAAAAAATCTTAAAAAAAAAAAAGAAATGAGGGTATGTTTAGCTACTTGTCTAAATTTCAGCCCAGCTGTGCCCCTCTGCAGGTTGGTCATATAAAAATATCATGACAATTATAACAATAACCAGTAAGGCATTATGGACAAAAACTGGACTCTAATTGGACCTAAGTTTATCTTTTTAAAATAGTTCAACTGAAATAAAAAAAAAATACGGAGGTAAAGGTTGGAGAGACTCCTACTGAGATACTGTGCCTAAAACAATTACATGTACCCGCATTGACACAGAACCCCTCAGCCCCAGAGTCAATATGGTGATATGGTTTAGGCTCTTGAGTGTTACCACTGCAGGCAACCTTCTTGTGAACAACCAAAAAGAAATCACTCTCATTTATTTGCACCTAATAATTATTTCCTTTGCTATGAAAAAGGCAATATTCTGAGTTCAGATGATTTTCATAGCAGCATGGTATATGAACAGTCCAAATCGTGTAAAATGGGGTCCCAAGCATGCTAACTGAGCACAGCCTTGGATGGTACTGCATATACCTTCAGTGGTTTTCAGTATAAGCTCCTGGACTCGCCTAGGAAGAAGGGGTTGTGGAGTAAAGAAACAGGACAGACCTTCCTAAGAAAGTACATCTCTGCTCAGTCACACTTCCACTCATGCTGGAGACTTAGAGAGGAAAATGTCATTTTATTCCAGTGCGATTTGTTTGTAATGTGTTCCTCCTTAATTATAAGAAGCCAGTTTTCTCACCTTTATATTTGCATCCAAGAAGATTTTAACTCCTCTTTCAGTATCTTCTTTTTTTGAAAAGTATTGCAAGACAGCCAAATCATAGGACAATATATGAGACTATTTATTGTGGAGGGAAGAAAATAGGGAAAAAGGAGTTTTTCAGAAGAATTTCAAATGATGGGATGCATGGAATTTGTTTCTATGCAGATATGATCCCAAGCACACATAATCCCTTCTGAAAACACACCTGTCCCATCTGTAAGGCACCAGCCCCATTACCCACACCTGCCATACTCATAAAGAGTCTTAAGCATATGGTGGATGTTTTGTAAAAAAAGTTTTTCATGCCATGCATTAGAGAAGTAGGTAACCAATTCAAAGTTCCAAGGGGATGTCTCTGGACAATTGGTTTCTAAATATAACCTGTCAGGTCAGGAGGAATTCAGGGACCAAGCCAGAGCCTGCTTTGACAACTCTGTCTATTGGCACTAGTGCTGAGTTCAATCCCCTTTGTCTCTGCAATTTTACTCCTCACCAACCCCCTCCCCACCCCTTGGCCTACAATTAAAAAAAAAAAAAATTGTTCCAAAGCTCTATTCTAGTCATTGTGTCTCCTTTATAAAGTAGTGGAACCAATCAGCTATCCTAAGCCAGCTGCTTAGATATATGCCGGCATGGCTCATTAGAGTGCGGTCATAAACTCATTCACAGAAATATTCTGAAGGATGTTTTTATTGCTGTATTGTGTGTATAAATCTCCTTGTTTGCACACAGAGAACGCTGATTGAACAAAATGATGAACTGCTGGTTCTATTTCTTGTCTGCTCACTGAGCAAGCACATTATGGTCTATCTTATGTTACTCTTGCATAAACAGTATATTAGTGACTGTGAGCATCATTTACTCCACACCTTTGTCCTCCTTAATGCAAAGCACACAATATAAATAAATGCACTGATGAAGGTGGAGCATGGCTTGCACACCAGGGATAATTATGGCTCCAGACAAATGATAGGATGAGTTTTTAATGGCCTTTTGGAGTCATTTTTCCCGTGCATGCCCCAGACTTTTGTTTTCTGAAGAATAAGAGTAAAATATCCAAAGTCAAGGAGTAAAATTTCATGACCAACTCTCTGGTTGTGTGAATCCAGAAAGAAACAGAATTATTGGTCAAAACAATGGCTCCTATCTACCTCTGCCCATGAACTGATTTGGGTGTTTGCTTTGTTTTGAAGACTTCTTTTGTTAGATTGACTTCTGTTTGCAATTTTGTACAGGTTAGAGATGCTTAACATTGGTGGAGGAGGCAAGAATTTCTGCTCTGGGCATACAGCAATTATCTTCATTGCAAGAGAAGTTAGCCCTTGCAGCTGCACTGGGGAGCTCAGGCATCCTTGAACAAAGCACGTCTGCACTCATGCACACAGAAACGTGAGAGACACTATCAAATAGACAGCTCGCTGAGGTCTGGCCAAGTAGCCCACCAGCAGTTCATAGAGTTCCCAGGAGGATGCAGCCTGGCTTTCTCAGACTCCGAGCTGATTAAAGTAAGGGGTGATGGGAAGGCTATGTTGAGTCTCTAGTTTGGGGAGGGGGATAAGAAAAGGGCCGACAGCTGCTGCACAACTGGAAACAAACATGGGTAGAGATAACAGCCTCCTGTTGTAGGGAAAAAAAAAAAACCCATAGCACCAAGATATGCTATAGACTATTTGCAGTAAATGAATACTTTCTCAATAGACCCTCTATTGGCTAACTCTCACAGCTTAAATTATTGCACTAAATATAATATATATGTCATAATTTATAATGAATCTTCAGGTCGAGGGACCTCCAAAATGAGAATGAACATTTTATTTGGTCATCTGCCTCAGAACACTGACCTACTGACTCATTCCTTTCACAAATGTGCAAGAGAGTCAATGTTTTAAACAATCTCCTCAATAAGTGTACTGGGCGGACGGGATTTTTCCTGTTTATTAGACACGCATGAGGAAAGCCTTTGCAGGCAATTATTTAGTATCTGGAAAGTCCCCTTAGCAGCTGGAGTCGGTTCCTGTGGCGCTTCAGAAGATGGAAATGGTGTTCACAGTTAAATGCTTGATAGGATGTTGGATATTTTAAGCCAAAGAGGGTAAACCGGGCTCCAAATGAGGCAACAAGGCACTTTTTCCACTAAGGAGGAAGTTTAAGGTGTCAGCTGCAGAATGCTTTTCCTAAACCCATTTCCGAAGCTGTTTTATTCTTCTTTCAGTATGCTGTGACACTGTCCTGTCGCCAGATATGACTTGCATGCAAAGAGCCTAAAGCCTTGGACCAACATTCTATTGTTGATCCTCATGGTATCCTTTGGCAGTAAGAGCTACTAACTGAGTTATAAATACACATCATTTTGTGACAGCAAATTCTGCATTTTTTTTTTTTTTAGTGTTTAGGCTGCCTCCTAATTTATACACATAAGAAATCTATTTCAATATGGATTAGATCAAATTGAATTAAATTTCATTACAATTTTGGTGTCTCTAATAAATGAGTTTAAAATGAAAAAAAAATGAAATACAAATGCAGTGGTTCAAGATGGCAAACCAAGTGCATATACCTGCCTCCCCTTGAAATAATCCATATATATGAATAAAATAAAACTCATATATATATACATATGTATATACACATAAATGAATAAAATTATAACAGCACTGGGAAATGACAAATGGTACCATTATTGGATCCAAAATTTTGAGGATTTTCTAGAAGATATGATCAGAACAGAAGAGAAAAAGTAGAGAAAACTGCTGTCCAAGACACCAGGAGCAAATGGGTTTTTCCCCAGGTCCCTCAGCCATGCTCAAAACTTAAAGTCAGGGTGCCTGGGTGGCTCAGATGGTTGAGCGTCTGCCTTCAGCTCAGGTCATGATCCCAGAGTCCTGGGATCGAGTCCTGCATCGGGCTCTCTGCTCCTTGGGAGCCTGCTTCTCCCTCTGTCTCTCTCTCTCTCTGTCTCTCATGAATAAATAAATAAAAATCTTTAAAAAAAAAAAACAAAACTTAAAGTCAGTAATTCCAAAGAACAGGAATGGCATTAGGACAAAAGAACTGCATTCACATGAATTGAGATTATTGGAGCTCTTCCTTCTCCCCTGTCAATAGTATTTCTTAACCTTATTGATAATGTCAAAACGATGCTATGTAGAGTAACATAGCCATTATGGCTTATAGCTTACCTATAAAAATAGAGAAAATTTTGTAAATTTTTAAAGGAAGGAAAAAGTCCCTGATTACCAATAAAAGAATAGGATCCAGAGTGAATGGCCCCAAACCTCTCAGCAGCAGCAAAGTACAATTGTCCAAAAAAAAAAAAAAAAAGGAAAAGGAAAAGAAACAGAGAAATTTACTTTGAACCTAGAATTCTATACCCAGCCAAACTATCCTTTATTCATCCAACAATTTTCTTGAGCATCTACTATGTGTTAGACGTTCTGTTATTCACAAGAGATATAATGGTGAGCAAAAACAGACTTAGTCTTTGTCCTGTTGGAATTGATCATCTAATTGGGGAAGTAGAGATAAATAATTACTCAAACAGATGCATAATAATAAACAGGCATAAGTTCCACCATCTAGTACTGCCCACACTGACTTGGAGATAAAATATTATTTTATTAAAAACTGAGAAATCTTCCCATAAAATGCCTGGATAACTTTAACTAAATGTTTCCTAAACTTTTTTAAATGTGGAATTATGTCTCCTGCTCCTTTTCTCCTCCCGACTCCTTCTTCTTCCCATTTGTATTGTTAAATTAATATTCTATGGAACTCATGTTCCCTACACACATCCTGGGAAATGCTGGATTCCAGAGGAAAAAGCCATTTTTCTTGGAACTGCCTACAAAGCTTTTTCACAACCTGACCTCAGCTTACTTTCCCCCTTTTCTCTCTCTCCACAAACCTTGCCCTTAGCCATTCTCCATTACTTGCCAGGCCTTGAACATGCCAATGACTCTGGCAGGTCCTTGCCTTCTTCAGTGCTGTTTTCTCTGTCTGAATGTTTTTCAACACTCATTCATCGAGCACCAATTGAGTTTTTGCATAGGCTGAACCATGTGTGTGGGAGAGGGTGCCGCTGGGGTGGGAAAGATGAAAATATGGCCCTTCCTTCAAGGGTCTGATATCTCCTGCTTTTGCTATGTCTCTCTGTGGCTTCCAAACCCCAATTCAAATGTTGCCTGGTCAGTAAAGCCTTCTTGAATTGCTTCATTCCTCCTCATCCTCCATTCCCAGTGGCCAGTGTCCTGACACATCCTACTGTGTGCCCAGAGCATTATATTAGACCGTGATTGTTTATGACTTATTTGTATCATTTTTGCTGGATGCTCAGTTTTTTTTTTAATTAATATACTGACTGGGGATAAAGATTTTCCCATACCTATTCTCTTTTTCTTTTCCACCCAGCCCTCCAGCTTCCATGGAACCCGGTCTCCATATCATTGGAATTGCTTCTCCCTCTTTCTGCATGGAAGCAAAATTTTCTCAAGTCGTTATCTATTTTCTCTTGGCTGTTTGCATATCTGCCAGCATAAATTACTTGCTAGGTTTAGAGAGACTTTAACTTCATAAATAAAACTCCTCGTCTTTATTGAAACAGAGACACAGAATTCATTAAAGCTTTGGTTTCTTCTGAATTTTATTTTTCTCTTAAGTAAGCAACAGTTGATGGGTTTTTCAAGTTCATCCTGATTCTTCCTAGCTTCAAAGCATACTCATTCACCTGTCCTTGTAGAGAGGATCCTACCATTCCCTTGCATTTACACAGTGTTGGAAATCCAATACATTATTTTTAAGGGGAAGATAATGTGGATTTAATATGAGAGTTGCAGACAAATTGTAAACGTTATAAATGGCCACTGCTTCTCCTGTAACAATAGGCACACACACCAGCTGTGAAGGAAACTGACATGCTGTACTTGGGCAGAAACATCGTGTAATAGGGAAACACAGTTCTTTGTTTGGATCCATTTCCTATGAGTGCATTTCATATTAGGTCTGTGCATGTCAGCCCCCGGAGACGATGTGCTTGCCCCTTAGTGAACAGCAGGAAAATATGCTGCTCTTCCAGCTGCACACATCTCCTGATCATCAAGAGCACATATTCAGATCACTGCGAGGAAAGAAAAGGGTGCGAGTAGAAGAAAAGCCGGGTCCATCCTCTGATGGTGGGCTAGTGAGTTGAAATGGTGCCGTACTGCTGTGGGTCAGCCGCCAACCTTGACTGAAAAGGGGAGAAAAGAAACCTAAGGTGGTTTGGACAAGATATTGGAGGAGCCCGGCCTTTTATGAGGCAGAGACCTCCCGAGTGCCTAAAAAGCTCTAATGGTGAGTGACTTCACCAGGTGGCTTCCCGCAGCTCAGTTTTTTATGCCACCGAGAGGAGTTCTATACACAATGTGGGTTAGTGCGCTCTCGTGCTTGCCTCAGCAGGAAATGGTGGTGGTTAAACTTGGCCCGCCGAAACCTGTCCTGCGCAGGGTTGTTGATTTTTGCTCCCCACAGTCAGTCTTTGGGGGCCAAACCATAGAGCTGACTTGTCATCTCGCTCTGGAGTTTGATTTAAGCACTTACCTGCAAACGATGACCCTCCGCCCTCACACACGTGCACAACACACGCTCAGACACAAGCACACACACACGGCACAGTGGCCCCGAGGAACTGACCAGTGAAGATGTTGTGAGGTGTGTGAAGAAGCTTCTCTGGAACCTTCTGCCCAGGGCCAGCTCCGTCTCTGTTTCTCTCAAGGAGGATAATGAAGGGACGAGAGAGCCTTTGGTTTATAATGCAGCCACTGTTTGCCTCTTTTGCGTAACTATCACGTTTACTATTTAATCCTCATTGACGGATGCAGAGGAACGTGGAGGTGAGGGCATCGGTATACTTGAAAGATCACGGTTTCCTCTATTACTAAAATCCACTTCTTATGTGTGTCAGTATATGGGGGATATGACACTACCTGGAGGACTCTCTCTCCCCTTGTGTGTGAAGCCCAAAGGAGTCTCTAAGGCAAGATGGGACCATAAATCTGTGGTTTAAAATTCCATTTTTGTATTTTCCAATTGAAACTATCTCTAGTTTCTAGGCTGAGGTATCAGAGACTGAAAGCCTGTTCTCATATGCTGATTTGATTTCTCTCCCCACATAGTTCTAGTATTTATTTGTCTTCTAAGAACTTAATGATTTGAATCTTCTCTGTTGATGTGTGCAGATGTATGTGTTTGTATGTGCATTCATTTATTCTATTCTCTTCTCTCATTTGCTCATAATAAATGTGTTCTTCTACACCTTGTCTTATATTCTTTCATGTACTTTAATAGTACTGCTATTTCATTGAATGAAGGCTTGGTAATTACTGTTCCAAGGGCAGGCTCAGATCTTTTGGGGCAAGAATGTTCACAGTGCTTCTCCAATTTAGCCTGCAGAAGAATTACCTGGAAGGCAATTACACAGATTCCTGGTCCCCACCCTCAGAGATTCTGATTTGTGGGTCTGGAGTGGGGCCCAAGAATTTGCATTTCTAACAAGTTCCCAGGTGATGCTGATGCTGCTGGTCCCAGGACCTCAATTAAGAGCTGTACTGCCCTAGAAACCGATCATACAGGACTTTTCTGCTTACTTAGCTTCTAACTCTTTTTCCTCCCGAGAGCTCTCAAACTAGTCATGAAAAACAAGCTGAACCAGTCATCTTGTTGATAGAGGGGGAATTAACATTCTTGTCTCTCAGCGATGTATCAAATCAAGGAGTATCGAGCTAATTCAACCCTTCACGTATGATTTGATATTTCAGATGCCAAATCTTTTCTAGTTTCAATTCCTGATAGGACTTTTAATATAAGTTTTTGTCTATGGAAAGATGAAAAATATTACCAGTTGTTTTTTTCCTTTCTCTCTCCCTTCCTTCCTCCCTCCCTCCTTCCTTCCCTCTTTCTCTTTTACTTTCTTCTTTCCTTCCATCCCCCCTTCCTTCCTTCCTTCCTTTCTTCCTTCCTCTTAGGGTAAGGGTTTTAAGTAAGTAAATTTTCCTATTTCATTCTTCATGCATCACTGTTGTGCCTGTCATTTTTCCATTATTCTCATTCCTGTGTTCTTAGGGAAAGAGTGACAATTGAGACTGTCAATTGGAAGACTTGATGCCTGTATATTAATTCTTCTCCAATGTGATAATTGGTGATTTTTCTGAGTCTAGCCGCAGAAAGTTATTTAAGCATGCAGTTTGTTTTTATATTCCAAAGATTCACCAAGAGGCACAAAGATTAGGAACAGAACTCTTATAGTCTGCATTAATGCTCTTCCATGACAAAATGGACAGCTTTTTCAGCTGGGTGGGTGAGGTGTGGGGACGATTAATACCATGGAGAGCAAAAAGGAAAGGAAAAGAGTTTTAGAGATAGTATATTCTCTCCAGAAGTCCTAGGACGTGTACAAATAATGAGAGTTCTGAAAGACGGACAGACCTGGCTAAGGATTGTGTCAAGGAAAGTCTGTGATCTCAGGCTATTAAATATTACCCAGCTCTTTCTGGCTGTCATAATTCAGAACTACAGTGACACCGTGGTAGCTGCAAGTGGTAATCCTGCCTTTGGGGAAAAGTCTAAGAGGAAGACAAAAGCTAGGAAAGATCAGAGAGCGTATTGGGTTGAGCTAAAGAGGTTATCTCATTTTTCTATGAAGCCTCATGAAATACTCAGCTTGACCTCTGCGGTTGGATAATGAATTTCAGTGAAGGGAAATGGGGGAGTGCAGAGGTATGGGGGGGGGTGGAGGAAAGTGGGGGCCAGTGATCAACATTTCCTGGATCTCCTGCAGCCCAGCTAAAAGGACTGGGCAGAGTTGCATTAAACCTGACTGGGAAACTCTGCTTAATACATTAAAGAAACAACTTGCAGAAACATCTACCTCCCTTCTTTCCTCCCCCAAACAGTAATGAGTCCAAATTGCTAATAAAACATAAAAACTCAAAGATATTGTGCATGGGCCATTTTTCTGAGCTGGTTATTTTTCATGTCAGTTTTCCCACAGCTGTGAGCATGCTATAACCATCAACTTACCAAATGCCCCAGTTTAAATGAAACTTAAAAAGAATGTATTTAGGAACTTTATAAAGAAGGTAGAAGGAAAAACAGACAGGCAAGCTAGCTGTATCAATTTTTTTTTTCCTTTTGGTAAGAAAGAGGAATTGGGAAGGATATGGGGTGGGGGAATGGCTTGAACTGATAAGTCTTAGCAACTAGTGGTCGAGATAAAAGATAGAAGATTTATTCTTCTCGTTGCAAAGCCATTATTCAAATTGCGTTCAGCCTGAATGGTGTCTGATAGAATCTCACACATGTTACTGTGAGTGTGATCTAACTTCTGAGGTTAACTTACCCAAGTGGAATTAAGGGGCAAGTCTAAAGCACAAAGAAGAACAAAGAGTGTTTCTTACACCTTAAGCAAATACAAAATCCCATATAAAAAGGCCATTCCACCCATGATAGATTGAATGGCCTAAACTGTCTAAGGAAACGTATTTTTTGCTGTCTTTTTCATTTCTGTCTCTCAAAAAATAATAAACATTCTTATTTGGAAATGCATGAGCATTGTTACAAGGAGCGATTGCCAAAAGTTTAGGAAATAAACAAGAAACGCATGTTGTGGAGATGAAACTTGCATGTTCCCCAGAATTAGAAATTGCGTTCCATCACTCTGGGGCTCACAGCAGCATCATTCAAGCTACAAAACACCTTAGGGATATTTAATGTTCTGTGCCCACTCCTTATAAATGTATATGATTCAATATCCCCAATGAGTAATGTGGCTGGAGGCCATACCACCTTCAGCTAAGCTCTCATAAGCTGAACCAGGCTGGGCTGGGTCGGTGTTCTTATGGGAGACCTCCAAAGAAACCCTGGAGGTGTCAGCGATGATTCAGTGGGTAGTTCCCTGTCTTGAGTCAGTCCCAAATCACTTTTCTTTCCTGGTGTTAACGGGCCCTTTATATACGCAGGTGCAACATTTTTTGAGAATCAGTCCAAAACCTATTTGGTTTAAAAAAAAAAAAAAAAGATTTAAAAATATAAAATAAAAGTCAGGGTGGAGGGGTGGGAAGTGGCCCAAAGAAAGGGAGAAGAAAAAGGAAGGGAAAAGCAGAAACTAGAGAGAAGTGATACATTGCAGGCCACATTGCATTTCAAGAAACTCACGACGCCCCTAAGTTATTGGACTATATTGGGGCATAGGTTGCCACAAATTTTTGCTTCAACAGAGCGGGTCATCCATGACAAGATTTGGGGATCTGCTTTGACATGGGGAGTGAAACAAGAATGGATGCTCTTGGGATCCTGTAGAAAGTTCAGACTTGCCCGTGAATGAACCCACTCAAACTCAAATTCAGCAGATTTGCACAGCCTCATTAAGAGTTCTCAGATGCATGCTGTCGCTGGGTGGACACATTCAGTCCCAGGGCAAGCATCAAAATGTCATCCAGAGCCATCAAAGATACGCAGTCCTCAGTGTGTCTTCTTGTACGCACTACCCTGCCCTCTTCATTACTTGAAACTGCCACCAAGTTTTGTTGTTGGCAATTAAAATGCTACCGTACTCTCTCTAGGAGCTATTTTGAGGGTGTTTAAACTCTTATCAAATGTTTTGAGGTTTTTGGAGTAAAAAGCGCTTGTTAATATGCAAGAGGGACTGTGAATATATTTCCTTTCTTCAATTAAATATGGTTAGGCTGCTTCTATCCGTATTAAACCCAAGGATATGAATAAATCTGCCTAAATATTTTCTTTGGGATCGGGATCATTTTCTAAGTAAATCCCATTAGATGATGTAAAAAAAACAAGAAAGAAAGAAAAGAAAAAAGATGAAACAGTTAAAAAAAAAAAAACCTTTCCAGTATTACAAAAGAGAAAAATTTGTTCTGTTTATTTGTAAACTTGCAAGATTTTTCTAAGTTTGCAAATAAAATAAACATTTTTCCATACAATTGTTTCTGAAGTCACATCCAGCCTGTCTCCCTAAAATGACAAAGCCCAGGAAAGAAAAACAAATATCTCTCCAATAGACTTGAAATTAGTCCACATTTATGTTTTTATTTGAGGGATGTGTTAGACTTTTAAAAAACTGCAAGTGGCAAATATTCAGTTCTTATTAATAGAATTTTCTAAGCATTTGCTTTGCCTTTAGAAAGAAAAACAGTTACAGTGTGTAAGATAATTAAAGGTTTAAAAACTGCATGTATGTCTTGTAGTCACATTAAGCTAATCGTATGTCTTCTTGCATGATCTCCCCAGCCTTATGTACTGCTTAGTCATATACAAAAATCAAACTTTTCCATAAAATGCCCTACACTCAGGTTATATCACATTTTATCACATTCATGAGATTTCCCTTCCTAGGTCTAATGCATGATCTCACTTTACACTGTTAAGCTTTGGTTAAATTTATTTGCTAACTTAATGCTAAGAGATATATAAGAAAACTAATAAAAAGCATAACACATCTTTTCATTTGTAGAAAATAAATCAGTGTTCTGCATTCTGATAGGAGAGGTCACATCATACATTCCTTTCCACGTTCTGCATTTTGAAAACATCTCTGGATCCGTCAAACTTTATTTCTTTTTTAGTAATCATTTTTATTATATATCTGTAACTATACAAAATTCTATTGTAATTATGCAAATAGAAGGTAGAACCATAAAAATACAAAGCAATTGCAATAGTCAGTGATACATTCATGTTTTCCCCTGACGTGGGCTATGAAAGAAAAGAATGCACTTGTTAAGTCATCTTTAACATGGTAAAGAAAGGAGGACAAAATACAAAAATCTAAACAAAAAAGTTTATAAGGCATTAGGTTTTCCTCTACACAGAGTTTGGGTGAAGACAGGCTTTATTCTAGTTGAAGTAAGGGAATGTTATAAGCAGGAAATATCCTGCTCCTTTTGTTTTATGATATGATTTCACTCTATAGCAGAATCAAATTATACTGTTATGCCTTAAGCATTCTAAGAAGTTGGATTCTACCAGTGGGTGAGAGTGTGAAGTTTCTTCTCAAATTCACTGCAATGCCTACACCCAGGGACTGCTGTTCCCTCCTTGTTTCAGGTCTCAGGGCCTTCTTTCTTGCTGACCCTCAGCTGCTCAGACCTCACCCCTCCACCCGGCCCTGCTCTGATGTCTCATTTGGTAGTCCGTCACCAATACACAACCCAAGAAATGCACCAATACCGCACCTCAGAGAGTTTTGGGCAATAACAAACACACCTGACTTGAGGCACTAGTAACATCTTCTTGAGGTAGAAAGCACTTGATTAAGCCTTAAAGAAAGTATAGAACCATGAGCCCTGGAAAATGTTTCCAGTAGAGGGACCAGCATGAGCCAAGTGGTGGATGTAGGAAAGATCAGAATATACTGAGAAGAAGCAAACATGTTCAGTTTGGCTCAAGCCAAATCTTCTAGGATATATTTCAGTGAATAGTGCAGAGGAGTCTAAAAATATAGGATGCAGGGGCGCCTGGGTGGCTCAGTTGGTTAAGCGACTGCCTTCGGCTCAGGTCATGATCCTGGAGTCCCGGGATCGAGTCCCGCATCGGGCTCCCTGCTTGGCAGGGAGTCTTCTTCTCCCTCTGACCCTCCTCCCTCTCATGCTCTCTGTCTCTCATTCTCTCTGTCTCAAATAAATAAATAAAATCTTTAAAAAAATTAAAAAATAAATAAAAATAAATAAAAAATAAAAATATAGGATGCAACCAAATAAAGATCATTTACTTGGATTCGCCACGGAGAGCTTGTTTTTGAACAAGGGAATAAGATTATGAAAGCCCTGTTACAGTGGTATCCTGGAAAAAAAAGAGAGCGAGAGAGAGAGAAATTAGTGAAAAAACTAGTAAATCCTGTAGCTTAGTTAATAGTATCACACCAGTGTTGGTTTCTCAGTTTTTATAAATGTGCCAGGGTTAGTTAAGAAGCGAACATTAGGGAAAGTTCAGTGAGGGGCATATAGGAAGTCCCTGTACTATCTTGCAACTCTTCTGAACATCAGAAATAATTTCAAAATAAAAAGCAGCAACAACGAAACACCACTATGGGACTTTATCGCCAACACAGGACCCTCACATTAGGGGCATCAGGGGACGGCTTGGCTGTGGCCACAAGCCAAACTCCTGGAACCGAATAAAAGCATTCGTTGTTTTGCTGTAAGCTCTGGAAGTCTGTTTCCTGTGTCGGGAATCTTTTTTTCTGTGGTTTCACCTGCTCCTTGGGTCTGCTTCTTCCTGTGCCCTACTGTAAGGGTGCACCTCTCTGCTGAAAGCCAAGGGCTGCGCCCAGGGCCCCATGCACTGGGCACATTGTAGAGTCCCAGCTCCCTGGTTCTTCTTTTCTTGCTTTCTCTTCCAGTTCTCCCCCCATCCCCTGTCCCCTTGATGTCATTCTGAGTGTTCCCTGCCACACGTGATAGAAAGTAAAATGTTTTTAAGACCAGTCGGCATAGAATTTGAAGTGCTTGTTTGAGTTCATTGCCTTTTAATGGGTGATTTTTAAGTGTATCTCTCCATTAAGACTATCTGCCTGAGTTTGGGATTCTAGGGGCTACTGTGTGTCTGTCATTGGAAGTGTTTTCTGTAGTCATTAGTGCAGACCAAGAGAAGCTGACAGTTTATCCAAAAATAATATCAATGTGTTTCACCCATGAATGCTTACTTGTATACAAAGAGTAGGGCATGAGGAAGTATGAAGCTTATGTGAGGTAACTGTTCAAAGTTTGTTTTTAAATCTCCGTATCTCCCATGTGCCATCTAAAAACCTGAGGGTACACGCCAGTAGGAGTCAAACAGCAGAAGTTCACTGGTATAGAAATATATAGTGTGTACATATTTATATGGGGTGTGTGTGTGTGTATTTTTCCATCAGTCTCTAGGAGACCTGCTTTTTTTTTTTTTTGATGAAGTTACAATTACATTTCCTTTAACAACCTGTTATCCAGAAGTGTGTACTAGATCGCCTGAGTTATTTAGTGACATTTATTGCGAAACGAATTCAGACGCTTCCTATTTAGAAACGTGTTTCCTGCTTTCCATCATCTCTTCTCAAAAACATGAGGTCTTCTTACAATTTGCTTTAGCATAAGCATAATTTGGATACCCTGGGCCAGTCTTAGATGTTGCTAGCTAGCTTCAGCTGAAAGAGAGTGATCCTAATTGTTCAGATTGTCAGGGGAGGAGCAAGCCTTTTCCCCTGTCTCAAGTACTTCTCAAATTCTGGTAGCACTTGGGTTACTCAGTTGCCAGTCAACATGTGAGGGTTCAAACCAGGCAGAAAAGCCAAGAAAGAAGAATTGGGCCTTTCAGTTCTTTGTTTTAACAGCAGCCCCGAAGGAAAAGCAGCAAGGTGTGGTGGATTAGAGCGGTGAATGCATCAATCAGCTGCCTGGGTTTGTGACTTACTGCCAGCTGTGTGACCTTGGGCAAGTTACTTAACCTCTCTGAACTTGTGTTTCTTCATTTGTAGAAAAAAGAATTAGAATTGCAGCCAGATTTGCTTTTAGAATTTAATGGGATATTGAAGATTAGCTCTTAGCACATTGCTTGGCATATAATAAGGATTTATTAACTTTTATATTTATGATACTTATTATTACACTTTCTTTGTTCTTTCCTACCTCAAAAGTTCAACCATGCCACTGAACTGTACATTTAAAAAAGGTTAAAATTGTAAATTTTATGTTATGTATATTTTACCACAGTTAAAAAAAAAAAAAAAAAAGAATTCCAACCACCCCCGCCAACCAAATACAAAAATCACTTTCCAAAATAAAACAACACACATCCAGGAGACACAACAAGGAAAAAAGCTGTATTATGGCAAAAACACTGGACTGAGATATCAAAAGACCTGGGATCTAGTTAACAACTCTGTGTTCTTGACCAAGTCATTACACCTTTCTGACCTCAGCTTCCTCCCTGGGAAAAGTTCTAGGAGGATTAAATGAGGTAACAGATTGCTTTGCAACATGTATAAATTGGCATGATTGTGGCCAGAGTCCCTACTGCTTTTTATCCACTCCTAAGAACAGATCCAGGATATTGTAGAGAACTGCAGGAAAAGTGTCTTGTTCATAATGCATTTATTTGGTTACAAAAACATCAGGGCATTTAATAATGTACTATGAAATAGGCTCTGACAAATTCTGATTGACAGAGTCTGGCTGTCTTGACTCAGTTAAGGGGAAATGCCCTGGACCCCAGCTGTTGTTTCCATGGGCCATTTCCAGTGCCCCTCGACTGACCTTGTGCAGGGCACAACTTCCATTCCCAAGAGCCCAAAACCAAGAACAAATTCAGGGAATTAAATGAATGAGACCCTCCGCACGATCTGGAATACCAGGCCCCCCAGGGCTGCAAAAGAAAGAGCTCTGAAATGGGCACAAGGGTCCTGGGGTGATTTTGAGTTAGTGACACTTACCAGTACGTCAGTTTCTTTTCTGCAAAAGGAAGAAAGTTAGACTTTAAAATCTTCATGGTCTAGCGCTCTATGAGGTTAACAAAGTACCTTGAAAATTGTAGAATATTTTTCTGCTCATCCCTCCACGTTTAAGAAATAACTATTGTAGCACTTGGCCTCACGGACTACCTTGGTCGCCTGTATCCCAGCACCCACCCCCATGCTTTTCCCTCCATTGCCCTTTATGGATCAGTAGAGGTCATCTTCAGGGGAGGGACAGATTCATGGAGACTCCATCAATTGCTGTTTAGGAAATTTGGATTTACCTGGAATATAAGGGTCCTCATAAAAACATCCACAATTTGGCTTTTACATTTTAAAATACATTATTTAGTTTTTGGAAATTTGGGTGGTGAATTTCTAAAGTTTCTCTCTCTCTCTCTCTCTAAATCCAGAGCCTCCTGGGCTTAATATAATGGGTATCATCACACATTCCAAAAGGACCTCCCATTTTAAAACCTGTCCCAGGATATCTGTATTCTCTCGAAAGTATCTATTGGAAAGCAGCTCTTACAACCTCTGGAGCAGCCCACATTCCCAAACCACCCTGGGACCATCTGAAAGTGAGAAAAGTCCTAGAGCTATTAAAATCACATACATTAGTCAAGTTTATTGTTTAAAAACATGTTTTAGAATTTTCTTTTTTGTCTTCTCCCTAGCCTTTGAGACAAAAGGTCTCCATTTTAAAATATGCCCATGGATAATTTCAATTTTATCCTTTCTTCTAAATCTCAAAAATGATAATGAATAAAGTAGCAGCCCTTATTGATCAGAAGTTTATCTCTTGCTAACAAAAACTACAAAGATTTATCTGGGTGTTAGAGCCATGTTTTCAGTCCCCCACGAATAGCGATTGTAAAAGGGAAAGGTCCCAAAGAGGTGGAGTGTTTGCAGGAAGGTGGTAGGGTGAAAGAGAAACTATTCTCTCATTCAGCTGACTCTCCGTGTTGCCTTTTCATCTTTTTCTAGGCAGAACACAGCCAGAAGAGCGACCACATAGGTGATTTTTTTTTTAAATGTGTACTTCTTGATCATCTGAAGCGACTCTTGTCCTTACATTGACTTCCAGGAATCTCCCCTGCCTCCTTCCTGGTTTTTCTCCCACCTCACCAGCTACCCCTCCCCTGCCCGGCACTTACTGTAAGAGTGTACCACATGACTCAGTTCTGAGACTCACCCAGTCTGTGGCTTTAAAGACAGTCAATCAGAATTGATTCCAAAGGGATGTCTTCGGCCCTGACTGCCCACTGAGCTCAGCCGTTCCTACCCCTTGGCCTTCCTGATTTCTCTGTCTGTGTCACTAGGCATCTCACTTGTAACTCGTCCAAAGCAGAACTCTTGACCCTTCTTGAGTCATCTGCAATACCGGTCTTCTTCATCACAGTGAACAGCAACAGCATTTACTCATTTGATCGGATCAAAAATCCAGTGGTCCTGGCTTCCTCATCTTCCGTGCTCCCGTGGCCGACTCCGGGAGTGCGGCTGGGTCTCCCTCGGTGGATCCCAGCTCTCCCCTCCTCTGCCATGTCTTCTGCTGCCAGCCCTGTGCTTGCCGTCATCACTACTCACCCAGGCTATTGCAAAATCTCTTCACTGTTCCCCAAACTTGAATCCTTACTCTCGGACAATCCATTTTCCATACAGGAGTTAATGCAATTTCTTCAAAATAAAAATCAGATTATGTCAGTCCTTTCTTTAGACTTTCCCATGGCTTCCCTCTGCCTTAAAATAAAATAGAAATGCTGTTGTGGCCAGCAAGACCTCTCCCTACTTCTCCCTAGTTATCTCTTCCCCTCTTCTTCTCTTCCCTGCCTGGCCTTCTTTCCATACAGGAAGCACACCAAGTCCTTTCCGGCCTCAGGGCATTGGTCTAGATGGTTCTGTCTGCACAAGTCTCCCAATGTGTCTACACCCACTCCTCCATATTTCATTATTCAGTTCTCAGGTAAAATGTCATCTCTTTGGAGAGGACTTCCCTGAATACCTTATCTGAAAGCCTTCACCATACCCACCGTTTCTTCATGGTCTAGCGCTAGACCCTCCCCACAAGCTGGAGATACCAGGCCTCCCAGGACTGCAAAAGAAAGAGCTCTGAAATGGGCACAAGGGTCCCGGGGTGATTTTGAGTTAGTGACACTTACCAGTACTTCAGTTTTCTTTTCTGCAAAAGGAAGAAAGTTGGACTTTAAAATCTTCATGGTCTAGCGCTCTATGAGGTTATGTTAACAACATACCTTGAGAATGATAGAATATTCTTCTGCTCATCCCTCCACATTTAAAATAACTATTGTAGCACTTGGCCTCACGGACTACCTTGGTCGCCTGTATCCCAGCACCCACCCCATGCTTTCCCTCCATTGCCTTTTATAGGTCAGTAGCGGGCTGTTTTGTTTTCTGCTGTTTCTCTGACATCTAGATCCAGAGATTGAGCAGCATCCTTTTACCAAGACGCTCCCCTCCCCCCTTCTGTCCCGGTGTCTCCTGTGCCCCCATAACACCTTATGACATTGTGTTTCCTAGAGTTATCAGCATATACAGTGGAGCAAATTTGCCTTTATCAGCTAAAATCTTTTGTAAGATGACTTGAAACTAGTTAAAAACAAAAGGGTGTCAGGAAACGCAGAGAGAGATACTGAAAGGGGAGACAAGATGGAAACAAAAGGATCTCCATTTTGCTGCGGTTTGGTCGGGTCAAGAGATATCAGGTGACGCCAAATAGCCTTTGTTAAAATAACAGAAACGTTGACAAATTAAAACGGAGCTGCCCCAGACTAAGTCATGGGGCCTTCTAGGCTCAAGACCATCTAACCTTTGCTAAATTGTGCTCCCCTGCCCCGTGCATCGTGGCTGCCAGTGCAGTTTGGGATGGGGTATGGGCACGCACTCCCGCACGCAGCGGCATCTCAGGGGTGAGACAGGGGAGACTCTGGCTTTGACTATGAGAAGTCAACAAGAAGCACTTTTTTTGTTTTTTAACCAAATGGAAAAGGCAGTTTGCGGGCAATTACAGATTATTTATTTCTGCAAGTATCCAGAGCTTTAAAGAGGATTAGTATCCCCAAACTCTTTCATTCAAAGACGAGACTCATTAGTACTGATCAGTGTCTCTTTATGCTCCAAATCTTGGAGGCTTGCCTCTTCTGTCGGCACAAAGCTTCTCTGAGTAAAAGGGATATAAAATTTCAATGAGTATGAGAATGAAAGGGGCGTGCTGGCCCCTGGCTTAAAGGGTAGTAAGTGACCAAGGAAATGCTGAGGAGTCCTCTTTCCTTCTGTCACCTCCATCATTATTTTCCATGTTCGCTGCCCTTTTTGTCCGACAACCTTGGTACCTCCTGTCGAAGCGTCATTTTCCCAGACATTTAGTGCCTACCAAGATTTTCCCTTCTGTCTGTCCCCTGGACTTGTGTGTGGTGTCTGTTTTAATCATTGTTCCAGGGCTCTTGTGACAGTATTAATATGACAGAGAATTGGTCAAACAGGAATTTTACAAGGACTATCATTGTAATTCAGACACTTAATTCCTCCTCAGCAGTGGATGCAGCCCTGGATGACTCACAGGTCGTGAGCCTCATTCCCCTTCATCTGTCACTCACATTTTTGGGTCTGTGGAGGGACTGGCATTTTCTCTTCTCAAGTGCTCATGGCACTTTATGAGTATAAAAATAGAAGATTTCTGAAAAACTTCAAAACATCCTTTGGAGAAATGGATGGGTAAAGAACTCTGGAAAAGGGGCGCCTGGGTGGCTCAGTTGGTTAAGTAGACAAGTCATGATCCCAGGGTCCTGGGATCAGGCCCTGGGATTTTCTCTCAGCAGGGAGCCTGCTTCTCCCTCTCCCTCGGCCCTGCCCCTCCCTGCAATACCCCCCCCTTTCTCTCAAATAAATAAATAAAATGTTGTTTTTTTTTAATAACTCTGGAGAAGGCGACCCCGTGCAGAATTCTGTAGCATTCTGTAGTACACGGAACCAACACCACTGTTTGTTGTTCAGCTGAAGTTCTAGAAGATAAGCAAGTTATGCCAAAGGTGTGGTGGGCTTACCCCATGCAATTGCACTCTTCAGCTACCACTATTATTTCTTTCCCTTCCCCAAAGCACCCTCCCTGTGATTGTCACATTAGGAGACTGGGAATATTGCAAAGTAAACATCTGGAAGCATTGATAGTAAACATAGGAGAGAAATGCCTTGCTAAACCAGCCACAGGTCAGGAAACTCTAATCTTATCAGGGGTCCTGGGACCATAATTCCATAGACCATTTAAATGGTGTCATGTTACTGTGAATATGTGTTTTATTTCCATCCATCGTTGGCATCCTGTTTTGGAAAAGCCACTATAGCCAATTTTTTATAGGTTTGATAATTTTAGGGCAGATTACTATCCTTTTTACCTTAAAAAATAAGACGTAAACAAGATCACAGCTCCTCTAGACCCTGAATTGCTGGCGAAACATACACATATTTATATGGGTTTTCTTTTACTTATTAATATATTTGTTTTCTAAAATTTCTGTGACCACAGGATGACCAGGTAGAATTCAGCCCTGGAGAGTGGTCTGTGGATCACTAGCATCAAAATTTCTAGGGAGTTTTGCTTAAAAATATTATGCTTTGGCTCCTCCTTGCTGTTACAGTCTTTGAGATAGCCCCTGGAAATCTGCATTTTAATCTGTTCTCCAGAGATTCTCAGGTACAGCAAATCTGAGAACCACTGAGCTAGAAAAGACCTTGGTTTGCAGGTTATCGTGCCAGGATCTGGGTCAGCCTTCAAAGCACCAAGATTGGGCTGCATGTGGCTGTTTTGCTTTACCTGTAAAAGGGCATGGCTTGACGTTTCATACAAAGACAGCATGCTTTGTTTTCCTGGTGATTTTAAACCTGGGGTCCATGGCTAAAAGGAGGGTGCACGGTTTTCGTTAGAATCTCAAGGAGGCTGGGCGCCTGGGTAGCTCAGTTGGTTAAGCGACTGCCTTCGGCTCAGGTCATGATCCTGGAGTCCCTGGATCGAGTCCCGCATCGGGCTCCCTGCTTGGCGGGGAGTCTGCTTCTCCCTCTGACCCTCCCCCCTCTCATGTACTCCCTCTTTCTCATTCTCTCTCTCTCAAATAAAAATAAATAAAATCTTTAAAAAAAAAAAAAAAGAATCTCAAGGAGGCTTGTTGCTCGAGAAAGGTATGTTCCAACACCAGCTGAAAAGTGTGCTTTCCAGTCTGGATGAGGGCTAAGGAAAAGGAATCGGGCACTCAGACTCTCCCAGATGGTGCCTGGATCTCACTTTCCTTCCCATTTCTGTTAATGTCAGAGGAATTCTGAAGTTTATGAAGCGTAAGAAGGTTCAGATCTCTCACCCCCAAACTTAAAGACCCTTTGGACATCCTAATACTCAGTTTTCCTCTCATGGGAATGGGGAGGACAAGACCACGTTATTTATCAGTCCTACAGTACTATACTTCTAGAAAGACAGAAACATCTGCCAGTGCATAGCCTGTGATCCTTTTCTGAAAGTTTAAAGCTAAATTTCAACGTAAGGCAGGATTAACTGCACCTTTTCTATTTGGGATTCTGGTGTCGGTACAGACACCACAGTCGTGTCCGGGCCTGAGAGGGACAGTAGAATGTGGAAGTGGGCTTGGAAACCAAAATATTATGTCAGCAGTTTTCTCTTTCATTTATTCTCTCTTATCAAAACCAACTTTTTAACTCAGGGGCTCTGTTAATAAAAACATAGATAATTTCATTTGGAAGGCCCAAGAGCTTCGTGTTTGGGGTTAAAAAAAATTCCTCTTATCCCCTCCAGGCACAAGTGTTGGAGGGCTTGCTCTCCTTGCAGACCCTCTGAATAAATCAGTGCTGGTGAACCTCTCTGCTCAGAGGATGGGGAGGTCAGTTACTAAATACACACAGAGCCATGCAGCGGGACTCTCTGGGAAACAAAACGAAAC
>NC_138380.1:42744093-42815200 GCF_054177405.1 Leptonychotes weddellii | reverse complement strand
AAACATTCAGAACGAAGATACTCCAATACTTTGAATTTATAATATGCAAAGGAATAACTTGTTCCCTGAGTGCGAACGTCCCCACGGACTGCTTTTCCAGATGTGAATACTCAGCAACATGATGCTCAGGTTTTGGCAGGCATACATTTTCCTCCACGTGAAATGCAAAGCCCCACCAAGAAGCAAGGAGCTTGGAAACCAGCGGCGTAGGGTCACTTGGGGACCCATGGGTATTAACTTCGCAGTGCGGGTCCAGATTGTGGCCCCTGCTGAGATTTCAGGGAGGTGGCCGAGGCCAGGTGAGTGGCGAGAGGCGGGCAGCGGCATCTCATCACCTGAACGGGTGACCTCCTGCATTTCTAACTTCTCCATGTTGGGCTATACGGCTTCCTTCTTCTCTGCTTCTACTCCAGGCCTCCTCCTTTGGTGAATCTCTCTGATCAGAAGCCTGACGCTAAAAAGACCCACATTTCCCCTCCTGATCGCCGGGCCCCAGAACACTGCTTCCTTCTGCTCGCACAGATTAGCCAGCTCACCAGGAGCAGCTGGGTTCTGGAAGGTGTTAAGGCACTGATACAAAACAAGGGGGTGGCATAGTCACATCTCTGACCTGGGTATTAGACAACTTTTAGTTCAATTCTCAGCCCCACTGTGACATTTAGGCAGGTTATTCAATCCTGAGTCAGTCTCTTCATAATATGGGGATGACGGGAGTGCCTACTTCATAGTGTTGTTGGGTCCTGGGAGGCTTAAAAAAAATTAATGTCTATGGGACATCTAACACAATGCACGGCACAGAATCTGTGCTCAATAAATGTTGGCTAATGATGACTATATATGTATGCATGTATTCATATATATGTAAGTTTCTATGTATGCAAAGTCAGCATATACGGACTTGTGTAAACTCGTATCTGTGTATATGTACATATGTCAGTAAGACATGTATGAAGCTACAGAACTAGGAAAAATTATCAATTTCTATAACTTCTAACAGAGAGGATAGAGAAGGCCATAATCTTAATGTTTCACACAGACAGCAATTAGAGTGGGGGAAAAATAGAACAGCAAGCTAAGGGACATGAAATTGAGAAGGAGGACAGACTGAAGACAGGTGACACTTCCAAGAAAAAGCTCAATCCATTGTAGGCACTGCCTCTCTTCCCCACAGCCAGCCAAGTAGACCTAGAGCTTCTCCCATATCATTGCACTAGTCCTCCTGGTGCTCATGAAGGACACAGAGAGGGGTAAATCTCACCAACCGGGGCCTGGGCTGGGAGAGACAAGTGGGGCCCCTACAACTTCCCCATCTAAGGAGGGGCTCACTCTCAGGATTGCAAAATTGCCGACCTGCATTTGCACAGCCCCAGGAGCGAGCACCTCCTTAAATTCTGAACCCTGTGCACCCGACCTGCTTCACCCTAGACTGGCCTAGTCACCACACTTTGTCAAAGGGACCAGGGGAATTTGGTAGATTACCAGGGTTATCCACAGAGCCTGTGGTAGAGGCCCATTTCTCTCACTTCATTTTGTGGTCCCCATCTCCTGAGCAGGATTGCACCTCAACCAGTCCTACTGGTCTACTGTGCCATGTCCTGGCTCCACTCAACACCAGAACATGAATTCACTGTAGTCCGGCAACACCAGTAGGCTCTGATCCTCTCTGTACTTTTGCCTACAAATGTTTGAGCCTCCTCCACCATTTGTTGGAGCATTCTTCGCAGAGTTCCAACCCTGAGTTGTAGGGACTGCCGGTGAGCCCCGACACCACCATTGCTTTGGGGAGGAATGAGTCCTGGTGGCAGTGTCCCTTTCCTTAGGGTACCTCAACACTCTGACCAATAGGAAAATATGCATTCCCCTTACCTCAAGTCTCAGCTCCCCTGGATGCTTCATATAGGACACTGGAGAAAACAGTCTCGTGTCAGCTGCCCTGATAAAAACTTCAGTGTGCTCATTCAGGCATCGCCGTCACCTGGATCCAGGAAACGGGAAGCAAAAAGAATCTCAGGCCCTTCAAGGAGAAATGGCGTAGTGCAGGGATGGAGAAGGTCAACCAGAAGATCTCCTAGGTTTTTCTCATTATTCCAGGTTTTCTGGTTTCCAGATCTCAAGGAAGCCACAGAAAAAGTCTAAGGATACAAAAGGGAAAGAAGGCTTTTAGGAGGGAAAATATTCAAGGAAGATGCAGCAGCCTCTGCTGCCGACACTCCACTTCACTTGAGGACCTACTGTGTGTGTGTGTCAGGTGCTTGCTAGGTGCCAGGGTGCTGATGGATGGATGGGTAAACCCCATTTCTGCCCTGAAGAAGCTAGTGGCTCATGAGGAAGATAGGCATGGAAATAGGTACCTTCCAGAACTGGCTTGTTGCTGGAATCAGATATGGTCCAGGAGGCCATGGGAAGCTAGAGGAATGGACAGTCCTATCCCAGCATAGTAGTCCTGCAAAGTGTTCATGGAAAAAGTAATGCCTGAGCTGAGGAGTATATTCATTCATTCACTCATTCATTTATTCAACAAATATTTGTTGGGTGTCAGCTGCCTTTCAGATACTGTGATAAGTTCGAACGATACAATGACATGTACTTTGGGTTTTTTTTTTTTTTAATGACATATATGTTTTTAAAGATGGAGAAGTTAGGGCAAAACTGCTATGAGGAGGCAGAATCAATGATAATATTTTAGGGCTGATCAAAGGACTCTCATAACCTCCCAATACCTACCCTAAGGCTTCCTGGGGCCTCCACCATTAGAAAGTCATTCCTTTGTTTGAGACCCTTTTAATGTTGCCACTTCAGAACTTTACAAGTGGGTTTGGCCACAGGAAAGTCAGCAAGTTGCCTGAGGGCACTTGGTGCTAGGGCTGGGATGTAAGAGTTGCAGCAGGTACAAGACGGAAGTAACCAAGGGCTGACCAGTCTCATTTTCTCCCTGGGAGTGCTGGGATCTGGCTCTAGCAGGCTCAGCCATCGAAACCAGCTAATCCCACTAGTACACAGTTAGGATGCATGCTGCACAGGTTCACCCAGACAGCCCCTCAACCTCTGTCCACTGTGAAAACACAGGACACCCAAGTTGAAGGGAATGCCGAATGACACCACGTGGGTGTGCGGTGGTCTGTGACCGGAAGGTTCGCTGGAAGCAATTTGCAAAGGAGGCCTTAGAAAACCACCTGGATGGTTATTGTAAATTAAAAAAGGAAGAGATGCCACTTTTTTCTGAATAATTTTTAATACTAGGTTTATGGCTGGGTACATATGATAGTCATTACAGCTTATTTAACGCTGAAATTATCTGGCCCCTCAAACTCCACTGGGACTGAAGGAATCATGGGTCAAATTTTAAAAACAACGTCTGAAAGAAGATGATATGCCTTTCCTTCAGGAGAATAAATTCAAACCCTTGTAAGAGGGGAAAAAAAAAAAGTCCGCTCTCTCTAGGAAGGATTACTATCATTTCTTCTCTTTGCTGTGTGGGTTTTCATGTGTCTAAGCTCAGAAATGCACCCAGGCACACAGAGTTTACTTCAGTTGGCCCTTGCGCCCTTCAGTCCTCCATCCAAGTTGTGCCTTTTCTAGTGGGTTGTTTTGGAGATGGTCCAAAGGCATTCTGAACTCTGAGCTCAAATCTCGGAGGCTTCCACTTCTCCGGAGCCGAACATTTCATCAGGAGCTGGGAGTATGAGAGTGAGTTACACGCAACAGCTGCGCGGTACCCACCACCCTCTCCCTAAGGATGACACGTTCTGAAAGGAGGGTGTTGCAAGCATTCCTGAGCAAGCCAGCTAATCTGGAGGCCTAGCCTGCTGGCCGGCAGCTACTTTTAAGAAGGCTCCCGCTGGAATTACAGCATCTCACAAGTCCTATCTGTAAAGCCCCCATTCTTCAGAAGAGCAGCTAGGACATGGAGGGGGCTCCGGGGGTGGGGGTGGGGGCTGGTGTGTGGGGAGTCCACGAGAGGGCCAGATGGGTGAAAAAGGAAGCTCTGGAGTCTGGGGGGTGGGGGGCGGGGGGAGTTTCCTTTTGGGAACAGGATATTCTCTATCATTAGCTGCTCACAGGAAGGAAAATGGGAAAGCAGGGTTTCTTTTCAAGTGGGGAGAAACCCAGCAGCCAGTGAAAACGCCTGATTTGGAATGGCAGGGAAGGGTACTTATGTTTGGACCGGCAAGTGCAAATGTAAATACTCAGACCCCTTTGAACTCTGAAATTGTTTCCAACTCAGGCCAGTACTCCAAAGAAGTTTTTTTGGAATGTCAGTGTGTCCTGTGCATTGTTGCTGTAGTTGCATCCTCATCGGGTACAGGGCTCTCGGAGCCGGGCTGGGTTCTAGAAGCTCTGAACCCAGTGGCCACACCACTCACCGATCAGAGCCACACTCACCATCTTGGAACCTCTTGGTCCCTTCCTCTTCTTGGCAGGAGCAAAGATGCTGTTGTGCCTCATGAGAAGTCTGTGCCTGGCTTTGGCCAAAGCTGCCATCCCCTTTGTTACATAGACAGGACAGCTCCTTTTACATCATCTTTACCTCTAGCACAGGGTCCCTTTTACCTACTTTACTGGGGGAAAAAAAAAGGCAAGGACCCACTTTCTAGCAGCTGAACCCTGCCCCTGTGACTTAGTATAAGAAAAATCACGGAGAGGTCATTTTCCTGTTGAGGTTACAGGAAGATGTCAATTTGGAAGCCTTCTACCACATATCCATTTTGAGATGCCTAAAATAATAATGTAAAGAAAACAGTTAACTCTGAAAGCTAAGGCAAGGAGGGGGGCGGCGATGGGGTGTTGTAGGGAGCAGAGAAGGCAAAGGGAAAGTCCTTAGCTTTATATTAACCAACACGGTCAGTGGCTCTTAGAAAAGGGAGAAAGTAGTTTACATAAAATCTTGTCAACCTACCTCCAAGTGGAAGGGCTTGTAGGAGTGATTGAAGAGTTTGTTTTATTTATTCCCTGCATCAGAAGAAAAATCAATAGCTGCTTGGCGAGTCCGACGTAAATGAGTTATACAGGCCACTGACATGGTGGACCAAACTTTATAACAACCACATTTGCCGCTGTCAGGCCACGGGCTTCAGTGGCGCCAGCTGTAATTACGGCTGATCACCTTTAATTCGGA
Organism: Leptonychotes weddellii; assembly: GCF_054177405.1. NCBI lineage: Eukaryota > Metazoa > Chordata > Mammalia > Carnivora > Phocidae > Leptonychotes > Leptonychotes weddellii. The sequence goes on along the minus strand of NC_138380.1, from coordinate 42,810,084 downwards.
GCTGCCTGCCTTGATAAAGGTGTGGCTGTAGAAGCTGTGGCATCAGCGTCAATTGGGGATGTCATGCTCCAGGCCGACTGCTGGAGAAAGCTCTTCCCCACTCCAGCCCCCAGGGTCAGGCAGGCGCTGGGGCAGACCTTGCTTTTTAGCTCGGTATTCCCTGAAGCTCTGACTCAAATTCCAAGGGACTCAGATTAACAGCCCTGTCCCCAGCAGCAGAGATCTTTAATAAGCTAAGAGATTTCTCTGAAAGCAGAGTGGAGGACTGGGGATCCTCTCTGCTCGGCCCCAGGAGGTGAGGAGACAGACGTGTGTGTAGCATCTATTCAATTCACGGGGCACAAAAGCAGCGAGGGGCAATAGATTTTGGCAAAAGCTATGATTATTTTTGAAAACGAAACAAAACCTTGCAACTCCACGCCTTTCTTCTGCTTTTGTGGTATTAAAAAAAAAAATTCTAGTGAACTTCCCATTTTTTGAAAATTACTTTTTTTTTTCTTTTTTAAGGCGGCATTTAACGATGAGGGGAAGATTAAAGGGAGAGAAGGTAGGGTTAAAAAGCCGGGCTAAGAGCGCAATAAGTGTCTGGATTGTTCTAGGTAAAGTCCTGAGCAGAAGTGTGAAGTGAGGGGTAGAATCTGCAGTTAAAAGGGTTTCACTGCTGTTGGTGAAGGATGATGTTTGACTCCCCACCACCACCACCCCAGGCTGGTTTTCCTCACTCTGTAATTAAAGGAGAGACACACATACTGTTTGTTCTCCCTGTATCCTTTTAAACTCACAGACAGCCCCACCTGCGCTGGTACCCCCACCCCACCCCCAGCAGGTAGAGGAACGGATAGCTTGTCATTCGTTTTGAGGACGGACATATTTTAATTCCCTCTTCTTTGGACAGCTCACCTGAGAGTGGAGTGCTAATCTCAGAAAGTCAAGCTTCGTGTTTTGAGACTAGGGGCTTTTTCCCTTCCGTCCATAAAGGAGTGACCAACAGGGGGTCGGGTGGGGGGGGGGGCGGAGGGGGGCAGAAGCCACTGTGATTGCCCAGTTCTTGATGGCTTCAGACGCAGGCGTGTGTTTGGCCCCAAAGTGGGTTTGCCCTTGCTGACAGGGAGGTCAGATGTGAGAAATCTCTGGAGGGCCGGTGGTTGGCATCCAGCAACAAAAATCCCATCCAGCTCCAGGAAAAAAAAGAGCCTTGAGCAATGGAAACTGTGTCACCAGGTTCTGAAGGAAAGCCTGGACTGGGGACCTGTCTTGGTTGTTCAAGCCCCGTCGTCCCAACCTGACCAGTCACCCCACCGGGACTTCACCTCCACTTGTGTTTCCCCTCCTATTTCCGAATGCAGGGGCTCTTTTTTTTTTTTTTTTAACCAGCATATTAAAAAAAAAAAATCGGAACCAGTGGATCCCAGCCCACAGAACCCCTGGTCCCTCTCTGGGTCCAAGGCAGCTGATGGGCCATCCCCAGGCGGCACTGTTTCCCCTCTGTTTACTCGTTTCTAAGGGCAATTGCACTACTATGGCTCCCCGAGTCTGGAACTCAGCCTGGGGCTGTTTTGGTTACATTGAAGTTTTTGCTTCAGTTCTGCCAGATTTAAATGGTGACTTCACCAGCACTGAGCTAAAAAGGAGAAGGGGGAGGAGGGCGAGCCCAGGAGAAAGAGCGAGCAAGTGAGCGAGCCGGAGGGAGAGAGCCAGAGCTAGGCGCAAGAGAAGGGCCAGCGCATTACATCATCGCTTGGCCTGGAATCAAGTGGGAAGGATATGACTCACTCAGGCTAGTTAAGCTTTGGCTCAAATTCTACACACACTCATTCCAGAGCTCTCATGTTCTGCACCTCAGGAGGGAATTCAGCCTCAGTGATGTCCATGAGGTTTGTTTTTAATTTTATTTTCTTTTTTCCCGATTTTATAGAATTTTTTTTTTTTTGCCCCTACCGCCTTCTCTCCAGTCTTCGTCCTCCTCCTCCTCTTCTTTTTCTTCCCCTTCTCCCCTTTCTGCCCGTCTTTGTTTCTCCTCTTCTTCCTTCTCCTCTTTCCCCAGCCCCTCCGCTCCTCTTCTGGTCCCGAGGAGGCATTTCTTTTCACTTTGATAAGAGTTTTTGTGCTAGCACAGCGACCTGAATGAGTTGAACCGAGGCCGGGGTTGGGCAGAAAAAAAAAAACAAAAAACAGAGCAAGCGAGAGCGCGACAGGAGCAAAGAGGCCACAAATAAAAAGCGAAGCGAGAAAGAGCAAACTCGGGCGAAGTTTCTTTGCTGCGGTGTCGCTCCTAATCGGAGGAGACAGGGAGAGAGTTAAAATGCAGGAACCAATCGCTTGAATGGTGATGTAATGCAAGAACCGCAGGGTAGTTAAGTAATGTGAGAGCAAGGGGGTCAGGGTTGCAAAGCATTTACCTGCTCTCAAGGGGTTTTCAGTTTATTATCAATTGCAGTGACTGTAACTGGCTTCAGACTGCAATCTCTAATTATTCACAGACGCCCCTTTTTTTTATCTTTTATTATTAAAAGTAAAACTATATTATGGTATTTTAAAAAAACATGATATCACAGCTGTGTATTATTTTCCACCAGGATTCTCTCTCTCTCTCTCTCTCTCTCTTTCTTTCTTAAATGGCTCAAAACGGTTGTCTTTTCATAAAAGGTTGAAGTGAAGTGAAGGTGGGAGTGGGGAGTGGCTTTCTGAGTGTAACTGGTGAATTGTGAATGCCTGGAGAATGATTTGGTGTGGTGTGCTGAGTATGAAGAGGTGTGCGATTGCGTTTATTATTGAGACTAGACTGTGGGCTTTTACGGTCCGTATATGATGAGCCTCCAAAGTAGCCACAGTCCTTTGCCTCTTATTTCGGCCAATGTTAATGGCGACTGTGCATTTGCTTGAGAATTTTAACTTTCTGTTGTTTCGTGTGACAACTTAATCCAGTGCCATCTTTGGGACTTCTGTGTTCTTGAATTAATTTTAAGATGATATGCTGGGGTGGTGGGGGAGATGATGAAAACGTCCTGATTGATTTGTCTAGAAACAGCTAATTAATGTTGGCAAGTCAGGAATCAACACTAAATAAATGGAGAGGGGGAGCAAAGGATGATGTTCTTTATGCTTTAAGGATCTAGTGTCCCCAGAGAGAGAGAGAGAGAGAGAGACTGATATTTTGAAAATTACACCACATTTCTGTGTGTTTCATAAAAGATATTTAGTGCTCTGATGCACTGCTCAGGCTGTGAACTTGCTGAAACCATCCAGCATCATTAGATAGTTACAGACTGCAGCTCTCTGCAGCTAGAGACCTGGCCCCGTGAGAGCAATCCTGATTCCTGGCTACCCCAAAACTTCTCTTGCTCTTCTAGTCATGATTACCATACAGTGAGAAGCATCATGAGGCATGGGGCACATACCAGGAAGGTGTTTATGTTTATTTACTAATGCATGCCTTGGTTATGATTAATTATGACTTTTTATGGGTCTTTCCCCCCCTCCCTCCACCCCCTGCTCTCCTTTTTGGGGCAGAGATGGAAGGGGCAGGGAAGGCAGAGGTAATTTCTGGAAGAAACAGTGTGGTGTGGTGGAGGTCAAGAGGCCTGAGTGCAAATCCTGATGACCTTGAGCAAATCACTTAAAGCATCTGGGCTTCATTTTAAAATGAGGGAGCAGACAAGGTGGGCTGTAGGCCCTTCCCCCATGTGTGGAACCAATCTGAGATGGTCTCTGAAGTCCCTTCCAGCTGGAAAGTTCTGTGTCTGTGTCCATGGTCTGTAAAAGTTTTGCTAAAAGGTATTTGGCATACTTTTCAGAGAAAAGTACATTTGAATTCAAGATGCATTAGTGCCTTAAATAAAGGGAGGAGGGTGAGGAGAAACAGGTCTTTCTCCACTTTGAAGGCTGTTTTCTGTTTTTGCTTTTTTGGCACAGAAGAGTCCCCAAGTGAAATTTTTAGTTTTCAAATGCTACCTGCAAGGAGTCCTCGAAGAGAGATAATTACGTGGGCGAGTCTGTCAGAAAGAGTGGCAGAAGAGCAAGGGAGAATTTACTGATCCAGCACATTTTTCTAAAAGACCCTGCAAGTTTCCCAGATGCCTAAAATGGTGCTAAAAAATGCAGGAGACATGAGTTTTCATTCACTCATAATGATATAGAACAGTATTTGTAATGAATTTATTCCCCCAAAAGATCACATGACTCCTTGATATGTTTCAGGAATTTTAACACAAACTCAAGTTTTTAGTTGAGGTTGAAGGCTACATTTTAAAACTTCAAAGAACTTGAAAGCCAGAACTATATGTGCTTCTTAGAAAGATAATTTTCCCAAACAATATCCCTATTCTTCAGCCAAATTCCAGGGGAGTGGCCTTACTGTAAAGTGTGTATTTATGGACCCAGCTTAATTGTGCATAGGGAGAAGGACCACAACTATGCCTATCTGGGGGGAAAAATTACCCAGAGCTGAAACGAAACCACTGGTGAAGGTTATTAGTCATTGTGCACAGTCTGATGAGTGCCAAATGTGTGCTTGAGACTCTTCAGGAATAAAGAGGGCATGATTTCTTTTTTTAGAGCATTACAATTTATGTTGACTTGGCTCTGAGTTGTTCACCCATAATCAGAAATGTCCTGCTTACAACTGATGGGGAGGCAGGGCAAGGAGCATGAGCTCAGCTGAGCTCTTAGGTCAGACTAATATTATCTCACTTCATTCCCGTGGTAGCCTGGAAGGGTAAGAATCATCAGCTCCACTGTTTGGAGATTGTTTTGTTGTGTTTGAAGTGTTTGTTTTGATTCTTGTTTTGTAACTGACATTTTTACTGAGATGGTTGTAGACTTAATGTGCATTTGTAAGAAGTAATCGTGTTCCTGTGTGCCCTTCACCCAGTTTCCCCTAATGGTAACAGCTTACAAAACTGTAGTAAATATCACAACCCGAATATTGACATTGCTGAGATCCACTGCCCTTATTCAGCTTTTTCTGGTTTTATTTGTACTCATTTGTTTATTTGTGTGTGTGTGTGTGTGTTGTTTTCATCCATGTGAAAACTGAGGGTCACACAAGCTCTAACCCCTTGAGTTCACTCCACGCTAGGTCTACCTCGCCATCACTGACAGACTTTCCACCTGGTGGTCAGGGGCCTAAAGGCTGTGCTTGTCAATGGGCAATCTTGGTGGCATTGTCCATTTTTTGCATTCTTTGGGGATGTGGCCTGAATGGCAGTTTTGCCCTCCATAGGGGCCCCCGGGGCCATGCCTCCCATGTTAGCAGGTGAAGGGGGAGGCAAGGCTTTGATGGCATGAAAGAAGAGGCACACACATATTGCCTCTGTATGCCAGGCCTGGGCTGAGGCATGCCAACTGTCCATGCCTAAGCTTAACCATAGCCAGTGCTGAGCTCAGCACTCTTCCTCTTGTCCCCTCAGTTTTGCCCTGGTGGATACACCTGTGGCACCAGGGGTCAAGCATCTCTTGATCGGAGAAGTATTGTAGGGTTTCCTGAAAAGAGCATGGCCTTTGGGGTCCAAAGGCCCATGTTCCCATCACTCTTTCACTTGCTAGTTGTGTGTCTTGGGCAAGCCACTGCACCTCACCGTGCCGTCATTTCTATCTTCTATGTAACATGAGGATAACCATACCTACCACGTGGGTTGTGAGGTGTGGGGGTCTGTTTTAAGTGCCCCCCCCGCCCCCAGCCCACCCCCGGCCTGCAGTGAGATCACAGGAAATAAGTCGTAATTGCTGCTACAGTTGAGGCAGTCAAGGATCCGCCAGGAGAAGCCTCTGCAGGTAGCCCGGCTCAGACTGTCCCTGAGCAGCTGGTTTACACATCACTCAGGCTTCTACCTTCCCCAGTCTGTCTTCTCTTATGCTGCTTTTTATCCGGAAAATCAAGGTCTGACATCACGTCAGGTATGAGAGCTGTGAAAGTACCGTTCTGATTAAAGTAAGTGAGGACTTGCCAGATTTCCAGCGCCCTGAGTGGAGGGAGAGATGAAAACAGGGCCGGTTGGGAAGAAGACTCTTGCATCCGCATTCATGCTCAGCTGTGGCTTTGTGAATGGGAAATGAAGTGAAATGGAGATGAGTGAATTCACTCTTGAGAACCGGATTCCATTCCTGGCTTGAACAAGAGAAGGTTATATTTGCAATAGCATATGTGGATAACGCGTATCTTGAGTTGGGTGAGGCTGCCTTTTAAGCTTGCTACCTCCCCTCTACCTTCTCTGGTGGGAAAACTGGTGTTTTGGAGACTGAAGAGAAAGGGATTTCCAAGGTGTGGCAAGTGGAAAAGTGTGATGATGGCGAGTTTTGTGGAATCATGTAACAGCAGTGGGGCCCAAAACGTACATCAAGGGCTCCATTCTAGGATCCCCAAGTCTATGCTGGAAATGGGCCCCGGGCTGTCTCAAGTCCAGTGATACAAAAGTTGTCTCAGATTTTACTTAGTAAGCGATGGCCAGGAAGGCCAGGTCAACATTAAGAGGCAGAAATTAGTGTGGACTGATGAGAGCGAGAATGAGCACTGCCATGTGCCTGATAGGAAGTGGGATGGGTGGGTGATGGGCATTAAGGAGGGCATGTGATGTAATGAGCACTGAGTCTTATATAGGACTGATGAATCACAGACCTGTACTTCTGAAACCAATAATATATTATACGTTAAATGAAAAAAAAAGTGGGATGGGCAAATCTGGAACTGCACTTAAAAAAAAAAAAGAAGGAGTGGTTTGAACACTGGCTTCTCCTTTCTGCTCCCTTCTTGTTTGGCTTACATGGGCTTTTGACCTTGAAGGGGACTCCTTTTGCATTGGTTTGCAGAAAGATGTGTGTGCAAGTAGCTGAGTGAGTGGTCATAGCTCAGGGATGTGGGGAATAGCCAAGAGGAGGAAAGAAAATGAGTGGCACTGGTAAGGGTGGGCAAGGCCAATCAAAATTCCGTGGCCCACATTTGTGATTTTTAAGCCAACTTCCCTAGGCTTATTAAATAGTTCGCTAATGCTTTCAGAGGTGTGTATCTGATGAGTCTCTGTTGCGACAAGCGCAGGTCCTTGGCTACTTACATCCTTGAAAACTGAAATTGACTTGCCTTAGAACTCCCAAGTCCACAACGTAGTACATATACACTTTATAACAAGTCCATACATCTTTTCTTCCTGAACCTACCCTGGCAGGAGAGCTTACTTAATGATTGATGAAGCAACACTGTACCCAAGAAGAATTAATCAATACTCCGCAATCATTATGGAGAGCGCGAGAGTAGTTGTACAATAGCCGAAGCCCATCTAGCTATCAGCAGAGTCTTCCTTTTCTCCACAGGATACCAAAAGTTGAATTCTACCTTATAATTTCTTTCTTTGCTGTCTGAATGACTGAAATAGAACTGGATGTGTCCAAAAATGCCAAGCCTGGGAAAAATAATAATAAGGCTCCAAATGAATGCCAAGGTATCTATTAATGCACAGACTCAATCACTCATCTTAATGGGAGGTGGAAATGGGGCCAAGAGGCTGTGTTATATAAGCTGGAATACCTGTCATGAGTTACTGTGTTTTAGGAGCCCATGAACTCTTTTTTTTCCCCTGTAAATCAAAGATCTTTAAAGAATTGAGGTCATGTTGAGCTGCGCACATGCTGATATGGCAGAGACGCCAGGTGGGCCTCTTCTAGCCTGTGGACCTGGCTCCCCCCCTTGTCTCTGCCCTTCTGCCCTCAGTGGGGTTCACGTCACTGGGAAAGGAAGGTCTATAAAGCAAGCTCCTTTGCAAAGGTGGAACCTGTTTATTCAAAGTCCGATATAGCTCATGTGATTGTGCCCTGTGAATCATGTTGGGGTTAGATCTGTGTTCCAACTCTGGCTTTGCCACTTGCTAGCTGTGTGATTTTTGACAGTCTGTTGAAAGTTTCTGAGCTGCATTTATTTCATCTCTGAGACGGAATCCATGAAATGATAACTATAAAGCCCTCAGCATAGTAAATGTTCAGTAAATGTTAGTTATTTAATAATGGGACCAGATGAGACCAGTTGACTTTTTTGGAAGTCTGGATAATGATATATTTTGGGCATCCATAAGGGAGAGAGAAATGCTGTCATTCAGTAGTTCCTTCCTGGACAGGTAAACTGAGTCACAGAATGCAGGTGAGACTGTGAGCGGTAGGTGAGGTGAGGAGAGAATCCTGTCATGGACCCTATTCTGTGTGACCAGATCTCTGCACTAGCCAGAAAACGAGGTCTAGGATCTCACCATAAAGCAATTTATTTCAGCGCCAAGAAGAGGCAGGTCTTTTTTTTTTTTCCCACCGCTTTTAGTTAAGTAGTAGGTTTCTTTTTTAGATGGCATAAAGCAGTTTTTCTTTTGCATCTGTGTCTTCTTGACCTTCTTATTTGTTTTAATACTTCAGTCAGCTCAGCAGCCATGCAGTAAAGGGCTGATCTCCTTTAATTCCTCGAGAATTAATCATAATAACAGCAATTATGATAAACCCATTTACTGTAAATGTAGATGTAAATTACTCTTGTGTTGCATGTTCGCCTTCAGTCTGCTCTCAGGCAGTATCCACCCTCAGATGATTGCACACTGGCCTCTCTCTAGCCACACTATTTTTAATTCGGATCTTGACCTAGCTTAGAACATGGCTGCTCTTTGGCCTTTTCCTTCCATCCAAGGCAAAGAGGAAGCTTCAGTGTGCAGGTCACAAGGGATGCCATTTCATTAGGCTTCCCTCTCACCTTCCAGAACTTCTGTAGCCGTAGAATAATAATCCCATAATTCTAAATGCATCGATAAGGCAGGAACCTTAGAGATCCTTCAGCCCAACCACGCATCTTACAGACTCAGAAACTGAGGCCACCCAGAGATGTGATGAATTATCCAGTATCCACACAGCAGAGAGGTTAATTAGCGTAAAGCTATTTGGTGGCGGGGACAGGACCAGGCTCTGATGCAGTGAGGAGCACATTTCTGCCCTGCCAGGCTCTTGGGCTTCCAGGTGCCAGGAACTCCATCTTCTCGCTCAAGTGTATGCTTTCCTGTCCTCTTTTGAGTTCTGGCTCCTGGGGATGGCATGGTGAGGAGAGTGCAAAGAAAGACTTAGATGAGCAGGGGGACAGGGGGGCCCGACCTGCTGGCTTGGAGAAGCTGGGAGTCTTTCAGGCACCTCACAGTTGAAAGACTCCACCCTCTGGTCTGTAGGGAGGGATGGGGAGATGGACAAGATAGCTTGCTTTCCACCGCCAGCCAAAAGCTCCCTGGTGTCTACTTAGTGGGTGGGGCGTGCTGTCCCTGGGCCATAAATGAGGTGGGGTCAACGTCCAGGAGTCTGGCACTCTCTGCTTCCCACCACTCTCGCCTTCCTCCCTCTCCCTGCACCAGCCCTCACTGTGCTGAGTGCTGAGTGCGTGTCGGGTGAGACAGAGTTTGGAATCCACCCCAGAACCAGCACCCACCCACCTGCAGGATGTGACCTCTGGGCTCTGAAACTCGCTGCTTCCTCCCTCTTCCTCCCCACCTAGGGACCGGTTTTAGACCACAGTTCCCAACACAATCCACTTCACACTTTAATCCCAAAGAGACTCAGGCACTTTGTGACCACAGAAAACTTGTCACTTCATTAGATTCTGAAAAAAGAGAGCAAAGGGTAATTCATAGTTGTTTTAATGACTTTGCATCCTTTGCCATGGAGGCAGCGTTCAGCTGTCAGGCACAAAGGATGCCAACTCTGACATCTCACAGTGCAGGAGCAGCGCTTTTCCTAATGCTTTATCACAAGATTCTTCACAGCCAGTTAGCCCCATTAATCTTCCCGCAGTAATTATCCAGGTGCTGTACGATTCGGCTTCCCTGAAGTCTCCAAAGCTCTGCTGTGTGTAGATGAACTATTGTGCCTCCCGACCTTGAAAGGATGTTTCTATCTAATTAATGATTGTTAAGTGCTTGGAAAATGCACTTTGGAAATATGCTGGTGCTAATATGTCTGAATCGTCCACTGTGCATTGGATGCAAGCTGGAAATCATTCCTGCCGTTCGTAAATCATATGAGGATGGAGATGACCCTTTCTTTTCTCACCTAGGTATCTGGCCCTCCTCCACCACACATTTGTTCCTTGTCCATTTCTCCCAATCTGTGGATTAAGCCATCTGTGGTGCAATAGGCCAGTGATTCATAGGATTTCCTTCTTGGAGTGAGAAGTATCGTTTGGGGTCTGTTTAGCCATGTGGTCTTTAATGAGGCAAACTGAAAACTACTACGGGCTGAACTACCAGTGAAAAAAACCTGTTTTTCTGTACGGTAGAGCAGTTTTGAAACTTTTTTGATATGAACAACAGTAAGAAATATTATTTTATCTTGTAGCCCTGTACACTTGCATGTGTGTGCTTACATACATGTGGGGGTGTGTGTATCTAGTTTGATGAAATCATACTTAATTTTTACTGGGTATACATTCTTAGGTATCTTATATTCTATTCATTTTTCTAAGATACTAGTCATGTCAGATTAAACTGATTTCACCAATTTCTCACCAATTGACCCACCAAGGAACTACATCCAGAGTTGGAAAAGCACTGGTATAGCGGATACATAGCAAGAATGCAGGACAAAGGTCAGGAGACCTGGGTCATATGGCCAGGCCTGTCCCAACTCCGAGATTCCTTCCCCATATAAAATTAAGGTATTTGTTTTTAAATTGAATTTACTCTCAGAGTACTTTCTGTAAAAATGTCTTAATGTGGAAGCCAAGTATAGAAAACAGAGCCCCGACTGGCCCACAGCTGCTCCCTTAAGTCACCCTCGCACCTCCTCCCAGGAGCCCTTGGGACACAATCTGAACAATACTAGGCTAGAAATTTCTTAAGTCCCTCTAGTCCTGGAATTCAATGATCATTTTATCTCCTAGGTAATAGATTTATCTAATGGAACACACCAGGTTTCACTTCTGTTGATTCTGAGCTAGGATTCTCTATTGGAAATCTTCAGAATCAATGGGAAGTTTTGCTCTCGGACCATTGTTCTTTCCTGCTTCAGCTTTATAGCTTGTTCTTGGGCCCCATGGGCTGGGCTTCTTCGGGGAAAGAGGGAGTTTTTGAAAGGTCTTCAGGAGATATGTGAGCAGGCAAACATGTGAGGACATTTATTTATGTCATTGTGTCTGCTTTTTCCTTGCCTCCTAAATTCAGCAGGTTCCTGATTTTTAACACAGCTCAAATCATTTGGTTTACAGCTGGTAAAATGCAATTTTCTGGTTCTCAGAAAGAAAGGCTTTTCAGACTTATAAAAAGAGAAGCTCATAAGACTTCTTGAACATCAAATAGCTCTTACAAAACACCATTTTGATGAGTTAAGTGTAAATGAATCAGAAACATACGGATTAAATTTCCCTTGAAAGACACATGGGTTTAAGAATTAAGGGGGGAAAGTGCTTGGCAAGATGGATTTCAGGTTTTTGCCAAACCTCAAAATGTTTGAAAAATGGTTTGAGACATTTTTACTGAACGCAAAATGCCACAGAGTTCACCCATCCCAGACATAATAGCAAATCTTTTTGACAACAACTTTATGACAAGAAAAAGGGCCCGTGGGGCTTAGCCATTTTCTTAGTTCTCCTTCAATAACCTCCCACCCCACCCCCACCAAAAGAAAAAAAAAGGCATTTATGGGGCTCAGAGAACTGTCTGATTGACAAACTAAAGTTTCAAGTCAGGCAATTACCAGAAAATAGCCCTACAACTAAAAAATACTTGGATTTTTTCCCCCTATACTACCGAAAGTCAATTATACCATTTTCTAAATGGAATAATACACTCTAGGGATATGCAGTATTTGATATATTTTATTCATTGGTGTCTAGAGCAGTGCACAGTTATTCTAGTCATTTGTCTGACAGTATAATTCCAGCTTCTTTGGAGAGGGGAGAAAGCCCACTAAAAGCAAACAGATTGAAGGGAAATAGCCATTGGTTTATTAAAAGAGCCGCAGTGTGGAAATGCTGTATATTATAGAAGCAGGGCATTGGTTGAGGTTTTCAAGTTGCAGGGAATTGTCTTGGAAACTTGAATTCTGTTACAGCTTCTTTATTTGATAAGCTGTTTTAGAGCTTCTCCACAACTTCAGAATCCTTGCTGGCATGAGGAAACTCAGGAGCAACAGATTAAGGACCCAGGGATTGATCTGGGGAGAGTTGTGCATCTTACAGATGAAATGGCCTCCAATTATCTTTTACTAGCTCTTACTACTAGCTAGTCAAAAGCCCGCTGACACTTTTACAGCCTCATTTTTCATATGCAAAAGCTCAGAAGGAGTGGGTTTTGAAGGAGCTGCAAGAAAGTGAGAGCAAGAATCTGGATGGGAAGGCGTGGGTTGGGCCACCCACTCTCTGAAGCTACCTTGTCTCATGCCCTTATTTCCTCTTCATAGTTAGGCAGGATCACCAAGATTTGCCTGCCTGCTTCCTTCCTTCCTTCCTCTCTTCCTTCCTTTCTTTCCTTTGAAAGAAAGGGTGCATTCAGTGACTGCCAATATCGATTTAGAAACGAAGGGACAACAATGTACTTTTCAAAAGGTTTCAAGTTATGTAGACCAAAAAAACCCACCAAAAAAACCAAAACCAAAACCAAACAAACCCTATCTTTAAATCTATATGTTTTAACTCTATGCTGGAAGTAATGGGCAGATCTATTATTTTGTTAGTGCAGCATCTGACACAGTGCTCTGAGGTAGGACCTTCCTCCCTAGGAGCCAAAATTAATTTGTTGAAAGAAGAGTACCCAAACGGGAGAGTAAAAGTCACAAAAAACACAGAAAACTACTTTCAGCACCTCTGATGAAAATGCTACGTAAAAGTGATGGTTAAAATATACATCCATTTCGTGCCCATCTATGTTTATTGAGCTCAAGGTAAGAAATGAAAACTAGAAATCTGGGAGAGAAAGCTCAAATGATACCAAATTTCTGTCTTGGAAAAGGCTTCAGAATCAGAAAAACTAGGGCCAAATTCTAGCCGCATTTTTACCTTTTCCAACGCAATTTAATGTAAGATAATAGGGCCAAGAAGGACTCCTTTGATTCTGAAAAATGCTGAGCCCCTGCCCAGAGCTCCCAATACCTCCCTCCCACTTACCCAAACCTCTTTCTCCCCTTATTCCCCTGCTCCTTAATTCAAAAAGGATCAAATTGTGCAGTATAGCCTATCAAATGGTTCTCATAGTTTGTAACTCAGCCACCTACAGAAAATACTGGAAAGTCAGTGTAAAAAATTCTAAATATATGTAGTTCCCAATCTGGCCTTTACAAGGCGATCAGGCTGAGTGAACACACATCAGATAGCATGTATTTCTACGTAGGGATTGTTACCTTCCAAAGAGATTATTTTCATCTCATGTTAAGCTATGAGCCACAGTAATTATTTACTATCTTTTCGGCCTGTGTTGATGTACTTTAACAACCTGCCTTGCACAGATGGTTAACTCAGGCCGGGGCCCCTACCACCAATTCCGCACCCCCCCCCCCCCCGCGACACACACACGTGTGGGTACATGCAGTGCAGAGCTAACATCTCATCTTTCCTGAAGCAGTTCTTGCGTTTCCTCTTCCAGGACCTCTCCCCCCACCAAGCCCCCATAGTATTAGATATCATTGGGGGAGGGGTTCTCCCATTACACCCCTGCCCTGACTTCCATGCCTTGTCTGTTTCTCTTAATAGATGATGAATTTCTTAAGGGCAGGGATGATCTTTTATTCACTCGCAGCCCCTATTCCCGAAACATAGCAGGAGCTGAGTAAATGTTTAAAAAAAAAACTTAAAAAAATAATTTTAGTTGTGTTTCTGTTGGATCATATTTTTTATTGAAGCCACAGAAAGTAGGTGGGACTGAAATTGCCTTTCTGCAAGCCCTCTGGGTTCTTAGTTCTTGTAGAAAATGCAAGGAGTAAAGTGCAGTGTAGTTCTTGCCCAGAAGAGCTCCCTGCCTGATTTTAAATTTCTCCCCTAACCTATGTTTATTTTGATGGTCTTATTTATATCTATTTCCTTCCGACAAAAATAGAAGCTCAAAAAAGTGAATTTACTGCACAAGGGATGATACCTCTGACTTGTGTGTGAGTTCACAGATGTAGTTAAGATGCTGCCCTGCGTATGGATATCCAGCTAGATGCTCATTTTCTGAGTCATCTGACTTCTGAGTTTTCACTTTTTTAAGAGTATAATTAAGATAGGTTCCCAGGGATTAGAAAAAAAAAAAAAAAAAACAACAACCCATGAGTAAAGCAGACAGTCTATATGTTGAGACCCATATAAGGAGATCTGTGGGCACCTGACCAAATTGAGAGAAGCATTAAGAGCTATTCAAAACCTACTGAAATGTCAACACACTTTTGAAAAGGGTCCATTAGGGATGCAAATGTGTGGTAGCCTGATTATGATAAGCACGGGAAAGAAAACAGTGAAACCCATTAGGAGGTTTTGAGAACTTGGTTTTGAAGAGTGGGGAAAGCAACTCTAGTTTCTGCTAAGGGCTGGGCTTCATTTTTTTCTCCAGTCCTCCTCTCCATTCTGAACCAACAATTCTCGTGATTTAAAGAACCCTAAAAATTCCTCCATTTTTGGATAAAGCCAATTAACTCATCTGTAAATGGGCCAACTTTGAAATTCCATCCATGTCAGATAAAATTCATTTTAATAAAATTCAGTTTCTGGATTGCAAACTGTAACTTGTTTGTGTAAAAGATCTGACATCAGATGCTCACTTCAGGCTTTTGATGTCTTTTGATTTGTTCTTGCAAGGATTTTTCTTATAAAAGATCAATTGTAATTTAAAATCTATAATTCTTACTAGACAGTATTCTACAAATCAAGTCACACTAGGGGTGTATTTCTATTTAGTAACCATTAGGGCTTTTCTGTGAAAATAACTGATTCATCTAATCGGAAAGACACCTTTCATTCTGGCGGTCTTGTGTCATTCACACATGATGTCAAATGATATTCATAGTAATGGATAAATTGGGGCATAATTTTTGTGTACTCACTGTCAGTGTAAAAAAAAAGTAATTGATTTTTCCATCTTCCTTGATCTGGAAGGAATTGTATCAATTTCCAGGACGTCATAAAACAAAATATTTAAAGTATGTTTCAAATAATAATAAAAAAAGAAATACTTAACTTAATAAAGATGTGGAATTCATTTATGAAGAAAAACACTGGCTGTGAACCAATAGGCCAAAAAGTTTGCCAGAAGCCTGCAGTAGACAGTCATTCCTGTATGTCCGCTCTCTCCCCATCACTCCTGAGCCCACACCATATTAAGAAAATGAATTCTCTTCAGCCACACTGGACTTTGAAATCATTGATTTTGTTTACTTTGTTTTTGAGTAAAAAAACAGAAGATCTTTTTTCAGTGTTCTGCCTTATAAGGAAAGCAGTCCAAGGCACTTATAACTATAGTTCTTCATGCCCTGTTTTAACTAAAGAGGTTTTCTTGGCATGTGTATTCGATGCTTGGGAACCTTACATAAAAGTTATGGGTTTTGACCCTTCTGGAGAGCCTCAACAATTGAAACCATTGGCAAAAATGGAAAACACTTAACTGTCATAAGAACAGTTGAATGCTTCAACATTGACCTAAAGCAAAAATTATAAGCCCTGGAATGGACATTTCCATTTGGCATTTTTGCTTTTGTGCTTTTCAAAAGAAATAGCCCCCAGCTTCAGAAAGGCAGAAAGATCTATTTACTAATAGCATGTAGGCAAATACCATGGTACTAACTTATGTTAGATCAATCCTCTTAACTTTTAGAACTCTTTTCAGCTATATTATGGTATTCTCCTTTCTTCTCCAGATTTTCCCAATGGGAAAAGAAATCAGAACGACTTTACCTCTGGCAATTAAAAGATATATAGTCCCTGCCATCAGGGAGGTAGGAGCATAATGATAATGATTAACTCTAAATAGGGGTGCCTGGGTGGCTCAGTTGGTTAAGTGTCCAACTCTTGATTTTGGCTGAGATCATGATCTCAGGGTCCTGAGATTGAGAGCCCTGCTTTGGGTTCTGTGCTCAGTGGGGAGTCTGCTTCCCTCCCTCTCCCTCTGCCCCTCTCCCCATTCTCTTTCTCTCTCTCAAATAAATAAATAAATATTTTTTTAAAAAAAAGATTGACACTAAATAATAATCATATCTATAAACATATTTTTAGACATTGCATGAAGGAAAAGCACACAGAGCTACAAGACCCTCTAAATTAGAGGCACCTCTGATTTGGGGTCAGAGAACATTTTAAGAGAGTGATGTTTAAACTGAGACCTAAGGATGAATAAGAGCTGGTCAACAGAAGAGCAGATGGCTAACCTTTCCAGGCAAAGGCAATAGGACATATTAAGGCCCTGGGGTAGGAAAGAGCTTTGCACATCCTAGGGAGTGAATGAATGCCAGGGTGGGTGAAGCACATCAAGTCAGATTAGAAAGTAGTACTATAGATATCAAGAGGTAGAACATTTAAGAGATGATTTTATTAAATTCCAAATGCTGAGGAAAGCCATGGAAAAATGTTGAGTAGGGAAACGTCATGATTAGATCATTGGTTTATGGAGATCGTTCTGGCTATAATGCAGAGGCTGGATTGGAGAGGAGTGAAACTGAAGGTAGAAATTGCTGGAAAAACCAAGTGAGAGAACATAATGTTTTGGACTAGGATCTTGGTAGTGGGGATGGAGCCAAGTGGATGGATTCCAGGTCTATTTTGGGGGTGGAGTAGATAGAACTTAGTGAATGATTGGAAGTAGATGAGGGATGTCAAAGTTAATGCCTAGATTCCACTAATTCACTGCTATCAAATGTATTTAAAGAAATATAGGACACTTTCTAAAGAAAAGGAGGCACTGTATTACTCAGGGTTCTCCAGAGGAAAAGAACCAATAGGATATGGAAAATATATATATAATGTTAAAAATATATAAAATTTGTTATAATATATAATCGTATATGATTTATTATAAGGAATTGGCTCATGCCAATTATGGAGGCTGAGATGTCCTACTATCTGCTGTCTGATAGCTGGAGTCCTAGGAAAGCCAGTGAGTGAAACAAATTTCAGGCCAAGTCCAAAAGCCTGAGAACCAAGAGTACTGATGGTATAAATTCCAGTCCAGGGGCAGGAGAAGGCTGATGTTCCAGCTCAATCAGACAGAGAGAAAGAGAAAGAGGGAGAATTCAACCTTTCTCCTTTTTAAAAAAATTCTATTTAGAACCTCAATAGGTTGGGTGATGCCTACGTCACTTTGGATGATGCCCACTCACCCCTCTGGCAGGGGCGGTGGTAATCTGCTTTACTCAGTTCACCCATTCAAATGCTGATCTCTTCCAGAAATACCTTCACCTAGAAATGATGTTTAACCAGCTATCTGTGTATGCCATGGCCCAGTCAAGCAGACCCATAAAATTAACCATCCCAGGCACCACGGACACGATCAGCCATAGGGCTTAACATAAGCACTTAGGGAATGTTATCCTAGCTCTTTAGTAGGTAGGGCAAGGTAGCATTTACTACTCAATAGTGAAAATGTTTTTCCTGGCAGCTCTCAGACTTGGAGGACTTTTGTCATTCTCAGAATGCCCAATTTTTTTCCAATCCCAATGGGCCTGATGGCACCCCACTGAACAGACAGAACTGCTTATTTGAGGACCTGACCTACCTCTCCTAAAGAATGTGATTCTGTTTAATAATAAGTGACTAACTCTGGTGCACAAAGGAGTGAAACCTTTATTTTATGCTATTAAAAGGATCATTGTTCATGTGTGAGAATAAACTACCCCCCTCTCTTACCCTTCAGCACGCCTGGTTCATGCCCTACTTGGCTAAATGTTACAGGTACTCAGTGATCTTTGGAACCTGCCTTTTGTTCAAGGAAAGGGAATGTCCAAGAGAGGCCAGTGACAAATTACCCATTTGTTCCCACCTTTGAGGAAAACTCACCCCCTACTGAAGTTTGGGCCTCTCCATAAGTCAGCTTACCCATTCTTGATCATACCCAATTATATAAACTTTAGAGTGGGAAAGGTCCTTGAAGATCATTGGCTGAGCCACCTTATTTTATACGTGAAGGAACAGAAACTCTGAGGAGGTCTTGAGAACACAGCCCAGGATCACCATGCACACCAGTGGCTGAGGCAGGGCCATGTTTGCTGGGGTATTAGGATTCAAAGCCATACCATGAAGGGCTCGGTTACTTCACTGAATCTTTTTATGATCTTCAGATCGACACATTCTCTTCTGATGAGTGGCTGATATTCAGAGGCCTGAAGAGAAACCAGACTTTCGTCACAGACCAGTGAAGGGATTTCTTGGGGAACACTCAACCATGAGCAAACATAATATGCCACATATCCTATAAATGTACTGTCATTCACATACAATTTCTATTTCTAGTCAGGCTTATTGTCGATAGCTAAAATTGACATTTACTGTGACCATAACCCTACCACAAATTAAAATCAGATCCCAAGTCCCTCTGGGGAAGATGTTTATTAAGCTGTAGGAAGACATCTGAAATGATACCAAATTACATTTTAAACTTGAAACCCCAAATACCACATTTGTTTGGAAGTAGGAATAGGGCTGTCTGGGGAATAATACGGGAAACTGAGCAAGTCACTCTTTTTGGCAAATGCAAGGCCACCAAGGAAGGGAAAAGTGCCTTAGAAGAGATGCTTTATGTATAAACTCCTGTATGTTTAAGCCTAAGCAAAATTTCCTTTTTTGAACTAAATGAACTAAAAAGGAAAATAAGCCCTTTAAAACTTTATGCATTTAAAGAACAGACATGGAATTTCCAATTATACCTATAAATACACCAAGAGGGGGTTGAAAGACTTACCATAATAAAACAAGTCTATCAAAACACAAATCTGCACTCCAAGGTTTGACCCGACTGGTACAGATAAAAATGTGTTTGGAACCTAACGTCTGTTTATCACTTTTGCCTCTTAGCATGTAGATATCTGGGGGTGTTTGTGGATAGTGGGTATGTTTATACACATAGCACGGCCACTGTCTCAACCTCAGAACGTCATAATAGAACCGACTCTGTCCACAGGGAAGCTATACGCAATGGCTTCTTTGCTTGTGTGTCCAGCCCACGAGTAGCTTTGAAAATTGCAAAGCCCTTTGAGAGATCCTCGGATGCAAAGTGCAAAGTAAATGCCAAGTATCATTATTATGAACTTTATTGCTATTATTTTATTAAGTGTTTGAGATTAATATCAATTTAGCTCATGATAAGTGCTGCTGCAAAGTAGGAGAACTTGAAAGGTAGCTCAGGAAATGTTGCTCAAGGAGGATACAAGTTTCCTAGAAACTCTGCCCCTCCCCCCACCCCCTTGCTCAAGTCAACTGTCCCTTCAGGATAGTGTTTCAAGTTATCATGACCCTTAATAAGAAGCCTGTCATGGATGTATCATTGGGGTACTACTGCTGGGAAATGAGAGACCATGTACAGTGAGGTAACCTCATTAAGTCATTCAACAAACCTCTACAAGGCTCCTATTATGTGCTAAGCTTTGTGTTTTGTGATACTCTCTCTCCAGTCTGGTGGAGATATTAGTACATGGCTGTGAGAACACAGAGCAGGGATCAGCTTGGCCTGGAGAAATCAGAGCAGGTTTTCCTGAGAAGATGATGCACCACAAGATACCAGGTCTCACAGTGATACTAAAGACACTCAGATCCCTCAGAGAGGCTGGACATTTCTGGGTCTTTTTTCCAAACTACTTCACCCTAAAATTGAGAACCATATCATTTCACTTTGTACTGTAAAATGACACTAGCAATAATTTTATCTTCTAAAATAGATTAATCATCTCTCAAATAGAATATACATCGATCATCTTCCAGGGGCCAAACACATGCAAGATATTATCTCCTATATGATTATCAGAGCACCCTCACACCATACTTAGGAAGTGGGCAGTATAACCCTGTCTTTGCTGATGAGAGAACAGAGAAATTAAAGGACTTGTACAGATCACACACTCAGGGGCCGTGATGGGGCCAGCAGGCGGCCCAAAGCCTGCGCCTTGTCAGCCACACAAGGCTGCTTTATTCGATTTACTGGTTAATGATGGCAGCCAGCCTTATCTCTATCATTTCTGTCAGCCACTCTGACTGGAATAAGTGAAAATAATAGACCTAATTTAGGACGAGGAGAAGTCTGCCAGTTCCTCGTCCTCCTCCCTAGAAACCCAGCCAGACGGGGACGAATCTATTTTTTAAGAGCCCAGTAAGAGGAAATTCCAAAACTTCAGTAAGCCATTTAATTGTTTTACACTATTCGTTCTTGGGAGATACTCTTTCTTCTAACGTAAATCCCACGTGTTGCTGTTTTACTACAGTTATTATTCTGCTTTGGTTGGCTTTGAGAGTAACTGGTCACCATTCTCTGAATATAGTAATTTGGAAACTTGAAGCCTGCTCTCGTCATCTCCCGGTCTTGTTGCTTTTGCTTTTCCATTTAGGTTTTCCCTTCTGGCCTTTCAGTATTTCTCCGTGCGTCTTCGGAGCCTTCTCCAAGTTCTCTACCCCTCCCCCGGCCCCTTCCCTCCCCCCTGCCCACATCGTGTTCAGCCCTGCCTGACAAGGCTTTCTTTAGGCTCTCACACCCTCTCCTACAGTTTCTGGTTATTTGATTACAGCCACGGTTTAGAGTTGGCGGCTGTCTGTCAGGATGTAACCCCGTGAGGAGTTTGCTGAGCCTTGAAGCAATGCCTCTTTCCTTGTTGTGTTTCCTTGGAGGACAAGTTACCGTCTCAGCACTGGGCGTCACTTTATCATTAAGAACAGAACCTGAGGAATCGGGCTTTTAGCAGCCTGTGTCCCTGCCTGTGGTCACAGCCGGCCTAAGCCCCTCCTCCTGCATCACCGACACATCCCCTCTCCTGCCAGTGGAGCTAATAGTTTCTAGCGCCTCCTCCTAAGGAGCTGAAATAATCCTGGCAAGTGGCTGGGTGGAGAGTGTTATAAATTGGGTCTCCCGGGACAGGTACTTGAAGACTGTCTAAGAGACCCTGCCTTGAGCTTCAGGAAGAGGTTAGGTAAAGGCATTAGTGGGGGTGACCCAGGAGGGAGAACTTGCAAAGTGCAAGGATGAATAGAGGTTGTCCAGATGATCTTTTCTAGAGCCCTTCTGTTTTTGCTGAAGTCTTTTGCAATTGGAGCTTTTGTCCTTCAGCTGCAAAATGATGCCATATATTTGGATCATAGGTATGGGGCGACTGTACAGGGTGTGGAGTCCACCATGACTTACTCATTAAAAGATGATAACTGACAAGCCGCGAGTCCAGAAGAAAGCAAAACAGAATTGCTGACTTAAGAGTTGGGGTGGGGGCGGGTGTTTGTAAGCTCGGGGAGCTCTGCCCCTACAGAACATCCAGACAAGTGTGTTAGTGAATGTTTCCATGAATTATTCATTGATGGTGAATGAATGCAAGCAGCAATCACATGCAAATGACAAGGCTCATAATCAGAGGGCTCCTTATTTGTCCTTATGAAGCAAGGAGGAAGCTTATTAACGACTTAGAAACAGGAAGAAATTTTACTTAGAGATACGTCTCTATAAAGAAAAAATTTTCCCCAGCCAATCGGATGTATATCATTTATTTGAGACTGCATTCAAAATCGTCGTTTATTTCATGTCTTTTGATCTGCATTTACTTGCCTTTTCTAAGTGTCAGTTTATGAATAATTGACGCAACTGAGAAGTTATTGGCTAATTGAAAAGCCATCTCGTCATGTCTTTGAGCCTGACCCATGGCGAAAGCCAAACTGTTCAGGCATTTAGGGTCTTTTATAAAGGGTCTTTTAAAAGAGCCGTTAGCTCTTTACAAGGGAAAAATATCAGATTTTGAAAACGGACTTTTTTTTTTTTTTTTTTTGGTGACAACAGTACATCAGAAACCAATCCAACCGTGTTTTTGGTTAACTTAAATGAATCAGGCTGACTGCATGACTAATTCAGATTAATGGTGCAGAAATCAGTCATTAAAGAGGGGGAGAAAAAGAGATTGATTTAATAGTCTTAACAGAATGGCCATAAATTTACATCTCCCTTTCTATTCCTGCTCTCTCTGTTTAAAACACTTGAAAGCGCTAGTAAACATCTCCTGTGCCTGAGTAGATACAGTGTATATGCTATAAAACCCAGCGCAGGCTCCAGCAGGATGCAGCTCTGTTAGCTGTGCTACATTTTATGACTACCATTGGCTCTCTCGCAGCCAGGCTTTTATTTAAAGAAAAAGAAGTTACATTTCCAAGATATCAGATACTACATCTATAAAATAAAAGCAGCAGTAGTATAGAATTGATAAAAAAGGAGGCCTAAATTTATCTTGCGTGCTAAATTTAATTTCCAGCACCCCTGGTGATAATGATTACAAAAGTGTTCTTGTCAATATCGATAAGTCAGTGCAAAGCAGAAACGAGATGTTTAGTTGGCCGTGCTGTGGGTGTAACTGGTACCTCCGAGCCCAGAGCTCTGAACGTTATAAAGTACAGCCTTATTGCAGGGCAGGCATCCAATTTTTAAAACATTATATAGATTGGAGGCAGATGAGTGTTCCTGAATTGTTCTTGGCCTTTTCTTATGAAATGCCTAGAATATAATTTCAAATGGAAATTAATTTAATCGGTGCAAAAACAAGTGGGTCTAGAACTCATCAGAAAGCTTGTGTTTAATCTAAGGGGCACTGCTAAAAATACAGATTATCTTGGGGGTAAGCATTTATGCTTTTCAAGAACAGAAATGGTTATATTAGGCTGTTAAGGTAAATTGGAGTTTCACTTATGACTTGTAGATCAATTAAGTTCTTCTCATTAGTTAGCAAAGATAATTTATTGAACCCTGTTCTTGCAATGTCTTTTGCCAATTGAAGAGATCCTCAGTATCTCTGTTCTTATGAATTCAAGAGTATTTATTGACACCTGCTAGGTACCATGCACTTCCTTACATTTCTAAAGTATCTGCATTACTAAAAACAGAGCAGACACAATCTCTCACTTACGCAGTTTATTGTCTAGTTGGGAGCAGAGGCATTTTAAAAAATCACTCAAAATCGTTGAAGAATTATAACAGGGGAGCTGAGGTAGTAACCTCCGAGAGATCGTGAAACACATCTATTTTGTTTTTCATCATATTGTCACAAATTGTGAATTTGTAAATGAATTGCTAGGCAAATGACCTAACTTGCCAAACTGCTTTTCCACTCTGAAATGAGTGTGTACAGAGCCTGACTTGTATTAGATGCTTAATTTGATTTTTGATTTATTCATTGATTGAATAAATGGTGAGAAAGTGTTACTAGGAAGAATGCAGGGTGAGAGCGCTCCAGAAAAGGCCCTGACCCGGTGTGGTTGCCCAGAGAAGGTGGTAAGGATTACTTACATTCAAGGCTGTGGCAGAAAGGAAGGTGGCGATGCTATGAAGCTTGAAGGAAGTCAGCGATGGCACTGGTGTGGGGCCCAGGGCCATGAGCTAGGCAGCAGTGAGGGGCCACAGGGTGTGATGGCCTTGGAGCCATGTCAAGTTCTGTCACAAGGAGCCAAGCTTTCTGGTATCTCTGATGAGCTAGAGAATTTGCTCTTTTTCATTAGGCTGTTTTACTAGCTTTTTAGGAAGGATGGGGCGAGGGTACAGATACAAAGGCAAAATTCTCTCCCCAGACACCCAATTGTCTGTGTCATCAAAGGAAAGGTGGTGGCAGAGGGGAGGGAAGGGGGAGGGATACAAATCATGCAGGAAGGTCCCAGATCTTTACCAGAGGTCCTCCCTTGAGCCTAAGAAAGCTCTGAAATGAAAAATACATATTTTAATTGAATTCTGCTGATATTTTGGTGCCTTTTCTCAGGCTAAATATTTCTACTCCTTTGTCTCAAATTCCTCTTTTGTTAAAAGGGGAAATATTGTATTTGCCATCCAAATTTAGGAGCTTGGCAGTGAGACTTGGTGCAGAGCATGAGCTCATTCAAAAAAAGATACGGGTAATATGATGTCTTTTAAAATATGGGCCAGATAGCTGTCTTGTTTTCCCAATTATTGCTTCTGTTGGATTTTTGTCATTGTTTTCAGGGAAAACAAGATACTGAGAACCGATCTCTGGGGAACTAGTTTGGTTCCATTTTGAGGAAATATTTTCAAAGATCCTTTCTGAGAAATAGTGTGAATCATTTTGAAATTCTGTAAAATTGTGGGTGAGAGGAGTCCATTTGCCTCTGCAGAAGGGTTTGGGAATCTAAAGTTGATGGGTTTTTGTTTTTGTTTTTTTAATATTTTATTTATTTATTTGACAGAGAGAGACACAGCCAGAGAAGGAACACAAGCAGGGGGGAGTGGGAGAGGGAGAAGCAGGCTTTCTGCCGAGCAGGGACCCTGATGTGGGGCTCGATCCCAGGACTCTGGGATCATGACCAGAGCCGAAGGCAGATGCTTAACGGCTGAGCCACCCTGGCGCCCCTAAAGTTGATGGGTTTTTAAAGAAATATCTCATATATGCAGGAAGTTTGGGACATTTTTATAGGCATTCCGTTAGGCTGTGGTTCTTTAGTTAAAGCGAAGGATTGGTGTTAACTTTAAGATCCCAGCCTTAAGCCCCAGTTCCTTGATTGTAGTGATTAATCTCTTGTTTGGTCTGGGTTTCAGAAGAATAATAACAAAAACAACTAATTTTATTGAACATATTCAGTATGTAGTTGACCCTTGAACAGCATGGGTTTGAACTACACAAGTCCATTTATATGCGGATGTTTTTCAGTAAATACAGTATAGTGCTGTAAATGTATATCTCTTCCTTATGATTTTCCTAACATTTTCTTTTCTCTAGCTTACTTTACTGAAAGAACATAGTCTATAATATATATAACATACAAAATATGTGTAAATAGATTGTTCATATTATCAGCAAGGCTGCCGGTCAATAGTAGGCTACTAGTAGTTAATTTTGGGGAGACTCAAGTTACACGTAGATTTTTGACTACACAGGGAGTCTGGGTTCCTAATGCCCGCGTTGTTCAAGGGTCAACTGTATTTAATACGTAGTAACTCATTTAAGGCCATGAGATAAATATCTCTATCATCCCATTTTATAGAAAACTGAGGCACAGAGAGGCCAAGTAATCTGCCCAGGGTCACACAGCTAGTAAGTGTCAGAGTTGGGATTCCAACCTAGGCAGACCATCTTCTGAGCCCATGTCCTTTACTACCCCATTTTACAATGTAATTATCACCCATGGAAGAAATTAACTATACTATCTTTCCGTTTCACATTCTACTTGATTATCCTGCAGTTTGCTTTCTTTCTTTTTTTTTTTTTTTTAAAGATTTTATTTATTTATTTGACAGAGAGAGACAAAGCGAGAGAAGGAACACAAGCAGGGGGAGTGGGAGAGGGAGAAGCAGGCTTCCCGAGGAGCAGGGAGCCCGATGCGGGGCTCAGTTCCAGGACCCTGAGATCATGACCTGAGCCGAAGGCAGACGCTTAACGACTGAGCCACCCAGGCGCCCCTGCAGTTTTCTTTCTTTACAAAAATAGGAATTTTTGAATTCCACTTTGGAGAAGAATGATAGAATAAGCATTTCTCA
Organism: Leptonychotes weddellii; assembly: GCF_054177405.1. Classification (NCBI taxonomy): domain Eukaryota; kingdom Metazoa; phylum Chordata; class Mammalia; order Carnivora; family Phocidae; genus Leptonychotes; species Leptonychotes weddellii. The sequence continues at coordinate 42,784,486 of NC_138380.1, read as the reverse complement.
TTACAAACAGTCTTCTCTTAACATTTAAGAGTCTGTATTCCCCTCTTTAGTTCTTCAGTCTCCCCATCCTAGACAGAAACTAGTGTGCCAGGTTAGGCCACAATAGTTCATTTAAGAAGGTGAAAAGAAAGCACACTTCTCTTTATAAGCAAATACAATGATAGTGGGCAATACTCTTTCTCTAGTCTGTGTGTGAAATTATGTTACATGTAAATGAGGAAAAGGTGTGGACCCCCTGGGATGTATCAAGTCCTTTTTAGCAACTTCTCTTGCTTTTTAGAGACACTTTCTATTTGCGGTTTATTCATATTTCAAGTGTATTTTTGACATTAAGAACTAAGTACTGTACTGACTCCGTTCCATTCAGTACAGACACTGACCCCCTACCATGTTGCAGGTGCTGGGTGAAGCACTGTGGATTCATCAATGAGCCATGAAGAATACCCCAATCATAATAGAACATACAGTCTCATGAGGTTACAAACATCTCATTTTCAAGTTCTAGAATCTGAATTTTAGAGCTTCAGGGCATTTCCAGATGGCCTATAGTCTGATCCATTCATTAAACAGATGATGAAATGGAGAGCCCCAAAGTGAAGAAAGTCTCTCCCCCAGAGTCAGAAACTCTAATCGCAGTGGCATCTGGATCCTCTGCTCCCTGCCCACTCTTCTTTCCATTTTATTGCTTTGAAGCTTTTCATATTATTCTGCACACACCAAGTCCTTCCGAGTCCTTTTTGTTATTTATTACCTGCTCACGATTTCTTAGATGTCTGTGGTTGGATTTTGATGCTAACATTGATCTTCCAATTCTTTAACCTAATTTTTTTTCACTGCTTGCTTCTTCTCTTTACCTGACCACGTACCTGGCAGATGTATCTGTCTTGAGTTAAATAGGCAATCCGGGGTGCCATGGATCTTTTGAAGACCTGGGAAAGGAGAGCAGTCTGCAGTGACCCTCCTGAGACTTCCAAACAAAATCACTGGCCCCTCACTCCTTAAAAGATAGTTGGGCTTGTCCAAGAGCAAAGAGTGGCAGACACAGAGCTTGCTTTTCAGACACCCCTAGACTGGAAAACATCCTTTGGGGGTAAAAATGAGGACATAAAATCGCTCGCTGTGGTACCTTTCATTCTGTTAAGGACACTGAAAACACAGTCTGTCATCCTTGACATTTTAATTGAAAGAAAAGCTTACATAGATTTCAGCCGTAAGCAGTATGTTTATACAAGTGTATAAAGAGGAATAATCTGTCAAGTTGGAAAACTCTTAATGCTACGGGACTCAGTTTAGTAATTGAACAATCCAACATGAGCTCACACATCTTACCTTGTTCCATGCCTCAATAATTTTTAGTAGAAATACTTTACCTAGAGGCATATGGTTATTAAAAAGGAGGCTCGGCTTGCTCAAAGTCTGGAATTATTAGCTCATGGCAACAAGCCTGCACTGGAGAAAGACTGTTGGGTCTTTGTTTTCACAACTTTGCTGTGATTTGCCATCTTATTTTCAGAGTCTAACTGATGTGTTGTTTGGGAAGTTTTTGGTGTTTCTTTTTTTAAAGGAAGAAAACATAATTTCACATGGATGAGAGACTTCTCGTGTTAGCAGTACTGCAGAATTTTACTGCTTCATTGCCAAGTCCAGGGAGCAGTGTGGATATCAAAGGAAATAGACCGTGAATTTATTTTAGTATAAAAAATCAATAATAACTTAGTTATGGGAGCCATCAAGGAATGATGGGGGAAGCCCTGTGTTGCAAGTTGAATATGAGCCCTGCTTCTTTTCATGACCCATATGATCTTGGGCACATTTAAATGTTTCTGAATTCAGCTTACTCTGAGTAAAATGGGGGTAATCTGACCTACCCAACACATGGCATTGCTTCAAGTCACATGAAGGTGAAATATTTTGAAAAATATGAAACTGTATAATTGTAATATAAAAAGTTTCAAGCAAGTGCAATGTGTTAATAATTATTTCTATATACACAAAGGGAATTAGATAATTAATGTAATTATTCCGATACCACTCTTGCTTCAATGATCAGAATATTCTGGACAAATGATTATTTATTGGGCCAAGCTACATAATTACCTCAATCTAACCCTTTGTATACCCAGCGATGAGTAGGAGTAGATTTTTTTTTCTTTCAGTTTTTGTAGTTTTAAAAGCCCAAACAAGAAGCATAGAAAATGCCGCAGTTTTGTTCCCAGCATGGGTCGGGAAAATTATTTATAGAATCTGTATAGGGGTGCCTGGGTGGCTCTGTCAGTTAAGTGTCCAACTCTTGATTTTGGCTCAGGTCATGATCTCAGGGTTCTTAGATTAAGCCCCGTGTCAGGCTCCACACTGGGTGTGGGGCCTGCTTAAGATTCTCTCTCCCTCTCCCTCTGCCCCTCCCTCCTGCATGTGCACATGTGTGCGTGTGTGTGCGTGCACTCTCTCTCTCTCAAAGAAATAAATGTAGATTCTGTGTAAAACAATAATTCAAAGTTTTTCAGAATCCAAACATGCAGAGTTCTCAAATAGCCATCTCTCTTTCAAGTATATATTGTTAATTGGTTTGATTGCTATCATTAGGCAATTATTATAATTCCAAGGGAACTCAGTACCCTGAAAAGCTTTCTTAATTAATGAAGGAATGCTTTATATTTAAAAATCCGGTACATCTATGCATGGTGTGGAAGTAACTGACCTAATAAGAACATTGATTAAATGAAGCATACCAGGGGCGCCTGGGTGGCTCGGTCGGTTGAGCGGCTGCCTTCGGCTCGGGTCGTGGTCCCGGGGTCCTGGGATCGGGCCCCGCGTCGGGTTCCCGGCTCGGCGGGGAGCCTGTTTCTCCCTCTGACCTTCCCCCCTCTCATGCTGTTTCTCTCTCGCTCGCTCTCTAATAAATAAATGGATGAGTAAAATCTTTAAAAAAAAAAAAAAATGAAGCATACCATTCCCTAGCTACTCTATCCAGCTGGGAGTTTTCCCTAGTTGTATGAAGAATGAAAACTCATTTTAAATTTGATTACTTTTGCATCTCCATTCACATAAGCATTGTTTAATTGATTTCTTTTCTAAAAATGACTCATCAATAGAAACTGATCACCAAGATTATCATTAATATGTCATGTTGGAAACAAAATGTAAATGATGATAATATGCTGCCCTTTCTTTAGGAGGATGATATGGCCAGTCATCGTTATAAAATGTTTTCAGTTGTCTTTTTTCACTTGTCCCTATCTATACCCAAAGCATTCCTCCTGGTGACTAGGGGAAAAGACATATGGTAGAAGGTTGTATGTATGTATGTTTAGATGTATCTATATGAATGCATGGATGTATGGATGTATGTGTGTACATGTCTCTGTCTGGATATCTGTAGACGAGTGGATGGATAGATGACTAACAGCTATCTGTGGTGATGGTCTCAGTGAATCTTTCTCCTTATAAAACAGGGCAGTTCAGATTACTAACCTTGCACTTGGAGGAACTGACCATTATTAAAGATGACATACAGCTATTTTCTTCCCAGCAAAGGTCACAAACAAAACATTAAGACTGGAGAATATAAAGCAAACCTTGTCTGTTGACAGAACCACATTTATACCTATCTGACTGGAGCCATCCACCTCTGAATGAGGTAGGCTTTAAGACCCAGTGAAGTACAACCTACTATAGAATTTTGGAGCAACCGGAAACTAGCAGTTTCCTAGAACTGTAAAAGGTGAAGGACCTTCAAAGACCGTACTAATCCTATTGTTAATCTATACTCCAGAGGGCCCCAGGGCACATGTCAAGAAATACCCATAACACGCATTTGCTTTTCTGAAAACACTTTTTATTGTTACAGGCTACTTCTGTTGGCCTCTCCATGTAACTATTCATACACACATTCTATTCATAAAGCTGGATGTCATTTGTGGGCATCTACATGGAGTCTGGGTAAAAGTTTTATATTCTTTTATATTTTCATTTATATAACTTCCTGAACATATAAATATTGACTAATTTATGATTAATCCTTCTAATATTCATGTGCCTGCGATAGCTAGCTCTGCCCAAAGGAGCTGTTAGGCAAAAAGGGTAGAAAACCTAATCTTTGAGATTTCAACAACAATGCAAAAGAGCATGTTGGCATTGTTCTCCCTGTTTCAATCCCCACTTTCTCCTCAAGTCAGTCACGGGAGGCACACAGCTCCAAAGAGAGGCTTCTCATGCTACTCTGGATGGGACTATCCTTCCCTGAAGCACAGAAAAGCATTGGACCACACAGGACATCTCTGTCTGCAATCATTACCCAGCACTTAGCATGAAGGAATCTCTTTTTTTTTTTTTTTTTAAAGAAAATGCATTAATTCTGGAAGCAGTAACTTCATTTATGGCATTCAGGATAAGGTAGTTTAACATGGAAGACTCAGAGGTCCCTGCTGGGGGGGAGGGGATGTGTTTATTTATTTGTTTTGTTTTATTTGTTAAATCTTTAATTTAATGGTTCAACATTTATACAGCTCCCCAGAGCAAAAGCATCAGGAGATTGAGAATTTAGCTGAGGAGGTCGCTTATTTGCCATTTTTCATAAACACAAATAATTTCCTTTTCCCCTCAGCCACACATTCCCTGGCTCATTAAATCAATTTAAAGTCCTAAAAAAATTTTTTTTTCCTCTGGCAAATTGAAGCAAAAGCTCAAACTATGCACTCCCCGGAGGAATGCTTACCCAAGTTCTGCAGGTCAGGCCAAAATCAGTTTCTGTCAAACAGCCTAACACCTCTAGTCATTATAAAATGAGGGATTGGTAATTGGGGGCTGGGCTCTGGACTTGCTTGAGAAAGGCTGGCTGCCGTGGCATGAGCCTCATTCCTGCTGCTTTGGTCTGTGTCCTGGCTTTGTTTTTTGTTTGTTTGTTTGTTTCCACCCATAGTGGGAACTATGAAAAAGTCAAAACAGATTTCTATTGGGAATTCATGAATAAAGTTGGCTTTACGAATCCAGACGGTGAACGTGTATCCAGAATAAAGCCAGGAGGGCTTCCAGGCAGAGGCATAGGAGAGTGTGGATGAAACAAACGTACACAGATCTCTGGGTCTAAGATCCTCCACAGGGCAGAGAATTCTGAGTAAACACAGGATTTCACCCCCAAGTCCCTTCCCTAAGATGCAGGGGTCACAGGAGATTTACCGGCTTGTTGACTATTGAACATGAGTTAGATAACAGAGGTCAGGAAATGAAGTGGAATTTGATATATTAACTAGGAAGCAGCAGAGGAAGCCAGGCTTGTGTTTGATTTGTTATTATTTCCCTAATATCCTCAATTATGTGATTCCCATCAGAGGATCTGATCTGTGCTCTGTAACGGTGTTGTCCCCGCTGGTTCCGGACGTGGGTAAGCAGGCAGTGAACCCCCTGCCCCCGGGCATCAGGAATAATGTTTGCTTTCTCTGTGTGTTGCCAGGCCTGTCCCAGGCTCTCTATCTTCTCTGCTACATCTCCACAACAGACAGAGACAGCCCATGCCAGCCTCCATGCCTGGGACCCTGCCCAACCCGACGATGCCGGGATCTTCTGCCGTCTTGATGCCAGTAAGTGCTTCTCCCTTCCACTGAGCCTTGCTCTTTTGAAAACAGTCAAAGAAAAGCTGAGATCTAAGCTGGAAAGAAAGCACCTTCTTCTGGATGAAAAGCTGAGCTGTGTGCTACTTTGCAGAGAGCACTCGGTTGTCTGTCCCTAGGCGTCTGGCTGGCTTTCCCGGCCTTCAGTGCTCCCTTAGTGAGTCCTGACCCCATCTTCCTGCTGGTGACAAGTGAACTTGCCACACCCAGGGAATGGAATTTGTTCAAGGACACAGTGTTTTACGACTAGCCCAAAGTCTGTATAGCGTGGGCTATATACCGAGTGTCCTTAACTCACCAGGGAGTGGTCTTGCCAGGACTCAGAGTGACAAATATAACAACAAAAATAATAACAATGGTACAGAATACCTGCTAATATGTGTCCCTGCGTATCAGAGTCTGTTAATCATGCTCACAACGTTTACTGAGTGCTTACCATGTGCTAGTCCCTCTGTAAGCGCTTCCTCAACATGTTAAACAATCCTGTCAGGCACGTGCTATTTCTACCCCATGGTTTGAATGGGAGAAGTACGGCAGGTAGCTTGCTTGGCTGAGAAGCAGCATAGCTGAGTTCTGAACCCAGGAATTCTGGCTCCAGAGCCCACTTGGTCAGCCACTGTGTGATACCACTGTATTCTCTGCTTTCACTGTCACAACAAACCTGTGAGGGATACACTGTTTTTACCCCCATTTTACAGACGAGGAAGCTGAGGCACAGGAGGCCGAGTAACTTAGCTAAGGTCGCAGTTAGTAGGTGATGGAGCGTAAGGATTTATATCCAGGTGGCAGGACTCAAGAGTCTACATTCTAATCATTATGTAATACAGCCCCCCTCTCTGAAAACAACACATTAGCCTAGAAGGGACATACAGAGTATTCCAGAGCAAACTTTGCTCTTCTTCCACAGGATCCCCTCCCTGTGCTTCTTCATCCTCCCTGGCCTGTCCTTTCGGGAGCCTGGCTGGTGACCTTATTCTTGGGGCCACAGTTGTTCTCAGAAGTCCTAAGAGATGATACGACAATTCAATGAAAACCCTCCCACAACAGTATCAACAATGCCTGGCAGAGCATTTTCGCTTTTTAAGGGATTGTCTACATTTGTCACTTCATGTCGCTCTCATCGGGATCCTGTGGGAATGGAATCCCGGTAATTATTGACACGCTCATTTTACAGATGAAAAGCTGAAGAGTAAGAAGTTGAAGGCAGCTGTCTAATGGCCCACAGCTGTGACAAACCCCACCTCAACTCACACTGAGCAGCTCAGATTCTCGAAGTTTGAGCAGTTTGCCGATTTTTCTGAGTGGAGGCAGGGGTGGATGAGGGCTGGGAGGCCCAAGTTCAGAGAAATGGACCCGCCTGCTATAAATAGTGGCGGAAACAGTCCTGGCTGGAAACAGTGTTTGCAAAATCGGGCCAGAAGGAACAGATGAGTTGACACACTTTCCCTGCCTTGCTCACCTGAAACATCTTCAGACGAGCTATGACAGCGCTGTCACCAACGCCCCTTGCCCAGGTTTTATTCAACCCAGCCAGGCGCACGAAGACTCCCACCATAAGCTGTCTTCCTTTAGACGCTAAATCCCTCTGGTCCAAAATGAGTGTCCTTTCATAAATTCTATCCACTAGCCAGAAAAATACCATTTCAGTGCCTTTTTTTTTTTTTTTCCATCTAATTGTACCATTTCCAGGGACAAAGGTGGGACACGGGCTGAGACGGCCTGGCAAAAAAGTATCTGGTGCTGGTTTCCACCATCTCATCTCATTGTACAACTTGGCCTCCTGTTGATGCTTCAGAATAGAAGTAAAGGATCAGGTACATGATCAAGAGCCAGTGTAGACAGAAAGTCAGGGATGCCACCCCCACAGGAGTTCCCCAACCCATGTCACTGATATGCACAGCTGCCGTGACAAGTGTCAGTCTAAGAGCACTGATTCCAACTCGGGGCGATTGTTTGGCACTATCTGGAGATGCTGCTGTTGGTTGTCAAAGCTGAGGGAAGGCTGCTGCTGGCCTCGGTGGGTAGAGGCCAAGGAAGCTGTTCAGCATTCTATAATGTGCAGGATAGCCCCCACCAGAAGCGAATCATTTGGGCCCTAGATGTCAACAGTGCTGAGGTTGAGAAACCTTGGTTTAAAGTGACACGAATGTAACCCATGAAACTATCATAAAATCTCTAAAAAAAAAAAGATACCCTAAGAGTTCCTGGTCCCAGAAACCTAGGCCTTTTCATCCTTGTTGTCAAGTCTCCTGCTCCTATGCTCAGATTCTGGCATTTTAAGCATAGTCGTCCCATGGAGTCCCCGCCCTAGGGAACCATGATTCCCTTGGTATAAAAGGTCAGTCTGTCTGTAGGTGTAGGTAATATCCTTAACTGATTTGCAGTGCATGCTGCCCGGCCACACATTGCACAAGGTCCTAGGTCTGAAGCAAAATGATGTATTTGTTCATTCCACAAGCTTTTGTTGAGCACCTGCTATGAGCCAAGCACTGCGCTGGATGTTGGGGATGTGGTGAACAACAAGGAAGGATTTCATGGTGGTGTGATTTCCTATCTTGAAAGTCCAATGTTCCCAAAATTTGGGAATATGAACACTCATTTATAATTCAAAAACCCAGTGAGCTGTAGAGATTTTAACTCCCGTTTCCTGATTTGTTTCAGAAGGAAAGGAGAAGCTCAAAAAAGAGTGAAATCCTTTACCTGGATGTTTTACCTGCCGTGCTAAATGTTGCCTAGTATTCAGCAAAACCACTTCAATCATCTGACTTCTTAATTCTAGGCACCTCACCAAAGCACACTCGGGCAGAACCTTATTAGTATAAGCACCAAATCGTTGCCTTGCTGAGGCGCTTGCTGACCCCTTACAATCACTAAGATGGAAAAATGTAATTTTTTTAAAGTAGAGAAATCAGCCTGTTTTCAACATTCTGTTGAATTTGTGAGTCATGGAGTAGGAGTAGTCACAGACTGTAACTTTTCCACAGAGTGGGCAGCATGGCTGATTCTGGATCCCGAGGCTGCAAGTAAGCTGCTCGCCCTTCTTTGTAGCTCACGACGGATAACAGCGTGGAAACTTTCAGATAATCATTTGTACTTCTCAATGACCTTCCTTCAGGAAACTGAAAGCAAAAGCTCATTTGGACTTGATTTCCCTCTAGGAGAAGGTTACCAGTTGGAATAAAGGGCCAAATGCCTTTCCAACTCTTCCATCTCCCAGCCTCTGGAAGGGGGAATTACAAGCAATAAGCATTTTGTGGCGCAGTCTTCAAGACTTAACAATTAGAGTACATGGACGTACTTAATAACACTGAACTGTACACGGAAACCTAGTTACAGTGGTAAATTTTATGACATGCGTATTTTACCAGAATTACAAAACAATAATAAAAAATAAAATACCTAGGCTACCTGGAGACTCAGGGGGTATATGGGAGTGAGCATTTTATTTTCCTGAATTGATAAGGCCCCAAAAGTCATTGCCAGCAGGCTCTAGACTGTATAGAAGATTCTTCATCAAATGGCTCCTTTTGAAGCAGTTTCACACAAACATACTCTTTTAGGATAAGGGACGGCCGAGGGTGCTTTGCTATGACAGGGACTATCCACCCGTCATTCGTGTCATTTCATGAGCACCTCTGCTAACCCACACATTAATGTCATAATTGCAGCCCCGCACCTGGGGTGGACCCAGCAGGGGTGCAGGGATGGAACCCGACCATGGCAGGGACCCTAAAGGGACATTTACCTCGGCTTTCCCTCTCCATTTTTGCCAGTGAGGTTTCTGTCCTCCGCTCTGAGAAGAGCTCCAGTGATAAAGAACTCTGTATTTTTTTCCTCAGACTCCCCAGGCTAACTTTGAGCAGAAAGCAGATTCCCTCAAGTTTCTGACCCGTTTTCATTTCCATCCTTCATCAAGGGGATCAACTTTTGCATTGAAGAATTTATTTTTTCCTCTTGACGAAAGTCTTCTGTGTGATTTAGTATTAAGTGTACTTGCCTTATTCTGGTTCTTTGGAACGTGCTAAATTTCTACTCAACAGAAAATATCAATCACACATACCCTTCCTTGATTGAAAGAGAGGTTTTTCTGTATTTCCTTTTTAACAGGGACACCCTGGAGACAAAAATGCCAGAACTCATGCAGGTATTTGAAATGATGTTAATTCTAGACACAGTGGCAGGCCAGCAGGACAGTGTCCATCAGGTGTGGTACGGTACCCTCCCCTGCTTTCTTCACCCCGCCAAAGGTCTAGCCCTGCCGTGAGGCCAAAACCTGCTGCAGGGTAGTATCCTGACTAGGTTAACTGGGAAGGGGAGCTCTACCAGGGCGGCAGCTCAAATACCTCTTGGTCATCTTTTTTTTTTTTTTTTTTTTAAGATTTTATTTATTTGACAGAGAGAGATAGCAGGAGCAGGGACACAAGCAGGGGGAGTGGGAGAGGGAGAAGCAGGCTTCCAGGTGAGCAGGGAGCCCGATGCGGGGCTCGATCCCAGGACCCTGGGATCATGACCTGAGCCGAAGGCAGACGTGAAACCGACTGAGCCACCCAGCACCCCGCTCTTGGTCATCTTGATTGTGTTTATAAGTTACAGTGGCAAGAAGACCCAGCATATTTGAGAGCATTACTTTTTTAAGTTAATTTAGTGTTTTCCTTATTGCTAAAATGATTCATGTTTTTGTATAAAACTTAGGGGGGAAAAAAAGCCATGGATAACCTGAGAGAACCATTTGGTATATATCCTTCCAGCATTTTTTAAGCATACATTATTCTTTACAGTTATAAAAAGAAGCATGACTCGTGGCAGTTTGGAGCGTTTGCAAAAGTAGAAATATTCCATACTTTTGTTTGCAAATGTACCATGACAACATGGTTCTCGTTGGCACAGGGCATCTCCTATAGAATGCATGGCTTTGGATTAATTCTTTGATGTCCTGGAGTTCAAGGCTCAGAAGTGTGTTACTTACCCTTCCCCAAACCACAGTCTTTCTCCAGAGTTATTCAAAGAAATTCTAAATGACCCACTTGAAAGAGAAATGCAGCTTTGTCTGTGACCTAGACTGCTTTTCGTAGACTTCTGATTCTGTTGCTTTCCTTTCTCTTAGATGGAGAGACAGATGTCCGTGAACTCCAGCCTCCTGGGAATGCAAGGTCCAAATCTCAGCAACCCCTGTGCTTCTCCCCAGGTCCAGCCAATGCATTCAGAAGCCAAAATGGTAAATAGCAATTATAATCATCCTTTTGTTATTTTGTGACTTTTTCTTTTGATTTCTACTCTGACTTCCAAATTTCAGTTGAGTCAGGTAGACGGCTCCGTCATCGTTTCGTTGAATAGGTCTTTTCTGTGGAAAGGCAGTACAGAACTTGGCTCTCTCTTTGAGGATATTTGTTATTGAACCTTGGCATCAGATGACCATGTAATAAGCATTGGATCAGCTTCGGTGAAAGGGACATTTAGGAGTTTGGGGAGATCCATAGGCGTTCAGGTGGGATACACCCAAGTAGGTGTACATTTTCTCATAATGTGAAATTAACAGAAACAATCCAGAGTTTCTCTTCCTCAAGGTGGTCACAGTGTCAGTGTCACTCTTCCTGTCCCCATATCCGTGAAAACAGACATGTGATTTTTAAGCACACACTAGCACGGAAATATTTTTCATTTTTTGTTATAGTTGTCAGATGTGACACTAATTCAAAGGATCACAGCCTTGTTTTCATGCAGGGTAATTGCACCTCTTACTGAAATACGTGATTTCAGGTGACAACCTTCAGTGACTTTTAACATTTGAGATTTATGTGCAGTCAGTTCAGTCTTTCCCATCACAGTGAAAGATTTATGCATTATATCCTATTAAATATTAATAAAAGCAATGCATGTCCATCTTTGCAATATAAAGTAAATTTGCTGGTTGTATTTAGTAGAGTTACTTGAAGTAGGTCGTTGGGTTTTCATGTATTTAAATTCTGGCACCACAATTAGTAAGGTATCAGATGGCAACAAAATACACTGTAGCAAAGTTGTTAGTATCTGATATTGGATGAGGGTGGCTTTGCCACAGTTCGGGGATTTATTTGGTTTCCTGACTGACAGCGTTGGGGACTGTGTCTGGTGGCTGGTATGAGGATGTTATTGACGCTTCTGAAAATCAGCCACCAAAACCAGTTGACTTCATTTTCAATGGCAGCAAGTTTTTTTGACGCCTGCTTTGGTCACTTTCTCTTGGAAATTTTACTCATTTGTCTTTCAGCTCCTTGATTCAAGGAAGCGCCTGAATTCCCAGTGTTGGCTACCTTGGGCAAATAAAATCTGTGGTTAAGAGAGTTCTCTTTGCCGTGCCACAGTCCCTGTGACATGCCAGATGGCACTGGCATCTTCAGCAAAGCTCGTTAAATCTTTTTGGAATTGGCAAATATTTTTTCAACTCAAGCCCTGCAGAGCCAAACCAAATACTTGCTGGCAGAGTGAAGTTCAAATTGGCATCTGTTTTGGAGACCAGAGTAATGCCATTTACTTTTTTTTTTTTTTTTAAGGAAAATAAAAAATTAACTGTGAAGGTACTTAAGAAAAAAACAAAATTAAGTTATTCATGTTTATGAATAAGTGTTCTGGGTCTGAGCATCAGATGCTCAGCTGGATTATTTCTGAATCATCTTGTTTGGTTTGGGGTCTGTATCCCTTTTGAGGGACCTCCCAGACAAACTTTAGGTGGATTCTTACACACAGTTCCAAACCAAATTTCCCTGCCAATTGATTTTCATGGGATTATATGCCACCACTCGATTCAGAAATGTCCTACCTCCCCTCTTCTTACTGGCAAAGAAGGAGAACGTTTCCAAAGGGAGTACAGGTTTATAATTATTTATATGTATGAAAGAAAAACATATGATATGGCCAACTATTGTGAATAATATCAGCTGGAGGCAAAAGGAAATTGGTCTGTACCTATAAAATCATGTGACCCCACAAACGTTTGTCGAGTTAAATTTACTGAGCAAGCACACGACTCTGCTGATTCATGCTCTGGGTCGATGGATGAATATTTCCAGATCCATGATGTCTGGGCTAATGAACTCTATCTTGGAGTTAGGGCTTAGGGAGCATAGTTATTCTCTCTGTCCCAGGCTCCCACCCCTGACACCGTTATTGCCAATCCGTTATTCCAAGGGGGAAAATGGGGGTATTGGCCACTTACATTTTGGAGAAATAGCATTTACTTAATAGCCTGGAAAAGTGTTTAGTAATCGGCTTTTAATACATTACTCAGCATTTCTATTCTCATTCCACTTGCTTTATTCACTGGAGAAACCAGTTGTTGCCATCTACTAACTGTACAGTATTTTCTAGCAGCTTTGGACTGCTCAGATGAAAAGCTTTTACGAAATACAAAGTGACGGAGAAAAAAAAAATCTTCCGTGATTTTAATGTCAGCCAGAGCCTCCCCAGGTTTCTCTGAACTATGGGCTTTGTTGTTCTATGCCTAATTTTCTTCCTGTGTAAGACTGGAATGGATTCCAGATTTCAACTAAGGCTCCTGTTTCACTGTTTTCAAGGACTTTTCCAAAGGTCACACATGGGCTATTGTGATGAATGCACTCTGCGGGGTGTGTTCTCAGAGCACAGGAGAAACCAGAGAGCTGCCAGGGAGGGTGTTGCCCACACCACAACACTGCAGACCTATTCTCCTGGGGACATTGGTGTCAGAGTGTCTGTTTCACACTCTCTGTTGACCACTGACAAACGCCATCATCCTGCATCTCTGGTGAAACTTGGAGGTCCTGGAGGTGGGCAAATCTTAAGCCAGTATTGCTTTAACTGTACAGCTTTGTTAGAAGCCGTTCGACTAGTGATTGCTCAGTAGGATGCATCCATCTTTCTTGCCACAAATTGGTCATTTCTATTGTGGAAGAGAGCAAAATAGCTGTCCCCAATAAGCTGTACAGTGTATTAACCCGGGATATCCAAATCAAGTAGCACAGTGCTCTTCTTATGATTTAATGTATATGGACATCAAGCACTGGACTTCAGTGTACTGAAGTCACATCTGTCTGAGCCGGTTCTGTCATAACTCTGGCAGATTATAATTGAGTTTTATGGATTCTTTTTCTGAAGAATTAAGCCGACAAACATATGGCTTCATGGTTATATAAGTGAAGATATGCATATTGGATTTCGTTTTGGAGGTCAAAGCAGACTCAGAGCTGTGAGAGCTTTCCATCCTTCTAACCACCCAAAACAATGGGTTCTTCCTCCCAGATTCCTGGGATTGGTGGGCATCTTCCATGAAAATGGGGTCTGCTAGAAAGGAAGTTCCCTGGATACTGATGGACATTTTTGACATGCGAAGGGGAAAGGGAGAAAATGAGAGGGATAAGCAGACAAAAATGGAAAAGGGGAGGAAGAAGGAGACAGAGAGGGTGAGGGAATTTAAATCAGACTGCGACACATTTCTAGCCTCTCGTGGGCATGAGCGATTCTGTGGTGGTGTGGATATGATATCTTCAGAGTTACATAGATTTGTGTTCATTTCTATCTAGCTTTAAAAGAGGTTTTCCTTTTTCTTTCTTTTTTTTTTTTTTTCAGGCCAGTAATAGGGTTGGAAGCTAGATGTGGGGGGGGGGCGGGGAGGGGGAATTGTCCATACACCTGTCTTGTGTCTCAGTAATGTTGAGATGATTATCATACTGAAACCAACTAAAATGAAGGATGGCATATGAACAACTTTCCAGAGAGGGCTGAGGCGGCTCTGCCCAGGATTCACCTTCAGTTTAGACAGAGTTAGGGAAGCGAAGAGAGTGTTGATACTAAGAAGAAGGTACATACACCCGAGACCTGATTTTGCCCTCAGGACAGCGCCATGACAGGGCTGTTGTCCCCATTTTATAGTTGAGACAACTGAAGCTCCTAGAGGTTAAAAAACTGGCCCGACGATACATCACATAGTGAAGGCTAACATCTCAGACTCCACCGACAAATCTTTTTCATCACAATATTGATCCTTTAGATAAAAATATCACACAGCTTCCAGGTAACAGCAATATATCAAATTCTTCAGGGTTTGTTTATATTTACAAAGAAATGGGAGCTAAGGATGGCAAGGACCTTCCGTTTAGGGGTTTAGACCTCCAGATAACCTGGAAAAGACGAGGGGTGGTTGCTAGTACCAAATGTCCCCCTTGGTTTAACCAGAGCTCTGTGGCCTCCCTGACTGATTGAGCTTCACTGCCTCTCTCTCCAAACACATTTTTATCTTGATGTTTCTTATTTTACATGTGTGTCTCCCCCCTTACTCGATTGATTGGGAGCTCCTTGAAGATAATCCTTGCATCATGGAAGTTCCTTGTACTAAGAAAGGCCCCATGAATGAGAGCTGAATTTAATTAGTTGAGTTGAGTTGAATTAAAATAAGGAGAAGGAACCAAACAGTAGCAGTGGAAGTGGGGGTGGGATGGAGTGAGTAAGGGGCAAGGGTGGGGCTCAGAAGGAGAGGATTAAACGAGATAAATGCTAAGCTAAGTAATCAACTAAGAAAGAGTATTTGACTACATTTGATTTCTTCGAAGCATATCTGGAAAAAACATCTGGCATGTTTTGTTTTGTTTTCTTCCTTGAGAGAAAAGCAATATATCTCTTACTTAGAAAATAGAAGTTGGAATAACATTGACCTCCTAGGAACTGAGAAGGGTCAATACTAAATGCTGTTTCTTCCACTGTGATAGGCTAACTGTGCTGTATTTCACTTGTTGACTTGTCAATACCTCATTTATAGTTAGGTTTACAATTTATTGAATAGATACATAAATATGTGCATTAATGAGTGAAACAAAAAAATTGGAAAGTCAAAGGCTTTTAGAGGTAGAAGGTACTTAGTGAAGACCTTGCCCAAATTCCTCATTTCACAAGTAAGGACACCAGAGGCAAATAAACACTTAGGGAAATCAAGCCATCATTTCAACCCAAAGCTGGGCCCCCAGTTCAGACCGTCACGTTTCTACCCAGCACGATGCTTTTTTCATCAGCTGTACTGATAAATTACTAACAGTGCTTCTTTTCTTGGCCCCTGGTTTTCTGCTGGCAGATGGGCAGACAAGGACTAGGGTGGTATGATGCACAATCCGTGGTTAAATCTCCACTTTGTTTTGAATGTCAACCTGGGTGTGTTTGTGTTTGCCTTTCCCCTCCCTAATTATCGAGCTGGATAACTGTTTGCCTACGGTGCCCCTTGGCCACCCACTGTCCAACAGATAAATCACAGAGAGGCCTGGCTCCATATGGAGCTGCCTGGAAAGTTTATACACATGAAAAGACAGTCTCCAGGTAACATCTCCCGGGCACTCTTGAGAAATGCTGCTCTGCCATTTGCCTATTTGCTTTAATCACCCCCAGTTTCACTTCCTAAAAGTCCAGGAATTAAAAAAAAAAAAAAAACAGTGAATGAATAAGCTGTCTGCTTCTCAGAAGCTTTGTGGTGAGGCAGGAAATACTGTTGACTTTAAAGAAACTCTCATTAACTTTTGAACCGTGCCAGCAGCCATGTGTCCCTGTAACCAGTGATCACAACAGGAGGATGGCCTTAGCCAAGGTGGCCACTGTTCTCAGAATCCTCCTCCCTTGTTGCTACGAAAAACCACTGTCCCATAGGCAGATGAGTAGGACTGATGTAAGATTCCATGACAACAAAAACAGCAACAAAAATCTACGCCCTCACTAACATGAGTGATGGGTCTCGTTCTAAAGGCACTTTGCTTTCTTAAAACACCCTGGTAGAAAATAATAACTGTTAACATTAATTAAGCACTTGTATATGTGGCAGAAGCTATGTTAAGCATCTTATGTTTTCTCATTTAATCCTCGCATCAATCTCATGAGGGAGATACTCTTAATCTCATTTTGCAAATGAATAACCTGAGAAGTTAGGTAACCAGTGAAGAACATACAAGCTGGTAAAATGTGTTGGGATGGGAACGCAGGCATTGGGCTCTTGGTCTTGGCTCTAAACCATGATGATTTGCCAGTGGGGGGCAGGGAGGGGGATGATCACCCTATGGGTTTCTATTAATAGAGCCCTTCCCAAATTACAAAGCCTTCTGTATTCAGGTATCATTGGAGCCTCGTAGCAACCCTGTAAGGTCAACAGGGAAATATTACTATCTGCATTTCATAGACACAGAAAAGTTAAGTGGCTTTTCCGGCATCGTCCAGTGGCATAACCAGGCCCTGCACCCAAGTCTTCTGTGGGTTTTGTCCCGTTTCCTCTTTATCATGCCATCCCTGGTATCCCTATGGTAACTTGCCCTGAGTAGAAGCAAGTTCTTACATAAACAAAACTCAGCAGTAAAAGTAAGATGAGGCTCAAATTAATAGCTCAGGCCCAGCTACCTATTCACTTATGCCTGTTAGACTCTGTAGTTCTCATCGGCTAAACACAGGAGAGAAGCCTGATTCATATTTCTGTCTGGCCAGGACAAATGGTGAATTTGAGCTTAGTTATGGTTATTAAAGAATTAAAAGTAGCAGCGTTTCTCTAACAGCAAATAGAAGTCTCAACTCCTGGGGCGCCTGGGTGGCTCAGATGGTTAAGCGTCTGCCTTCGGCTCAGGTCATGATCCCAGGATCCTGGGATCGAGTCCCGCATCGGGCTCCCTGCTCCTTGGGAGCCTGCTTCTCCCTCTGCCTCTCTCTCTCTCTGTCTCTCATGAATAAATAAATAAAAATCTTTTAAAAAAAAAAAAAAAAGAAGTCTCAACTCCTTTCTGTTGACTGAAAGTATACCCTCCCATATGCCATTGCCACTTTGCCCATTTAAACTATAGAAAGTTTAAAATTTAGGGATATATCATGCCACTTTTTTGGCAACGTAAATAATTCAGTTATGAGATCCTTGATAAGAGCTAGCAACCATTTATTTTTATTTCTATAGAACAGAATAAATTCCTACAGAATTACATTCCATGTGCTGATCGGAACCTCAAATACATGGGATTATATATTTGATTATATTTGTTTTGAAAATAAGAATTTGAGAGATTATCATTTGCCTATGAATCACCACATTCCAAAGAAGGAAAGGTGCTTGGGAATTATTTTAGCAAAATTCATTCCCTTTGAGAAAAAAGGCCTGAAGTTCAAGTTAATAGCTTGTCCCAGGTCACATAGCTAATTAGCAGAAAGAAGAGGAATGAAAACTTAGTTTCTGGATTTTCAAGTTTATGGAATTGCACTCCCCACGTGTCAGTCAGGAGCTGAAAGGGAAAGCCATCTGCTAGCTGCTGTGATAGCGAACTTTCTAAGAGGAGTATGTCCTGAAGTGTTTTCTGAGTTTGGTTAGCGAGGCAAAGTACCTGGGAGAAGAGGTTCATTCAGCTTTTCCCTTTTATATCATGTCAACTGGGAATTGAAGCTAACCATCAGACTGCCCAAAGGAATGGGCCCAATTCTCTATAATTCTTTTTGAGACTGGAGCAGGGTGGGGGGATCTTGACATGATACCACTAAGCAATTCTTTTTTTTTTTAAATTCAAGTTAGTTAACATATAGTGTATTATTAGTTTCAGGGGGAGAATTTAGTCATTCATCAGTTGCATATAACACCCAGTGCTCATTCCATCCCGTGCCCTCCTTAAGGCCCATCACCCAGTACCCCAACCCCCCACCCCCCACCCACCCCCCCTCCGGCAGCCCTCAGTTTGTTTCCTGTCCTTAAGAGTCTCTTCTGGTGGTCTCCCTCTCTGATACCACTAAGCTATTCTTAGTCATCATCCAGAGTGTGGATGCACACCGAGTATTTCATCTCTTGGTGCTCAGGACAAACTGCCTCGATCTTGTCTGCCACCAAGCAAAACTAAACTTCCCATGTCTCCTCTGTGTGTTCCTTGGGCCGTGTGGATCTTCCACGGGCCTTCGGAGGTCTGTATTGTGCTGGTGCAGAGCGTTGGCTGAGCTTGCTGCTTACACAACACAAAGGGGTATTGAAACACCCCTTTCCATCCGATCTCTTCTCTTGGCTCCCCCCCCCCCCTCCCCAGCAAGCTCTTCATACACACATTCAGACATTCTCCTGGGACGCATTGTCTTCCCAGTTTGATTTCTTTCTCTTTCTGTCAGTATCCGCCCTGTTTTGGTAACCATGGCAATAGGTGAAACACAATCCCAATATTTGCTCGCCGCCTCTGTCATCCAGCCCAGCACGCGCATTGCCGGGTCTTGTTTTTGTGTTTGTTTAATGTTCCCAAGCCTGAAGTCAGATGCATCTGGGCAAGGACACCGCACATGGTCCGGTTCGGAACACCCCCCCTCAGACAGTTTTCAGGCATGTCTTCTTTGTGTATCTGTGTACGTGTGCATGTGCGTGTGTCCCTGTCTGCTTTGGAACATTGTGCAAATAAGTTCAGCTTGTGTCAGAATAGCCAAGGGGGGAAAAAAAGGAAATTTTACAAATCTTGGTACAGGGAAGTTCTGCTTTGCAGAGATATATTTTGGTCTTTTTCTTGGAATTTGTGTATCTTTCCAAGATTTTTGCCAGCACGACTAATAACGAAAGTTTGCTTTGCACTTTGGGCTGATGGCTCTGCCTCGATTTGGCATTTTATGTGGCAAGTACAGAAAATCTGTCAGAAAATTTGTGCCTTGAGGGTGATGGAAGGTGGGACATGGGGGTGGATAGAAGAAGTAATGTTTTCCTAAAGTTTGGGGATTTTTCTTTTCTTAAAAAATAAAAGGGAGAATTTAATCTTCGAGTGAAAAACTAATGAAGAGTCTATTTTCCCTACTTGTATCCTTTTAAAATTGTCTTTTTTGTCCCCTGTTCGTTTGAAAAGCCAACTGTACTACGATAACTGTAGTACCATATGACTGTTGTGTTTGCCTTGGTAGGAATAAGATGAATCGCCAGGTTCTCAGAGTAGTTAAGTCCCACACAATAAAACTAAACATCAAGTATTTGTATTTTGAAATGGTATTCGCAGTCACCAGAACAGAAGATGTGTTTAAGGAGGACGAGATTTTCACCCAACTGTGGCCTTGGATTGTGGAGCTTGAAAGCGCAACCAGAGAAGCAAGGCCGTAACCTGATTCCAGTAGACGGCCAGAAGCTGAAGTGTAAGAGGAAGCAGGAGCAGCTCCCTGGGCTAGAATTTCAGACCTGGCAGGTGTTTCACTTGCACCCTTTCCTGGAACATCCTTCTCCTTGTTGGCACTTGGCACAGGAACGCACCCGTGTTTCCATGGTACTTGAGGTCTCAGTCTGGTCCTGTGGCTTCTAGGCTCTTCTGCCCCGCTCGGCTCTGCACACCAGGGCCACTCTCTGAGAGCCCCTCCCAGGAGGCTGGCACCTTCCTGGAGGCTTCTTGTTCTCTCTGGCTGCCTTGCTTCTCCTGTTCTATTTCCTTCGCCTCTACAAACTCCACTGCTCCTTTTTTTTCTTTTTTTTTTCAAGACTCAGCTCAAATGCACCTTTCCTATGAAGTCTTCTCAACTTCCTCAGGTAAGGCACAGTTCTTCGGCACGCCTGTTGCAAGGGTAGACTCCATTTGTACCTTGTTTATCTCTGCCTTGTGGAGCTTCATTATGTGTCGTTGTCTGCGTTCTGGCCTCACAAACAGCCTGTGATCCCTTAGAGAACAGAGGCCAAATTGATTCAGCTCCTTGTCCCCAGGTTGGCATCTCTCCCAAATGTTCTAGGTGCCCAGGAAATGTTTGTTGATAGAATGAACAGGGGGAAGTCTAATCAACTAATTTAGGTGGGAATGTTACTGTGAATTAATATATCACCCCACACTGTGGGCTTTTGTGTTGCTGTTGTTTTTTTTTTAAGTTCCAGGGATAAGGTAGGACTTAACTTAGATGATTGGTTCACAGTGATAGAATTTCAGAACCCATGACAAATGGGTGGGAGAGAGAGATTTGAGCAGGTTAGAATCTTTCCCACAACTCCCCAAATCCCTGCATTGGTTGGTACCTGGGAATCTGCCAGCCACAGCGAAGTGCAGCTCTGCAGAGAGCCCAGCACAAGCCCTCTAGGCCCAGTGTGGCACCTCCACAAGGTGAGGTGGCTTTATATTAAGGTGTTTTGATACTTCAGTATTGAAATCCCCTTGGTGTAGGCCCAAGACTATCGTACTTTTTTTAATACATAAATTCACAAATTCCAGGGGCGCCTGGGTGGCTCAGATGGTTAAGCGTCTGCCTTCGACTCAGGTCATGATCGAGCCCCACGTGGGGCTTTTTGCTCAGCAGGGAGTCTGATTCTCCCTCGGCCTCTCCTCCTGCTTGTGCTCTCTCTTTCTCTGTCAAACAAATAAATAAAATCTTTTAATAAATAAATAAATAAATTCATGAATTCCAATGTACTTTTGGTCAAAAATTAATATGTAGTGGCAAACTTTTAGAGATATGTTAAAATGAAAATATTCTTTGCTTGTTTCCCTGTTCATATATGTAATATATCAAAAATTAGGTTCATACTGAGTATACACCTTATATCCCATTTTTAAAAAGTTTCACATATTATAAGCATTTTCCCATATCAAGTGTCTTTTGAAAACATTTTAATAATTGTATGATTTATCCTATGGGTGTCACATAAAAATTTTAACTGTTCCTTATTTCTATTTCTAGATATTTAGATTTTCTCTACTAGAAAAAAACCCTTTGATTATAAAAATAAATTTTAAAAACCTGATCTGAAATTATTTAATTATATCTTTGATTATTTCTTTAGGATAGATTCCCAGAATTAGGATTATCAGGTCAAAGAGAATTAAACATTTTAACGTCTTTATATATATACTGCCAAATTTCTTAAAATTTATACTAATTTTCATTTCTATCTTTAATACAAGAGGATATCTAACAGCATTTTCAGAAGTGTTCAGCATTATTAATTTTTTAAAAAGATTTATTTATTTATTTTAGAGAGAGAGACAGACACAGAGAATGTGCTGGGGGGGTTGGGAGGGGCAGAGGGAGAGGGAAAGAGAGAATCTCAAGTAGACTCCCCACTGAGCATGGAGCGCAACACGGGGCTCAATCTCATGATCCTGAAATCATGATCTGAGCCGAAATCAAGAGTCAGACACTTAACCGACTGAGCCACCCAGGCACCCCGAGCATTATCACCTTTTAACAAAATCTTTGCCAGTTTTTGTTTGCATTTTTTACATTATGGGTCATGTTGCAAGTCTTTTTCTATATTTGTTGGCTAGTTGATTTTTGTCTTTGATACATTTCTGTACTTTACAGCAATTTTTCTTAATTACGGTTAGTATTGGAATCCAGGGGAAAAATGATAGAGCAGGTTGTCCTCCCTCTACTGCATTTTTCAAATTCTTATTAATTAGCTGGCTTTCCTACCTTACTTTACTCATTATACATTTGTTTCTAAGACCTTAAAATGCATACTTTAAAATATATTCAGTAGTTTTTTTGGGTTTGTTTCGTTTTGTTTACACGACTCTTTTGCTTGGAAGCACAGTGTTTTGAGGGTTTTTAAAATTTTTTCTTAAGTTTTCTGGTTTTTATAGTTATTCAGCTTATTTATTATAAAAATATTGGCTTCCCTAGGAGTATAACTGTGGCTCTTCCACATTTTCTGTGTTTATCTAGCCAAGCCTTGTCTATTTAAATATATACCTGAGTATCTTAAATAAATTGAAGATATGTTTGTGTCTTTCACAATTACCTGAGGTAGGATTATATTATGCCTCCTGCTCTTATCCCGTTTATGAGAAATCAGCCTCTGACCATTTTATTTCACCAGTCACTATGTAAGTAGATGGATTTATATTGATTAAACTTTATCATCATGACTGGATGGTTAAATGTCGCTGGTTCCATTCTCAAGCAAGAAAGTTAAACAGAGAATATAAAAGAGCTTAAGTCCCATGGGGTGACATTAATGGAGTATTATTTTAAGGTTGAGTGAGTCTTCTGATAACCAGACTGTGACCTCCTCGCTAGTGCCTAGTCTCCCCAAAGGGAGGGCTCTGAACACCTAGCACATAGTTGGCACAAAATATCCCTGTGTCAGATGAATGAATATGAGTAATTAATTATATAATATCAAACATGCATTGAGTGCTGATAATGGGCCATATTAACTGTGTGATTTCCATGTAGTGAGGACTTAACAAGGCACTGTACATAAAGCACTTACACTTGGCATTTCCATGTATTATCTGACTTAATTCTCACACCTATCCTATAAAAATCATATCCCTGTTTTTACAGGCAAATGAACTGATGGATAGTACCCAAGATCATTCAACCAGCAAATGACAGACCAAGGATTTAAACCTAGCTTTGGGGTCTGACCCTTCCATGCTTTGGCAACCTAAAAACAAGGTGGTGACTGGATTCTAGTAGGGGTGGAAACATGGAAGCCCCGAGAATCAATTGGCAAATATTTATTATCAGCGTCAACGTACGCACTAGGCCTCTTTTTTTTTTTTTTTTTTTTTAACGGTAGGCCTCTGACGTTCCTGAGGGGTTTTGCCTAGCTTTGTTGTTGTTGTGAATCTCCAAATCCCTGCTTGTGGGACATCGTTTCCTGCACCCAGGGCAAAAAGCAGAGAACAGAACCAAATTGTAATCCTGACCCTGAATGGAGGGCCAGACTGACTGTTGTAGCCCCACCCAGAGCTGTAGCAAATGCAGGTCAAATCTGTGCCTGGGCAGAAGTTCAAATTGCTATCAGTTATGGAATTTGAGGGTTATTTTTTGATATTTGAAACCTTGAATGTTAAACTGGAAAAAATCAGATCTCTGTCGTTAGCAATAATGTGAATAATGACTTCTAGCCCATATTTTAAGATCTGCAGAACATTTTCACACCTTTCACACAGACTATCAAGCTAGTCCCTCCTTGGAGCCACAGCTCCCAACTGGAATTAAGACTAAGGTGGTTTTTGGGGCGCCTGGGTGGCTCAGACGGTTAAGCGTCTGCCTTCGGCTCAGGTCATGATCCCAGGGTCCTGGGATCGAGTCCCGCATCGGGCTCCCTGCTAGGCGGGGAGCCTGCTTCTCCCTCTGCCTCTGCCTCTCTCTCTCTCTGACTTTCATGAATAAATAAATAAAAAAAAAAAATTAAAAAAAAAAAAAAGACTAAGGTGGTTTTTAATTTTTTTTTTTTTTCTCCTTGAGTAGCAGAATGAAGCACTGGTTAAGAGCAAAGACCCGAGAATCAGACTGTCTGACTTCAAATCCTAGACGCATGACCTGGTTGCCTGACCTTTCTGTTCTTCATTTACTTACCTTTAAAATGGGGACAATGGTAGGGCCTCTCTTAGAGAGTTATTTTGAGGATTAAATGAGGTAATACAGGGCAATCATTTGGCACAGTACCTGGCACATAGTATTCTCGCTCTCACTATTCCCCCCCCCTTTTTTTTTCCTGCTTCCAAGGGTACTTCTTTTTCTTTTATTGGTTTAATTCATGATGTTTAAAACATACTTGTACAAAGTCCATAGTCTCATAGAAAACTGAAACTAAGAGAGATTAAGTACCTTACCTTTGATCATTCAGCAAAGTTGTGGTAAACTCAGTTCTAGAATTTAACTCCTAGTTTTGAATAATGCACTAAGTTACTGTGCTCTTAATAGATACTTGGATATAGAAACCCATGGGAATTATACAGCTGTTGCTTCGAATTCACCAATTAATTGAAAGATGTAAAAATGAAGATGACTTTAAAAACTGTTTTAAAATAGTTAAAAAATTATTTTAGAAAACAGTTCAGCGTGGCATATTTTCATATTTCAAACACATGTTATTGTTTTATGGTTTGTTAGTTCACAAACTTATGAATATGAAAACATTTTATAACATGAAAATGTCAGAGCTAAAATTACACAAAAGACCAAAGGCTTACCAAGAAATATATATTAAATTCCATTGCCTAAAATAGACTTTTACTATGTCTGTACAAATTACTTTAAATTATACAAATATTTGGAATTTGTCTAGCCATGAGACTCAGCTGTGTACCCTAAAATGACACGAGCTGTGCCATGCCAACTTCTGGCATTTAATTTTTTCCAAAACACCTAGAATCATTATTGGTTTGAATGAGAGCATCCCTTATGCTCTGCGAGTGCATTTGGAAGAAGCGCTAGTGAAGGAGAGAGAGAGTCCCTCAGTCCCTTGGGTGAAGGTAGTTGAGTCTCCAGGACATGGTTAAGAAGGCTCTTTGCCAGCATACCCTTTGGAACAACCATACCCGTGATAACAGAGTGTGAAGACCTGATTATTTTCAAATCTGATGAATGAGTCCAGCTGTTCTGCAGGCCAGTATGGGGTATGTGAGAACATGGGATCACAGCAAAAGCATGTTTATCTCACTCCATCATTGCAGTGAACTTTATCTCCTGGGAATTTTCTTAAAGAGCAAGTCTGGGCAGAGTCATGGCTTAATGACCAGGGGCTCTACAAGACGGTTGTTCCTAAGTTCCAGTTATGCAAAGACAGCGCCTGTGTTTTTAAGGAAAGATAAGCTAAAAAGCTGTGCATGTTCCTCAGACAAAGATAATTTGTCACATCACCACCATTAATCTCTTCGTTCTCAGCTCACTTGGTTATAAGAGATCTGTTTTGTAGATTTATTACATATAAAGCAATGTCTTTACCAGTCCACTGAGCATTCCATTCATCTGTTCATCCTTTCATTCAAAAATCTTTATGGAGCACCTCCAAAATGCCAATATTGTACTTGGTTTTGGGGGATCAAACTGTGAATAAGACATAACTCAAGGCTTTAGGAACTTACAGTCCAATGCAAGACTCAGGTAAATAAATAGGCAACTGAGTGTATTGTGATAAATGTTAGGATAAAGACACGTACAAAGCATGTGCCTAATTTGCCTGCAGGGTGATGGTGGCAAGGCTTCCAAAGAGGCCCACAGGGAAGACTTCTTAGATGGATGAAGCTCCTGCACTCTCCAGTAAAGTAGCCACTACCCACATGTGGCCATTTATATTTTAACTTTATCAAAATAAAATAAAATTTAAAATACAGTTTTGAGTTGCAATAGCCACATTTTGAGTGTTCAATAGCCACATTTAGCCGGTGTCTACCATGGTGTACTACACAGATAAGGAACATTTCCGTCATCACAGAAATTTCTACTTATGGCACTGGTCTAAGCAGATTGGACTGATGGGAGGGGGAGGGTTTTCCAGGGAGACTAAACAGAGTGAGCCAAAACCTGGAGATGTTGGGGAAGAAATGGCATTAAAAAATGAGCTGTTAAAAAACATTTAAAAAAAATTTATATATGGACGTATGTATTGATTCAAGGAGCATTTACTATGCTACAGCTGTGGACTTTGCAAAGAGGCATATGACAAAGTGTCAGCTTCTAACTAACATATATATGGGCAAGGTAGGAAACATAAAAAATTACCAAAAAAACTGTATCTTGAGTTTAGAGGAGAGACTCATTGATTACTGGGTGCTAGGAAGGAGAATTTGAAGGTCAGGCCCATCTTCAAACCTTCATGAAGTTGTTGCTTTTGATCTGGGTCTTGAAGAGCTGTTAGGATTCAGACAGGGAGGTGGAGTTAAATTCCTACCTTGGTTAAAAAAACATTCAAGTTTCGCACAGTTATTCCAGCGTTAGGGTCCAGCAAGCAACTGAGAAGCTGAGGGCTCTCCCCACTGGCATATTCATTAATGTCTTTCTACTAAGACTGCCGTTTATACAATGAGGAGCTTATTTGGCTGTGCCAACTTACACGGAATAGTCTCCCTTCTAAATGGTGTTAGCATGGATTAGTTTAGGAAAGCTTGAGCCAGATCTTGTTTGCATTAGGTGGTTGAAAAAAGGATTGGGGGGTGTGTGTGGGGGCGTGGGTGTTAAGGATTATGCAAATCACCGGCCAATATGTAGGCTGGAAACTGGAGACTTCTATAAAAGCAGCTTTTATGTGCCAATAGGTGAGAGAATTTGGAAGCAGTTGTAGGCGTATTATGGGGCAGATGACTTAGGCAGATCCAATGAAAATATCAGCAAATGCTTATGTACATATATAAATTCAAGTCTCTGAATTGTACAATCAAATCTCATGAAACTCATCCCTGGCCATTTATTCCCTGAAGTTATAGACAATGACCACTTCCCTTTTGTGTTTATTATTTTTCCTCTGCTGGAAGCATCTACAAAGTGCAATTGAGGTTTTGCTTATCACAAGAGCCACTTGTCCTTCCATTTCTAGGATTATGATGTACTTTGTTGTTTGGGAAACACCAGTCATAGGACTCTGTGTGAGGGAAATCTTCCAGCCATCCAGGAAGAGAAGGATTCGAGAGGGTGACAGAGAAAGGTCTTCTTAATAAAAACTATTCTGATGTGTGCTGAGACTCAGGTTGAGATCAGGTCTTTAGAAATTGTGTAAAATGGTGGGTGAAATAAAGGGAAAACTAGTTTTGCAGATGACTATTCAGAATCTCCTTTAAAATGGGTTAATCCAAACTCTCTTCTTCATCCTTCACCAGTAGAAAACCCTTCCAGAAGGTCTAATGCTTTAGAAAACAGAAAGACAATTGGAAAGTTGGCATGAATGGTTTGGGAGAAAAGGAGAAATTTTTTTTTTCCATTATCATTTGGTATGTAATTTCTGAAATTTATTTAAATGTAGTTTGGTATTTATGCCGGAAAAATAATTCAAAAGGACAATATTCTAAGTGGATTTTATGCTTTGAGCTTCTCAAGACCGAGAAGACATTATGAACGCATTACTTGGCTCCACACTTGTTAAATTAACTGATTTCTGTTTGACTAAAGGTTGTTGAGTTACCGAAAGCACTACAGGGTTGAGCAGATTTCAAAAGGTTTACAGTGCTGCCTTTGGAACTCCAAGGTGGATCTTCTGCAAATAATTCTATTAAAGGCAGGCCTCACTCTCACACAGGAGTGGTGTTCCCAAAGTGTGTTTAAAAGTCAGTCATTCAGAACTCAAAACACAGTTTTCTTCACGAGAAATGTCAGAGATGGTTACTTTCCCAGGGCTGCCCACAAAAGCCTTTTATTCTATAATGTATCTGAAAGAGTCTATCTCTTTGTGGTGAGAAAAGAATGGAGTGGTATGGGACAGGCCTCCCTTCCCACCCCCTCCCAAGGATAGGGTTTGTTATTTGCTGTGAAGGCAGCCACTGGGCTTCAGTGAGAAGGAAAGGAAACATGTTTCTCTCTGAGGGGAGCCTATCCCTGAAATTATCCCTGGTACAGCCTTTTGTAGAGTGAACCTTTATCCGTCAAGTTGTATTACTTTTTTAAAATGACAGCACGATGCCTCTGGAATTAAGTATGTTTTGAACTTTCTCTTTTATTACTGTGAGCTCGATGGTAGCCACCATTCCACACCATTACTAGATTTAGAAACCAGGGGAATGATGATCATGTGACCACGGAAATCAATGTCCCCAGGATTCATCGTTAGCAAAGGCACGCATCTCCCACCGACTTAGATATTGACATTTTCATAGCTCTTAAAAATCGCCGAAGTGTGCCATTCTCACATTCGATTGATATATTGTGACTTTTTGATGTCTGAGCAATTGATTGATTGATTCTTTTTAACATCGGAACCAAAGACCAGAGTGATGGAGATGACCTAGAGAAAGGTTAAATCTCTCCCCTATGAGGACTAGACTAATTGAAGCAATCCTATGTGTTTACTTCTTCTTAGAGAACGAGCCCTTCACTCCTCCTCATTATCAATGGCACTAACATTCTCTAACATTTTTGCCCACCTAGGAAGTATATCTGATTCCTAAAACATGAGGTACTACTCCTGCAACCTTCATTCACCTATCATGATATACTTGGGAAATTTTCAGCCAGTCTCACAGACTATTGCTTTTTCTTGCTTGGCTTTCACTATATGAGAGTTGAGTTTGGGATGACAAAATAGACCCTAAGGTACTATGGCTAGTTGTCCATAGTAATCAAGGATATTTTTGAAAAAAGAAAGAACAGAGAAGTGGACATTAGAACACTTAGGAAACTAATTTGTTTCTGTACTGGTTTGTTAGAGCTGCCATAACAGAGCACCACAGACTGGGTGGCTTAAACAACAGAAATTTACTGTCTCGCAACTCTGGGGACTAAAAGTTCAAGATCAAGGTGTCAGCTGGGTTGGCTCCTCTGATTGGGGGAAGGCTCTGTACCTGGTCACTCACCTTGGCTTGTAGGTCGCCACCTTCTCCTTGTCTCTTCACGTGATCTTCCTCTGTAGGTCTGTGTCCTAATCTCCTCTTCTTATAAGGACACCAGTCATATTGGATTAGAGCCCACCCATATGATTTCATATTACCTTAATTACCTCTTTAAAGGTCCTATCTCCAAATATGGTTACATTCAGAAGTACTGTAGGTTAGGACTTAAGTATATGAATTGAGGGGCAGAGGAGGGACACACAAATTCAGCCCATAACAGTTTCCAGAAGTAATCTTAAGCTTACTTAAATCTTGAAATCTTAAACAAAACCTTGACCAAGACCCCATGATTCGCCCCTTTGCAAAATCAGATCTCGAATTCCAGTGGAAGCTCTGTGGGAATAGTAAAGCTTAACAGTGCTGTATTGGCCTTTTTGATAAAGAGCTCTCCCTTAATAAACACAGCTTGCAGATTGGCCCATTTCTGAAGCTTAAAAGCAGGGCTAGGACAAGAGACCAGAGACCCAGGGTGCAATATAAGAAAGCACTCCCCGGGGCGCCTGGGTGGCTCAGTCGGTTAAGCGGCTGCCTTCAGCTCAGGTCGTGATCCCAGGGTCCTGGGATTGAGCCCCGCGTCGGGCTCCCTGCTCAGTGGGGAGTCTGCTTCTCCCTCTCCCTCTGCCTGCCTCTCTGCCTACTTGAGCTCTCTCTCTATCTCTCTGTCAAATAAATAAAATCTTAAAAAAAAAAAAAGAAAGAAAGCACTCCCCGTCAGGGCTGTGCCGTGACCTTGCACCAACACATTTGTGTGACTCGGAGAATGAGTATCCCCTTAAACCTCTGCATCTCTCCTGCCTCACCCTAGTCCCCACACTTCTTCAGAGGAAGGCGAAAGCTGTCCATGTGTCATCCACACAGCTCTTTCAACCAAGTTCTGGCAGACACCTAGTATTTAAGTCGCATTAACTAGTATTTCAGAGGTGGACTGAAAGTGTGACAGTTAACAGGGGTGGAGGGAAGCAGTCTGGGTCCCGAGTCCCTCCCTTGTTGTTAGCAACAGCCACGGAACCAGGGGGTTCATGTGCCTTATGTCTACATCCATAACCCGATGGGATACTTGCTCTTCTTTGGCCGTATTCTCAGCCAGGTGCTCAGTGGTCTAGAGAAAAGCATGGAATTTGGGAAGCGGGTCAGCGCCCCTCCGTGTGAGTCTCTGCTCAGGCTCAGAATCCGCTTCGGTCGTCCCTATTTTAGCAGTGCCATGATCCTCCCCGAAGTGCCCAGCTGTATTCTGAGAGCTGAGAAGGAACAGGTGTCCCCTTACCGCTGCCTCTGGCTGTTGCCTCTGCTGTTGAGAATCCCGTTTCTACTGTGGCAAAGCAGAGCCCATGGCCCAGAGCAGATGTGTGCCCACTGCCGGAGCACATCACTGCTCTAGCATTGGCTCGGAGCTGTCTAGACAAGAGAAAGACTTCCCTCTTACCCCTGCAGCCTTTGATCTGACCACTGAAACAATGATGATGGTTTTCTTCAGAAGTGGCATAATTTAATGGGGCAGCAAATGCTGCTGTTTTCTAAGAGGCCAGAGAGGACAGCTCAGTCCAACGCTTTCAGGATTCCCACTGTCATGCTCACAGGACACTGCGGCTCTCCCCTTTTGCCTAAGAACACGTACATCTTCTGAGAGCCTGCACGAGCGCTCCTTTAGGAAGTTCGGCTCCTTGCTAGCTCAGTGGGAACATAAAAGCTATCTCTACCCTTCCATCTGACTATTAAAAATGTCATTGTAAAATTTCCTTTAGAAGTTGGTCTCTACGGAGAGTCAAAGCTGCTTTCACAAGGGGCCCACCTTTTTTTAGTGTTACAGGAAAGTTTCACCATGAATATTGGCAAAAATAAGTTCACTAGTGACATGAGGAAAAAGAAATTTCACTTATAGGGAAAGTCGGCCTGTAACTTTCTCCTTCTATCACGCCACGTAGAGCAACAAGGAAAATTATGTTCAACATGGCATCCATCTGGAGCAGCCCATTTTAACACCATGAAGGCTACTTGAATTGTCTTATATATACACAATCTGAGACCTTGCTGTTCAAAGTGGGGTCCCTCAACCTGCAGCATTGGTATCACCTGAGAGCTTGCTGGAGATGCAGGAGCTTAGGCCCCACCTCAGACTTACTAAATGCAAACCGCCATGTTCCTAAAATCCTCAGGTGGTTCAGAGGCACATTAAGTTGTGAGGAACGCTGGTGTAGAAACCATTGAACCTGAGGAGATTCCGGCCCAAGACAGGAATATTTGAATCACCCACTCTCCCCAGAAGCTGCTAATGACCGTTAGCAGTTATGTTACAGAAGACGTTTTTTCCTGTCCACTCCTTTTGCGATTGGTCGCTGACTTTTCCAATCTTTTTAAGACCCCTTCAGTTTCTAATGAAGCTTAATTGATGAGCTCTGTTTGTGAAAAGCTCAGGCCCTAGTAAGTATACACTCCCACTGGGTACACAACTAAATAGTTTATGAGGTAATTCGTATTTTAATGTCTTTACTAATGAGCTCTTTCAGTAATGAAATCTCCCGAGAAAACACATTACTGGTCCACAGACCTTCCCTAGGATTCTGCCGCAGTGGGGCTGATAGGGCTGGAAGCCTTAGGCTCCAGTGTAGAAAACAGTTCTAGTTCAAAAGGAGTCCGATTTTTTTTTTCTCAAAAAAAATTCAAATAAGGGGTTTGTTTGTTTGTTTGTTTGTTTTAAATACCTTATTTTCTAAACTTCTATCTTCTCTATCATTTTTCATGTTAGAAATAAGACTTTCTTTCCTGAGGCAGTTCTGGAACTTCTTACTTCTGCTGTAAGTAAATAATCTGAGAACTGCCAATGTGTATAATCTTATATGAACAAGAAGGTCAGATGGAGAGGAAGAGGAAAAGGGACACACACACACACACACACACACACGCAAGTGCGCACACAGCAGCGCCTGCAGAGATTCAGTGGTCTTTCATTGTCTGTATTTTATTTTCAGCAGTATCATTTCTATAATAGATGATGAATGCATTAATCACTCCTCATTAAGAGTAAAGTCAAAAAGAATCCCATAATAAGAAAGAAGCATTTAGAACTGCAAAGTAATTGAGCAACTTGACGATTATCTGCAGCATGGCAGAATTCTGTCCAAAGGGAGTTAGAGCCAATTCCCTTTAAGTGAGGGAGGAAACAATGTCCTATGGGCTGGGAGGCAGCTGTCTAGAACATGTCATGGTGGAGGGACTCACCTTTCTGCTTCCACGGCTGAGCAGAGAGAAGACACACACACATTCTTAAACCCTAACTTGAAGCCAGACACCCAGGCAAGGAGGACCAGGCATTTTTTTCCCCAGTTTCTCCCTCTGGGCAAGGAGCAAGACACTGGGCCAGGCAGCTAACACTTTGCCTGTGGCCTGTGCTATAAATGATGGTGAGGCATGGCTTGATCCTGCTTTGCATGACACGAAGATCAAAGCCTCCCAGCATGTAATGGATCATGAAAAACAGCCTTCGTTTACCAGTTTTGCCCTTTAATTTGTTAATAGCATCCCTCCCTGAAGGAATAAGCTATCTCAGCTGGATGCAGGAGATGGAGAAGATCCTGGAAGGTATCAGGAAAACCCCTTTAGAATCACTGCTCACAGTGGTGTATGATGTCTGTCCCTGTAGGAGAAAAGCCAGAAAAATATGACAGTGTCAGTGAATGTATTCCAGTTAGGCCTATGGCCATGTGCCTGGCTTCAGATTATCCTTTGTTACCTGATTGCGTTGGATAAGCAGAATACAAAATAATGACTTAATAGGTCGTGTTTTAATAACATGTCTGTAGGTCACTTGGAACAGGGACAGTGAAGAGATGAAGTGTAGTGTTTTGTTTTGTTTTTCTACAGGCAAGGCCTGTGGTGCTTTCATGGTAGTCTCTGCAAGTCCAGATCTATATAAGCCAAATGTAGTGGTAAATCCCTAGATCTGTGGGCATCTTGGATTTTTATGAATGAGGCAAGCAAATAGATGCGTAAGACTCCTTTGAAATCCGAGTTATAACTCTTCTTGTCATCAGGAGACAGAACATGTGTGGATAGGGGAAATCTCTTTCCTCAAAGCCAGAGCTGGTGATTTTGAGGGCAGAGCCTGCCTTCTGAGCATGACCCTTTGAAACTGGAGAAAATGTGTCCTAGCCAAGAAAGACAAGGTGCTAAAGCTAACTGTTGTGAAACAAGAAGGATCTCAGAGTTCTGGAGAAGACTCTTCTAAATGCCTGGAGCAGGCTTTGGAGTCAACTTCGCTTTTGAGAGGTGAGACTTCATTATCCATGGAACAAGTGAAGCTAGAACTTGGCATTGGAACATACTGCTGAGCAAGGAAGTCTCTACTCAAACAGACTTGACTTACTACAGCATGCCAGTGAGGAAAAGAAGCCTGCCCATGCCCCAGCATGCAATTAGGATTTCAGAGTGCTTTGTAGTTCTCGGCCCTCCAGACATCATGAGCTTGTGTGTCTCTGAGAGATGCTGCCTGAAAAGCAACACAATGAAAGAGGGGAAGAAAATCGCAGTGCCGTTTTCCTTCCAGTGTCACAGCTGCTTCTCTGCAGGGACAAAGAAAGCAATCAAAGAGCAGGTGGCTATGATATTTTCTGAAAGTCAATGAGGATTTAATGCTCTTGAAATTTCATGCTTCTACTGAAGCTATCTTGAGCCAGTTGCAACCATCCTTGAGGAGGAAAATTGGGAGGGGGAATTTGTAAACAGAATCTAAGTCTGGCTTTATAAGGTGCATGTGCTAGCCCCTTATTCTCTGGGTATTTCAGCCTCTATGAAAACCAAGGCCTCAACACAGAGTGGTAATTTCAGCAACTTCCCCAAACAGTGATCTGGATGAGACAAGTCAGCTCTTCCCATTTACTTATGAGTTAATTGGCATTTAAACTCAAGTCTCCAGGCCAGTGATTTATTTTAATAATATGTTAGCCCCATGGCAGGCCCATGACTTCATGACTGCAGCAGTGGAGAAAGGGCACACCGCCCTGATGGATGTCTCAGTGCTGCATGTGGCTGATTTACAAGGCGCTCCTCTGACCTGACTCACTCTTGCCTCCTCTGCTTCAAGCCCTACTGGGTGGTACCCAGTCTTTAGAGGGTCCACCTGCTTAAAGGGACAGTAGGAAGAAGTGGGTTAAACAGAACTAACTTGGAGGAAATTATTCTTGGACAAGAAATCATTAGATACTGCAAATTGGGAGGCAGTTTGTACACTGGTCAAATCTGATCAGTTTTCATATGTTTATTGCATGCTGCCTTTGTTAAAACAGAAGACCATAGATGCCAGTATTAAATAGACTTTAAATTATCATTTTGATTTCTATCAAATGTCATCTGCATTTTATAGATCTCATTACAAGTGTCTGTGATGATGGAATCAGTTGGTTTTTCAAGGCAATCTTTAAGGTTATTTTGTGTTTATTAAGTTGCTAAGGGTACCTAATACATCAGTATGAGTAGAAGAAGTGTTTAACGCAGTTGCCAGATTTTTGTGCAAGATAAATAGTTTTATATGTCTCAGAAGTAGAATCCAATTGGCCAACAAGTTGGCTAAAAGCTGAAATTTGATGTCATTCTTGGCAACAAATCACTTTTTTTTTTAAAGTGCATGATATAAAAAAGTATCCTGTATCTTTTCTAGATATATTAGACCCAAAACATATTAATAAATCAATGTATGCAGATGATCAAGTATATTTCCTAACTGTTGGTCATAGCAATAGACAGCATTTCAAATGAAAATAAACTTTTTATTTTTAAAATGAGAATATATGTCATGCACATGTATGTTGTAAAGCACAATGATATAACAAATATCTATGAACCCACCACAAAGACCCAGAACTAGATCACCTGCCATTTCTAACTATATATGTGCTCTAGACCACACTCCATCCTCCTACCTCACCTTGGAGGTCACCACTGTCATGAAATCTGAGCTCGTCATTCCTTAACATCTAAAAAATTGTTTAACATGCATAAATGAGTTTCTTAAAATAATATTGTTTAAATTCGCTTTTTTTAAAGCTTTCTATGAAATGGTATCTTGAATGGAATGGTCTGGACTTGCTTTTTCACTCAATGCAAATTTTTGACAGGGAAACTCATGAATTTCATTTAAAGAAGAGGATGGCTGTAAGTTGATCATTTTAAGTCTATACCATAGGTGTCTGATACATAAGAAATATAAAAAATACATTTTGAGCCTTAATGTAAGATATATAATTCTTTCTTATTGGGTTTAGGGATGCTTGTAGTTCCCATATTTATATTTTAATTAGTAAATGATTAAAACATATGAATTAAATCTTATTTTGATGTTTCTACAATGTGGCAATTAAACACAGAGAAGATATATTTTCCATGCTACACTTACACTTAATTAGCATGTAATAATTATCAAATTAAATACTCATTTTAAATATGTAATTGATGGTCATGAGTTGAAATCTAATTTTTATGGAACGAATTTATTAGGTAATGAAATTTCAGGTTTCCATCAGCTTTCAGGACTGTGCTAAGCATAGGCCCAATTATCCCTATAGAGTTTTTCAATTATCCATCTGTTTGAGTGCAGATTCTGAAATTTTTAAGGGTAGAAATGGAATATTTGATAGTCTCATCGAGAATTAAATGGCATATTCTTGGATGAAAGATTTTGGATTCAGTTCTCTAGGTTTCTTCCAAATATCAAGGCGATTTGGTGCCTTCCTCATTAGCTAACACGGGAAGCAATTTGGTTGCCCACAAGCCTGGGGAGTATCAGGTAGCACAAGTGGACTGAGCATGGGCCAGTGGGGATGGAGTGGAAAGGACAAACACTTCTTGTCCATGTATATTTATTAACTAAGATGCTGTTCTCTTTTTTTTTAAAGGCAAATCCTTTTTTGTTGTCAGAAACGATTAGAGGTTAGGAAATATATATATATATATATAGGTGGAAATATTTTAAGAGATGCTGTTCTAGAACATGCTTAATACCAAAGTAGATAGGCTAAGAGGCTGGCAATTATATGCTATACATATGATTTCACTTTCTGGAAAACAATCTGGCAGGATGTGCCAAGCCCTTTGAAGGTGTTAACCTTGAGGATATTTGTTCTACCTAAAAGACTTAGTCCTAAGAAAATAATTTCAGACCTACTCAGAGATTTATGATCAAGGATATTCACTGCAATGCTATTCTCAAGTACTGGGAAAGTGGTTTGGAAAATTGAAAATAATGTAAATACCCAATAATAAGGAAAGAGTGCAAGGGGTGTACAGCAATTAAAATCGTCTTTTCAAAACACGAATAATGTCAGAAGAAAATGCTCAGGAGATCACAATGATATACTATGTGGAAAAAATAGGAATAATACTGTCGACACAATGTGTCCCTTCTTTCTCTCTCTCTCTCTCTCTCACACACACATACACAGACCACAATTGGAGGGAATATATCAGAAAGTTATCTTTAGGTGTTAGAATCATGAGCAATACTCATTTTCTTCTTTATACTTATTTGTTTCCTAATTCTTCCATTCTAGGCTTCTTTTATTAACAAGAAGAAGATATTTTTGAGAAATTAAAATTAGCAATAATTTCACGGTTTTTTTTGGGGGGGTGGATTCTTTGGAACCTCTTTCCAAGTCCTCTTTTCAACCCCGAGCAGATTATAGCCTTGAAAGCAACCAAATGGCATGCACTTCCTGAGTTTGTTCTCAGAAATATTTATGTGTATACATATGCATGCATACACATTCAGAGAGTCATAATGGATTGCTTGGTTAAAGAAAATAAATGGAATTTTAAAAATTAGATCTGTATTTCGAGAAAAAGATTCAGTGTCTATATTTTCTATGGTTGACTTTCTATCAGTAAATAGAAAATTCTATGGGATCTAAGGACTGTGATACAAGAAAGGATAAAAGGAGGGTAACCCTACCAGGGAATAGTTTTCCAGAAAAAAAAAAAAAGTGGGAGGGATTTTTTTTTTCTACTATTCTTTTCAAGGTTAGTCTTTAAAATTAAACTTATTTTTTTAAGAAAATTTATTCAACCCCATCAAATTGCAGAAAGCCAAATATCTAGCTTTCATTTTTAATCAAACAGGCTAAATATTCGTGTTTATGTGACTAAATGAAACTTTTGTATGCCGTGGTCCATTCCATCTGCATGAATAGTAGCATTGTGGCAGGGTGAGGTCACTGCAGAAGGGAAAGTGAGGTAAGAACACAGCTGAATCTACAGGCTTTTCTGCTACAGGGTGCACCAGCTCTTTCTTAAAGCCACAGAATGGCCATTCTCACACCAAAGGCCCTCAGTGTGTTTACGCCGGGGCCGCAGCACCCCTTGCCTGTGTGTAGTGATGCACTGTGTGTCATGAATAATTCAAGTGTTCCAAGACAGAGCCAGAGGTGCAAGGAGTAACATGTAGCCAGAACCACAGCAGCCTACAGCGTCTTCTTAGCACATACACCTTGGTCACCTGCTCTCAAAGGGAAAGACGCTACCTTCTCTTCCCTACCGCTCAGTCACAGGATCCGGGAGGGCTCTCTGCTGTAGGTATGGGATCCCGCTGCGGGGCGTCTCCCTCCCACGCAGTGGCAGGCCGACATCTCAGAGCTAAGTCACCAGAAGATGGGCTAAGAAGCATGTCAGTTCATATTTTAACTACAGTTCCTACTAACTTAGAGGAATAAGTCAGTTACCAAGAGCATGCTGGCAACTAGCACTAACAACACCATCTTTACCGAGCTCTGAGAACTGGAAAAAACTCTCCTCCCCCCACCCCCCCGCCCCAACAAGTTCTCCAAGCTTTTAACCACCTGCTTGATAGTGGAGAGGGATTCTTCACTCTCCACTTGGCATCGAGCAGCATCCAATCTAAATAATAAGATACTTCAAGGATAGCGGACACCATGCCTTTGCTTGTATCTGCCTCGGTATAGATGCCATAAGAATAACAATAGCTTTTAAAAGCTCTCCATGAAAGCTGTCTCACCTGAGGGCTTAGCTTATAAACCCGCATTACAGAAAAAGCCCTCCCTGAACCTAAACTGTAAGGATAGGTAAGCCCGGTTCTTTAAAAGTATCATATCTTATATACTGCATTTCAGGAATCAGTACTGGGGATAAATGAGAGCTTAAGTTTGATTAGGTTAAGGTTAGGCATTATGGGGCTCCTGATCCGTGCCCTGAAGAAGCTTATAGCTCTGCTATAAGGGGGGAGCAGGACATTAAATAAGGCAAAGCAGTTTCTGAGCAATGTGCCATGGGCATGCTATAAAGAGGAAGAGCTCTAGAAATTCAGGGGAGGAAAATGTGCTTCTGGACTTGGTGGACTTGGAGAGAAGACCCAGTAAAGGAGGCAGGACACGAACAGGTCACTGAAGGAAGAACAAGCTTGGCTTCTTCAGTTGAGGAAAACAGTATGAAGAGAGAGGTGGTGATGCCTTATTCACAACAGCCCTTCAAGATACAGATTATCAAGTAGACGAATCCACTGACAGCTGACCCACCCTGGGTCTGGCTCTCAGTGACAGACGTGTTGACCTGAGAGACCCCCTCCATGAGAGAGAGATGGGAGGTCCAGTTGGCAAGGCACACTGGGTACCACACTGGTTAAGGAAAAGGTCATTATCTTTTAGGCAATAATGAGTCACTGAGGATCATGAGTAAAGGAGGGACACAGTGAAATCAGGTTTTCTGGGAGGTGAATCTGGCAGTGATGGGCAAGAAGCACATAGCAGCCAATAACAAGAAGGGGAAAGCCTCACCAAGTCAGGAATATTACAAGTTCCCCTTTGGGCAGCATTACACAGTGAGTAACCCGTGAGCTCAGCTGTTTTCTGCGGAAAGCTGCGGAACAGTGACCCTGACAGCAGTGCACAGTGGCAAGGATGCAGTGAATGCTGCCACCAAAGACCCTACCATGAGGTCTCTCTAACCTCTGTGTCTCGGAGGCTGACGTGTGATGTCAGAGGGTCTCAAAGATCTTCGAGTCCTTCCATCCATTCATTCCTGTAGCAAGCATTTGTTCAGACCTGCTGTGTGCTGGGCACCATGACAGCCTCTGGAGGTATGAGGCAAATCAGAACACATTCTATCTTCTCAAAAAGCGTATATTTAATCGCGATAGATTTTTCCCCACAGATCATAGGAAGGTGCAGAAGCCCAGAATTTACAGCATAGAGGATACCACTGTATACAAGGTAGGACTCCATTGTAACACACTTTGTTAATGAAAACGATAAAATGGTGTACTGACAGGCTGGGACACCTGTGACATCTTTAACTGTGTCTCCTTCAGAATTTCATTGCTTCTGGTACAGCCAGGTGTGGAAGAACCTTAAGTATACCTTAAGCAGCTTACCTGCCTGTTGGCAAGCACACAGCGGCCTTGCTGAGGGCCAGCGACCCGGTGGCCTGGCATATACGAGAGCAACGTAGTGGAAGGCCAGCCACAGTCACGGGAAGGGCTGGCCGGCTCCCTTTCTCTGTAAAACGTAAATTGTATCTAAGGAGCCCTTGCACTTCAGTGGGTTGGAGACCTGTTTATTTTGTACTTAGAAAGGAACTTTTCCAGAAACTTTAACTGAGAACCCCAAACTTACCTGACCGACGTGACTACCACCGGTGTTCCCCAAAAAGGTCCTTCCTCACCCACCACATTGATTATTCGTATCAGCCACAACCACAGACTTCGAACTCTGTAACTAAGGCTCCGAGACGTTTCTTGGGAGTTGACAGTAGTTTTCAGAGAGAGAGAGGTCAATTGACTGTTCTTGCATCCTGTTTAAATTGCAGGTTATGACAATTCCAGTGGTTTTATGGATCATCGGTTCAGGCACTCACCTTTTTAAGATGGTATGACCAACCATTAGTAAGCGCATTTTGGCAGTCTGCAATGTGTTGTTTACAGGCACCAAGTCAAACACGGTTAATGTCCATCACGTCGTGTTTTTGCCAGTTATCAACCACCCATGCTGGCTTTTTCTTCTAGCATACTGTTGTGTAGTGTTTTCTCTGAGCCAGGCACTGCTCTGAAGACTTTATAGATATTAGCACACTGAGTCCTTAATAACAGTCTTGTGAGATCTTTACTAATACCACCTTTATTTTATAGAGGAGGAAACTGAGGCACAGAGAGATTTACCTATTCAAAGTTACACAGGTAGTAAGGAAGCAGAATGGGACATTCAAATCCAGGAGTCTCGCTGCTCTAGTTCTTGCCTCGAACTATGATGCCAGCATAACACTAGGCAGCAAACTGAGGATAGGAATATAGAGAGTAATAGTATTAATAGTGGCAGTAAGTGGTGGTGATGGTACTAGTGGGAGTAATGTTGTAGCAGTGGCAGAGGTATTGTAGTGGAATTATAGTGGTGCTATAGCAGCAGCAACAGTAGTAGTGCTAGTACTGTAGCAGCATTGCAGTAGTGGTGGTACTGTACTGTCGTAGTAGTAGTGTAGTAGTAGCATTGTTTGTAGTGGTGGCGATGGTGGTGGTAGTATTGTAGTAGCAGGAGTAGATGCAACAGCACTGTAGTACTGGAGTATTAGTGGTAGTAATAGTGTGGTAGTAGC